>NC_140528.1:39811724-40411724 GCF_057382185.1 Mchenga conophoros
GAATATGTGTTTTTGTACCGGGATGGGCACGTTCACTCAGATGGTCAGCATCCATCATTTAAGAACCGGGTGGATCTGCACGATGGAGAGATGAAGGATGGAGACGTGTCTTTGATTCTGAAGGATGTGACGACTAATGACACTGGAACATACGAGTGTCGTGTTGTCCAGGAAGTGGGAGGACCTATGACTCTAATCAACAGCACCGACCTGGTTGTCGTTCCTCCAGGTGAGTGAGTAGAGTTGAGTGTGTGTGTGAGATCAGAGGTGAAGCTGCTTCCTGGTTGTTGATGTTTGTTTCTAAAGATGTTGTTGATGAGACTTTGTAGAAAGCAGCTGGTCTGAGTGATGTGATCAGAGTGCAGTAGATAATGTCTGACAGCAGTTTGAAGAGGAAATGGATTCTGTTCTGTTCTTCACTCATCACCTACCTGACAGCTGACACCTCACACCTGTTTCTCACCTGCAGGTCAGACAGGAGGAGACACAGAGGATGGATATGTTGGACTGAAAGTTGGTCTGAGTGTTTCTGCTGTGCTTCTTGTTGCTGCTGTTGGATTTTTGATCTACAGAAAACATAAATCACCACAGAGTCAGGATTCATAACAGCCTCCTTCTGAACTGCAGCTTGTTTCAAATTAGTTTTTTTCCACATGAACTCTGAATCTGTTCAGACTCTCAGTGTTGTCAGTGAACATTCAGGTACAGACAGAGGATCTGATCATCCAGCAGACAGACATCCAACACGTCCAGAGTTGGTTTAGGAACCATTAAGACGAACCTTTAAACACACAACTTTAAACTGGCCGTTATTGTTATTATTTATAATAATTTATTTAAGGTCAATGGTCAACAACTGTAAGGCAGAGATAAAGTCAGGACATTTCAATAAGATATTAAATTAAAAGATTCTGAGGTTTTTTTCTTTAATTTCAAATACATCCAGAATTATCTTATCAATTGCACATCAGGTTGTTTGTTCTGCAGTTGTTTCCTTCTTACTCTGAGCCACAGTGAGGATGATGTTTGCTGCAGCAAAGATGTCAGTCATCACTCCAGTGCACACATTGCAGAAAGCTCTGCGTTTTCTGGCTTCCTCCTCAGACAGTTCAGTTTATTTTACCTTAGAGGTGCAGACTTCTCTGTCACGGCATCATGCTGCTTTCTCCACTTCAGCCTTCAGTCTGTCTGCAGCAGACTGAGAGATCAACCTGACATCTGAGTCTGTTCCTGTAAGCAGAAACAACAAAGTCTACAATGATGCATAAAATAAAATAAAGGTGTTTTTCTCTCAGTGTAATGTTTATATGGAAAAAGTCTCCACTTCAAACTAACTGAGATCAACATGTTCTGTAAAATTAGATGTAGAGTTGCTGAAATGTCCTGATTCTGTATAATCCGTTCATCTAAATGAGTTTGTCAAGTTCCTAAATACAAAATTCTGACACTTAAATTTCTCCAGCTGTTCCTCATTTGTTTAAATCCCACCAGCCCTCGGTCTTTCTGGCCTGCATGCTGCTTTGTTCACACTGCAGCCATCTTTACACTGAAAGGTCACCAGGTCAGAGGAAGTATGGCTGCTGAGGAGCTGCAGATCCCACTGGTGGATGACAGAGGAAGTGCAGGTTTGAGTTAATGCACAGCCTCTAACAGCCACCAGGGGTGCTGCTGCAGCCTCAGCACCTCTACTTCTCACAGCCCGACTGCAAATGAGTGAAAGAAATTCCAGAATCCAACCGTTTTCCTTCTTTCCTTTAATTCCTTTGACTGATTCTAGTGTTTGCTGACTGTTTGATGACCATAGACATGTCTTGTGCACACCTAAATAAAGGGAACATCTGATGGTTCCTCTTGGTCACACTTTGCTCCTCCTCTCTTCCCTTCTAATGTGTTTCTTCACATTTGTCCTGCTGACATATTATACACCAGGCCATGGTGGATTTGGGCAGCAAGCGGACTCTGCTCCACAAAAACCTGGTTGGGCTGGGCGCAGTTCTCGAGGCAGAGTGGGTGGAGGTCAGATGTGTGCAGGGAGACATTTATAAATATCCCATAGTGCTGCAAATGCAAATTTGTATTAATGAAAGATAGGCTTCATCAACTGAGTTGTGACACGTGCACAGAAGAGTAGCACACACAATTCTTGGTGCCTAAAAGCTGCCGGACAATGATTTTCCTCATGATAACCCCTTGGAAAGGCATGATGATAAAACTCTGGAGTGAGTAAAGGCCTGATTTATTGACCGGGCAATCGAGCGGATGCACACTGTTGGCGTGCGTCCTGCCCGGAGTGTCTTTCTAAAAGCGCTTTTGCACCCCTACAAAAAAATGGAGGTTTGAACATGTTGGGATGGACCTCATCGGGCCGTTTCACTGGAATGCACACGTATCTTGAAGCAGTGCCCGTATGCACCATTTCAGCAAAGAGTCTGGTGCAGGCGCTGTTTCAGGTCATCTTCCAAGTTGTCAGCCTGAAACACACTGACTGACCAGGGCCCATCATTCATGTCTCGCACACATTAAAAAAAGTCTGCTTAAGGAAAGAGGTGAGTTGGAGCCAGAGGTGCCAAATTCTACCATTCCCACCTCCCTCCATTACAATAATGATCTGACATGGCGTAGAGAACAGACATTGCATTTGTTTGGCCAGAGTCACGTGACCAGTGACTTCTGAGGCTTCGTTTAGAACGTAACTGATTCAGTGGTTTTTAGGGAAGTGAACCATTTGTGGGATTTCTGGAGTGTTTTGATGGTGAGAGATAGCAAACCACTGATCATTCTACTGAGAGATATGGAGCCAGCGAGGAAGAGAGGAGGTTCTGTCATGTGGGAGTATTTTGAGTTGATGTTGGTCAGTGTTTCAGTTCAGTTCTTGTTGTTTACTTTTGTTTTGTGTTTATTTTATCTAAAAACATGAAAAACTTAAAATGTTAAAAATCTACTTTTCACATTAGAAACACTTCCACTTGACAAAACAATAACATAATAAAAACATGTGTATTTTTTAAATAATCTTAAAATGTTATTCTACAAAATGTGCAGCAATTTAATTTGTATATTCTTTTTAGCTGATAGTCTGTGGGACCCAGAACGACTGTATAACTGCACTTCTACCACCTTGCATTTCTGTGCACTCCAGCCTCGTCTGTCCCGTGTGAGAGGATTTTCTTTAAAGCTGGAGAAATTATCTCCATGAAAAGAAACAGAGTCGGCCATCGCACAGTGAAACAAATCCTCTTCTTAAAAGAAATGAAACAGGCTTACCTTAAATGCATCGTGTTTTTACTTTGCAAGTTCAGAAGCATTTTCCCTTTAAAGTTTACAATCAATTCTACTCCAGGTCAAAAATATGTATAAGAAAATTGGCCTAATATACATTATTTATAAACATACCTGTCCAGTGATTAATTGCATAAATACCTGGAGGCGGGACCTCAGAGCAGAAGCATGCTCCATGTGTTGTACATTATTATCTGTATTTTTCAATGATTGTATTTACCGAAATCAAGAAGTTAAGAAAGAGCACACCATGGTGAATGTTTAAACAAGGAAAGTTTATTCATCAAAATTATTTATTAAAGAAATGAACAACAATCTTTTTCACACACCCCAAAAATACATGTTCAAAGCAACACAATGGTGGCCCAATATCAAACAGAACTCCACTCTGAAGAGTCATAGTGAAGCAGTTCGTTTTTGTTTTGGTGTTTTTGTTGTAGATTCAAGCTGCTCTTCATATTTTTGGCCACCAGATGTCACCAGAGAGGGCTGTGTTTTAAAGCTTCTAGTAATGATCCCTTTTTCAACACAAGCTTCGTGCTTCAGGAAGCTTTATTTGGCCATCACTAGGTCAAAATAACAGAACTCTACTCAAAGCTGACAACAAACAATGCTGATAACTCAAACAAACGGACCTAACCAAGAGACAAAGGGGAACCTTAAATAGTGGCTGATCAGCCCACAAAAACACAAAAAGGGATAAAGCACACAAAACCTGATTTTACCACTGTGTGGCTGTAACTGCAGCCATCACAGGAGGGCTGCTGGAAACACTTTGGTAATTTAGTAGCTGCTGCTGAATTTTCTGTCCATCGTTTCATTTTCTTAGTTTGGAACAATCATCATAATTTAGCTCTTCAGACATTTATTTTGTAAAAACATCATAAAAAACACTCGAGTAAAAAAAAAAGAATACATTGAAACTGAACTGGGAATAATGGTGTGTTCATCTTTGAATTACCATGGTAACTCAAAGATAAACTGTGTACAGCATCACTGACTGCAGACTCTTTGTCTCTGATTGCTTCTGTTGTCTTCCTTAGCAAAGTTCAGCTGAAGTCATTGTCGGCATTTAGAGGTGCATGCAGATCAGATCAACATTTTATATGATTTCCCTGAGATTATCCATCCACAGGAAAAAAAGACTCAGTGAGTCTCATTTTCTGCACCAGTGAGTGTAGCACAATATTGTGTTTAACATGTTATAGAAAGAAAAAACAGCACTATAAAGAATATTTAAGTTGTTTTAATATTTTGTTATTTTACAAAAAGCTTGTAATAACATTGAATGATTTAGTAGGCTAGACCTCACAATGTGACTGTGTAACCAGATTTGTGTCCCCACAACTAGGGATGGGCATTAATAAGATTTTCACGATTCGATTCGATTTTCGATTCTGTTTAACGATTCGATTCTTCATTGATTCTCTTATCAATTCTTTTTAAAAAAGGAGAACACTAAAGTCGATTAGCTTAGAACTTTGTTTTATATCTTCTCTTTGAACAAGATAGAAATTTAGGAGTAACATGGCCTTACAAACCTAACAGTGAGATCTTAAGAGATCCACAGCTCTTCGATGGGTGCTGCTCGGTGACATTCATCTATCCTGAAAGGAGACGCTAGCGATAGACTGCAGCGAGAACTGCCGGTGTTCTGACAAAACGTCCTACCCATCAAGCTGCCCTACTTGTTGTTACTGCGCATGCGCACAATTCAAAACGGCCTTGTTTCCGGGGTAAATAGTACACGCCTATTATTTCATCCTACCCCGATCTTGTGCCGATCTCGTTGCTTTCGAAAAAAGGTTTGTATTATAAGTTTTGCTGCTCACTCGAAGTCATATTCCAAGTGTTTATTTTGTGCTTTTCAACTTCTGCAAACCTTCTCAATTTATTTTAGTCCTCCTGCAGTTACTGGACACCACGCTCCATTGTTATGTTGAATAAACGCTCCATTGTTATGTTGAATAAACGCTCCGTTGTTATGTCGAAGAAAGTACTACTGCACCGCATACTTGTTAATTGCGTGAAAACGTCGTGTAGTCGTTTTATTTACTGTATGGATTCCGAAGCCATGTTGAAATTGTCCAATTTTCTCCTTAGTTATGGAGAACAAATACGAGGAACTGCTCATGTTTCGGTCTGCTGGGTCCTACCCATCGGAATACGATAAGTCCCAGAGGCAAACCCTTAGGATATACGCTGCAAAATTCAGGCTGAAGGGTCAGTATTGTAATGTAAATAAACAACTAAAAGTAATTATTGGTTAAATACATGTTATAATTAATTTACATTTTTTTTTAAATATAGGCGGAGTGCTCTCGTTTGGAAACAGGAGAGTGATAAAAACAAAAGAAGAAGCCATGGGACTATTCCAAGAGTTTCATTCAAGTCCCATCGGTGGACACACTGGTGTACTCAAGACTCGAACTGCAATTTGTTCCAGATTTTACTGGTATGGCATGTCGGTTGACATTGGGAATTGGGTATGTATTTTTAAAGTTGTTATTTATATATAGCATGTTAATAGTGCACCAATAGAATGCATAGTTATCCTGAAGACACGTACCAGATTTCAGGATGATGTACAGTAATTAACACTGTTTTGCCACTTGATCGAGTATTTTTATAGAACATTTGCAATTTTGTTGTTTAATTAATTGCGATTGTTGGATAATATAAAGATCGTTCAATATGTTTTAAGGTCCTGGCTTGTGACCAGTGTCAAAAAATGGGAAAACCATTGGCTGCTGTGCAACCACTGCAGTGTATAAAGGTAAATATCAGTAGCATTTTAGTAGAAAATAGTAATGTTATAATGTACATTACATATTAATGTGATTCTTTTATCATTGACAGGTGTCACATGTCTGGGAGGTAATCGGAATAGATCTAACTGGACCTCTTCCAAAAACGTCTAGTGGCTTCCAGTACATTATGACTGCAACAGACTATTTTTCAAAATGGGTTGAGGCTTTTCCATTAAAAAGCAAAAGTGCTGCTGAGGTAGCTCATCAGTTGTGCTCACTCATATATAGACATGGCTGCCCAAAACGAATTTTATCCGACCAAGGAAGAGAATTTGTTAACGAGGTAAGTGTTAAGTTTACTTTTCCATACCTCTTTAGGTAAATACTTGGCCACAGTGTGCCAAGTAGCTGCCAGGCTAAAGGTGTTGTGTGATTGTTTTTAAAAAACAATTTTCTTTTTTCTTTGAAGCTCAACTCAAGACTTTGCAGCTTAATGAAAATAAAAAGAAGTGTCACAGCAGCGTATCACCCTCAGACAAATGGCCTAGACGAAAAGACAAATGACAACATAAAAAGGTATGTTTTATTTGTATGTAACATTTCATTTGCTTTTAAGACACTGTCACTATTGTGTTTTTTTATGTCCACATGTAGAGCCCTGAGAAAATTAGTCAACAGTCAACAGAATGACTGGGATGTGTATCTGGATGCTACACTGTTTTCTTTGAGGTCCAAGGTCCACACCACAACCAAATACAAACCATTCCGTTTAATGTATGGGAGAGAAGCTACATATCCTTCTGAAGTTCCTGTTGAAGTCCCAGTAAGTGTTATTAAGGAATTCTATTTATGCAACAACTATGATAATGCATAAATTAAATGTAATCTTAATTGGAAATTGTACATATTGATATTGGCTGCAGCTTTAATCTTCACTGCTTAACTTCTATATGCAAGATACATTTAAAAGATAAAAGATAAAGTGACTAGTTACTTCTTTATATTTGTATCTTTATGTAAAGTAATAAATCTTGAGGAGACCTTTAAGTATAATGTGTTCACCTATGGAAGTGTATCAAGAGTAAAAATGACTATACAAAAAATGATATGAGTCTATCTTTGTGGCTTTCTGTGCTCAAAGCTTTATAATAGTATATTTACTTTTAAACATGAGTTATTATAGTTAGATTTTTCAGTTCATGTGTCACATGCATTATTTGTCTTTATGATTTTAATTGTAATTTAAAATGTGAACATTTTAGCTGTCCTCCATCATTCTCCCTGAGGAGTCGAGTTACGGTGACTTTGTATCTTCTACAATAGACACACAAGAGCAAGTTAAAAAAACTGTAGAGGAAAATATGGCAAAGTCCCAAGACTTACAAAAGGAAGCCTATGCCAGACGAGTCCAGAAGAAGTACAGAAACCTTGTGTACAGCGTTGAAGATGAAGTTCTTCTCTTGAACATGAGGAAACGTGGAGGGAAGGGAGGAAGGTTTGATCCAGATTTTTCAGGACCCTACACCATTCAAGACATCGCTGGCAAATGTGTGAGATTAAAAAACACGGAAGGAGCAACTTTAAAAAATCACTACAGCATTGACCATATCAAGCCGTACAGAAGAAGCCACCATGTAAATGTCAGTCAGACAGTGAACAGCAGCACAGACCTGAAGATGCCCCCCTGCCATCCTACTGCTAACCCTCAGTACCAGCAAAGTCCAGAGGATACCAGACCCTCTATTATTCATTATGCACCCAAAACGGCTGACAAAAGTTGTTGCTCCCGCAAGGAGTTTAATTCTGTTCCAGGACCGGAAACGCGTGAACAAGAACTTCCCTCCCGGAAACAAAGCTTAGAAAATGAAGGTGACATAGTGAACAACTCTTTTTGGCCCGTTGGTCATTTGTTGCCAGTTTGGCGTTGCAACATGATTGATCATTGCATGACTTTGTTTGCATTTTGCAGTCTTCAACTTATATTGGATGTAAAGAAACATGCAACGTGCACTGAGCTTGTGGAAGTCTGGAAATGGATCTGCCTGTCAGTAATTTTCTCTTTTGCCCACCCGCTGTACCTTTCCTATTTCTCTGCGTGACAATGCATGTTTATTGTGTTGACTTTTTTCCTGTTGTGGCCCATTGGCCTTTACCCAGCTTTTCCACTAAAAATCTCATGCATGCCTGAGCTAACTTATCATATTTTTCTTTTAGTAAAGAGGCTATGGCGTGCAAAGGATACTGGGCGCTTGGAGTCAGTTGTTGGACCATACAAGTTATTTGATTCCTCTTTACGAACACTGCAGGGGTCACGGTGGCTTTCTGATGAGGTAAGAGAACTTATCATTATTGATTCTGATTTTGAAGTGCTGCTCCTTCTGAAGCATCTGCAGTGCAGACACCATTGATAGTTTAAAATGTGCGGGTAGGTGGGGGGGTTTGTATTGCAAAACTCTGATAAGGTTTCACCCATTCACTTCAATAGGAAAAAATGTTATCAACCACAACACAGATGTTGTGACATCTGTGAGATCATAATACCCAGTTCCAGTATATGCAGAAAGAACCTTTATCAGCAATTATATTCCTTTCCAAGTTTTTGTGTACAGCACTCAAGCAGTTACTTCAGAACTTGTTGCTGCTGGTGTATAAACTCTGACTTTTCAAAACAGGTCATTGATGCATACCTGCACCGTGTCATTGAGAGACGAAAGGTAAGTAAGAAATGTTCTTTGCCCACTTATATTGAAAAACAAAAAAATGTATTTACTGTTCTGTAACATTTTTGTATACTTCTACAGAATGCTGCACACCTGCTCTGTTCAGTAGTTGCAAGCTCATTGTTTTCTGGGCAGTTCAGATGCCTCACCAAGGTAAGTTGAAAGTTAAGAAGTGGTCCAAACAGTTGACTCCTTTCTATTTCTGAGGACAGAGTTCAGTTCCTTTAAACAACACTATATTTGAAAACACCCTGAGATGCATGGTACCTAAGTAAATCGAAATTACTTTGCACTTCCAATCCCACAGATGAAGTTCCCAGTTGAAGACATGTGGTTGTGCCCTGTGAACTTTGGTACACACTGGATTCTTGTGGTATGTGTTCATGTAGTTATTAATTTCTTTGTGAAGCAGTTTCTTGCTCAAAGTGTTATTCTTAAATAGGTTTTCAGTGGCAAAAACTATAGTAATTTTTAATTTATTAACTTTTTCTTTAGATTGTCAACATTTCTGCACAGAAAATACTGCTCATAGACCCCATGGGGAATGAAGGTGTTTATGACAGGAAAATTCTGCGCAACTGGAGGTATGCATTATTACTGAGGTATTATTCTTAGATAAAACATTTCTTGTTTCATTACAAACATTTTTGTTCAACTAGGAATTTTCTGAGGATGAGAGGGCATGAAGACACCATGGAGTGGCAGTTACAGACTATGCAACACAACAAGCAACAGGATTCCAGCAGTTGCGGAGTTTTGCTGTTAAAGGTAACCCTTATTCAAATGATTCCATTTATTGTTAGCTACAATTAGGAGTTTACATTATAATAATGAGAAATCTCAGTTTGCAGAACACTACCTTGCTTTTGGAGAGGTCAGTGAAGTATTAACCACTACAGAAGCAGTTGTGCTGGAGCGAATGCAGATAGCTTGCACCCTACTTGAACATCGAGGTAAGTCCAGTAAAGTCCTTATCACGTTAGAGTGTGTACTTCCAATTTAAATAGTGCTTTTCAAACACTTTCAGATAAGACCCTTCTTTAAGTCTAATTTAAAAAATTCAGGGGACTAATTTGCCATGAAGTATTTGTGGAACAAATTTACTATTATTTTTTAATTAATCAATAAATAATGTTTGATTAAAACCTAACCATGAATGTGTTTCAGGGAACGCTGAGGATTACTGCATTGTTTGCTCCATGTTAGATGCTGACGCTGACCGCAGCATGATTGAAATGGTAAAACAAAAGAAACACATAAGTCTTAGTATCATTACTTGCTAATCATGTTTAAAATGTTGACTAATAGTATTCACCAAACATAATATGAGCTATTTATTTTTCCTTTCCAGGTGCAGTGTGAATCTTGCCAAAGATGGGCACATTTTGCATGTGCAAAATATAAAGAGAGCAACCAAGAATATAAATGCAAAAAATGTAAGGAAAACACATAACAACTTCTAATAAAAAGAGCTGTCTTTCCCCCTCCATGTCTCTTTGCATTCTTTGTCAACATTAGATGATTGTGTGCAGGAAGCATGTTTTGATAGTGTGATTTGGCCATCTGAACATGCTACCTAAATAAATCCCAGCAGGAAGCATGTTCTTAATGTCCTAGCGAAATAACTCAAAGTTTTTAAGTGTGATTTGGCCATCTGAACGTCCTACCTATACGACGGAGCCATTAACTACGTAAGGTAGCAAATTCTGATAAGGTAGCACGGATTGATAGACAAGACCATAAATTTACGCTACGGTAGGATGTTTTGACAAGGTAGGACGTTTTGTCAGAACACCGGCATCTGAGCCAGCCAGACTCTGTCTGTCTCTCTCATCATGGTCACCTAAATGCACAGTAATGGCAGGTTTTGTAATAAGGCAGATCACGCTTAATATACACTGTTATATACACTATAATATGCACTGTTAGTTGATTATTTACCTGCCGCATTAACGGGAGAGGACGTGCAAACGTTACCGCTGCTGCTGGGCTGAGATTCACGAGGCCGGAGCGGAATTAAAAACACGACATTCATTTAAGGTTATCGCGTGTTTTGTGAGCAAATGCTTTTGCATATTCGTAGTGTTTCCTCCCTTAAATGAAATATCTACTTTGCAAGTATTGCAAGTTGCCCTGTTGTGATCCGTTCTCGTAAAGTATAACCAAACTTTTGAGCCTTTGAGCCGCTTAGGCGCCAAGTTTCCTGCCAGGTAAATGACGCTCCGCAACGTGGTGACGTCATTCGGGGCGACTGGAGTCGATAAGGGAATCGATTGCAAAAAAGGCAAACAATTCCAAAGAATTGAAACAGTGGGAACCGGTAGATTGTGAAGTAAAAAACATTGACTTTGATCATATAAATGCACACAAACACATCTCTACACACATATGCAAATGCATTATATCGCCTGAAAAAAATTAAGCTAACTGCACAGTGTGGCCTTGAGGCAACAAATGAAAATGAACAGTTTTACTGTATAAACAAATTTTAAAAATTAGAACAAACAATCAAATATACTTCTTAACATATTCGTGCACACACAAGTATTGTTTATATTCTTTTTTTCACTATAAAGATGTAAAATAGTGATCTTGATCTTACCTGCCAATGGAGATTTCTCTCATGTAGTGCAGCTTGCAGTCTTTTTCTAAGTGTGTCATGAACTTCAAGATTTTCCCTGATCACTGAGGCCTGTAGAGTCTTGTCCTTTTTTCTGTTTTGTGTTTGTACAGGAGGTCACGACCTTTTATTAATCAGACCAAGATGATCTAAATTCACAAACAGAGTGGGGCGTTGTCTCTGCACATGTGTTCAACCTGTTTTATGGAAACAAGTTCACTTCCTGTTGCTTTGTGTATCTACTCTGGTCAAAAGAATCCACGCTTCACGTCCACAATTCCTTTTTATTCCTCTCACAATCACGGCGCACCGTGAAAACTAGAAACAGGTAAGATGCTATCAATATGACATCCATCTCAGCCACTTACTTCTTTTCACAAAGTGCACAAGTATATAACACATAAACATGAGTACCAAATAAAGAAAACAAATAGAAAAACTATAACGATCTCAGACGCTCTTCTACTGTTGTCATGGCAACCCACACACATATTTCAGCTACATTCATCAAGATTTCTTACTCAGACATGTGATGGGCACTGCAGATACAAGACGTGTCTGTATAGACATAACATCAAAGGGAGATAACAGGAAGTTGGTCTGTGCTTACTTGGGGCACAGTGCAGTTTACCCACAGATTTGAACTTGTTGCTTTCTAAAGAACTGTTTTCATTTTTCAAAAAACTTTTCTTTGTGTGGAATAAAACTTCCAAAACTGTTTTCCCATCCTGATGATCAGAAGAGTGTTTGAGGGTCTCAGAGACCCTTCAGAACAACATTAAGTGTTAATGACCTCTTTTAGCTGTTTAGTGATTACAATCATGTGATTTCCAGGAAGTGCTGCAGCTGATGCATGCCCTCTCTCCCTGCAGACTATTTGCTGCTGCCTGTCTCTACATGTTTCCTCTGTGTGTGTTTCTGCTGCTTCTTTGTCCTCACTGTAAACAGATGTACTGAGAGACTCCTGCACTGATGTTTCATAGGAAAGTCCAAACAGCCTCACTGGTTCTCCATAAAGAACAAAGATTTGCTCTCTGTGGCTCCAACACAACTTAAAGACAATCAAAGGTGGACAAAGTTCTTCAGAACAGCTGTGCAGGTCGTGACCTTTGACTTTATTCATTAGAACAAGTTTATTTCAATTAACTGACAGAAAGAGTGAAAGGTTTTCTCTACAGGTTCATTTCCTCTTACTTTAATTCGTCTGTCACTTTGCAATTGTGGTCGACTGTGGGTTGAATGGTTTTGCTAAGCAGATGTCTACAAAACAGGAAGTCAAAGCAAAACGATAGACAGGTTAGTTCAGCTGGTTGTACACAGTCGAGTTCACCCACGCAGTATTTTAATTTACTATCTTTTCTAATTGCTTGTGTTGAATAAACCTTCAGTAGGTTCCTTTTGACCTACAGAGAAAGCAGATGGATTATACCAACCTCACATTTTTTATCTTTATATGGATTTTTGTTGCATCCTGATGATTAGAAGAGTGTTTGAGGGTTTAACAGATTTCCTGAGAACAACAGTAAGTGTTTGCTGTCTTTTTCTAACATCGTTTTCAGTGTTTTAGGTAAAAAGTTTCAGTTGTCATGGTTACAGTTTGGTTAACATCCACCCACAAAAATGTTTAAACAGAAAAACTGTTTCAAAACTGAGTGAGACTTCATTTAAAATGTCATTTCCTTTCTAGCGGACGTTAACCCTGTAAATCCTGAACCATGAAATCATTGCTCGATAATTTTATTGGTCGACGTCACTTCAACGTCACTTCCGTACGAGACGTTACACCGTTGAAGTGTGGAGTTAGACCGAGCGGCTGAACGACAGATCTGTTGTAACAGTCAGTGACTTTCAGCTTTATTTTAAACCTTAAATTTAAACTTGTGTCGTCAGATTTAAACTCAGGTTCAGTTATTCGGTGAAAATACCGGCAGACTCAGACATTTAGGACAAACTAAGAGTCAGATCAGCAGCAGCAGAGACACGGAAATGTCTGCTGTAACTGCGTCACTCTGCTCCACGTTGCTGATGTTCGATGAGGCTTCATGTTTGTCTCTGCGGGTGAGATTTAACTGTTATAAAACAAACTGAGTGTCACTCTGGTTAAATTATTATTAATAATTCTCAAAGAATTGTTTTTATATTGATTTAGTTTGTCTGTGTGTGTGAAGGAGACGCGAGGCTGGGTGGGTCTGTGTGGACGTCCCTGTCTGTGTGACAGAGACAAAGAAATCTAATGTGTGTGTTTTATTTTCTTTCAGATTTTCCACCCTGGTGACCACAGAGGCCTTCGAGGGTTCCAGACGTCCTTCAGAACAACAGTAAGTGTTTTCTTTCTTTTTCTAAAACTCACTTTTAGTCTTTTAAGCTAAAAGAAAAGCTAAAAAAATCAGTTTGAAGGTTTCACTTTACAATTCACCTCCATAGAAAAGGAGGAAACTTAGCAGAAAACCTCAAATTCTAAAACTGATGAGTCTTTGTTCTTTAATCGGACAGCACTGGATGGACTGGTGATTTACAGGCTACTGGTTTTGTAAACTGGTGCAGGCTGCTGCTGGTTCTCAGGTTAGTCAGAGTTGTGTCGCGGTGTTGTTTGATAAGCTGCTCGGCAGACACAGATCTCGGAGCTGAAGCCTAAATCGCAGCAGGAAGAGGTGCAGCAGGATGTGAGCTCGAAACTTGCTGTGGGAAACAAACTCGGTGCAGAGACAAAAACTTCTGCTTCAAAGACAAAAACGGTTCATACATGACGACTGACACATGAAGCAGGTTCAGATTTTTCCTGCGAGGATGGTTCAAGAACAGAAAGAATAAAACTTTCTTTCGACTTCACCTCTTCTGGTGTGACGCGCTTGTTTCTACTCGACCCCGCAGTGCAGCGTACCAATCGTCACAACGTCACAACTTCCTTAAAACAAACGTTCCTAATCCAATTGCTTTCTTTCAGCCTAAATTTTAATCCCAGGACAGACTCAGACATTTAGAACAAACTAAGAGTCAGAACACCGGAAATGTCCGCTGTAATTACGTCATTCACTTTGATGTTTGCCGTGTTCGTCTCTGCAGGTGAGATTTAACTTTGACATAAAACAGGAAGTAATGTCTGCATATTAAATATATTTCCCTGAGAGCAATTTTCATACTATTCATATTATCAGCACGCTTCACTGTATAAGTGTTTATACAAAACACAGCTACTGTCATGCACAGTTATACTGTTATGAATAATAAGGGTCAAATTTGGAGTTTTAGGTGGAGGAAGCTGAAGTTCAGGTGTAGCTGTGCAGTGTGGGGAAAGAGTGTCCTCTAAAAGAGTCCCATAATAACCAGTGTTGTGAGCTCCAGTAGATTTGTTTTCTTTGTGTTCAGGCTGTGATCAGGCTGCTGCTTCTGATGCTTTTCTGCTCTTTGTGGATTAAAGCAGCTACAATCTACAACATATAAGCAGGAGTGACAAATAATCCTAAAGAACATCATCTGCTTGAACTGGTGACTCTAACATCCTTCTAGAAACAAGTCCTGCATTTGGGCACTTATTATGAAGCATGACCTAAACTGAGAAACCATCCACCACTGTCAAATCCAAATGAGGATGTTGTCCCAGCTCATCAAATGTTTAAATTAAAAGTGATGTGTTGGTGTGTTTTTGTTTGTTTGGCTGCTGTAGAAGTGAACCATTGTAATTTGACCTTTAACCTTTCTCCTGTGTTGTTTCCTCTTTCAGACCAGAAAACCATCACAGCTGAGTGTGGACAGGACGTGACTCTGACATGTCGAGCTCCAAACAGCATCAACAAGATCATAGTTGTAGAGTGGAGCCGAGCTGACCTGGAGCCACAACATGTTCTTTTGCAGCAGAATGGGCAGTTCGATCCAGATGGCCAGCATCCATCTTTTAAGAACCGGGTGGATCTGCTGGACAGACAGATGAAGGATGGAGACGCGTCTTTGATTCTGAACAATGTGATGATTAATGACACTGGAACATACGACTGTCGTGTTCAGAGACAGAGAGAAAGTTTAAGTCTCATCACCAGTGTCTACCTGCATGTTGATCCTCCAGGTGAGTGAGTAGAGTTCAGTGTGTGTGTGATCAGAGGTGAAGCTGCTTCCTGGTTGCTGTTTACTGATTATAAGTTGGAAGTGATTATGTTGTTATCGCAGCTGGATATGATAGCCAGCTCTGCATCCTGCTTTTATTTTCTCTCCCTGTGCCGTCTGTTCCCAAACTAACCCACACAGCACATGGTGATTTTACAATCTCGGGTGGGATACTGTCCGTCCAAAGTCCAAGTTCCGGTGGTGGGCAATTTCTATTAGTTCCTAACAACTGAAAGTGATCAGTGTGTTGCAGGAAAATGTAAGAAAAAGGTATCAAATATACAAAAAAGGTGCGCAGTAGTTGGGAGTTCTGTGCCACTGCATACTACCATACGAACTGCCATCTTGTCCCACTAGTTTGCTTACAGAGCAAGTAGGTCCACGGAGGATGCCGGCATCAACACCTTTCACAGAGCACTGATCCATATGGAGATCAGGAAGAGTTATGTTAGGATTCAGATCCCCTCTGCCACCTGCTCTTTGATCACAGACTTCCTAAGCATCCTCAGTCAGTCTGACCGACCATCTGTAGGGGATCACACTCCTCAGCCTGTGTCATTTTTATCTTGAAAGGTGCTGTACAAATAAACTTTTATTTACTTATTACTGAGGTGTTTCAGGCAACTGACTAGGATGCCTTGTGGGCGCCTCCTGGGTGAGGTGTTCTGGGCATGTCCCACAGGGAGGACGCCCCAGGGTAGAAATAGGACACGCTGGCGAGATAATATCCATCAGCTGGCGTGGGAATGCATTGGTGCTCTTCTGGAAAGGCTGGAGAAGGTGGCTGGGTCGGGGCTTTTCTGCTTAAGCTGCTGCCCCCGCACCCCAGCCCAGGATAAGTGGAAGAAAATGGATGGATTCTTGGAATCTGTCACCACCTTCAGGTTTCTGGGCACCCATAACTCCACTGATCTCACCTGGACACCAACTCCCAAGGCCCAGCAGCAACTGCACTTGCTCTTTGTCCTGAGAAAGAATAACCTGGACCAGAAGCTGCTGCTGGCCTTCTGCTGCTCCTCAGTGGAGAGTGTGTTCTCCTGCTGCCTGGGTGTTTGCTACACAGGGCCACAACTGAGAACAAGGCTGCACTGAGGGTAATTACCACTGCCCAAAAAGTCATTGTCTGCCCTCTGCAACCCCTGGGGATCATCACTAGATCCTCCTGTCTCAGGAAGACCAGGACCACCACAGGTGACCCTTTGTTCCCCGCCCACCACCTGTTTGACCCGCTGCCCTCTGGTTGACCCCTCAGGTCTATCAAGTCCCAAACCTCCAGACTCACTAACAGCTTCTTCCTCTCGGCCATTTGCACTGTTAACCAACACTGTCCCTCCACATCCCACTCTTGCAGACCCGTATCACCGATCTGAGCCATGGTCTGAGTACCTCCATCATCACTCAGGCAAACACACATGAACTCTATTCGGACAAAGTCTTTTCTTTGCACTACTTTAAAGCACTTTGCTGCAACTATGTTGTTCTCTAATATGTGCCTTTATCTTGTTGTTATAGATATTTCTCCCGTTTGCTATTTATTCCTGCTCTCAGCTATTTATATTTTATTCCAGCACATTTGGTTTTACGTGTTCAATGACTAAAAAGAGCTATTCTGTTCTGTTCTATTCCTGTTTGTTTTTTATGCTTGTTTTTTCTGAACATCTGTTTCTTACCTGCAGGTCAATCAGGATGGAAAGTCGGTGTGTCAGTGTCTGCTGTGCTGCTTGTTGTTGCTGTTGTTGGATTTTTGATCTACAGAAAACATAAACAACAGCAGAGGCAGCGTCCTGATGAACTGCAGCCTGTTTGAAATGTCTCAGAGTTTTTCTCCTGCTGCTGTTCAGACTCTGTGTTGTCAGTGAACATTGAGGTACAGACAGAGGATCTGATCATCCAGCAGACAGGCATCAAACACGCCCAGAGTTGGTTTGATGTTAAATCCCTCTGATTATCATCAAAGCTGTTCAGACTGTGTCAGTGTGTCTCTGTCTGTCAGACACTCTGTGAACTACAGAGACTCAAAAACTGTAAGGCAGAGATAAAGTCAGTACATAACAATAAGATATTAAATGAAATGATTCAGAGTTTTTATAAAATTTTATTTCAAACACATCTTATCTTGTCTGTTTGCCATGTCGATTGCACATCAGGTTCAGTTTGTTCTCCAGCTGTTTCCTTCTTACTTTGAGCCACAGTGAGTCTCACAGGATGAAGTAATGATATCAGTCATCACGCAAACATTTCAGAAAGCTGTGCTTTTTCCTTGTCCTCAGACACTTTGGTTTATTTACCTTAGAGGTGCAGATTTCTCTCTCACAACACCGCTCACACATCACTTCAGCCTGTGAAGTGATTTGTCTTATGTGGCAAATGTGTTTGTTCATTGTTTTACAAACAGTATTACTGAATGTTTTTCTTAATTCAGTCTTGATTCATTTGTTTTCTGTCTGTGGAGCTTTATTTACATTTGAAGTTTTCTGACTTGTTGAACCAGGTGTATGGGCTCAAATTGTGGTCATAAATATTTTGTACTTGTAAATCAGGATTTGTATGTGTAAAAAGAATTTGTGTGTGTGTGTGTGTGTGTGTGTGTGTGTGTGTGTGTGTGTGTGTGTGTGTGTGTGTAAAAAAGATTTGTGTGTGGATTTAGTCAAAAAATACGTGTGAAACTCTTCACTCAAGTTTCAAGTTACAAGTACGAATATTGACCCTGTTTTTCTTCCTTTCATCTCATTGGCCAATGTCATGTCAATCACAAATTTAACTATCCAATCAAAGAACAGGTGGGTTTGGCTATTGAAGGGGTGCTTTATGGAGCTTCAGGTCCTAGAAGGGAATAAATGCCCTTATACATGCCAGCCCAGCGTTTTCCTTCATCACCACGAAGGAAAACAGTCTGTGGTGTCTAAGTTTGGTGATTTATGTGTCACAGGTTTACATGCTTAATACAGGGACTTCCACAGCCTTTTCAACAGGGCGGGGCAGTATTGTGGAAATGACAGTCTTCACTATTGGGGATGGTTACAAAGCTTTCTTCGTTGTGAATTAGCATACATGTTTTTATTGAACATTTAAAGAACCAGCAAAAAAAACAAACTCTTGTAGTTCACATAAAGTCAGAGATAGAAAAGACAAGAAGCAGGTGCATCTAGTACAGGTAGAGCTGCTGAAAACACCCACAGAGCCCAGCAGCCAGCAACAAATTCTGGATCCTTGGCTTTTAGTTAGCAGTTAGCATTAGCAGCACATCCTGCGTCCGATGTGAAAGGACCTTTATGCTGCGCACTGTGACTCACAGCAATGGTCCTGGGTCAGCCCTGACTTTGTGTTAAACGAATCCTAAAGTAATAATGGTATTTCTAACCACTGATATACCACAACTTTATCCTTTCAACAGCTACTGAAAGTTAGGGGCCCTAACTGCTATCAGATATTTATATAGAGATCCTCCAGCTTCAAACTGTATCACCCTTCAAGGACCTGAAGCTCCATAAAGCGCCCCTCCGACAGCCAAACCCATCTGTTCTCTGATTGGATAGTTAAATTTGTGGTTGACATTGGCCAATCAGATGAAAGGAAGAAAAACAGGGTCAAAATTTATACTTGTTACATGAAACTTGAGTGCAGAGTTTCACACGTATTTTTTGGCTAAGTCCACACACAAATTGTTTTTACACATACAAATCCTGATTTACAAGCACAAAATATTTATGACCACAATTTGAGCCCATACAGGTGAAGCAGAGCTGATCTGACCTGGAATCAGTGCAAACAAACCACTGAGCAGGTCTGATCCAACCTCCTGCAGACTATGTGAACTACAGTGTTTGTTCATCTACATCTTCATCCAATGTTGTCAGGGAAACAAACAAACGTTTCCTGTTTTAGCATCTTAATCAACCAAAAAGTAATGTGACTTAGTTTTGTTAAAATTTCTGCTTTTGTTGTAAAGCAGTAAATTTGAAGTTTCATGGATAACAACAATAATTATACTTTAGCATTAAAAATATGTCTTAATCCACACATTAATAAAAGTTGCTGTTATGCTGCTAACCTGGGTCAAAGTGTATCCTGAGGTTTTAGGGTGTTTCAACCAAACAGTATCAAGTACGTGAGTTATGAGGATCCTTTTGTTACAACAAGCAAAGCTGTTTATTTGTTTTGAAATGTGCCCACACATTTGAAATGATTTGCACTGTTTTGCTTTTGAAGGAATGATGTATGAAACTCCATTTTTGTTTGTGGAATGTTTTGGTTTATATGATTTTTCTTGTGAATTTGTCGATTATTGAGTGAATGGATTAGTTGCTAAGTGCTAGAAAAGTGTTACAGTTATGCAACACTCTGAAAATAGAGCTACGCAGCACTCTTTACAGCAAGCTGAATGCATCGCTCTCTCTTTCCCTCTAATCTCTTCCTCTCAGGTCTTGTGGTCCCTGTGCTATCTGTCATCCAAAGCACAGTTAGACTCGTGGACACTGTGTAACTGCTTTCTATGAGAGTGTCACATCTGTTCCCAGGATAACTTTGTAAGAAGCGCATAAATAAAACTCAGCTGTCTTTCACTGTGAATGCTTTTGCTTCCTTGCAAGTAAATAAATGCGTTGAAGCTCATTACTCTGAGTGTCTCACTTTATAAGAGAATTCTTCTAACAGTACCTTAATAACTTTGGTCTCACTGTTTATCCATTTTATTTTATACTTTCACAGAACTGGCTCTTGAGCCTGTGGGCTGCTTGCTGTCTGTAGCATCATCATGACACCTGTCCAGACTGTGTTAGTGTCACTCTGGGAGCTGCTGTGTCTGTTCATTGGCAGGATTTTCATGAAATTAGTTTAAAGGAAGAACAAAACTGTTGTTCATGAAGTTCAGTGTTCTCACTGATTCATGATATCCTAATCAGTGAGTGCGTTTGTTACAGAATAATTACAGATACTGAGCCAACTGACAACAGAAACACTTTATGTGATGATGAACGTATAAAATACTATGAATTATAGCTCAGCAGTACTCTATGTGATACTCATTGAGTTACAGCAGACAAATGGATCATGAACACTGAGTGTTAGAGTGCAGTATCATAAAACCAAACACACAAATGTGTTAAATGTAGCTGCAGAGTCAGACGTTTCCTTTCTTGCATCAATGAAACTTTATTTGAGTCTTCAATCCCCCCTCTTTTGTTTATCCTTGTCGTCGTTGCATACTTTGAATGCAATTACCTAATACTTAAGATTTGCATATACTGGCACTCAATGTTTTTAATCATTATTCAGCTGATTAATGTGGCTATAAACGTTTTTGTTTAACCAGCTGATCTTGATGCTATGTGATGTAGAATCAGTCCAAAGCAACTTATGGACAGGCAGGAAGACCCAAGATAAGTAACAAAACATTCAAATAACTTTGAGACTGTCCCCGTGGGATGAGAATTAGAGTGTGAGAGTGCTAACTTATCAGCTAATGGTGATTATCTTTGTGTGTCATCCTCCACCCACAGACTGTACATAGACTCTGTACAAGACAGATAACCTCCATTTCTCAGTTTGTATGTCAGCACCTTTTTTTTTTACTACACAAAATCTCCCAAAATCTCCTTCTAACTAAAAATGGGAAATATATGCATGCTGTATTTCATGAGCATCACTTTGATCTGTATTGTATGTCTTAAACTATGTAAAAAAAATTCTGTATGAATACATTTGCTGGGTTGACAGCTTTTGCAAGAGCAAGAGACTCTGGAAACCTAAAACTTGGCTGGTCTGTGGATCAGCAAAGTACAGACTGTAATCAAACTGTACTTTTACTGCTGACTGTGTTTATGAAATATATTCATTGTCTCTAGAATAAACAGCTTATAGTAGAAATATTACAGCCTGATCAGAAAGTAGAATGAACTCTGCAGTCAAAGAGTCCAGATCTCATTGTAACTCTGACTATATTTGAAATAAAGTAAACAACCATTTTATTATGAACAGTACATGCACAGCATGCCAAAAGAAACTCTGAAAGCATCACTGGTGATCTGCTTGTATCTGTGTTGGTATTCAAAGTGCAACATCTCCCTCTAGTGGCCAAATATAAACATGTGTGAGGATGGTGTTCATGTAAATGTGAATCATAGTGTTCCAGTCAGTCATCAGTGTGTCTCTGCACAGCTGTAATTAAAATGTGTTCAGAGGGCCTCAGTGTCTGAATGGTTCCAGTTCAGCTCCATAACAGCAGCGTCCCTGGTTTGATTCCTGTGTTTCAGCTCATATCTGCCTCTCTCACTGAGGG
This sequence comes from Mchenga conophoros, assembly GCF_057382185.1. NCBI lineage: Eukaryota > Metazoa > Chordata > Actinopteri > Cichliformes > Cichlidae > Mchenga > Mchenga conophoros. The sequence goes on from NC_140528.1 coordinate 39,833,469, forward strand.
GGACGTAACTACATGGACATGGATTTGTTCATCAACCAAACTACAGATCACAGAGAGCAGAGGACATCTGATTTATTCAATGAAGTTGAATATGATGCTTTTGGGCATCATAGACATGAATTGTAATCTCACTGGTCAAATTTAGATTATGTCACAACAGTGCACAACTTAAACTTTTTTTACATGTCCAAGTCTTTGTACATAAGTTTAAAAGAACAGAATTGTGATTCATTCTTTTTTGTTTCTGAAATAAAATTGAAGTGTTACAGTGTACCTTTAGATATATGTTTACATTATTTTATAACTTCTATTGTTAAAAAAGGAAAAAAGTGAGTTTCCCACCTCTGTGTTTGAACCAATAGAAAGCTGGTGCTCAGAGGAAGAGGGCGGGCTTTACTTGGTGTCAGTGACAGAAATGAAAAGAAGCTCAAATGAGTGAGAAGGACGATGAAGGAAACATCTGTGCTGTGTCTGCTCTGTAAGTAGAATCTCTGTGTTTGTTTGAATTCTTCTACTTTGACTGTCTGCTCTCCTGATAACTGATGATGGAGGAGAAGACATGAAAAACAAATCAGGCTGAATTCAAGTTCAAAACACCATGAGGACCAACTGCAGGTCTGAACTGACTCTTTATCTTTGCTCAGGAGTCGAGGAAACACTGTAACTTAGCAGCGTCATTAATATCAAGTTAGTGGTGAAAAAAACAACTTATATGTGTTAAGAAATGTTAAAAAACACAGAATGCAAAGCATTAGCAGATATGTTTAATAGAGCACACATAGAGGTTTTCTGCGGTTTGTGTGGAGTTGTTCTTTATGTTCAGCTCAAATCAACCTGAGTGTCATTTCTCTTTAGTTCTGATCTCACTGCTGAGCTGCACAACAAACCAAGGTCAGTAAAAAAATGAAACAACCTTTTATGAAGCACTGACATTGCAGACCAAAATTGTGCACATCACTATCCCCTTTGCTGTCACTGGGTCATGCTCTTGGTGCATGCATGCCTAATGGCACAACTCATTCAGCCAAACAGGGTGTGAGTGTGGTAATGTTGCTGACATGGGCATCCTGTGGCTGAGAGAACAGAGCCGCCGACTGAAGTCGGAATGACTTTTTCAGTCACTGGAGAATTTGAGTGTGATTAAGCAGGTCAAGAAAGGTCACTAGAAATGGCATCATACAGCACTTGACCTCACCCCCAGTGCTATCCCAGTCTGTTTTATTAAGGACATCAGCGGGTGCTAGTCTCCCTTTACTTTATCATAATGGTGGCAATCCATCAGTACACCATTTAGTGAGGCTGAAAAAGAGATGAATAACATGATGAGCTCTCTGATTACATAGAGAGTATCAGCAAGAGACCTGAGCGAGCTCTAGTAGCCACACCGGAGTACTCCAAAGCAGCTGCTGGCACTGACTGTAATCCAGTATTCGGCACGCATAACATGAAGACCTGTTCTCTCTTAGGACAACAGCTTGTTGTCCAAATTAAATTTAAATATCTGCGTCTCATCACCCCGACGCTTTATGGCTCCAGCGTAAATCCACTGTGGTCCTGCCGGAGTCCGCTTGAGTTGTTATTACAAAGTGACATGGCAGCATCAAGCTCCAAGTGAGACCAGGAATATATAGGTCTGCTCCAGCTTTCCTGAGCTAGGAAAGAAGGTGACTGGACTTAGATGAAGACATTTTACCTCTCATCCAAGAGGCTTCTTAAGTTATAAAAACCAGCAGGTGAAGAGTCTCAGATATTTAAACCCTGTTAGTCTTCAACACTGGTAATAAACAGAAATACAACGCTTAGGTGGTGGACTAAGTTATTCAAGTTGTTTACAATCAATCAAAAATAAATGTGTTTTATCTAAAAAAGTTTGCCACACATCAAAGATCTTATTAAGTTTATCCTCTAATACAGGGGTGTTGAACTCAAGGCCTCGAGGGCTGGTGTCCTGCAGGTTTTAGATCTCACACTGGGTCAACACACCTGAATCAAATGATTAGTTCATTACCAGGCCTCTGGAGAACTTCAAGAGATGTTGAGGAGGTCGTTTAGCCATTTGAATCAGCTGTGTTGGATCAAGGACACATTTAAAACCTGCAGGACACCGGCCCTCGAGGCCTGGAGTTCGACACCTGCTCTAATATATAGCTGATCCTCTCCATGTGCAGCAGAGCAGTCAGTTCTCTTAGCCACATTTTAATTGAGGTACAATGTCAGACTGTTGAGCTCGAAGAGTTTTCTTCTTCTTCGGTCATGTTCTCTTAATAATGCACACACTTGGTGGTTGATTACTTTCCCCGTTTCTTTAATTGTTAGCAACACAGGAGGGAAAACCATACATTACTTCAGCAGTTCGCGCTTCGGAACAACAGGAACAGGAAGTGAAGTAATCTATAATCACCACAATAAAATCATTTTCAAAATAAAATGACAATCAGAAAACGTCTTTCACAACATAAAATAAATTAATATATTTACTCATGAGAACACAAATCTAACACAGACTTCCAGAGAATTATTATATGTGTTTCGTAGCAATTACCATTCTGAACAAAACTGTAGTTTGTGCAGCAGAGCTATAGAAGAGAAGAGGAAGAGCCAAACAACACAGTTACTGGGTCCGGCTCTGATGTGCAGTTGTACATATCAGAGAACAATTTAAAGATATCCAGCCAGTAATTATACAATTTGGGGCATGTCCAAAATTGATGCATAAGACAGCCTTCTTCAAGTTTACAACGATCACGTATCGGACCAATAGAAGGAAAAATCCTCTGCAATTTATGACCTGGATGACTGAGAACCTTCACAGACACTCTGCAATTTAGTTTTTGGATATTGAAGACTGTGAAGCACTTTGAATTGAAATTACTGGTGTTTATAGAGCAAGAGTGGATCCTACACAGATTCCTCTCTCACACCTCATCTCCAATTTGCAAACCCAACTCTTCCTCCGATGCCGTCTTCAAACAGTGAGATTTAATATTCAAATATCCTGAAAAAGCGTTCACAAAGCCAGAAACCAACTTTCTAGAACCCGGGAAACCAAAGAAATGAAAAAATTGGTCCCTCTTCCTGAAAAGATAATTAAATTTTGTGTTGTACAGTTATTTCATTTTTAACCTTAATTTTTTATATTTTATTCCTTCCTAGTTAAATTTACACTTTAATTTTTCATATTTATTTCCTATCTTATTCATAGCCCTTTCCTTTTTTTTCTTCTTTAGGTCACGAGCAGTTGTCTAAGCATTTCACTGCATATTGTACTGTGTATGACTGTGTACGTGACAAATAAAACTTTGAATTTACGGATGTCGAACATAGTTTCTCATCTGTAAATAATGAAGAAAAAATGTGACGCAGGGAGAGAGCTTGTTCTGCAACTGGGGAAATGACACAAATTTCCTGTTAATATCTCTCTTTATCTGATCTAAACATGAGGGTGGAAATGCATTATTACAATATATTGGAGTATGGATCAAGTTTCTGGTAGAGCGCAGCCTTTTTTTTGATCTGACTAAAGATTTTAGCGAAGTTCGAAGCTATAAAATTATTGACCTTGGTTCGTGTATTTGAAGATGAAAAGAGAAGAGCTGGAATGGAACTATTATCAACCCCACCACTCTCTATGACCACCCAAGGGAGGGTATTAGCAGACTTGACCTTTTTGTACCATTCCTGCCAATAAGCAAACGTTTTGGCATTTGATTTGATATACCTTTATTAGTCCCACAAGGGGAAATTTCACAAGGCTGCCGACCTATTGCACGCAATGGTGGCGCCATCTTACCCTCTGACCATACATACATTACACAAACATCACATGGGGAAGAGAGGTCAGAGAGGTATAACAATGGAAAATGCACCACATGAGGAAAGATAAGGAGAAAAAATAACTCCCCCCAGACTGAGCTCCAACAGGGAGATCAGTTTGAGAACAGAAAAAAACACCTCTGCACATAGCACATGAAAAACTCTTAATACACCAAAGAAACACATGACAAGCAACAGGGGTGGGTAAAGGGTGCAGCATCAGAAGGGAATAAGCATCGAAGGCGTTTGGAAAGGGAGGGGGGATGAGTGTGTGCATATCAGTGTATGTGTGCGTGTCCATAGTTCAGCTGAGACAGTGTCCTTCACCCTGCCAGGCTAAGTAAACAGTCTTCCAGCCAACCCAGGTGGCCTTGCATGGAATGGGAAGGAACAGACTAAACACAGTCGTTATCAGGGTGTTGTTGTTCAGCTCCAGCCTTGCAGCTGGCGCCAAAGGGGGTATCTGCATAAGTGATGGTATTTTTTACTTTAGTGTGAACAGCTCATATGAATTTCAAAGCAGTTCTACAGTCCAACACTGGTCTCTCAATCTCCCGTTGGAGAGCCGCGAGCTTCGCCATACTTGCGTTCTGTGATGTTGTCATTTCTTGTGCTCAAGGAGCCGATTTCTGAGAACTCACGGCAGTGTGCCTCCCCGAGATGTCATCCAATTTGCGCCCAGAGATGTTATTCCGGGCTAGCCCTTCTGAGATGTATCCAGTCTGCAGTCAGCGATCTTATTCTGAATATTCAAAGCAGCCGTAGCCTCTCCAAGATCTTATCCGTGCTGACTCAATGAGCCCATTTTGAGAAACTCACGCCTCTTCCCATCGTTTTAATCCCAGCGGGCAGCCTTGTGGGGGTTTGAACAGCCGGTTCCACTTTCTTAATTCTTCGATAAGTCAGGTCCAAGCCAGCTCCGATCAGCAATCATGGTTCCGAATAGGTAGATATCTTCAGCACTCAGGCTCACCCAAGCCCAAACTTCTCGTTGAGAAAGGGGTGTCAATTGCATTTAGGGACCAGTTGATCAAATCCACAATTCCTCTTTTAGGTTTTAGAGAACAGACTGTGAGAGAATGTTCCAGAGAAAAGTGCGACCGCCTTCATCAAGAGCAAGAGCAGTGCAAATTTGCAACCCAATAATAAAATAATAATAAATATAAAATAAAAATATAAAAAAAATAACAAAAATAACAAAACTGAAAATGTGGCAGACCAAATCCACCCTCATCTTTAGACTTACATAGATGAGCTTTTGATATTCTATAAGTTTTCAAGCCCCAGACAAATGATAATACCACTGAGATGATCAATTTGAAAAACTGTTTATTCAAAAAGATTTAGGGAGAGAAACCATTTTAATTGCATTGATGCGTCCCACCAAGGAACTAATAACTAATTAGAAGCATAATAACACCCAGGTATTTCACACTGTCTATAATTTTAAAAGTTAAAGTTTTCAAAAAGTCAACATCCAGGTTTGCAGTTAAAGTCACAAATTCACTCTTCTGCCAGTTAATTGTATAACCTGAGATTTCCCCAAATGACCTCACCAGGTCTAAAAGTACAGGAACAGATCGCTCAGGATTCGACAGGAACAAAATAACATCATCACCGACCTAAGACCCCGTTAGTCTTTAACAGGGTCTTAGGTCAGTGCATGTTAAAGTAAAATTCACAGGGATGGGATAACCCAAGGTTTCCCAGGATAAACTGGCCCTAAGCATCACTGCCTTCTTCTGATAGTGCATCCTGGAGTGCTATTATCCTTCTGGGAATATTTTATTTTCATAAATAAAGGCAAACAGATCTGCCTCTACCTGCATCTATGAGTTGGAGGTTCTTCCATTTGGTATCACCAATAGCAAGGCCCAAAGCAAAGTGTTGGATTCAGTGGATGGACTCTGCCACTCAGACACTTTTGGATACAAATACTGCCCACATGATCCCCTTGTACCTACATGCACTAAATAATATCTATACAGGTCTTTCACATCTCTGGGCTTCATCCTTCCCTTTATCCCTGAGGCCAAGATCTCAGTGGAAGACATGTGGAGGAGACCCAGAACGTGGGATTGTCCAGTGCTGTCAGAAGCAGAGCTGCAGATGTGGACTTGAAGGCAGTTAGAACACCTAAAGCAGATATCCCTCCCTGACTGCTATATCAGCTCAGTTGCTTTTATGTGTAGAGAAGACCAATGCGAGACAAGTAGATGCCTCATATCTAACTGCATGATTAAGAGTGGCTCCAAAGAATCAGAAATCCATGCCAAGCCAAAGTTTTGCAGCACTTACTTTCTCCCCTCTACTGAATATTGGGCAACAGAGATCCTATAACAAGCCCAGTGGGCCTCTGAGGAAACATAGTGGAAATCGTAGGTGTATGATGATTCAGGGCAGAAGGACACTGCAACTCGGTAACATTGTTATGATGGTAGACTCTGTCTAGCCATGAGCACTTTGGCCAGTGAGCCATGTCACCACCTTGCACCTTGGTGGCAGGCAAAATTTTTATCAGGACTGATAATTCACCCCAAAACCTCAAATACACACACACATACACATTATGTAATTGTTCTCATGTCTCAAGTATTTAGTTGTTTACTTTTAGTAAATAACTAAATACAAACTAATTTTAATGCAACATTATTTTCACTGTTGTTTCATCATAAGACAAACATAACAGATCATACAACTTTCATTTTAACCCTCACAGCTCGTCTGACTGTGAGTCCCAGCAGCTCTCAGTTCTTTAAAAGAGACTTTGTGTCTCTGAGCTGTGAGGAGGACGACAGCTCTGCTGAATGGACTCTGAGGAGAAACACAAGCACACGACAGAGGACTCAGTGTGGAGATGGGTGGGGAGAACCAGCTGGTTCTTCATGTAACATCACGGTTTACCAATCATACAGTGGAGTTTACTGGTGTGAGTCCAGAGAGGGTCCCATCAGTAACATGGTTAACCTGACAGTCACTGGTAAGCTGAGTGTGTGGAGTTAGTGTTGATGAAGCTGTGTGTAAATGGATGAAATGCTGTAGTTTGTCTCTGTGTTGAGGTGGATCAGTGATCCTGCAGAGTCCTGTCCTCCCTGTGATGGAGGGAGATGACGTCACTCTGCTCTGTAAAACAAAGACCACTCCCTCCAACCTCCCAGCTGCTTTCTATAAAGATGGCTCCCTCATCAGGAAGCAGCCTACAGGTCACATGACCATCCAGCATGTTTCCAGGTCTGATGAAGGCCTCTACAAGTGTGACATCAGCGGTCATGGAGAGTCTCCATCCAGCTGGATCACTGTCACAGGTGACACACTCACCTGTCTGTGTTTCTGCAGCTTTCAACATTCACAATGTGACGACAACTTAGTGACTGTTTGCTTTATTTTAGGGGAACACACCACCACACCTCCACCTACATCCACACCTCCACCTACATCCACACCTCCTCCTACATCCACACCTCCTCTTGGTTCCACCTCCATCACTCGTCCTCCATCACTCTCTCCTGCTGTTTTCTCTGTGTTGTCATCTGTTGGATCAGCCTGTGTTGCGGTTCTACTGGTGTTACTGGTTCTGCTGGTAAGACGATGTGTTCACAGTAAACCTGCAGGTGAGTCTCAGACTAATAGAATAAAGTTCACATTCATTATGATTACACAGAGACAGCACAGCAATGTACTGTAGGTACTTCCTGATCTTACATCCATGGTTTTCTTTTGCTGAATAATGTGCACAGTCATTATTTCTGGACATTGTAAAATGTAGAAATGATTTTTCTAAATAATTTCCTTACATTTTTAACAATTAAATTCTGTACAGTACATTAAATACAGTAAATTGTTCTTTTTTTAAAAATAATTTCAGAAGGACAAGAAAACACTTTAGAAAATGAAGTCATTGATGACATCATATACAGTGAGATCAAAACATCACACTGTCCGCAGCAGCCAATCAGACAAAGCAGAGGTAATATTGGTCTCGTCTTCTTTTTGTTTGTTTTTGTAGTAGCTTCCGGGGTGGGGACAAGATTACTTTGGTTTTTGAAGTATATACAAATTTAAATATTCCGTAATTTCAGGAGACTGTGAAGACATGAGATAATGAATAAAGAAACTATTTTTGCCATTTCTTTGTCACAAGTGGGTACCTCCACCTGTTTTCAAAGTGTTGTAGGGGATACCATTTCCCAATCAAACCAATTGTCTTCCACTTACCCAGACACTGTGTTAACCACTCCACTAAGGAAACAAAGACATTTTGAGAAAGCTATTACTATGAAACAAATCTAAATAACGTTTTTAAATAGTTCTCAATCAACAGTTATTTTTGGAAACAAATGAGCAACATTATGACCATTTCAGCTTTTTGTAAAGTTATCAGCTAATGTTAGCTAGCTTGGTTTTAAATCCGCTTCCGTGAACTGTATGAGAGCATCACAGAGACACAAACATCCTAGATGCTAACTCACCAATACTGGAGCTCAGTGTTCTTGTACAATTTACCCCAAAACAGCCATATTACTGTACAGACTTACATTAAAATGCCCCCAAAACCTCCAACAGCACAGCCACAGTCTCAGGGATCCAGTTTTGGGATAATGAGCTGAGGTGAAGGCTAACAGACAGCTAGCAGCTACAGGCAGCTTTCCCTGCCAGTCAAAAGGCCACGCCCCTAATAATGCAAACGTTAAGCCTTAATGTAATTACAACTCTGTTGCTTGTGAAGCTCGCACACAAGAATTTCACTCAAATGTGCTGTACCAATGTACCTGCACATGTGATGTGACAATAAAAGTGATTTGATTTGATTTGGATTATAGCAGGCAAACCTTGAAATCTTTCTGGGATTTCCTTATCTGGGTGACTCAGGAGGTAGTCCACACACTACAACACGACAACCACCAAAGGGAGATCATTTTGACTCCATCCTGCAACAGTTGCAGCACTGCTACTTTTCTACTCTAGAACAGTAGAAAACCATTTCATAAGTAGAAGTAAGCCTACACATTTTAACATCACATTTGGAGCCTCAAGTGAACATTTAACATTTGTGAACATTTGACATTTATTCAATTCAGTTCTGTTGCATCTTTAAAAATTAAAAATGAAATAACTGAGACTTACAATGGAGTATCGTTGCAAATGGTTTACTGAACCTTCTTTTCAGCGCATGTACAGAACATCAGTATCCATTTTCTACTGCCTCCTACAGGACACACTCTTCTTCCACTTCCTTACAACATTAATGTAACACAGAACCAATACTGCCTCTCCTGGCATTACCATTGTAACGACACACTCATTCTCATTCTGCTTCTTTCAGATGAATAACAGGAACTTAGGATGTAGGTATCTATGAATAATAACTATTATGCATACTCATATATTTATATAACCAACTAATTTCTTGATGCGATACCACAAGTTCAAAGCCTTTATTGTCATTGCATTTGGAAATGCAACAGAATGTGACATAACTGAACGATTAAACTTGTTTTTAAACCTTGTTTCGGAACAAAGTCGCAAACAATTATAATTGTGTGTCCACAAGAGAATTCGTACATGCACCATTTATTGGCATACATCCATTTTCTCCTGCTTCTCTTGGTCCAGACTGCAAAGATAACAAGACCTCTCTCTCTGGAGCCACCTCCTTTAACTCTTGTAAAGGAATTCCAAGCCAAGCCAACAGAAAGACAAAATCTCTCACAGAGAAATTATCTCTCCACCATGTTTTGAGTTTATTCCAAGGTCTCAAAGCCTCCAAGGGAACAGCCAACTTAGCAATGAAGATACAGAACATGGTCCAGTCAAACTTGGTGTCCCCAGCTTCTTTGAACAGAAACATCTAGGTTTGATTTCTCTAAAAGGAGGACAGATCAATTTATTTAACTGGAATAACTAAGTAATAATAAGTTACCTCAAGGGCCAGTGTTTACCCACTGGAAACATGTTGCTTAAATATGATGATATTAAGAAGGTCCGTGGTTGGGCAGCTCATGGGATTCATCAGTGTACAAATTAAAACCTCCAATTAGAATCACTTGCAGCCTTAAAGTACGCAGCCCCAACGATCCTCAAGGGCCGCGTACTTGAGGATCGCTAAGGCCGGAAGTGCGAGGTTTGTGTAATGGGACGGTCTAGCCTCCGTTGCGCTGCCCAGGTTGCCTAGCAACCATGATACTAACAGCTGGAAACGTGTCATACAGCTTTGTTTGACAGAAATGAAGGAGAAAATCATTTGTTCATTTCTTTCTTTGTTGCTACATGAGCTTTGATCATTCTCTGCAGGATTAAGCTCAGCGATTGAACGGCGTATATTTTAAAGTAAAGGCTTTAAAACCAAGTTAGTACAAACGTCACTAATGTCACATAACTTTGCCGACATGTGGCCAACAGTAATGTTTTAATGTTCTTCGTTATTAAATATTTGCACATAAATAAGTGACATAATATTCAGTACTTACTTAAAGTTTACTCTTCGGCCGCCCCTCATCCACCGTTTTTTTTTCCGGTAAAATCATCCACACCCACCGCCACGCTATGCATTCTGGGATATGTTGGGCCACAAAGTCTACACTGCCACAGCCTTAAAATTCAGGGAAATGAAAGACGCATTTCAGGGCCGCATTTCGAGCAGCCTTTGAATCGGGACAGCCTTTGTCGCGCGCCGCTGTGACGCAATCGGCCTTGAAATGCGTACTTTAAGGCTGCAGACCCTGAATTGGGATACAGCCCATGACACATGGCCTGACATGTAAGGAGTTCCAGTTTACATTCACCAGCCACTTTTGTGCAGCTTACTAGTATGTGGTTGGACAAAAGTTTTTATTTATTCTAAATAACGTTATTTGAATGTGTCACTGTTACAGGTAACAGGAAGCATCCATGGACAACTATACATGTGTCCGTAGGAGATGCAGCTTGTTGGTGCTGAATGAGCCATCGTTATTCATTCCACTTCAGACTTTATGACAGATATGTCAGATCATTACATGTTCTCTCGTCACATAGACAACTGCTATAATAATAAATCTACAATGTTCCAAAAGAGTGGTGTAATCAGCACTACCTTGACTTGTGACTAGTGATCGTATATCTTAAATGCCAAAATGAATGACACCCCTCCCCCCAAAAATAACAGCTTATTTGGTTTCATCATTTTCACTTTAAACTTCTGCATGACAGTCCACGCTTTAATGATTCCAATTATCTATAGGAAGCCTTCTTTAGTTTGATGAAGAATACTCAGCTTGTTGTTAGAATACGTTTGCTTTGTGCTCTGTGGTGAAATGTGTCACTTTGCACTGAGAGAAAATGGCAGCTTTGTGGTTGCTCACCTTCAGTTTTCACACAAACATCACGCAGATCGTTGTCATCTGTTAGCGTTTCTCTGCAGAGGTGTTAAGAAGTTGGAAAAAAACTGTGAAAAGCTTCTGATGTTTGTAAAGGTTGGGACTTATTTTCTTCATAAACAAGTATAAATAACATTTTGCTATAGCAACTATTTAATACTATTCCATTACTACTACTATTGTATCTGCAGCAACTAGGAAGGCGCCACTTATGGACAAACACACATCAGATCAAAGAGGCCCAGAAGTACGGCTGCTCTTTAACTTTGAACAGTGCTGAATGTTAGTTGGTAGCTAAACCAGCCTGACTCAAGCTCAGGATATTAAACTTCTAATCTCAGAAAGAAACCTTCCCAACACTATCTTTATCTGCACACAGGTTCTTATCTATATAGCACCAAATCACAACAACAGTCGCCTCAAGGTGCTTTATATTGTAAGGTAGACCCTACAATTATACATACAGAGAAAAATAGAAAAGCAAGCAGTGGGAAGGAAAAACTCCCTTTTAACAGGAAGAAACCTCCAGCAGAACCAGGCTCAGGGAGGGGCGGCCATCTGCTGCGACCAGTTGGGGTGAGAGAAGGAAGACAGGATAAAGACATGCTGTGGAAGAGAGACAGAGGTTAATAACAGATATGATTCAATGCAGAGAGGTCTGTTAACACATAGTGAGTGAGAAAGGTGACTGGAAAGGAAAAACTTGATGCATCATACGAATCTCCCAGCAGCCTACATCTATTGCAGCATAACTACGGGGGAATTCAAGGTCACCTGGTCCAGCCCTAACTATATGCTTTAGCAAAAAGGAAAGTTTTAAGCCTAACCTTAAAAATAGAGATGCTGTCTGTGTCTTGAATCCAAACTGGAAGCTGGTTCCACTGAAGAGGGGCCTGAAAACTGAAGGCTCTCCCTCCCAGTCTACTTTTAAATACTCTAGGAACAACAAGTACTGTAGGCCTGCAGAGCGAGAGCAAAGTGCTCTAACTGGGTTATGTGGTACTATAAGGTCATTAAGATAAGACGGGACCAGATCATTCTAGACCTTGACTGTGAGGAGCAGGATTTTGAATTACATTTTGCATTTAACCTCAATGGATGTGTCTATGAAGGGCCAAAAGGCTTTTTTCTTGGGGCCAGCACTGGCTTGCCTCCTCCTGTGAGAATGCCCACAATCCCTTTGGATGTCCCGACATATCCACCCTTTTACGAAGGTCTTGGCTGTCTTCACACTCACTGGCCAGTGGCAGTCCATCGACTCCACCTTTCTAATTAGAAGCCACAGTACCACCTGCTCCAGGATCTAACTGTAGCATGTCCGTTCCTTCCTCAGCCATTCCCGTTTGCAGCTCCCTGATTGCTACATTCTTCATCTTTTGTTTGTAGGAGAAGGGTCACTTCCCCACTTTCAGACAAGAGCTGCAAAGGTGGTGACAGTAGTTCTTGAGAATAGCCAAAGTGATCCAGCACAGCATTATGGACTTCCAAAAGATACTGACAGTAGGCTGAGCACTGGTATCTGGGCCTCCCGAGACAGCAGAGGAAGTAACCACACCGCCCATTGTGCTTCCAGACATTTACATGCCACTTGCATGGCCTCAAACAAGCCTAGAAATCACTGTAGGTAATCTGCAGGGATACAATGTGCTACTGCCTACTCTTGATGCTCTGCCGTGATTTCGGCCAGGGCTTGCACTGGCTGTACAACCTCAGTCCAACATAGTTCTGTGTGTTGGGTGAAGTTGGGCACCACTGTAGTACTATGTTGCTAGCGTGAATTCCAGACACAAAGTCAGAGTTCATGTGTTTTATTTTTATGTTGCCACAGTTTATAGCAATTGTCTTTTCAGACATTAACTTGATTAGTTCAGCAACATTTCAGCGTACTCCAACACACACACACATTAAAAAAAAACAGTTATTAGCAAACAATGAAGATATTTCGTGCATCACAAGTAGCCGTACGTTTAAGTGTGAATGCACTTGTACACTCAAAACGGCAGGTGTAAGTGGAAATAAATAATTTGGGATTGGCATGGTCCTGGTTTTGTAGCCATGGTTCTGAGTTGAACTTGTGAATTTTTGATTATTATTGAGTCAGTATTTAAATGTTTGTTTATGATTTACATTTATATCTTCATGCATTTCCTTAGTATTTTGAGTCTTTAGTCCTTAGTTTTAGTTATTGATCATATTAGTTTATTATTTCTCTCAGTATTTTCTGTTGCTTTCCTTAGGCTCCCTGTTGTTTAAACTGTGTGTGTGTGTGTGTGTGTCTTTGTACTCAGACTTTAACCGAGAGTCCAACGTTGTCTACTCTTCAATGAAGTAGTCCACGGGTCCAACCGCTGGTGTCTAACTGGTCCCCCAAGCACCACAGACACAGGATATGTACATGCTAAATAGATTTGTATGCAGATTTGTGTGTATTTTGCGTAATGTCTTATCTTTTATCTGCGTTTTTAAAGTGTATTTTGCTGCAAAATCAACAGTATGGTTACAAATGTTTTTAAGTCCTCAGTAAGATCACTGTTATTTATATTTTATTCATGTTTGTTACATCTTGATCTTGTTGCTGAAGTAGCAATTTAGTTCCTCTACAAGATTAATAAATGTTTGTTCTCACTTATTTTCCATGTGTGTTTCTGTGGGTTTTGCCGAGGTATCAGATGGAAAATCTGACTTGAGTTTGCTTTGGCTAACTGACACACCTCTATTCAGTGCAGAAAAGTGTGAGACTAAAGACAGCAGAAGTGTCACTCGGTAGTTTCAAATGACACTGAAAAGCTTCAGTGTGTTTGATACTGATATCTGACATTTTGCAGCTGTACTTTGAAAATATGTTGGTATAGATGTGACCCGTGGGAAGTACTACTTAATTAGTAAATGAGCCTCAGCAGGGCTGGACTGGGACAAAAAATCGGCCCGGGCATTTTGACTAGAGACCGGCCCACCAAAAATGTGACGTCATTCAGGGGTAAGACCGCAAAGGATTCTGGGAACTTGTGGCAAGAGGTACTAGCGCATGCAGGCTTTCAATTGAACTCAGTTACACAGCGATAAAAAGAAACACAAAAAATGGCAAGAAGCTGTTGTATTATTAACTGCAATAGCCGGTGTTGTGCCAAAAAGTGATTGTCTGCCAAAAACTGTTTGCTCGTATTTAAATTGCTATAAGTAACTTGTTGGGCTATAATATGTGAAACACATGTCAAATGCATCCCTCATGGATGACATAAAGTCATCTCTCCATCTCTCTCTGCTGCTCTTCTGTCTCCTCTGTCACAGACTTCTCCACTTTTGATGATAAATCAGCCTGGTGCAACATGTAAGGATTGGCACAATTTGTTAAGATTTTGAGGAGTTTGAGAAACTAACCTTAAGCATAAAATAAAATTTACTATCAGTAACTTCATAGCACCCGCCCAGCAGTATATAAACTCCGTCATGCTAGCTAGTACGCAGTACCAGTTATTCTAAGCGCCTGTAAAAAGTCAACACAACGAAAACAAACTACAACTAAACTTGGTTTATATCTGACACAGATAGGCAGCAGGTCATAACTTCTTACCTGAAGTTCAGTTCCTCTGCCACTATGACCGGCGGCCGCCTCGGGTCTCTCCTCCTCTTGCCTCCCCTTTCCCTTATCCACCTGCTGGCCTCCACCACTTGCTGATGTTGCTAAATCTGTGGAAGCTATGCCATAGCTACCGCCAAACAATTCACTTATTTTTACACATTTGGCAGCGTCTGCCTGAAGGGCTTGTTTCTTTTTGGCCCTAATCTTTTCTGCACCTCCTTTCCTTTTTTTGTTCTCCATTTTCTTTAGTTCATCTATAAGATTGCTAAACAAGGGGGAGGGTGCATCCGACCTCCTAGGCTGTAATTGGTCCAGCCCAGAGTCGATCATGACCAATTGGCCAATCCAACACCTTTCATTATTTATACCCTTCCAAAAAAAAAAATCGATCGGCCCGTAGAAACAAAAAATCGCCAGCGGCCCACCGGGCAAATGCCCGGTATGCCCGATGCCCAGTCCAGCTATGAGCCTCAGGAATATAGTCAGTTGGGGGTTGCAGAGAGGTGTGAAGAGCTCTGGTGGATGGGGAGGGAAGGGCTTCTGAATCAAACCTGTTAAACTGTTTTAATTTGGTCTACTTTCCTGGTCAATACAGTGTTATCCACACAGAAGCTGATATAGTCTGTTATGCAGGTTGTTAGGCTGGCTGGATGGGGGAGTGGCGTGTGCCTGGCGGCACTCTCGATGGAGACACTGAAGACAAGATACTTCAAACAGATCGTGAGAGCAGCTGAGAAGATCATTGGAGCTCCTCTTCCCTCCATCACGGATACTTATAGCACCTGTTTCATCGGCAAAGCCACCAGTATTGTGGAGGACCCCACACACAGTTTCTTCCCCCAAGCCGTCAGATTCCTAAACACTCAGTGACTGGAATGACACACACACTCGCACACCTCCATACTCATGACTACCAAGCACTTAACTGCAGTCTCTCACTCTCATACACACACACACAGGGAGAGAGAGAGACTAAGTTACTTTTGCACAATACTCAGCATTTTGCACATATCCATTGCATCTTGTGATTCTATCATCCTGTTCCATCTAGTGTTGCTGTGGACGGGCTGTGAGTACTCAGACTGCTACAGAACGCAACATGGAGGCCTGTTGACTTTTTCTTAAAAGTGGGTGAAATGACACTCTCTTCAGTTGACACAGGATACACACACACACACACACACACACACACACACACACACACACACACACACACACACACACACACACACACACACACACACACACACACACACACACCCTCCTACCCCTCTCAAAACACCTCCAATGCACATCCTTTATATGTTGTAAGGTGTGAAGATTCACGTGCTCTCTGTGCTGAGGTGTTTTGTTTTTCTCTGTTCTCAAACTGTTCTCATGTGATAAATAAAGGCTTATTCGTTCATTATTCATTAATTTATAATCACCCATAAAGGAAAATGAATGTTTTTGTCTGTTTTTGTAATGTTTAGATGAATTAACCTTTGGTTCAATCAAACTGAAGTCAACACTGTGTTGGAAAATTGATCAGCTCTTCTTTAGTTTATTAAAGTTATTACAACCTGATCTGGAAATCCAAAACAGTCATAGCTCAGTCATACTCGACCAGCATACCGTGTCACTATCTGTAGTCTGCGGTTCAGGTCTGTTCATGTGTCTCTGCACAGCTGTAATTAAAATGTGTTCAGAGGGCCTCAGTGTCTGAATGGTTCCAGTTCAGCTCCATAACAGCAGCGTCCCTGGTTTGATTCCTGTGTTTCAGCTCACATCTGCCTCTCTCACTGAGGGGGACGTAACTACATGGACATGGATTTGTTCATCAACCAAACTACAGATCACTGAGAGCAGAAAGGACTTCATTCTCTTTCCTTTTTGAAATTCTTCATTTTCATTTATGTGAAATAATGAATGATAGAGAGCATCACTGATATTAAATATAATCAGACTGTGTGAAAACATTTCTTATGTATATATGTTTTGCTTTATAGACAACAGTGGATTTTCTGTATACACTTATGTTTTCCTGGTCTTTGTTTGCATAGAAGCTTTAAGCCACTATCTTTTAATTTCAGGGTTTTTTACACAAAGGAAAATGTTTGTGTTGTACTTCAGTGTCTGAACCAATAGAAAAGCTGGTGCTCAGAGGAAGAGGGCGGGCTTTACTTGGTGACAGTGACAGAAATGAAAAGAAGCTCAAATGAGTGAGAAGGACGATGAAGGAAACATCTGTGCTGTGTCTGCTCTGTAAGTAGAATCTCTGTGTTTGTTTGAATTCTTGTACTTTGACTGTCTGCTCTCCTGATAACTGATGATGGAGGAGAAGACATGAAAAACAAATCAGGCTGAATTCAAGTTAAGGAAATAAGGATAAGCTGCATTTGTCGGTTGCAGCTGCCTGCAGCTGAGATGACAGACCTAGTCAACCATACATACAATATACAAACAGTGGGGAGCAAGGCTGGACTGGGACAAAAAATCGGCCCGGGCATTTTGACTAGAGACCGGCCCACCAGGATAAAGATTGAAAATGTGACGTCATTCAGGGATAAAACCGCAAAGGATTCTGGGAACTTGTGGCAAGAGGTACTAGCGCACGCAGGCTTTCAATTGAACTCAGTTACACAGCGATAAAAAGAAACACAAAAAATGCCAAGAAGCTGTTGTATTATTAACTGCAATAGTCGGTCGCATGACAACCACGGGAAGCCGACGGGTAAAGAGATCGTTGTTTTTTTTATCGGATTACGTCGTTGAAGTGAAATTTTTTAAGCCATGTTTCCGAAGTAAGAGCCGACGGATGGTCTGGATATACCAAATATAACATCTCAGAACACTCCAGCTCACATGTTAGTCTGCTCCAAGCATTCCCACAAAGGTCAGAGTTTTGTAGTAGTTAATGCGTCATTTTTCTTAACATAATTGGTGATATAGGTTACAAGCAAGTCTGGCGCTGAACAGAAATGGTCGCGCTATGCTCCTTTATTTATTGTGCATAAATAGTGAATTGTCCTGACACAATATTGCGTTTCGCTTCTGTTATTACCATGGTACATTGACAAAACCATATACTTTTATTCACAGGATAAAACAGTTGTTTTGTATCACTAATTGTCCAGTGCGATTACAACATACAATATTATTGTCACTGCTACATTTCTGTAATGCTACTGTAACCGGTTTCTGCTTCATCCCGCTGCAACAGTTCGGCCCAAACAGACTCCTCGACTCTGCGTTGTGTAGTGTTTTTAAAAAGACAAGGAGTCTCTGATCGATCGTTGCCACTTTATTTCCTGAATGGAAACAACGGTGTATTATCAGTGCACAGGCTCGCCATACACCACTCCGCACAGCACACTCTCGTATGGCTACGGCAGACTGGCAGCGATTACTGCAGCAATATTACAATTTCTAATATACAATAAAATAACAGCAACAACAAATGATGTACCTGAATGGAAACAACGGTGTATTATCAGTGCACAGGCTCGCCACACACCACTCCGCACAGCACACTACGGCAGAACATCTCATTAGCATTCCGCTTTAGCATACAGTTTCACACATTAATAAACAAATGAAAAGTACATAAAACTGGTGTTGGACATGTGTCCACTAAGCACTTATTACACTCGGTGCTCGTCAGCTAATCAAACATGTTTTATGTGTCTGTACTACTTAGCTATATTGTGTGCGGAACAATACAACTCACCTCTCGTATGGCTACGGCAGACTGGCAGCGATTACTGCAGCCAGCCACACCGAGAGGGGGGGGGCGCTGTTTCCCCATTACACTGATATTTGTGGCAAGTGGAATAATACCAGATAAACACTGTTACACTACCAGAAATTATTTCCACTACTAATTAATTACCGTTGAGCTCAAAGGTTATATTAATAAACTGTTAATGAATGTGTATTTATGAAGACGATTTGTGAGACTGGTAAACTTATGATACGTACAATAGTCTTTCGTTCTACATGGTGCATTTCAAGGTCCTGTACCCATCCGTCGGTAAACTGTACCTGGGCTTGTTGCAGTGACCTGAAGTTACTAAACTTCATGAGTGTATGCACTCACTCCAAGAAGCGTATAATTATAAATCTGAGCGTGGTGAAAGTTGGGCAGCACGCTGACGTCTTTTGTCCACTCTTTCACTCCTTTGATTTTTTCCTCGTATCTTTTCTTTGTCTTTTCGTCGAGACTTTTTTGTGCGGCAAAGAAAAAACAAGAAGGTATTGGAACCGGAGAATGAACGTTTTGCGGTGCTGCAAATGTTTGCATTTGATGCAGTACTTGGATTGTTTTGCCACGAGTTCCCGGCATGCAATGCGCGAAAATCACGTGATTGTTAAACAAGGGGGAGGGTGCATCCAGCCTCCTCGGCTGTAATTGGTCCAGCCCAGAGTCGATCATGACCAATTGGCCAATCCAACACCTTTCATTATATATACCCTTCCTAAATAATAATAATAATAATAATAATCCATCGGCCCATAAAAACAAAAAATCGCCAGCGGCCCACCGGATGGCCAGTCCGATGGCCAGTCCAGCTATGGTGGGGAGACAGGCCTGGCTAAGTAGCAAAAAAGGATAGACAATGAAATATGTAACACATAGGGGCAATTCAGGAGAAAAAATAAGGATTTCTGCTCATAATGACTCCCCTGTTGGCAGAAAACAAAAAAAAACCACTCCATAGCACACAAAGAAGCACAGATATCATGGACGCTGCTACCTCATCGCGCCTCCGGCTGAGCAGCTGTCCCTATCAGGTGGGAGGTAAGCGTGGGAGGAGGCATTGGATCCGTAGAAGGGAGGGCAATGGTGAGGGCGTATCAGTATTACTGTGCGTTTGTTTCCTGAGTTCAGCTTGAGAAAGTGTCCTTTCGCCTATTACTCAAAGACCAAAAGTCCACGGCCTACGCAGGCGGCCTTGAGGAATAGGGCAGAGAGTCAGTTCAGTCTCGTTATCCTATCTTTTGGAAGAATGTTGTTGTCAACCTTTAAGCAGCTGGTGCCGTCTGGGGTGGAGGTGTATCCGCATGAGAGATGTTGGTTATGTGAAATAGGGTGAACAAACTGCATTAATTCTTCAGTCGTTTTAATGTCCATCACTGGTCTTCAGGTGTATCTCTCTTTTGGAGAGCATGTATCAGAATTTCAGGAGCAGGACCACGCTTCCAAACACGCTCCTTCCGGCTGTCATCTCTATAGGCTCCCCTAGTTCTGCAAGCTGATCGTTCTCGTTTACGTGCCCCACCCTCCCTCCCTTCGTCTCCATTCTTCAACTGCTTCACTTCTATTTAGTAAATGTGGATCTGCCAGGCCCGGGAGCTATCGCCAGTCCCCTTTTGAGCCCTTCCCCAAACCACAGCTCATTTCATGTCAAAGCATCACTTTTTCCTACTAAAACGCTGTCAAACAGAAATGAGGATGTTGGCCCAGCTAGTGAATTAAGAGCTGTGAGCTCTTCCAAGATCTTTCCCATATTTTCGTTCAGTAAGAACAGTCTGAGCTCTCACCACTCTTCCCACACTTTCGATCATAGTTGCAAGCCAGGTGGGTTTTCAACAGTAGTTACAGCTTTCTTCAATTTCTGATAAGCCAAGCCAGCTCCAAACAGGAAGAACCCCGTTATCATGGTGCCGAATAGGTAGATGTCTTCAGTATCCTTGATAGACAGTCCCGCCAGGAACACAACACGTCACTTCTGACACCTGTTCATCATGTATCCAGCAGGGAACATCCCTCCAGGATACTCAGGCGCTCCTGCACCTAGGCTTCT
Source organism: Mchenga conophoros (assembly GCF_057382185.1). Classification (NCBI taxonomy): domain Eukaryota; kingdom Metazoa; phylum Chordata; class Actinopteri; order Cichliformes; family Cichlidae; genus Mchenga; species Mchenga conophoros. Next base: position 39,854,003 of record NC_140528.1, read on the forward strand.
TGTCAATAGAGTGTCAATTGCATGAAGGGACCAGTTGATCAAATCCATAGTTCTTCTATAGATTTCAGAGAACAATAGCGAGACTGAGAGGCTCTATCAGCGTTAAAAACACCACGAGGACCAACTGCAGGTCTGAACTGACTCTTTATCTTTGCTCAGGAGTCGAGGAAACACAGCAGGCAGTGAAAAGATCAAATCATTCACTCGATATATGAACACAGCTGTTTGTGTGTTTGTCAGCTGTTTGTGTGGAGTTGTTCTTTATGTTCACCTCGAATCAACCTGAGTGTCATTTCTCTTTAGTTCTGATCTCACTGCTGAGCTGCACAACAAACCGAGGTCAGTAACCTTCTTCTGTCACCGTTTAAACCTGATAAATGCTCACTGATATGACCTGATTGGGTTCATGTTTCACAATGTAGCGCACATATAAAGTGATGAAATGAGGATTCTGCAAAACATTGATTTTACCATTTTATCACATATAAAATTATAAGTTTTTCATTTTAACCCTCACAGCTCGTCTGACTGTGAGTCCCAGCAGCTCTCAGTTCTTTAAAAGAGACTTTGTGTCTCTGAGCTGTGAGGAGGACGACAGCTCTGCTGAATGGACTCTGAGGAGAAACACAAGCAAACGACAGAGGACTCAGTGTGGAGATGGGTGGGGAGAACCAGCTGGTTCTTCATGTAACATCACGGTTTACCAATCATACAGTGGAGTTTACTGGTGTGAGTCCAGAGAGGGTCCCATCAGTAACATGGTTAAGCTGACAGTCACTGGTAAGCTGAGTGTGTGGAGTTAGTGTTGATGAAGCTGTGTGTAAATGGATGAAATGCTGTAGTTTGTCTCTGTGTTGAGGTGGATCAGTGATCCTGCAGAGTCCTGTCCTCCCTGTGATGGAGGGAGATGACGTCACTCTGCTCTGTAAAACAAAGACCACTCCCTCCAACCTCCCAGCTGCTTTCTATAAAGATGGCTCCCTCATCAGGAAGCAGCCTACAGGTCACATGACCATCCAGCATGTTTCCAGGTCTGATGAAGGCCTCTACAAGTGTGACATCAGCGGTCATGGAGAGTCTCCATCCAGCTGGATCACTGTCACAGGTGACCCACTCACCTGTCTGTGTTTCTGCAGCTTTCAACATTCACAATGTGACGACAACTTAATGACTGTGTTTGCTTTATTTTAGGGGAACACACCACCACACCTCCACCTACATCCACTTCTCCTCCTGCCTCCATTGCTAGCCCTGGTTCCCCTCTCATACCTGTGTTGTCATGTGTTGGATCAGTCTGTGCTGTGGTTCTACTGGTGTTACTGGTTCTGCTGGTGAAACAATGTGTTCACAGAAAACCTGAAGGTGAGAATCAAACTTCCTGCACTTTTATGTGTGCGGTCGTTACTTGATGCATGCTTGCATGTTACTTGACTCATTTTTAGAACTAAGCCCAATCTAGTCTTTCCAAACACGGTAGTGTTGCCACTTTACTATTTAGCATTCCAAATGATCTCCAAGCTACCCAATCCCATTGGGGTCATACAAAGAGATAAAAAGCATCAGAGGATGTCTCTGTGTGGGTCATACAGAGAGAACTCAGGAAAAGCAGAGTTAAGGAATGTATAAATGTTCTCTTACTTATGAGCAAACACGTGTCTCCACTACAAAGGGGTTACCACCACCTAAACAGTGGATATAGGGTATGTGAGCAATATGTCTCTGCACTGTGCTGCATGGAGCTCAGTTTATCAATTACTTACCTCTCTGAAAATGTGACATTGCAGCCATGGAGTTTTCTGTTTGTGCAGTAACAAATTTCTTAAATGTAATCTCTGTTTAGATATTTAATTGAACATTTTTTTTATGTTGAATGATTTCATCAGATCAAGAAGAAACCGAAGACATCCAGTCATCAACAACAACCAATCAGACGAAGCAGAGGTAATGTTGTGTTTTCTTCATGGTGAGGTTCAGACAGTTTTAGCTCCATGTTATCGTAGTAAAGATGGGGATCATTTTACTTGTTGTTTTGTTGGATTACTGGGTTGGACAATATGGTTGTCTGTGGTGACTGATTCACCTTTGGAGCCTCATGTGGACATTAGAGTAATTGCATTTTTTGTCAGTTTTTTCCATCTCTGGAAGTTTGTTTGATAGTTTGATTAAACTTTATAGCACAGAACCTCACCCATATGTGGACAAGTTTTACCAGTTTGGCTGCTAAATGGTTAAATTTGCTTCTAAGGACTTTGGTGTCGACTGAAGCAGTCGACAAACACACGGAGCAGCAACAGCGGCCAAGCCGAACACAGGCGCCATGTTGCGTGTCAACCTCCGTGACATCTCATTGATTCCGAGTAAAGAGGCAGACTTAACAGACAACCTCCAAATGCCAGGAAATGTTGCACAGAGAGAAATAAAGCTGCAGAGAATCAGCGGAAAGCAGTTTTGCCCAGACGTCTTGCTTATTAGCATGTTCAGAGCTACTGAATCCCTCTGTGTGTGGGTCATACAGAGAGAGGCAGAACGCAGGCAAAACAGTACTAAGAGATGTAGAAATTACCTCTTCTCAATGTCCAAACACAGGTCTCCACTACAAAGGGGTTACAATCTTACAACCAAACATGTACAGTACATGCTGTACAGTACATGTACAGTACATGCTGGCTCCAGCATGTACTCCAGAACCGCCAGCAGACGAAACATGAGGCTGGCTGGGTTCTCCTAAACCCCCAGCAGACGACACTTGAGGCTGGCCGGGCTCCTCAGGCCCTCCAGCCGACGAGGCAGGACGCTGGCTGGGTTCACCTGAACCCCCAGCTAACATGACGTGAGACTGGACGGGCTCCTCAGGCCCTCCAGCCGACGAGGCAGGACGCTGGCTGGGTTCACCTGAACCCCCAGCTAACATGACTTGAGACTGGACAGGCTCCTCAGGCCCTCCAGTGGAACCAGTCTCTGAAGCAGCAGGTACGGAGACCTCTGCCAGTGTGGACACTGGCTGGGACTGAGCAGCACAGTGGCTAGACTCAGGCAGCAACAGTGGGATACAGTCCTCAGAGGGCTGAAAGTGTTCCCCAATACACTCAGCAGAGGACTGAGGCGGACGGGTGAACTCACTTGAACTCTCAGGGGGTGCTGAGAGCCGAGACTGTTCAGGTGAGTTCTCCGGTGAGGCTGCTGGTGCTGGTGTCTTGACCTCTAGGGGTCCAGAGTTGGCTGGTGACTGACACCCAGCCTCTGGGGAGGCCCTAGAGGGAGCAACTGTCTCTGAGATGGCCAGCTTAAATGAACCAGCAAAAGTTTGTGTGGAGTGTGTTCCCTGCTTGTAATGAGGCTGTGAGGATAAAGGCTGGGTAAATGAGTGGACAGGCTGCTGAACTGGTGGCAACTGAGCTACAGGTAGCAAAGTAGTAACAGGTGGTGGAGTGGCTGGCTGAACTGATAATAAGGCTGATGAATCTCTTGCCAACTGAGCTATTGACTGGGCTATGGACTGTAACATGGTGTCTACTGGGTCTGACTGTGACTGTAATGGAGGTGATGATCGAGCGGCTGACTGAGTTAGCGACTGCTGGGCAGCTAACCGAGCTACCGGCTGAGCAGCTGACTCAACAAACACAGCCCCGGTATAAACAGTCATATGAACTGGTGAAACAGACGGAACGTCTCTTCCACTCACCACAGCCGGTGTTCCAGATCAACTGGCGTTTAGATCAACTGGCGTTGGTCGAACAGATGTGTGGCAGTCTTGCGTTTCAGGAGCTCCTACCGACAAACCAGCAAAAAAACGCCAAATGTGTCATCTGTGACACTTGTGAGGTTGTCTCAAACACACTCCGTCAGTCTTGATGCTGTTGAACAACAAAATGTTTAAAAATGTGGCGAGTTTACCTGGTGATATCCTCATGCACGACGCGATCGCGAAAACAGCAAACAAGTAACACCACGCCGATGTTGTTCACAGGACAGCAAGAGTAAACGATCGGGAGACCCTTGTCGTCGTTATCGTTCCACTCGCACGGTTTATTTCACCGAATTCAGCGTTTTTGCTCCACAACTAAAGCGAGCAGTTTGCTCTGTGCACCAACATGGAGTCGAGTCAACCAGCGCCACCTCTGGCCAAGTGCCACAGCCTACAGCCAGATCAACTGGTGACACACATCTGCAGCACGTTTGAATTCGTGTCATGCACATTTGTACCTTTCAATTGTGTGTTTGTGCGTCATGCAAATAAACCTTTGAAATGAATGAAATGATATCATGTATTTATTATCAGCCTACATTTGTACAAAATGCCAAATGACATACACATAAGAATCACCATCCTGATATCAATACTTTTGCCCATACGAAAAATGTCGTGAACACACTAATATTTCACCAGTGTTGTAACATCACATGTCGTTAGCGTAGTCTGTCTGTGTCTGCCCTCTGCAAACAAACATGTTAGAGTTGGTTGTGATATACAGTCTGCATAAGTGTGGTCAATCTAATAAACATTTGTAAGGAGATGGCAGTTACTGTGAATGTACAGCAGTTACACAGTGATTAGTAATAAACAGTCAGACAATGACCCTGACAATCTCATTCAATCTTGCAGATTGCACCTTCTGTGGAAAGTGATACCACACGGTGTGTGTGGACTTCCCCTGTGCAGAAGGCGACTACAAATGTTGTGGGTGCTAAATAAACAGAAACAAATGATCCCTGTTGTCTTTGCTTACTGATTGTTTGTAGTGTTGACAATCCACATTGCTGGCATTGCATGTTTCAACATATTTGTGGGTAGATTTAGATGCACCACGTGTGAGTGCAGCCACTCAGCCTTTACTCAATGTGATCATAGCAGCAGGTGCAGATGTGTGTCACAAGTTAATCTAGTGGTAGGCTATGGTACTTGGCCACAGGTGGCAGCAGTGGACTGACCTGCATTGGGGACTGGTCCAGCTGCTATGTGGTAGTCAGTAGATGGGCTCCACATTGGGGATTATATGCAAGTTTTGGGGACTGTTTATTGCTGATCACTGTGTGACTGCTGTACATTCAGCGTAGCTGCCATCCCCTTACGGATCGTTATGGGATTGACCACACTTATGCAGACTGTATATCACATCCAACTCTGAAATGTGCGTTTGCAGAGGGGAGACACAGGCAGACTATGCTGGCGACATGTGAGTTACAACACTGGTGAAATATTGGTGTGTCATATATTTGTTCACGACATTTTTCTTATGGGCAAAAGTGTTGATATCAGGATGGTGATTCTTATGACTATGTGTATGTCATTTGGCATTTTGTACAAATGTAGGCTGATAATAAATACATGATATCATTTCATTCATTTCAAAGGTTTATTTGCATGACGCACAAACACACAATTGAAAGGTACAAATGTGCATGACACGAATTCAAACGTGCTGCAGATGTGTGTCACCAGTTGATCTGGCTGTAGGCTGTGGCACTTGGCCAGAGGTGGCGCTGGTTGACTCGACTCCATGTTGGTGCACAGAGCAAACTGCTCGCTTTAGTTGTGGAGCAAAAACGCTGAATTCGGTGAAATAAACCGTGCGAGTGGAACGATAACGACGACAAGGGTCTCCCGATCGTTTACTCTTGCTGTCCTGTGAACAACAACGGCGTGGTGTTACTTGTTTGCTGTTTTCGCGATCGCGTCGCGCATGAGGATATCACCAGGTAAACTCGCCACATTTTTAAACATTTTGTTGTTCAACAGCATCAAGACTGACGGAGTGTGTTTGAGATAACCTCACAAGTGTCACAGATGACACATTTGGCGTTTTTTTGCTGGTTTGTCGGTAGCAGCTCCTGAAACGCAAGACTGCCACACATCTGTTCGACCAACGCCAGTTGATCTAAACGCCAGTAGATCTGGAGCACCGGCAGTTCCGAAGTCCCACTCTCCAGCTGTGGGGCGACGCGCCGACGGCGCGATCGTCGCTTCCTCCCGGGCAAAACCTCTGGCGGGCCGGGCAAAACCTCCGGCGGGCCGGGCAAAACCTCCGGCGTCCGGCTGGGTTGGGAAGCGGTAGCGGCTGGTGGGTGTAGGTGAAGTTCGTGAAGGATGAAGTCTTGCACGAGTGGGTGTAGCGAGTCCAATAGCCAGGGATAATCCGTGAGCAGCTGTTGCAGTCTGGCTTCCAGAACGTGGAGGAATGCCTCCCCCTCATGCTCTAGCCACAGGTTGATTATGTTTGAGGCGGAGTTCGTGATGAGGTCCCGAAGCTCCGTGGGTGGGGTGAATGCCGCTGGATCCATATCTGGCTGGTCCGTACTGTCACGGCGAGTGAGATGAGCCGTGTGGAAAATAAAGGAGGATCCAAACGCAGGCACTTGTATGGGTGTGAGGGTGGTTTATTAAACACAAAAAGGAAATGGACAAACGGCGAACGGAGCAATGACTAAACTAAACTGGGAACAAACTAACTACAGAACACGAACCTGGACATGAATGAGAGCGGGCGGAAACAGATGATGGTTGACTGCAGGGAAACACACAGATGAAGCAGGGTGGAAACACAGACGGACCAGCAACTACAATGACGGAGGACACGACTTAAATACACAGAGAAACACGGGAATTACACACAGGTGGTGGACATAGCTGGGAATAATCCGTAAGACGAGACAGAGGTAAAACTGAACACACTCACATAAGACGCAGACCTTCACAATAAAACATCACACGCAGGCTCGACAGAGAGACAGACAGGAAATGACATATGAAACTAAACCCACATCTTAAACCCAGATAAACAGAAACATGGAACTCTAATAATAGACATCATAAACATCATCATCATCAACACAACAAGAGAACAAGAAAACAATCCCTGATGCAAACTAAAACCAAAACATAATAACCTCAAACATGAAATAACAAAAACATGAAACTCCACATACTGGGTCCAACGGACCCAGACCCGTGACAGAATAATATCAGACTTTTCATCTCTCTGTCAGAAAAAAAGGTTTCATCGAAAGTTGACCGGTTTCTTTAAAAGAGAGATGGACAGGAGAATGTAAGGTTGGTTACACGCTCACCTATCATAGGTACACTGATTCAACTGCTCATTAACACAGATATCAAATGACCAAATCACTCATTTGATTAGCTTATTTACTTTCCACCTCGTAGGCCCAACAGCCTACCTGACTATTGTTGTTGACCAAGTCCATCCCTTTATGACCAGAGTGGACCTGTCTTCTAATGGTTCCTGTGCACCACTGCTCACTGAAGCCAGAGCACAGTTTCTGTGTCTGCAGACTCACTACTGATCAGTACGGCTGCGCAGAAATGTTTTGTCAGGCTTTTTTTTTTTAAATGACAAAGTCATTAAGTTGGTAGCAATGAGGTGATGTCATGGGCGTACATGGTATTCACTTAAAAGTCTTTTCTTTTTTTAGTTGTTTTTGTCATGTGGTTGTGGGTTTCACCTAGTGTCTGATGGAAAAGATGATTTGTTTGAATTTGACTGGCTAACCGATACACACCTCTGCTCCGCAACCACAGACTAAAATCAGCAGGGACATCATTCAGTGGGGGCAAACTACAAAGAAAAGCTGCAGTGCATAATTTATTTGTGTTTGAGACTGAAGAGATTTTATTTCTTTTTATTAGTCCCTCAGAAACCGATCAATAATATCAATGCCATCATTCCAGCTTTTGATCAGCAGCATCATTTCTTTACATTGCATGCTAAACATAACTTAAAATGCTGCTGCTACTAACAAATTGTCTTTACATGTTTGCAATGTGCCACAAATGACATAGGCAAAAGTAGGAAGTACAAGTGATATATTTCCTTGTAAGCTAGGCCTTTATTTTATTGTTTGATGAACTATAAATGAACATGTGACTTATCTCAGAAATCTTTCAGGAACACATCACCTAAACCAGCACAGAGTTCCTCCTGTTAAACCTCCCAGTAACACTAGAAACTGCTCCCATCTACTGGTATAACCTGGTGTTACAGCAGAGCAGCTTTAATAACGGCAACAATTTAACCTCTTAATGTCGACTAGGTCATCACTTACAGGCAGGGTTAGGGCTTAGTTCATTTTCTCGACATGCTTTTTTTTTTTTTTTTTTTTTTTTTTTTTTTGGCCTGTCCCGTTTGGCTCTTTTGCCATCAGAATTGTTGTCTAAAGGCAAAGAAAGATGCCCAACGGATTTACTTTACCAAACTGACCATCCCAGCCTTGCCGTAATGGTCCATTTGATTCACCTTTTATTGTTTATTTTATTTTCACTTACTGAATACGGGACAGACTTGACTGGGGGAAAGAAGGGGAGAAAGAAAGAGGGAAAGAGAAACAGCTGAGAAGAGGGACGGGGGAGAAGGGCAAAAGACAAAAACCAACAGAACGGGCAGAGAAAAAAAAATGCATATATCAATCACCTGGGTCACCTGCTGAGAAAGAAAAAAGAAAGCAAGCAGAAGAGAACAAGAGTAATAGAATAAACAACATCACAATGATATATGGGAATATGACAGTAAATACTAAATGTTAAACATTATTGTGCAGCACATAAGATCAACAGAACACAGTGTGCTTTGAGGTAGGAGCCAAAAAGGGTGTAGTTTGTGGGTGTGATCACCCGTGTGTACACCTGTGAGCATGGACGCGCTTGTTTTTTGTTTTTTTAAAAGGTTCCTTCATGTAATAATCTGCTAGAGGGTGTGGGGGGGCCACAGCCCCGTCCTCCAGGGCGTGAAGCAGGTGTGGAGGAGATCAAAACTCCAGACATCCAGAGGCCCCCAGAACACAAGAGACCAAGGAAGACCAACAGAGGGGCAGCTGCGCCACTGTCCCGGAAAGAGCTGAGGAGAGTCCCAGATGAGGGCTCACTCAGCAGCCGCGGAGCAGAAGCCAGGGGGAGTTGCAGTGACGCGCCCGTGAGCTCCGCCGGCAGCCAGCTGCGCCTGAGTGACCGAGCCCCAAGCCGAGAGGCCGGGGGCACCCCACCTCCGAAGTGGCCCGAGCGAGCCCCAGGCTCCAGGCCCCGATAAGCGGCCGCCAAGGAGTGAGCCGGTGTGTACCTGGACGCCCATCCCCGGACACAAAGAACCACCAACGCACCGATGTCTGAGGGGGTCCGCCACTGGCAGGGGAAGTGGTGGTGGGGGGAGATAGGCCTCCAAACCTTGGAGGGCCTGAGATGTCCCCAGAGAGGTGGCGCCTGACACCCAACCTGACATATAGACACAGACATACAGGCACACACAGATACAAACATCCATTCCCACCCTCATGCTCTCATATGCACTTACTCCACACTCAACCAACGTGGAGACAGACATAAAGAGACGTTGTACACACGATCACACTCCCCAAGCGTACTCTACAAACCGGGTCTAGGTGCCCCCGCCCCTGGAGGGGGGAACTGCACCCAGACCCAGGTGGTGTTTCCCTTTTCCCTGCGGTGGGGGGAGGCAGACCGCCCCGACTCCGCAGCAGCAGGAAGGCTCCACACTCCAGACCGCAGTCGGACGGCCAACTCCTCCTCCTAGTCCTAGCCCCCCTGCTCCAGCAGGTCGCAGAGAACGGGGGTGAGAGAAGACTCCAAACCTCCCTCCACCCGCTCATTGTAATGTTGATGCATGTGTGTTCTAAGGTGCATTTAAAACCCAGGAGGGCATGGAGTTACCTGCCAGAGAGCAGCAGGTAAGCGCATAGTCCCTCCTGCTAGCCCTCAATGTCTACGTGTATTTAAAATTGAGAGGTGGGCAACGATGCCAGGGGTGGGGTGTACACCCTGATGGTACTTTGGATTCCGTGTATCGTGCCCACCCCCAAGATCCTATATGTATGTGTAATGAGAGTGTGAATAATGTGAATGTCTAAGTTGTGGGATAAAATTGAGGCAGAGGCAGCCAGAAGGGGACGGGACGGGGACGGGGGGGGGGGGGGGGGGGGTAGCCTCCTCTGCACCCTGGTGACATACCCCTACTCCAAGGCCCTGCATGTGTGGGTGGTTGTGGTGGAGCGGGAAGAGGGAGGCAGCTGGAGATGGGGAGGGAAGGAAGGGAGGGGCAGGTGACCCCTCCATGGGGCCAGCTCCCCCGCTGACCCCAGTAGGCACCCCCATACTCCGCGACCCGCCAGGGAAAGGGGGCCCAGGCCCATCCAGACCGGGCCCAGTGCAGCAGCGCCGCCCGGCCCCACAGAGCCCGGGACAGTCCACCCAACCCCACCACAGAGAAAACTGCACCCACCCCACCATCCACTCATCTTCCAGACTACATAAGACAATAAACACCCAGGCTGAGATCTTCCTCCACCTCTCCTGTATCTCCCCCTCCTGCAGAGGGAGCTCCTGAGGAGAGGAAAGCTCCTGCAAGATGTGACAATCTCCCCCACCAGTTGAAGAGCCCCCCAGGTGGCTCGACGCACCGGCGGCACCATGCTCCAGGGCTGGGCCCCCATGCACCCACCCGCCCACAACCCCGGCAACACACCAACCAGGACCCAAGCCCCCGAGGCCCGGTCCGGGTCCCAGCCCAGAGACGGAGCGCCCCCAGAACCTCACGCCCATCCCGGACCCACCCAGGGGCAGCCAGGCTACCAGGTCAGTAACCCACGTCCGTCAGCACAGACCCTCCCCTAGCCCCGCTGCACGCAGCCGCGAGGAAACAGTCACCGGAGAGCCAACAGAGCCCCTAACCGGACATGACCGCTACCCCGGGTTGAGCCCCCCCAAGGAAGATGCCTCCGGGGAACCCCCCGACGCCCTAAGCCTGTCCCTACCCCCTCACCAATCACAACAGTGAAGGCGGGATTTTCTCGACATGCTAAATGTCCCAATTCAAATCATTTTTTATGTTAAATAGACAAAACTATTTTGTATTTCATCTGATCTCAGAACCGTCCAAGTAAGCATGAAATAGTTGCGAGGGAAAAGAACAAGATGAATTCCATCGGTCCCACTACAGAACCCTCTGGAACTCCAAAACTACACATAAAGAAAGCAAATGTGTTTTTCCCCAGTATAATTTTTGAATGCACTTTCAGCTAAAACAAACTAAAATGGCTCAAAGAGGATTCCTTTTTTTTACTGTGCTGCAATTGATTTCTGGATTATTTGTGCCATTAATTAGTGTCAACTAATTTTTATTCAATCTCCACATAGGATATGCTTGTGAAGATGGAATATGGGGGAGAGCAGAAGTGCGTTGCAGTTCCACAAAGTGATGAATGAAGGACAAGCATATTGTATTGAAGAAATAAGTGATGAGAATGCTGTTATTTGCATTTACCATGTCAGACCTTTTGATAAACAAAATTCTAATGAAAGTGAGAACATGTATAATGTTACATCTTCCAGAAAATGTTTTGAAATTGTGGTGCACAGTTCAGAATAAATGTTTTTCAAAAACCATTGCATCTTTTTAGTAAATGTTTATTTCCAAAAGAAATTTCTAGAAGTTCAGAACAGTAAAATTCCTGCTTTTTAGAATGAATTAGAAGATAACTCTTACGTAGTTAAACTAAAATACTCTTTGAGAGTTAATATATAAACTCTTAACACCAAGTGTTAAATTATCAACTCCAGACAGATTTGGTGTTTAACACTAAATCAGAGTTAACGTACCAACTCTCCAAAAAGAGTTAAATTAACACTCTCTGGTGTGGACCCATATAGACACTTTAATAGTGTTGAAATCAAATCTGACAGTGTTAATTAGGACATGCTGGATTTGCTGTGTAGAATTGTTGTCATTTCCATAACCTGCCTACTTCCAGATCCAAATGAGCTTTTGTGGTTTATGAAGATGTGAAGATTCCTCTTTCTTTTGTTGCTTTTTATTGTTCCACTTGCACACATTTCCACTCCCACCGCCGACAGGGATGAGGTGAATCATCTGGCTGACTGGTGGGACACCAACAACCTGCATCTCAACACAGAGAAGATCAAGGAGTGACAGGAGGAATGCTTACCCACATCCACCCATCTATATCAAAGGTACAGCTGTGGATCGTGTGAGCAGCTTCAAGTTCCTGGGTGTCCACATCTCCAAGAATCTCACCTGGATGACCAACTGCTCCAAGCTGGACAAAAAGGTCCACCAGCGCCTCTTCTTTTCTGAGGACTCTGAGAAAGAACCACCTGTCCTCAGACATCCTCGTGAACTTCTACCAGTGATCTTTCGAGAGCATCCTGACTAGGGATGGGTATCCTTTAAGTTTTATCCGATATCGATGCCAAACCGGTACTTTTGAAACAGTGCCGGTGCTTATATTATATTTTTACATGCTGTAGTGCCATTTCTGGGAGCATTTCAAGTTGATATACATCAATACAACCATTATAGCCCATATTTTAATAATACGTATGCATTAAGTGCATAGTAACTACATAAATTGCAAAAAAGTGTAATAAACTACAAAAAATTTGAAAATCATTTTTGTTTTTTTAACATATATTTCTAGTTAGAGAAATTTAAGAGGCTTATCCCTCAAAACTGTAAATACAAAAAAGTTGCACAAAATACTTTCCCACCACAGGAAATTTTGATTGATTGATTGATTGAATCTTTATTTTGAACATGTTGAAAAAGTATAAAAAAAATAGAATTAAAAGAGACAAATGAACAAAGCAAACAAAAGGAAAACGAGCAACCACAACTCCAAATAACGTCCATGTTCAAAAAGGAGCAGGAAGAAGCATAAGCTTATTTAATCCCACCCCTTTTCCACTATCTAGTATCAATAGACTACAGAAATACCTCCTTGCAATTACATTATATGTTATGTGTAATTTTTTTTTTTTTTTTTTTTAAATATATACACATATATGTTTCTATCTATCCATACATACGTATATACACACATACGCACATATACACATTGTCAATAACCCCATTAACACCTCAAGGATACACAGCCTACAATTATATATATATATATATATATATATATATATATATATATATGTACCCATACCAACAAACCCGTGCATGCGCACACACATGAAAATATTAGACAAGAACACCCTATCAAATCTCTACCTTTTCCCTGTACCCTGTAAAAACCGTATCCTTAAACCGCTTTTTAAACTGCGCCATGCTTGGACATTGCTTCATATCTTTACTTAGTCTGTTCCACAGCTTCACTCCACACACATCCATCCATCCATTCGCTTCCGCTTATCCTTTTCAGGGTCGCGGGGGGCGCTGGAGCCTATCCCAGCTGTCATAGGGCGAAAGGCGGGGTACACCCTGGACAGGTCGCCAGTCTGTCGCAGGGCTAACACACAGGGACAGACAACCATTCATACTCACATTCACTCGCACATTCACACCTAGTGGCAATTTGGATTATCCAATTAACCTATCCCCACAAGCTGCATGTCTTTGGACGGTGGGAGGAAGCCGGAGTACCCGGAGAGAACCCACGCAAACACGGGGAGAACATGCAAACTCCACACAGAAAGACCCCGGCCTGATGGTGGAATTGAACTCAGGACCTTCTTGCTGTGCGGCAACAGTGCTAACCACCGTGCCACCGTGCTGCCCACTCCACACACAGAGATGCAAAAACTTTTTAATGTTGTACGGATACGAGGATGTTTTAAATTTAATTCCCCCCTCAAATTGTATCCCCGTTCCCTTTTAGAAAACATTTTTAGAATATTGTCAGGAAGCAGGTTATTTATTGCTTTATATATAATTTGTGCTGTGAGAAAATGAACCAGATCTGTGAATTTTAGAATTTTTGATTTTAAGAATAGTGGATTTGTATGATCTCTGTAACCAGTTTTATGGATTATCCTTATGGCCCTTTTTTGTAATATAAAGATTGATGATAGCGAACATTTGTAAGTATTGCCCCAAACCTCTGCACAGTAATTCAAATACGGTGCAATCAGGGAACAATAGAGAATGTGGAGTGATTTGTGGTCCAGAATGTGTTTTACTTTACTCAAGATTGAGACAGTTCTTGAAATTTTGTTATGTATATGATTTATATGAGACTTCCAGTTTAATTTATCATCTATAATCACACCAAGAAACTTATGTTCAAGTACTCTTTCAATTTCCACACCATCTACATGAATCTGCACTTGTGCATTTCTAAGGGAATTCCCAAATAAGATAATTTTAGTTTTACTTAGATTTAGCGATAGTTTGTTCCTGTTAAACCATTTTTTAATTTTGCACATTTCTGAAGTAATTGTATCCAGCAGCTCCTTTAGATTCCCCCCAGAACAAAAAATATTTGTGTCATCTGCAAATAATACTAATTTTAATATATCAGATGCCTTACAAATATCATTTATATAAATAATAAATAATTGTGTCTTCATAGTTTTATTTTTGAAATACACCAATTTTTATTTACTGTAGGAAAAACGAAAAACAATATTATAATGCAAATTTGCAAAAAAAAAAAACAGCATTTGCATCAAAATAAACTATTTCCAGCAGTGCAATATGAGTCCTAAGCATCCCAGAAACGACACAGAAAGTCATAAAGTCAAACATAACTTTTAAAAACACAAGTATAGGCTCATAAGGCCCTGATGGTAAAAGACTACATTTCCGCAAAATGATGTCACTTCCGGTTTCGGGCAGGTCATGGCGGACATGCAATAGTTCACGCTGATGGACGTAGGAAGTTTTACAAACAGCTGATGGATCGGTAAAGCGTGTTTCTGGAATATTATGTGTTTGTTGCTGCAAGTGCTTTTTATGCAGTTTTTGCAAAGCTACATGTGGAAGGAAACTGTGACCGAGGACAAGCTGATGGCATAAGATGTAAGTACAACTCCTCCGGTTTCATATGCAAAAAAATTTATTCCGCTAGCTTACGTGGTTGCAGTGCTACCAGGATTTTAAAAAAGTTAGGCAAAACGGAGCGTGCCCGCTCCGACCGGCTTTAAAGGGTTAAACAATGGAAGAAACACAAACTTTGTACAAAAACCTCTCGTGTTTAGCTGTTTTCCACTTTTTCTTTGGTCATTTTAGCCTTTTTGGCCAGGGTGAAGGGAGTATCTGCCATCAAACAAGAAGACAGCTGCATGTAGCTATGATGATGTTTGCTAGTTCACCTTACACACATTAAGTTAACAATGTGGTTAGCCTACTCAACGGAAATTACACATGAACAACATTAAGCTATTCGCCCAGAGAAGAACAGCTTCTGCTGCCATCATCATCCTCATCATTTCTGCTACACTGGCAGGGCTAGGGGCCAGGACTGTACTCTTCGGGTTCTTGGGGGATGTTGCTAACTCATTGAGGCAATTGTCAACAGCAGGCCAATTACCAGAACTTCTAATGACTCCAACGATTTAGACGCACTTACATCCAATCATCTACTTCTTCTTAAAGAGAAGCCAGTACTGCCACCTGGATTATTCCAAAGAGAGGACAGGTGGGTCCTCAGGCATTTTTTGGAAGCGTTTGACTAAAGAGTATTGCCACTTCTACAAGAAAGACAGAAATGGTTAGTGACTAAGAAAAATCTTAGTTGACGACAGTGCTCCAAGAAGTTCCAAGAAGAGAACAGTTGCTGATTCATATTGACCTTTCAGACGTGTGTTTGTCAAAACCAAAACTAGCATTTTGGAGGGGCCTATCGACAAGTTATGTTTATTGCTTGAAATGGAGGCAACAGTTTGAATCTTAGCCTCATGTGTAACAGATTTATGTTCAAGACATATTATTTGCGTTTCATATAGTGTTTGGTGAAGCCAGTTAAATTCTGATTGTTGATATTAAATCACACTTTATTGTGTTAATGTGTAATTGTCATGCCTCATCAGTAACAATTAGGGGCTGGAATGTTAGCACCATTTATAGTTATTTCATGTTTTCATGTTCTTTTGTTTTTGAAAAGATTCAAAAGGATATGTTGCTTTTATTGTGAAAAGTTTTGTAAAAAAAGAAAAAAATAAACAAGCAAATAGCAGAGCTGGTTTTACAGTTGTTGTTGCACAAACCGACACATAAAACAATCTCTTGTCCATCCAGAGCAGGGTGTAGATTTGGTTTTGGCATTGGTGGGGACGGATGATTCAACCACCGAACCCTGCCCTGTTTCCTTTTTTTTTAAATTATTTTTGTCTTTGCTTCTTGATAAAAAAAAGAGACATATACTTGCCTAAATATGCTATTCTACATGGTTTAAATATTACATTTAAAATTACAATTCATAGTTTTATATGTGAATTAAATAAAAGGCAAAGGTGCTGCTACAAAGTATTAGTTTGATAAGGGTGTGCATATTTGTGCAACCAGGTTATTTTAAGTTTTTTATTTTATTTTCCCCCTTTTTAAAGGTTTCTGCATGTTTTTCAGGTGCATTGTACATTAGAGGTCACATAAAGGTGGAAGAAGTTTTGGAACTATTTGACTTGCTGTAATTTTTTTTTACATGACAAAAACCTGGCATTTGAACATGGGTTTGTAGCTTTTTTTTTATAGCCACTGTACATGCGTTTTATCCTCAGATTAAAATTATTATTCTGTGCTTGATGTGCCTCACCTTTGGCCCTGGGTCCTCCCCTCTGACTGCACTAGGACATATTGCCACCTGATAAAATAACACATTGATTCGTGCCATATAAAAGTGAGACATGGTAAAAATGGTAAATGGCCTGTATTTATATAGCGCTTTACTAGTCCCTAAGGACCCCAAAGCACTTTACATATCCAGTCATCCACCCATTCACACACACTGGTGATGGCAAGCTACATTGTAGCCACAGCCACCCTGGGGCGCACTGACAGAGGCGAGGCTGCCGGACACTGGCGCCACCGGGCCCTCTGACCACCACCAGTAGGCAACGGGTGAAGTGTCTTGCCCAAGGACACAACGACCAAGGCTGTCCAAGCCGGGGCTCGAACCGGCAACCTTCCGATTACAAGGCGAACTCCCAACTCTTGAGCCACAATCGCCCCCCATGTCAATTCAGATTCGTTGTCAAATATACACTAATGAAACAATTTACATCAGCAGCCTGACAACTGTCATGATAATAAATACTAGTTAATCTATAGCACCAAATCATCAGTCACCTGTGACCTCGCCTCTTCACCTCTGTCCGAGCTACAACATGGCAGAGCTGCCTCTGTCACCTGATGAATAACAGTGAGACATTCCACATACATGCAGTCACACATGTGCTTCAAATACAGTCATGAACCAACAAGTCTTCATCCAGTTTCACCTGTGATCTTGTGTCACCATTACTCTCTGAGCTCTGTGTTGGTTCTTCTGTCATCTGACAAATAGGACATAGATGACAATAAGAATAAAATGTGGAGCTGCTTCAGTGTTTCTGTCAATTTGTGCAGATTTTGACTCATCAGTAATGTTTGTGAGTGCATTTTTAAAACAATTTGTGCAAACTGCACTACAAGGTGGAATATTCCCAAAATCATGACCATTCATGATACTGGAAAGTGGTATGTGGTCTGACGACAATTTGTCCACAACTGACATCTACAGTTCTCTCTGTTAGGTAGATTGTGCCTGGATCCCTCTTGTGTATCTTACATTTTAAAACAACTGCAATATTATACTACAGCAATGGTGAAATAAGAGACTAAGTGATAACTTTATTTTAAAGCAGTAGGGTCTCACATTTCTTCTTCTTCTTCTTCTTAACACCTCTGAAGAAGAAGGCTGCCAGTTTAGAATTAATATCCATGTGTGTGAAAAGGAAACACCCAAAGCTACAAAGCTACCATCTTCTTTCAGTGTATGCTGGCAGATTTTACCACAAAGCACAAAGCAAACATGTTCTCACAACAAGAAGACTATTCTTAGCCAAACCAGAAAAAATGGTGACAGGTCTCACCAGTTTCAGGGGTTAGTTAACTAGAATCAGCAAAAGCACTGTGGTTTTAGCTTAAGAAATTTAAAGAAGTCAAAAATACTCACTGTATTAAAATAATGTTTGGTAAGTTTTTCTCTTTATATTTCTTACAGTGAGATTAATTGCTCAGTTAATGACCAAAATGGAAGGCTTGAAAACAAGGGGCTCAATTTACAATTTCACTGTATGTAAAATGAAAATAACTGGCTGCATAGACTGCAGCTAACTGGCCCTTTTTATTAGGTTACACGTGAATAAAGTATGAAAGCAATATTTTCACCAGTTTAACCAAAATTTCCATACTAATTGAAATGTCTTTTCCAAGGCAGAAGGCCTTTTTTTTAAACATTAATGTTAACATCAGTCAAGTATGTTTATGAGGCTAAATAATGAAGAGGACCTTCATCCATGTACATGTACATAATTATACCATGACCTGGTTACACAAGCACACCAAACCATCACAGCACAGCTTCTTTTCTGAAGCACAGTTTCTTCCAGCTGCTACATACGGTGGCCCCTAGAGACAAAGCACGTACAAACTCCAAAACACATGCAAACTCCAAAACACTTGCAAAATCCAAAACACTTGCAAACTCCAAACTCTGTCCAGAGTGCAGGACAGACAGACAGGTGACAGTCTCAGCTGTATACACTGCTACACAACAGCACAAGAGAAGGAGGATTTAGTGTTTGTGTTATTACAGTGCTAAACAAGAAGAGTTCCCAGCTGGTGCAGTGGACACATGTGTGACTCCTGTGATTAAAGCATCTTTCTTTCAGCTTAACGAGTGAACCGTCAGCTCGTTCAAACACACGTTAAAGTCCGTTTGGCTCGACACCACCGAACAGAGGCAGCAATATAACATAGCTAACATTAACAGTGCAGTGAATCTTCCTTGTGCCGTGATATTCAGGACTGCAAACCGAGCAGCATCACTGACTTTCAGCTTGTTGTGTTTGTGGATATATGACTGACTTTAATTATCCACAGAATCATCACATTCTCTGTAAGATTAAGGTCGACTATATATATATTTTTAAAGTAAAGGCTTTAAAACCAAGTTAATTCTGAAAGTACAGACATGACTAATGTCACATAACTTTCCCGACATGTGGCCAACAATAATGGTTTAATGTTCTTCATTAAAAAAATATTTGCGCATAAATAAGTGACATAATATTCAGTACTTACTTCTGAAAGTTTACTCTTCCTCCGCTCCGCTTCCACCGTTTTTTTTCGGCAAAATTATCCACACCACCACCGCACTATGAAGTCTGGGATATGTTGGGCCATGAAGGCTACACCGACCCATCCTTAAAATTCAGGGAAATTATGGACGCATTTGAGGGCCGCATTTCGAGCAGCCTTTGAATTGGGAAAGCCTTCTCTTGTCGCTGTGACGTAATCGGCCTTAAAATGCGGCCTTTAAGGCTGCAAACCCCAAATCCGGTCATTGGTACTTCCTGGCTTGTGTAGTTACTAGGTAACAAAAGCTCAACACTGCCCCTAGCGTCCTGGAGCACTTCCGTTGTGTTTTGGAATTTGCATGTGTTTTAGATTTTGCAAGTGTTTTGGAATTTGTACGTGTTTTGGAATTTGCATGTGTTTTGGAGTTTGTACGTGTTTTAGAGTTTGCATGTGTTTTGGAATTTGCATGTGTTTTAGATTTTGCAAGTGTTTTGGAATTTGTACGTGTTTTGGAATTTGCATGTGTTTTTTAGTTTGCAAGTGTTTTGAATTTTCCAAGTGTTTTGGAGTTTGTACGTGTTTTGGAGTTTGTACGTGTTTTAGAGTTTGCATGTGTTTTGGAGTTTGTATGTGTTTTGGAGTTTGCATGTGTTTTTTAGTTTGCAAGTGTTTTGGAGTTTGCATGTGTTTTGGAATTTGCATGTGTTTTGGAGTTTGCAAGTGTTTTGGAGTTTGTACGTGCTTTGTCTCTAGGGGCCACCGTAATGTGGAGAACCAGGCAGGTTGCTGGCTGTGCAGAGCAACAGGGGTGCCCAAATGGCCAGCATAGAGCCTAGAGCAGGGGTGGGCAGTCTCATTTCACGAGTGCCAGAGTCCCTGCAGGTTTTAGATGTGTCCTCGAACCAACACAGCTGAGTGAAATGGCTAAATTAGCTCCTCAACATGTCCTGCAGTTCTCCAGAGGCCTGGTAACAAACTAATCATGTGATTCAGGTGTGTTGACCCAAGGTGAGATCTAAAACCTGCAGGGACACCGGCCCTCGTTGACTGAGATTGCCCACCCCTGGCCTAGAGGGTTTTTGCTCAAAATTACAATGACAACTTTAATAATAAGAACTTTATTTACTTTACTTTACTTCTAGAAGAAAATACTTCTTTGGATTGCTGTTATCGTTGGAAGATGGGGTCAAAATGAGCCCACTTGGCAGTTGACATGCCAAAACACCAACAGAGCATTCTGGGAATTGTAGTATTAGCAGTACATGCACTGTATAATACTGGCAGGCCAGCTCTAATGGTAATTTTGTATTTCTTTTTTTTTGTATGTCTGTGAAGGTTCTCAGTCATCCAGGTCATCGTAGTCAGTAATTTTGTATGGCTTCGCGGGCCAAATGTAATTAGGCCAAATTTGGCCCGCGGGCCAGAGTTTGACACCTATGTTCTAGTTGCTCCTGTGCACCACTGCTCACTGTTACCCTCTGTAGTCAGAGGGTGATGGGAATAACAGCGTTAAAAGTAACGCGAGTGCACATGAGTGCTGCTGATTGGCTGAGGAACATAGTAGCCATGGTAAACCAATCACATGACCAATTTAAGATGACATAGCAACAAGATGCTACATCAACCCAAGTCAACCCTGAGTCTCCAATTTTGTGTTAAAAGTGTTGACTTCAAACTACACACCAAGTTTTAAATTGTGTTGATAGGCCAAACCAGCACGCAAGCAATGCAGTTTTACTTTAATACAGTATGTCAAATTGGAAAAATAAGAGTAAAAAACAAACACAATAGCTACTTTTCTTAGTAACTAGTTCCTTTAAGAATATTTTAACCCAATGACTAACTCAGTTAGTTACTTTTTTGAAGAAGTAACTAGTAACTAATTAATTACAGGGTTTTTTGCTCCAGTAATATGCTTTATGTTATACACACTTTCCTTTAGGCCATAGGTAAATGGTAAATGGACTGGTTCTTATATAGCGCTTTTCCACTCTTCTGAGCACTCAAAGCGCTTTACACAACTTGTGCATTCACCCAAGCACAACTGACATTCACACACATTCATACTCCGATGAATGCATCGGAGAGCAATTTCGGGTTAGTATCTTGCCCAAGGATATTTGGCATGCAGACTAGGGGAAGCCGGGAATCGAACCACCAACCTTCCGATCAGGAGATGACCTGCTCTACCACCTGAGCCACAGCCACCCAGCCACAGCCACCTAGGTGTCAAACTCTGGCCCGCGGGCCAAATTTGGCCCGCAGCCTAATTACATTTGGCCCGCGAAGCCATACCAAATTACTATTAGAGCTGGCCTACTGGTATTATACAGCTAATATATATATTGTTTAGTATTAAGCTTTGCTTGTTCCATATTCAGTTTTTCAGCAAAACGTGTTTGAGTCCATAAGAAAAGATTCATTCTTATATCTGGAGGAATAAATATATTTCAATAAATATTAACATTAGCCCGTGACTTTGTTCCAGTTTTGAATTTTGGCCCACTGTGTATTTGAGTTTGACACCCCTGCTTTAGGCATTGAAAACCTATTTTCATTGCAATGGAGATACCCAGCCATCTTTATCGATGAAGCCAGACGATGCTAATCAGTTAGTTACAAGGATGTCTTAAAGACCTGGATGAGTACATATCTGTGATCCTTTTCATATCTTTAGATTTAGATCTATTTACATTGTACAGTCAGATGGAGAAAAAATGTGCAGATTCTACTGTATTATTAAAGAAAACTCAAAAGAATGATGTGCAGCAGGCTGATCAGGGACAGACGGGCTTTATTCCAGCAACTCCCAGTTATTCTAAGACCAGGTGAGATAAACAGTAAAATCTCACATGTTAGTGACTCTAACCTCCTGATTAGATTAGATAAACCTTTACTAGTCCCACACGTGGGAAATTTGCTATCCACACACTGGTGATCCTTTTACCGTCATTGATTTTTTTCTATCTATGTGTTGTACCTAATTTGAAAGTATAAGATAACTGATTTAAAATGTGACATCTTCTAGTAGAGGTTCAAGTGCTGTCACAGCAACCGCTCTGTTGTAACACCAGGTTTAACCAGTAGAGGGCAGCAGACTTTAAATCTGCCTTTGCTTTTCAGCTTTACTGAGAGGTAACTGTTTGAGCTCTGTGCTGGATCAGGAGCCAGTCAGAGTCACGTGGTCATAAGTGTGCATTTTATTAGACACCAAAATGTTTCAGTTTCATGTTTTATCCTAAAATACTGAGTGTGACAATAATAATAAATAATTAACCATCAAACATGGTTCACATACTGACAGCACAGGGGGTTCTTCTTTCATTCTCTACATAACTGTAAAATGGCAACTATGATGAAAACTAACTATTCAGGTTTGTTATATTGTTGACCCCAAAACATGTTCATGTTTGAGAGAAAACTGAGAGAAACTGCTGCCAGAAACCATATTGATTTAAATGTAAAAGTGTTTCCATGCCAGCTGCTGTGCAGGTGGTTTCTGGATGCCTACAGCAGTAAACCTCTTCCTCCATCAAGCATGCTGACGCTGCTCTGTGCAGTTTGCAGTGCCTGCTGCTTTGAGTCTGTGGCTGTGGTTTAATATACATCTTTTTGTTTTGTTTTCTGCACTGAAGCCAGGCTTGTATTGGTAAGCCACAACAAAAGTGGAGCAAATCAAGTTTTCCATCTCCCCCCATGTTTGAAACCCACAGAACCACACGAGGAGCATGAGAGAGCAAAATTTAATCAATGCCACAGAGATACCCCCGACCCCATGCTGCGTGGGAACAGGAGCAGGACAAATGTAAACAAATACCACAAAACATCTGGAAGTTTTTAATGTTACATAGAAATATCTCTATTTTACATTATTTACATAAATATTTCACATTGCTGATTTTGCATCAAAATGCAAATTATGAATCACGGGTCCAACAACAGGAGATTAAGACATAAAATATATTTAATAAAATCTGTAACATGTGGATGTCCTCTGGTCTGAGGTGCTGGGGGAACCAGTTAGAGACCAGCAGCTGGACATCTGTGGTTGGACTGGTGGACTACTTCAGTGAAGAGTAGACGACCTCTGACTCTGGTTTAAAGTCTGAACACAAGCAGTTGAAACAACAGGAAACACGATTAATGATCAGTAATGAGCTCATCAGCGTCACTGAATGACATTTAAATTTAAACTGACAGATTTTATCAGACAGGACGAGCAGCGACGCTTAAAAACAGGAACCAGCTCCAGAGTCTGCCGCCTGTTTGCAACTCAGCAAGATTTTCAGAGGAAACAGTGTAATCCTCACATGAAACACAGAAATAGTTTCCACACCATCATCTGAGGCATCGCTGGGTTTTTTTTTTTTTTTACTGTTTTACCCTGCTTTAACTTTTGTACCGAGTGAAACAAACTTTAAGCGTCAAATGATCAACGTCCCTATTTAGTCTGTAGGTCTGTGGTGACAAAATTAGCAGTTTGACACTAAAAGCTGAGGCTACATGTTGTCTACAATGTACCAGGATGGTCCACTGGTAACTAGGTGTGTTGTTGATTTGTTTTTCATGAAATATCCTGCAAACAGACTTAAGTATCCATATATACTCTATGCTGCACTGTACACAGCAGGCTGTGGTTTTCATGTAGGTTGCAGCAAAGGCAGTAGGCATCAATCTAAATTCAAGGTGATGATGTTCACTCAGTAAATTCTACCTTTGAAATTAGCTGTCTATTATCAGGGGTTTAAAATTTATGACAGCTCATGAAACATCTGCTTTTACGTGATTAAATCAGCTGGCTCAGTTCACAACGATCAGTGAATATCAGTCACAGCCTGTACCCACAGTAAAGTCTACCACATGATACATTACTATGTGATTCACTTTTAAGTAACTCTTTTCCCCACGCTGCACCACTACAGCCAATCTTAAGGTTTCCCCACCTGCCAAATCACACATTAACCCCTGCCCTTCACTAAAATGTGACCACTGAGATATTTCCTTCTTGTGTGGGTTGATTTTGGCTGTTTATTTTGTTAGTTAAATTTGTCTCAAATTGGTGCAGCACTTGAAATTGAAACTCGTTCTCAAAAAAGAAAAATGCTTCTTTATCTTACGTTGGGCCTTGAGCTGATTGGTTCGTCTTCTGTCTAAAAACACCCTGGTTTAGTCATTTGAAAACTTGTTATCAGTGTAGTATGCTTATGCATCACACTAAGACGAGGAGGAAGTTGTTTGGTTCCTGCGCCTTTCAAGATGCGAAGGTTGATATCCTGAGCTTGAGTGAGAACATGGTTAGCTTAGCTTAGCATGACACTGCTAGCTTTGCTCTGTTTAAAGTGAGAGATAAAGAGCAGCTGTACCTCTGGTTCTCTTTGGGCTGATGGCTACTTGTTCATAACTGAGGTCTTTAGTTTTCACTGAGGAGTAGACCGCCATGCTGTCGCTCTCTGTAAAATAAAACACATTTAAATTACTGCAGGTACAACAACTGCAACACCACAGCTACTACAAAACACTTTATTTGTTATGTTGCATCATGAAGAATACAAGTGATACAAGCGATGAGTATTTTTTAAAGTCCAAAGGGGTTTTCACATCTCTTCTCCCCTTCACACCTCTGCTGTAAGCCAATGAGTGACTGGATAGAAGCGTGAGGTGTTTATGAGAAAAACAAAGGTGACATCCACAAAACCGCCGTGCTCTTTTACTGCAAACTGCCACACTTTCCCCACAGTGCATGAAGCAAACATCTTATTGCAACACTCCGCTGTTAGCCAACCCAAAGCAAACTGCACTGCAGCTGGCCTCAGGCTACACGAGGAAGTTGCTGCTGTGGTTTGACATGCAGATTAAAAAAAGATAAGTTAATGAATCGTATTAAAGGACTGCTTGAGAAGCTCCTAGGAACTACTTCAGATACAAATCACAGTTTCCATGCTGCCCACACTTTAACTGTTACTTGAATCATCCATGAAATTAACAAAAAGCCACATTAAAAAGTCAAACACTTGTTGATTCCAACTTCTCTCTTTTTTTCCACCCTGACAGATGGGCGGAGGTGTGAGACGTAAAAACAGGAACCACCTCTAAAGTCTGCTGCCTGTCTGCATCGCAAGAGTCAGCAAGATTTTCTAAAGACACTACGTCCTTCCTCACAAGAAACCATCCCGAGACCATTTTTTTGTTTCTTTTTTTTAACTTCATCTGTCTTCTGTTTTTATGATGGGAATAACTCGTGTCTCAGACAGAAAACGAGCCGGCTTGCATATTTGTTTTACATATTTAACTACTTCATACAAGGCATCTTGTAGGAGGTAATTTTTGTTCCTACCTAGTGGTTACAAAGGGACTGTTTTATGGAGAGTAACGTATCCTGTGTGCCATGTGTGTCGAGGAGACGATAGAGTAAAAGGTTGAGTGCACACCGTCCTGCCCTGTTGGTGTTTTTGTTTGTTTGTTTGTTTTAAATAAAATATAATTTTAAGAGAAAGCCCACCACACACCCATAGCCCAGAAAGACCAGAGAGCATGGTTACAATTGTACAATTGTGTCAACACTGAAAACTTTTGCTGTGCCACAGGCCTGAATGGTCTAATTATAACTAGGACTCTACAGGTATGTTCAGATATTTGTTCTTTAGGCAGATGTTCAGTTGTTAGTTTGACTTCTTTGTCCAACTCTAATTTACCCAGTCACAAGCACATACAGTACTTTTATCTATGCCTAAGCATTCTGGCATTCACACATTCAGTCACACTCCGATCGATGTTTCAGGGAGAAGTCATGGGTTGATCTGCTGACCTTCTGACTGGTATGACCCAACTCTACCACAGCCACAGACGTCCGATCCTACTGATACAGATTAAGTAATGGAATCACACAAAATGAGTTTTATATAAATGTGTTTTTAGCTGATTCAGTCGGCCTCATCTCTGTAGTATTAAGCTGATGCCAGCTTTATGACAACATTTACAGTCACGTGACTGAGATCATTTAAAACAGCTGCTGGGTCTTTTGGGAAGTGATATCTGTGTGGCTCTGGTGTAACAATAAAGGAGATGTTGTGGGGGGGTTTTTTAAATGGAAGAACTTAAATAGAAAGAAAAATAGGACCTAAGGTTGAACCTTGTGGTGCACCACAGACAGTGTGAGCTGTAGATAAAGAGAAGTAATCCATGGTGACCAAAAAGTTTCTTCCTAAAAGGAAAGAAAAAAAAATACCCCCAAAACTCACTGATGCCAGTCCATGTTTTACTTTGATTGAATTACAGTTGCTTTTTCTCCCATTTCAGCTTTTAAATGAACATTATTTGTCAGCTTGAGTGGGCAAGTTTCTGTACTGTGTAGAGCTTTAATGTAGCTAAATGAAGCACAGCTGTCGTCTAATGCTTGTTGAATGGTAATGTTCACTGTGTCAGCATGAGAGCTACAGTTGAGTGTCCAGTAAGTGCACAGCTACCTGTGTTCAAACAACACCCCAGCAAACATGTTCTCTCGGGCTCTCCACTGAGGAGCGTAGAAGGCCAGCAGCAGCTTCTGGTTATTCTTCGTCAGGACACGGAGGAAGTGCTGGGCCTTCTTTACCAGGGTGTTTAAGGGAATTCAGCTTGAGGTTCATTCATGAGCACCACCAGGAGATGTTCACTACCTCCTGTGTGCGGTTTTATCTTCATCATAGTTGACAGTGATGTTGGTTGGGTGAGTTGGTGTACAGTCATAGTCGTACAGGGTGTAGAGTAGGGGGCTGAGAAGGCAGCGCTGTGGGGATCTGTTGCTGAGTGACAGTTGGGGGTAGAGATGGTCCAGTTTGGTGTTGGTCATCTATAACTAACCTCATATGCTGCTCACATGTCTTTATTAAAAGGTTGCTTTCAGAGAAAGATGAGAAGTTTGATATCAGTTACAATTCTGACCAAAGCCCGAAAGTGAGTCATAATGTCACTCATAATAGTGACTGCAAGAGGACGTAAATCTACTCTGTTCAAGGTTAAACATAACCAGGAGCTTTATCTCTGGGCCTCGTTGATCCGACCTGCTTAGTTTTTTCCAAAACTGATTCCAGAACTGCTTTTGATATGATTACTGGGAATAACTGTTAGGTCACGAAAAATATGTCAAAATTGTATTTGCAATGTTGCATCATGTAGAAAGTACATGTACTTCATACACTGCAGCAGCACCTCACACCTCTTAACACCTCTCTGCTCTGAGCCAATGAATGACTGGATAGACCTGTGAGATGTTTTGTGTGAAAAAGAAAGGTGACATCCACCAAGCTGCTGCTTCTACAATGCTAAATGACACACTTCACCACAAGCTACAGTCTCACAACATGAACACTATTACTATCCAAGCCAGAGTACATAGCAGATAGAAATCTCACCTGCTTCAGACTAACTGGTTTCAACCACAGGACGTCGCTTCTCTATCTTGTGTATGTACCAAGGCACATCTGGGCCTAATGTGGGCTGCTTTTGGCATGTATCGCTCTATTACAGTATGATGGATGTTCTGTGGTAGAGAAGTGGCCCAAATGTTACTGCACACATGGCATCAGGTCAATTCACAGGGCACTTGTGGCTAAGCTGAGGCAGACGCTGAGAGCCACATGTCGCTCAAAGAAAATGGCAGATGTGCCATATTTGTGCTAAAATCACATCAGAAAGCAGAACTATTGAGCTGGATGACCTGTCTGTTCATCATCATGACAACATGCTTACACACACCATCCTGCAGCAACAAGTGTGGATTAATCTGCTGCTAAAGAAAATCGACAACAAGTGCAGCGTTTCCTGTTTCTTTGAGTGAAGCAACACAGAGGAAGTTTGAACGTTAGATTTTTAGTGTTTTAACATTTTATGTATTCGGTTGGAACCAATGAGCCACCACAGACAGTCATGCTGTCAGGAAGTGTTGAAAGAACCAATAATACATTGTTATCTGTGGCCTTTCTCTAAGGTTATTGTTAACAGGAATGAATAAAAAACATTAATAAAAAAACTCTTTGTCTAAGAGCGAGCATGGGCAGCTCAGCTCAAATCGTAGCATCAACACTGCTGACATCCTCAGATGTTACTACCTGCCCAATCTGATGTGCCTTTTTTGGGGTAATGACATCGCTAGCGGCAGCTGTTTAGGATTGTTTGACAGCAAAATTACAACTTACAGCGACTGTTTGGGGCTGACGCCACAAGTTAAAGCGGCTGTTGTGAAGAGAGACTGCCACAGTGAGCTGAGCTTAATGCCAGATTTGTTTTAGTGTCATGAAGGTGAGTCTGTTGTCTGGTTATGTCAGATAATATTAACAGACAAGATTTTCCAGGGTAATAAAAGTTACATGTTTATTTTTTATTCTTTCTTCACACAAAATCCTCATTTAGTCTTACAGTGACAGACCTTAACGTATGTGAACTGCAGGATATAACTGCCGCTGATTTATTCCTCCCTCATAAAGCTCCTGTAAATAATCGAGCCACTGTTTGGATTTACAGTCACATAACAAGTTTAAGTACAACCTCATTGTGTCCACAGGAATTTCTAAGGTAAGCAGCCAAACACTAATCAAATGCACTTAATTAACTGATCATCAGCAAGTGTTTACTGCAGTTTCCCCAGCAGTCAACATCCCAGCAAATTGACCCCAAACTGCAAAACATCCAACAGCTACACCTCAGACTCTACAGGTTTTACATGCTAAATGTTAAAGTTCATTATGGTAAAATTAAAACAATTCAAATAAAAAAAGACTTCCCAGGGGAAAACGTCTTCTCTCTTTATGTTTTGTTTTGGGATTTTTCGCATCTGAACAAACCAAGAAATCAAAAATCAAGACTTCTGGGACTTTGTCCTCAGATGAGACCAAAGTGTAAATGTTTGTCCATAATGCACAAGACAACATTTGAGGGAAAACCAAACACTGCACATCAACACTGACGCCACATACCGACTGTCAGCATGGTGGTGGAGGTGTGAGGATTTGGGCCTGTTCTGAAGCACAGGACCTGAGCACCTTGCAGTAAATGAACCAACCAGTAACTTCCAAAGTGTTCTAGAGTTTAATGTGAACCCAAAAAACAAAGCTGTGACACTCCAGTTAGAGCCCAGACCTCAGTCTGATTAGAACACTTAGGAGACCGTTAGTGATCTTATTAAGAGAGCTGTGCATCGCAAATGCCCACAAACCTCAAAGACCTGATTCAATGATGCAAAGAAAAGTGGGCCAAAATTCCTTCACAATGACAAGACTGTGAAAGTCATATAGATAAGAAGATGAAGAAAAGAAGATAAATAAATGAGGTATACTTAGTTTTTCACGAAACAGCTGAGGATTCTGAGAAAATGTTCATCATCACATGACCGTAGGAAGCCAATCAGGAAACTGGCACATGTACGTAAAAAGAACCGTTTGTTGCTTAAAACCTCAAAGATCCAATTTAGCTCACTGTTTAAATGCAGCAGTATGTTGTTTGTTTCTTGTGTTCACGATGCTTGGTAATTACTAAATATGAGCGTGCTGCTAAGATGGTGAACATGTGAAGTTCAAATGTTATGAACTATTAAAGTGTTAGCATTCATATGTTAGCATTTAGCTCAGTGATTGGATGTAGAAACGAACCCAGATGGAGAAAAAGAGGAGCAGCTCTACCTTTTGTCTTTGACTTTTTCTTCTTGTCTTTGATGACGATTTCTCCATAACTGACGTCTTCAATTCTCGTTTCTGAGTAGACTGTAGCAGAATCACTCTCTGTACAATAAAACACAAACTATTTAGATGATTTAGGATGTTTAAAATAGTTTAAGCAGAAGATAGAATCACTGAAAAGGTGAAAAGCTTCTGTGACAAATAAAATGTAACTGAGTGACCACAGATCAGGTAAACGTGCCACGATATCACACAACTAACAAATGATTACGTTCATAAAAGGTAGATTCAGAGCCTAAACAAAGATACTGAGATTAATGGAATTTAAAATGTTATCACATAAGTGTTTTTCGTGTTTAAAGATGTTTAAACTAACAGCCCTGTGTTGAAACACCTGCAGCTGAAGTGTTTTCTTTATGTCACAAACAGGATGCTGAACAACTGCGGAGCTGTTAGCTTCAGCTAACCGCAGACAACAGACCGTCCAGCATGCAAAGAACAATTCTCACTTAGTATGGTGTGAAACTTTACATACAGATATATTTAACTAAGATGGTGTTGCATACTACCTATGAATTAACTACCTATGAAAAAGTCATTTAACTAATTGAATAATCTTTATCATTAAATGTGTAAAATATGAAGGTGAGCTATATGCCTAACATGCTTCATAATATTCTCGCGATCTATCATAAACGCACAACGTTAGACTAACGCACAGTCTTAACCACTTGAAAAGATGAAGCTCCTCATGATCCAGGGCTCAAAACACACACTTTCACATGCTTCCAGTTTCTTATGTGCCCTCGATTTTACGTTCCTGAAACGTTAGCCCAAATCTAACCACTCTGGAGCCAATCAAATCTGATCAAAGCTGCTTAGACCCCTTTCCCTCCAGCAGGTCACGCTTCTACTAAACATGTGCCCAGTTATCTGCCCCATGCTGTCTGTGGATGTAGCTATATAAGCTAGCTAGCATTGGCATTGATAACTTCGCACTTCTCCTTCTCATAAAAAACAGAGTCACATTAGTCTAAATAAAACTAACGTGTCAGAAACATTTACTTTAAGGCTTGAAAATGCTGCAGACTTTCAGAAACTGGTGGATGATGTCATAGAGCCTTGTCCATCTTTGGTATACAGTCTATTGAATAAGCTACATGGACACAGGATGCTAAGAAAAATGATAAGTGCACTCAAGTAAATCTTTACAAAAGTAACAAGTCATTTGTTTCCTATTTCAGCTGATGCTTGTTTCTCAAACAATCTCCATGTTACTGAACTGTGTCATAGATTCTCCTGTAGAGGATCATCTGTTACTGAAGGTCTTTATCTGAGGCGACTGTTCCTGTCACATGAAGTGAACTCTACATGCTTTTCAAAGATTTTCTTTATATATTTGAAAATCCTGTAGTGGTATAAAACTGGCACATCTCCCTTATCGTAAACATACAGCTTTCTGACACCATCTCCCGCCAAAATTTCCCCAAACATTACCTCTGCTGTGTTTCACAGGCTGCTGTCGACCATGTGATATCTTGACGTCACTGTATGTGACATCTTCTCCTGCAGCTTTGTCTTGATCTGCTGAAATGTAACAGTAATATGATTTATCGTATGAATGCAAATGTTATTATCACAGACAGATAAAATAAACACTGAAATCTAATCATAATAATGTTTAACAAATCAAACTCCACACATGAAAGATCAGGAAGTGTGAGACTCACCTTCAGGTTTTCTGTGATTATGTTTTCTCACCAGCAGAACCAGTAACACCAGTAGAACCACAACACAGACTGACCCAACAGAGATTAACACAGGAAGAACAAGATGCGGTGATGCTGATGTAGGGATAGAAGTGGATGTAGATACAGGTGTGGGAGTAGATGGAGATGTGGTTGTAGATTTCCCTTAAATAAACAACATGTAATCATTAGTTTATTGTGAATGTTGAAAGCTGCAGAAACACAGACAGGTGAGTGTGTCACCTGTGACAGTGATCCAGCTGGATGGAGACTCTCCATGACCGCTGATGTCACACTTGTAGAGGCCTTCATCAGACCTGGAAACATGCTGGATGGTCATGTGACCTGTTGACTCATTCCCAATGAAGATGCCATCTTTATAGAAAGCAGCTGGGAGGTTGGAGGGACCAGTCTTGTTTTTACAGAGCAGAGTGACGTCATCTCCCTCCATCACAGGGAGGACAGGACTCTGCAGGATCACTGATCCACCTCAACACAGAGACAAACTACAGCATTTCATCCATTTACACACAGCTTCATCAACACTAACTCCACACACTCAGCTTACCAGTGACTGTCAGGTTAACCATGTTACTGATGGGACCCTCTCTGGACTCACACCAGTAAACTCCACTGTAATGGGTGAAAACATCGATGTTACAGGAAGAACCAGCTGCTTTTCCCCACCCATCTCCACACTGAGTCCTCTGTCCTTTGCTTGCGTTTCTCCTCAGAGTCCATCCAGCAGAGCTGTCGTCCTCCTCACAGCTCAGAGTCACAGAGTCTCCTTCAAAGAACTGAGAGCTGCTGGGACTCACAGTCAGACGAGCTGTGAGGGTTAAAATGAAGAACTGATGATCACGTCTTTGAGATCTTTACTGAAGGTTTTAATCCAAATGTGTAAAACCTGTCAGAGTTTATCAGGTTTAAACTGTGACAGAAGAAGGTTACTGACCTTGGTTTGTTGTGCAGCTCAGCAGTGAGATCAGAACTAAAGAGAAATGACACTCAGGTTGATTTGAGGTGAATGTAAAGAACAACTTCGTAATATTTGATAATAATGAATTCTAAAATAAAACTGATCACATCATTTCATATTTCATGCTCTAATGTAGTTACTGTTACACAAGGAATCACATACAGTTATGTTATAATAATATGTAACTGTATGTATTAGTAAATACAAAAGCACTAAACTGAGGTCCACGTAAGAGTGCACCTCTCTGCTCTGTTCACACAAACACCAACATTTTATTTCAGCTTTTCACTTATAAATTCAAAATCTAATCAAATCAAAATTTATTTATATAGCACATATTAAAACAACAGTGTTGACCATAGTGCTTCACAGTCAGTAATTCATCAGTAACTCTGTTAAACTTCAGACCTGCAGTTGGTCCTCGTGGTGTTTGAACTTGAATTCAGCCTGATTTGTTTTTCATGTCTTCTCCTCCATCATCAGTTATCAGGAGAGCAGACAGTCAAAGTACAAGAATTCAAACAAACACAGAGATTCTACTTACAGAGCAGACACAGCACAGATGTTTCCTTCATCGTCCTTCTCACTCATTTGAGCTTTTTTTCATTTCTGTCACTGACACCAAGTAAAGCCCGCCCTCTTCCTCTGAGCACGTATTCTTCCTCTATTTGAGAGTTATTGGTGGATTTCTAACCTCTTAATGATTCATGTGATAAATTTATTCCAGAATATGAACTTAGAC
This sequence comes from Mchenga conophoros, assembly GCF_057382185.1. Classification (NCBI taxonomy): domain Eukaryota; kingdom Metazoa; phylum Chordata; class Actinopteri; order Cichliformes; family Cichlidae; genus Mchenga; species Mchenga conophoros. The sequence continues at coordinate 39,887,161 of NC_140528.1, forward strand.
ACTCTGCAGTTCCTCTTTTGTTGCAAAACCTTTAAAATTAAGTTGTTTTTTTTAAGTGTAACACACAGAAATACATAAAACCTTTTGTGCTTTCAAAAGTTAAGAAACCAGCAACGTTGTTTTGACATAATTTGAGGTTAACTGAGATGATTACATGATATTTGAGTTTCTCTGTGATAATCAATAAATGACATTTATGACTTTATTCACAAGAAATCAATTAAAAATATCATTTAAAACGTCGACTCTACTTCAGTCTGCTGTCAGTGTTGTAGCTTAGTCAATGAAACAAACTACAACCATTATAACCATTTAGTGGACGTCCCCCTGAGGCAGCATGGTGATGCTGTTGTCTGACTGGAAGAAGGTGCTGGGTTTGAATCCAGCATCCATCTTTCTGTGTGGCGTCTGCATGGCTGTTTCTGGGCACTCTGCTTCTCCCACAGTCCACAGTCAGGCAGTTAGATTAACCTGTGAGTCTAAATTGGTCGTAGATGTGAATGTTTGTGTGTCTGTGTTAGACACAAGACTGACAGGAGACATGCAGAGTTTATCCAGCCTGTTAAGCTGTGGTAGCTGGAATATAATGAACACCATCCTCCCACATGGTTTATATATGACCACTAGAGGGAGATGTTGGACTTTAAATACTAACATTGTTATTTTATTTTAATTTATTTAGGCCAGTGCATGTTAATGAACACAAATGTAAAAAAAAATTCCATTAATATAAAAAATACCAGGTTATAGCCAAGGGCGAATTTCCATCTTTTGTCCGTAAAACATAAAAAAATAGACATGATAATTCATAATTCATTCATAATAAAAACTCCATCACCAAACTCACACATACACACTTTTCTATTCCCAAATAAAACATTTAAACTATACAACTTATACATGATCACACACTTGATTTGTCCATAACCAGTTTTTAACCTGTGCCTTAAACAAATTGCTTTAGTGGTGGTGGAGCAAGGGAGTGTAAGACTTTATATATTAAACACATTCTTTTAAGTTTCACTAAGTTATTGAAGTTCAGTAATTTATGATTTTTAACACATGACAGTGGTCGTGGGAAGTCGTTTTTTTTGCCAAGTAGTTTTAAACTTCTTTTATAAATGTTTTCAATAGTTTTAAGTGTTGTTGGACAAGCAAGTGACCAGGACGTCAAACAATAGTCCATATGGGAGATGATCATTGAGTAAAATTAAGTTTTTGCAACATTCATATTTAAATTATTACGTATATGATTAAAATGTCGATTATTAAATTTAAGTACCTGGGACACTTTATTTATGTGACTCTTGAAGGAAATGTTGGGTCTAGAATGACCCCAAAATATTTCCATTGGTACAATGACAACAAAATCTTTCATATTTTGTTGTCACGGTCATCAGATTTTTTGTATTAAACTCTTGGTTTAAATATATTTGACTTTTGAGTGCTGTTTGCTTTTTATTCTTTCTGTTTCAAATGTTTTATAAGTGTAGAAAATGTGTGTCTGAGTCTGCAGAGGAGCACTGGGCCATCAACGCTCAAATATTGTACCAACACACCTTGTTGGTGGACACAGGCTGAAGCTGGTCAAGAGCCAGTTATGTACCCTGGCCTCTGTCAGACCATGAAGAGGTCAGCACACACAGAGAACTGACTACACTCGTTCCCACACAGCAACATACACGTGTCAGCACTGAGATCAGCTCATCTACCTGCAGGTGACGCTCCTCACAGCTGCTGCTCGTAGTCTTTCTCCACAGTATCACAGGAGGTCTGTTTCATCGGTGTGTCAGCTACATATCAGTCATCTGCAGCTTCTCCTCCTCCTGCACCATCTACAGATTTAACCCCTTCAGTGTATGTCGGGAATTCCCTTTTTCTACATTTCACAGCTCTGATGTTTCGGGTCTCGGTGTGTCGGAGATTGTTTCATAATCTTTCTGTGGTTTTATGAAACAAAAAGGAAGACAAACTGATTGTTTCACAGTTGTGGGTAGTTTCACACTGCGTTATCAGGCTGCTGAGGATGTTTGTCTGAGTGTTTGTGTTATCAATCATTGCTGCTGCAGTGTGGTGCTGATGCAGGCCTCACACCGTCACAGGAAGGAGGAAGTGAAACTGACACAGACGGTAAAACCTTCTTGTTACAGCGTTTCTCTCGTCTGCTGGGGATGAAGAATCATTACACAACAGTGAGAAGTTATTTTGGATCTGAACAGATGGAGAAGTGTCGCATTGGAGCGATTTCATAATCATTGTGACCTTTTGGCCCATGAGGTCATCATCGCCCCCTGTTGGTGATTGTGTGAACTGTTTCATGCAGGTCACACAAAAGGCTGGAAGTTTAAATAAGGAATAAACATCTTTATATTTTTAACATTTTATGTTCAGTGTTTTCAGAGACAGCACATAAAGAGTTCAGATTTAGTGTTTATTATCTTTTATTTCTTTATTCTTTGCTTGTTTGTTTTTGTTTCCACAGTAAAAAGTGTCACACTAAATGGACGACCACCTCTTCTTATTAAGTCGTACAGGTTCCAGTTATCATCCAGGTAAGAATTACAGAGAGTCAAGTGCTGTGTCAGTGCAGTTTACCGATAAAGAGAACACGAATTACAAAGTAGAAAAGAACTGCAAATTAATAATGCCAAAGGTGGCGGCTCTGAATTAGTCTCGGCAGCTAGAGGGCAGCACATACGCCCACATGGCCCTTCATACATGTTTTAGTGGCCTGTTTATTTACTTATTATGCTGCTTGCCCTTTTTAGACCACTTCCAGCCTGCATGTTGGAACCAGAGCTCTCGACATGTTGGTAACTCAAAATAAGCTGAATTATTTTTATGAAACACAAAAGGAATCTCAGTTTAACGATTTGATATGTTTTACATGTTTAACTGTAAGTAAATTTATGAGATGTGCAGATCATTGCATTCTTTACTTTTCCCACTGAGAGAAAACTGCACAACAGTCGGGTCGAAAACACATTTTAGCTTTTAATGAGTAAACTTTGAAACCTAACCTGTACTTTGTTACCTCTTAGATGAAGCCCCTGTATCAGGTGTTTATCTGGCTGTACTGAGATGTTGTCATGGTAATTTAATTTTGCAGCTGTGACAAAGATGGACGAGGCAGGTAAACACTACTCAGATGTGATGCCATGTGTGAAATTTAAGAAAATTAAATTATAAAACCATCACAATTATAACAGAGTTCAGTGCAGGTTGGAACTGTCCACCCGCGTCAACATACTAATAGAAAAACATCAAGCTAGCTAAACTACAGCCACATCTTAAAGACGTAAAAAGGTTATGATGGTTTGGACGTGTGCAGAGGAGGGAGAGTGGATATCCTGGACAAAGGATGGTGAAGATGGAGCTGCAGGCAGGAGGAAAAGAGAAATACAACAGAGGGTATGTTAGAAGGAGGAGGAGGATGCTGGGATGGAGGCTGACGAGTCACTATGGAGACCAGTAAAGGGAACATCCAAAAGAAAAGGAATTCACAGAAAACTGAGGCTACTGTAAAAATCTCAGAAACATGATGCACAGCCAGATATTTCCTCTGGATGGCAGAGTAACGCTGGTTTCTTGTTCTGTTTTTCATTTATAAAGCAGCTGCTCTGCTGTAACACTCAGTGTAGCCAGTAGATGGCAGCAGATTTATACTGAGCTTCTCCTCCAGGAGGAGGAATGAATTAAAAAAAAAAAAAACCTTTTCAGTGGCGACCACGTGGTGACAGAAGCCGGGTTTTCTCCTCTTTTACTGGTAATTGTAACATTTTAATTAGGCTTTTTTTTTTTTTTGCTGTTTTTGTTTTGAACAAACAAATACAAAAAGGAGAAAAACTAGTTTTTACTCATGAAAACATTTCAGCTGCTACCAGAAACTGACAACTTTTAAATCTGTTGTTTGTTTGTTTTTCCAATGTCAGCTGCTTCCTGGTATATTTATTGTTGAGTAAGGAAGTAAAACTCTTCAGCATCAAACACACAGTGATGTAAGTAAACTATAGAATACATTGTTTGACTTGTTTGAGTCGAATTGAGAAAGAAATGAAAGTGAAACATGTAAAAATCTCTGTAACATGTGGATGTCCTCTGGTCTGAGGTGCTGGGAGGACCAGTTAGAGACCAGCAGCTGGACGTCAGTGGTTGGACTGGTGGACTCCTTCAGTGAAGAATAGATGACGTCTTGGTTCATATCTGACCCTGATAGACTGCAGGTCATAACTTCTTACCTGAAGTTCAGTTCACACTTGGACCGGCGGCCGCCTCGGGTCTCTTTTCCTTCTGCGTCCCCTTTCCATCCTCCACCTGCTGCCTCCACCACTTGCTAATGTTACTGAAACTGTGGAAGCTCCGCGATAACCACCACACGAAGTAACGAATAACGAGCCTATCTAAATCCCAGTAACGAGTAACGTGTTCCTGATTTTGTCATAATAACTAGTTACCGTGCTCGTTAGCACAATAATAACGTAGTTACTGTAACGCGTTACTTAGTCCCCACGCTGGAGTGGGCTGACACAGCTCTGCAGCTCTCAGCCTCAACACTGGATCCCCACAGAGCTGTGTGCTGAGCCCCTGCTCTATAATCTGATGAACCCTGATGACACCACAGTGTCCAGGACAAACGACCTGATGACTGACTTCAAGAAGAAAAGTAACAGACAGCTGGAACCATAAAGAGAGGGTCAGGACTTCCTGTTTCTGCAAGTTTACCTCAGGCAGAAATGACCCAGGGTCTAAACACCACAGAGCTGGTTAAGATGACACAGCAGAGACTTTCCTGAGGGTCCTCAGGAAGATCCCCATACCATGGCTCCACACGTTAGTGTATTGCTTGTGTGTGGTTTTGCTGTTGCACAGAAAAAGGAGCTCCACAGGGTTACTGGATGGCTTCTCCCAACTCTGGAGGACCTACATAGTTCCTGCTGTGTTTACTCACTGCTGAGTAAACTGCAGCTGGATCAGTGTCTGCACAGTAAAACACACAGAGGACGTCACTGCAGACAGAACAGCTGATAACAGACATGAAACTGCTGCCACTCACAAATCTTTATATGAAAACACTCAGAGTGTTTTCAGTTACACTGCTCCAAAAAATAGTAATGTCAAAGTATCTTACTGTATATTTCAGTTTTGTACTGTCTTTCTAGGATATCATGAAATTTACATAAGTACACTGTGATCTTACATGTCAAAGGTAAAATAACATAACATCACTGTAAATATAGTAAAACACAATTTACTTGTTTTTTAAATATATTTTTTTGTACATATGCATATTTAGATTGTAAAAATATGTCCAGAAATGTATCATAATTTCACGAATATTTGTCTGTTATGTGAGAGAATCATCTGTTAAATCCAAATGTAAAACTATGGAAAAATATATAAAATGATCAAAAATTAATGAGAATAATCAATAATTAAAGGAGTATTTGAATTATAATGTTGCTGAAAATGTCATGTAGGTCTGATTCAATAATTCAGAGGTAACAAGTGAAAATATAATTAATAGGAATAAAAACTAAAGAAAACATATAAAACTTTGCACGGCCACGCTGTGCTAATTATATATTTTAAAAAATAAATGTAGAGGTAGGAATTGCAATTCATATGAATCTCAAAGTATTCACAACATTCCTGAACAGAAAGAGGCCTCTGCACCTCGGACACTCTCAGTATTGTGTCCGTGGTCGAGACTCTTCACCTACTGGTGATGGCCAGAGGGGCCGATGGTGCGATATGGCAGCCTCGCCTCTGTCAGTCTGTCCCAGGGCATGCAAGCCATTATTATTTAAACCAACTGTTAATTTGTCTTAAAGACGTTTTCATGGAAAACAAACAAAGGACATTTTTATTATTATTGTATGTTAGTTCATTTTTAATACCTTTCTCTCAACTTGTGGGTTTTAGAGAGTTTTTCATTTCTACATATTTGCGTGTATATTTATAATTAGACACAAATTTATTATATTAATAACTTAGTAAGAAGAGTAATTAACAAAGGTAAATTAAATAATACAATATATTATAGTCTTGGAGCAACTGTGACCACATAATTTCCTCGGGGATTAATAAAGTATTCAGATCCTGACTCCTGAAAATGATCAGCTTGCTGAGAAGTCAAACAAGTTACATTTGACTGGGCTGCAGAGGCCTGCAGTTTGCTAATATCTGATATAAAAGTTCTTTATCCTATACAGACCCACCTGGTCTGGTTCCCAGCTGTACAGCAGATACACACAAGGCCTCCCGGCTGTTTTACAGTGAAGGTTTTGCTCCTCGGCTTTGGAAGCAGATCAGGCTCAGAGTCAGGGGCCTCCTTTAAATCAGCTTTAAAACTAATTTCTAATGGATTGTTTTCATTTGATGAGGTTACATCTGACATGTTTTACTTTCAGGTGTTTTCTTGTATATTCTTTTTTTCTTTTCTTGTGATTTTAATGTTCGGTTCTCTGTGTAAATCTTCAGCTTTAGCCTGTCAAACCACTCAGTAAACCCTTTTTAAGAGTTATATATAAATAAAATGTAACATGTGAGGACGGGGCTTTTGCTGTAGCGGCTCCCAAACTGTTTCACGCTACAGACCTTTTACACTTTGTCATTAAGACTGACCTCTTCTGCTTGGCATCCGAGACAGTTTGAGATGTTTGTTTTGTTTATTTACTTATTCCTTTTTTTTAAACCCGTGTTTAATTTGATCTAATGATGCTGATGCTTTTATTTAGTGTTGTAATTTTATTAATTTGTAATATAAATTTTCCTCTGATGTATTTCTATGTTCAGAACTTCTGTCAGAGGTTAAAGTCCTTCATAAATACAGCTGTTTGCTGCTGTTATGATTGTTGCTGCACACAGAATCTCTCTAAATTAAGATTAGATGAAGATGATTGAAGTGAACATCAGAATTCACTGCAGTTTTTACGATTTACTCCTATTTGCTTTATCTGAGCTGAGCTCCTGATGAATCATCCTGGGAAACAAACTTCATCAGGAACAAGTGGGACATGGCAGAACATGACATGCGTCACTACAAACCACGCGAGATGGCTTAGTCCACTCAGATGTCACAGAAGTAAATACAGGTAAAGGCTGCTGATCCACACAGACATCACATCTGTACTTCCTTCCTGAATTAAGAATATAAAGTATATTATGGGGCGATTTGAGCCCAAATTTGTTCCTCAGCGGTCAGGGTAACCTTATTAGAAAAGAAGGTAAGCGAGGCTTTTTGATCACTGAGTTGAAATAATAGGACAGAGCTCACCTGAAGAGGCCAAATCCACGACACAGACCAACAACAGAGGCAGGCAGAGACAGGCTGATGTTAACAGAGTCATTATGGTGCAGGTATAAACAGAGAAAAACTAACGGACACACGCTGACTCATCGGCGTACTTTCGATTAGTTTAACGCCGCCTTCCAATGACATCACTGCCGACAGAATAAGAAAAAAACAACGTTCTCGTCACAGGTCTGTGCTGTGAGGCAGGATTTTGGCTTATTCGGATAACTTCAGGGTCAACTTTGGGGTTCACTCCTTACCTGGGTACATTACCATGGTAACTTATGATGCGCAGGTTTGCAATCACCTCCCACTGACCAATCAAATCTTCTGAAAATAGCCTTACTAGGTAATGAACCATGCTCCCAGTGTGGAGCTGCACACTCTTTATTTTTCTGAGCAGCTTGGAAGTCGAAGAAGTTTTGTTTGAAATGTCTATTCTACAGAGAAGAAAGCCGGCATGAATCCTGCTAACAAAGAAACTCTGTGCTCATGAGACACAAACGCCACAGGAAGAGAAACAAAGCAAGTAAGTGATGATTTTTAAACTTTATTTTTATTCCTGTAGTGCAGAACGTTGCAAACAAGCATTAACAAGTGAACATTCAAGTGAAAATAAACAGAGAATCACATTCATGCTCCAAACTGCAGCAGCTGGTCATGAATCAATCAACAAATACGAGTCAAAACTTTGTTTTGAACATTTTCCATATCTCACATGTTCCTGTGTGCAAAGTAAATATGTTTAGTGTCATTTCCTGACCCCAAAGAACAAAATACATCAGTACCAGATTTCCTGTGTTTTCCTTTTAACCTTGTTTTTTTTTTTTTTTTACTCCATCGTTTTGTTTTCTGCATCTTTTTGTTGTACTGACGCTTCCTCACTGGTCCCTTTATTTAGTCACATTTAATGTCATTTGTTTACTCCGTTGTTTCACCATCATCACTGATGAAGTTACGAACAACTGCAGCGAGTGCTTAGAGCCACTAGACGGACGGATGGATAGAAAATAGTAAAGCCTTTAATTTGCACACACGAGTCACGTTTGACATCAAATTGTTATCTAGAAAGAAGAGTTACATTAACGAGTTACTTACAGGAAAAGAATCAGAAACTGTGTAGTGTTTGTGATCCTGGCTGTCGACTGTTTTCTAAGCTACACTGGCATCACTCCTCCTTTGCTTTGAACTATTCACAGTTGCACACAGCGTAACTGTAAAACCACAGAGTCGAACTTCCTCTTAGGATGTTCTGCTCTAAATGCCGTCACTTTTTGTCTCTATGACAAACTAAAAATGATAAAAGGCCAGTTTTTTTTGTTATAGCATGAAAATGTTTTCGTTTTTATTTAGTATTTTAGTGTCTTCTGCTCCTTATGTAGTGTAGTAAAGTTTCCTGTACGCAGTGGGTTTGTCTTTGGTGTCTGGTCGTTCTGACATTTTAAGCTGAAAAGCTACACAAAGGTCAGAGATTACAAATTCAATTCTCTGAGTAACTCATCCATATCATAACCTGCTATCATTTTCTAAGATAATGAATAAATAATAAGCTTAGCTGCTATTGGGGAAAAAACATATTCCAAACATGATGAAAATTTCAACCATCCTGTCCTATTATATCTTTTTCTCGGGTTTGTTTTTAAGTCAACGTCAGAGTTTACCTCTCTATCTATGGAAAATGCAGCTTTGCTGCTTTACAGCTGACGACCTCATCAAAGGTGATTCATACGACACCAAAGTAAATAAACAATAAACAGGCTGATAAGTTACAGAAAGTTCCAGTTTTTTTCACCATCTGGTACAGAAATGCATTAGAGAAAGCTCAGAGGTGCTGGTAAAGTTGCACTTCTCCTTCCTACACAGAGATATGTCAGATTGAATGTGCACTTAAACTACTTTACATGGACAGAAAGAGTTTAATGTGGCCCACGATGTAAAACCAGTTTGACATCTCTGACCCAGAGTCATTCACTAATATCAATGAACTGGTAAACAACATGCTGTCATTCAAACAGGGTTCACCTTCACCTTTAAGGTCAGTATTCATTCAGACCTGCCAGTGACAGTGATGGAAGAGCAACACCTCCACCTTTTAAATACATTAAATGGAAAGGCTTTATAATATGGTGGGCGGTTCCATGTCACTGTGATAGATCTGGATAGATGATGAACATTGAAGCTACACAATATTTTACCTTCATACAATAAAAGATTTCAGGTGTTAGAGGCCTTTGAAGTACAAATAGAGCAGGTGAAACTTGTCACTTATTATGTCCTAATATTTTTTTCCCGGATTTCTCTCAATTATAGCGATTCGGGTAAATCATTTGTCTGCACTCTGTAGTGATGTCATGTAGTGTGACCCAGGAATAAATTAAACATTTAGTTTTTAAACCAGTGTTGTTTTGTAAGTTTAGTGTTTTGTTAGTTTACACGTACTAAACCGTAGAGACATTTGAAACCTGCTGTTCATCAGGATGCTAGTTAAAATCCCGCTTCTGTCGTTCATGTTTTCTGTAGATCAAAAAACCAACAACAGCAGCAACAAGAAGAACAGCAGAAACACTCAGACCGATGATCAGTCCAACAGATCCTCCTGTCTGACCTGCAGGTGAGAAACAGGTGTGAGGTGTCAGCTGTCAGGTAGGTGATGAGTGAAGAACAGAACAGAATCCATTTCCTCTTCAAACTGCTGTCAGACATTATCTACTGCACTCTGATCACATCACTCAGACCAGCTGCTTTCTACAAAGTCTCATCAACAACATCTTTACAAACAAACATCAACAACCAGGAAGCAGCTTCACCTCTGATCACACACACACTCAACTCTACTCACTCACCTGAAACAGTCAGGCTGACGGTCTTGATGCTCTCCCATGATTTTGTCTCTTTGTTGAAGATATTACAACTGTATGATCCACCATCAGCAGTCGTCACATTCTTCAGAACCAGAGACGCGTCTCCATCCTTCATCTTCCTGTCCTGCAGATCCACCCGGTTCTTAAAAAATGGATGTTGGCCATCTGGATCCAGCCGCTCATCCCGGAAAAAAAGCACATATTCTTCCAGGTCAGCTCTGTTCCACTTCATACCTTGGATGATTTTGCCTGCTGGAATTCGACATGGTAGAACTACGACCTGTCCAGGCTCAGCTGTGATGGTGTTCTGGGCTGAAACAGGAAACAACACAGAGCAGAGAGGTTAAAGGTCAAAGTACAACTGTTCACTTCTACATCAGCTAATCAGAGAGAGACCAGTGAACTCCGCTGAAACAGATAAGAGGAAAAACAACCCCCAAAACTTCTTGTACTTTATTTTAGAAGAAAGTCGCCAAACCTTTGAAGCTGTGAGTCAGATCAGACTCCTGTTATATACAAGCAGTTTTCAGTTTTCTCTTGGTAGTCTGGCTTCCTCCCACAGTCCAGAGACATGCAGTTAGTTGCATAATAAGTATTAAATGATAGATATTTTTAAGACACAGGAGAATCTGATGATCTGGCTCTTTGGGAAACAGGAAGAAATAAGTAGATGTGGGCAGCTGGGCGAAGTTTCAGTTCTCAGTGAAGAAGATCACTGCGGTAACGCTCACTAGAAAGCACAGAGGATGGACCTGATTTATTTGTGTGTATGGGGAAAAACAGAAAGGAGTGGGTATTGATAACATCACCTGTGGCTGCTGTGGAGGTGGAAGTAGAACAGAGGCCACTTGACCATACAGTTGGGCACTAAGTGAAATTTTTCCAACCGACATTCGTCAATCCAATAAATGACAATTAGGGATGGGTACCGGTATCTGGTGCCATTATGGCACCTGTTCTGACATAAACCGTAGTAACCAGACCAAAAAGCAGCGCACATTTCGGTGCTTTATTTCAGTGATTTTTTTTTCCCTGAGATGTCACACACTTTGGATTCTAGCCAATCATTTTACCTTTGCGAGCGTAGTAGGCGGGCCCAGGTACGTAGGCTCTTTTACGTATGTTCTTTTAGAGCAGAGCTACAGATTAAAAATGCCCAAAGCAAAGCGGTCAAATTCTGGCTGTACTTCACAGCAAAAGATGCAAACTCAGCAGCCTGCAACAAGTGCTTTAAGCTGGTACTGTGCAAAGAAGGCAACTCCTCGAATCTGATGAAACACCTGGTATAGCATTTTGTTAAAAGCCAAGAAATGCACCGTATTTGATAGCTTGCTGCGAGACCTCACACCGAGCACATTTACTGCGGGTGTGGTGCCTGTTATCGGACCCGGAGTTAGCAACATCCCCCAAAAACCCGAAGAGGAGAGGAGGAGAGTCCTGGCCCCTAGCCCTGCCAGTGTAGCAGAAATGATGACGGATGATGATGCAGCAGCAGCCGTTCTTCTCTGCGTGAGTAGCTTAATGTTGTTCGTGTGTAATTTACGTTGAGTAGGCTAACCACGTTATTAATGCATGTAAGGTGAACTAGCAAACACCGTCGTAGTTACATGCAGCTGTATTCTTGTTTGATGACAGATACTCCCTTCACCCTGGCCAAAATGACCAAAGAAAAAGTGGAAAACAGTTAAACATGAGAGGTTTTTGGACAAAGTTTGTGTTTTTTCCATTGTTTAAGCACTGCTTCCAGCCAAGAGTGATGCCATATATGCCCCATAGCTGCAGAAAAGGCTAACATTGTTATCTTTTTACAAAAAAACAGCTGAACACGAGAGGTTTTTGGACAAAGTTTGTGTTCTCCATTCTTTAACAGGGCTCGCGAAATTTCAAAATCCCTGGTAGCCCTTCGGGCAGGGACTCTTCAGTTTTTGGTAGCCCAAAATAAATTTAAGTAGCCCGAATAAAAAAGAGAGCAATTTTTTGATTGATGTTTTGTTTCCAGTTTTGTTTCCTTTACAATATTATTCATTAAAGTATAATATTGTAAAGGAAACAAAACATTAATCAAAAAATTGTTGAAAAACAAATTACAACATTGTATAAAAATGACAATCATCAACTCAAATACTTGGTTCTAATTAAACAGAAATTTCTATGAACTTGTAAGAACTGTATAGGACATGAATCAGTCTGTGTCAGATCCTGAATTTGAAATTTCCACTGAAGTCACGGGTAAGAGGCAAGTGGAACCAAGATCGAGGCCATTTGCTTTTTGAAGTTTGCAAAGACTGCTAAATTTTGCCAGTGGTAGTTCACTCTTTGCAACATAGTAGCTGTTCTAAACAGATTTTTCAGGTTTATTTTTAGTATGTTATTTGCAATTGGTGTTTGTTCTGGGAAAGATATTGCAGACTGAGCAATAATGCATTTCTTGCATTTCTCATGGGTTCTAATGGGGGCCTTTCTTAAAATGACTGGTACCAGTAACAAAGGCGCTTGTCCACTCAGAAATCGAGAGAAAACCAACAACACACCCGGCAGAACATTATGTTATTTACACGGGTGCACATAAGTGGTCCGCATGTGCGCATTCGCTGTCAAAATAAAAGACGCGCAGCAGATAAGAAGTTGCAACGCGCGTTTGCGTCCATATAAAAGGCACTGTTTTTGTCCGCTAGAGTGGGATTTTCACGGCACATTCCGCACCACATCTCTGTGCGTTCATCATTTGTTTGAAGCCAGCTCACCTCCTGCAACCACTTTTCCGAGAATACGTGCTTCTTTTGTGGTTCGGACTCCTGACATTTGTTTGGAGGTGGAGGAACACCACAGTAATTGCTTAAAGGAGCTTCTTCGACATCTTTAAGAGTTCTAAACAAATGTCTGTCCTCCTCCAGAAAATCTTATGTATGCAAACACGCGTTGCAACTTCATATCTTGTGCTTGTTTTTTATTTTGACAGTGAATGCGCACCTGCGGACCACTTATGTGCAGCCCTGGTTATATAGCTCGTCATATTGCAGCCACAGAAATTCTTTTGTCCATGAAACCATAAAGCTGCACTTTCTTTTTGCCTTATAGTCTGATTTGTCATAACTTTTCCGTTTTGCGGTAAACTTTTCTTTGGCTGTCACTTCTTCACCCTGACCTGTCTTATTTGGCTCAGCAGAACTAAAACATAAATCCTGCTGCTTTTACACACACACACATAACGCTCAGCGATTCTCTGCGCGATCAACCTCTCACATGTTTAAGCTGCGGGAGATTTCACTTGTCATGTTTGCATAGTAAGCTAACGATTGATAAGACGATGTCAGAGGAATTGGTGCGCAAATTATCATCGCTCACCAATCAGTACTGTCGCTCTCTATACACACTTCGCGCGATTGCAAAGTGAAAGCAAAAAAACAAGCGCAAATTCAAACGCGATTTCAATATGTCACATATTGACAGTGGCTCACCGATGCCAATGACATAATTACCCAGCTACATTTCTGAAAGAATGCAAAAGCATTGACATATATTTTTCCTTCCTACAAAAGCCCGACGGGCAGGGGAGAGATAGATTTTGGTAGCCCGACTGGCAAAATCGCTAGCTCCAGGACGTCGGGCTACGATTTTGCGAGCCCTGTTTAAGCACCGGTTCGAGCACCGTTTAAGCACCGGCACCGTTTCAAAAGTACCGGTTTGGTACTGGTATCGGATAAAACCTAAACGATACCCATCCCTAATGACAATCCGGTCGTTAAGTGATGACGCGACGAATCCTACTTCCGGGTCTAAAGTAGTCTGCGTTTAATATGGCTTTTGTGTTGTTAACATAGAATAGAATAGAATAGAATAGAATACTTTTTATTTGTCAATTTCTTCAAATGTACTTGCCATACAAAGGAATTGAAATTACGTTTCACACTGTCCCATGCGTAGACATTGACAACAATAAGGTGCAGATGCACAACAAAAACAGCCCTAACAATAAGGTAATAAATAGTAATATATATATAAAATATAATAATATAAATAGTGCTAAAAGAAATACTAAAAAAATATATATATAGCAGCAGGTGTGTGCAATTGCAATGCAAGTCAGGAATGTTTTCAGTTCTTGGTTCAGAGAGTGTTTCCTTGTTGGAGAGTGTGCGTGGGTGGGGGGGGGGGGGGGGGGGGGGGGGTAGAGTCCAATCTGTCCTCCTATACTTCTGCCAATCTGGTGATTCTGCTGGCTGGGAGCCGGGAGGGAAGAGAGTTCAGCAGTCTCACAGCCTGGTGGATGAAGCTGTTGGTGAGCCTGGTAGTGCGGGAGCGGAGACTTCTGTATCTCTTTCCAGAGGGCAGGAGGCTGAACAGACATGTTCAATGTTTTGTATTTTCTTCTATTTGATCTCAAAAAGCTCCTAAAACAGTCAGTGATCACTGTTGACCTCCCTCGGCTTTTATTACCGCTAATCATTTATTTAAGCTCAGTTTTTAAAACCTTAGGATGTAACTACAGCCCAGCCCATGCAGCAGTATATGAATGACTAACCTCGTATTGTGGATGGATTATCTCAGTTGTTCTCCTGGCTGAAGTTTGGTCCTTTTACAGCATCCTGCCATGCGATTACATTTGTTCCTGACCACCGAGAACACTCACGTTAACTTTTATCGAGTGGAAAAAAAGTTAGCTTGTTTATATTATGCTAACATAGCTGTGTCGCTAGCGGTCACGTAGCACATCATTATATACCAGCTAGCCAAACTTCAGTAACCCTACAAACGTCACTGCTGTTTAGTTTTCTGTCTTCATTTATGTTGGAAGTGATAACAGAGCTGTACGTTTTAATTTGTTTCCAAAACCCCACAGTCAGGACATGCTATATTGTATTTAGATAGAAGCTAGCGAGCTAACTCCCTGCTAACTTCTAACTCCGTTAAATGAAAGTTTAATTAGTTTAAACTAAAGTTTACTGATCGCTTGATATATGGACCTGCAGCGGAGTTTAGGCCCAGACACGGCTAGTGACGTCAGACTTAACGACCGGATAGGTGACTTTTTGATGGGCGGAGCAATGTGTTCATGCACAGACTGATTTGCCTTTTCAGAATTTATACGTTTTGTTTGGAGGGAATATTTTTACCTTCTTTTCTTGTTTGTTTCAGTATTAATATAGCTGCTTGTTGGATTATTCATTCATTTATTTGAGATGCGCCAAATCACACTAAAGACTTAACATCTGAGTTTTTTTTTAAATGTTTGCTGGGTTTCCACAGAGGATATTTTACCTGGTAACTGGGACTGGACCTCCGTGCACAACAGTCTACCTGCCAGCTACACCACCTGACTCTGCTGAGCTCGCGAATAATGCTTCCTTCATTGTCTCCTTTAGCAGAGGAGAAACTGGGAGCATCCTTAATGAAATGAAAAGACAGGAAAATGCAGCCGCATGATTCCTGAAAAACAAACCACCAGATCAAAGTGCATCTTCGGGTTTTGTAGTTTCATCCACTTCTATATTAAAATTATTAATCAGTCTGATTCGCTGAGCTACTCCTTATCAAGTCTCCTGCACTTCCGTCCTTCGCCTCGTGACGTCTGTCATGGCGGGCAGGGTGAAGGGATTATGACAGGAGGCTTTCTGTTTGTTTGTGTCCTTTATGTGAACGAAACTCGGGCCTCAGAGGTTTCGCTGTGTCCTGAGGCAGCTTGTATGTTTCTATTTTATTTTATTTTTAAATACGTGACAGTTGTTTACAGTAAACAACAGGAATGTTCGCGTCCTGCCGTTGTGGTGTAACCGAAGAGAAAGTGGAAGCTGGAGGAGAGCTCACCTTCAGCGAAAACCACGACGAAGAGGAACAGCTGAGCCCAGCAGAGAGACGGGAGTGTTAGTGAAGCCATTCCCGGTACATCCCAAACACCAACACACTCTATGGATTCAATAATTCCACTTTAACAATGGAGGGAACCCGTAGACGCGACCACTGAGCGATGCTGTTGTTACGGAAATACGTGTATTTCCGGTGTTCCTGAGTGCGTGGTTTTTGTTTTTTTTTGTTTTTGTTTTTGTATCTCTAAAAATGTTTATAAATGTAAATATTCTGCAGTCGAAATGTATATTTATAAAGGATTTATATGTAAAATAATCGGTAATGTCATATACGGTGGATCAGTGAGTGCGCATCCATATGCGCATGCGTTCACGTGCCTGGGCTGAGTGCTTCGTGTTATCATCATTTTATGCCACGCCTTTAAATTTCCCCTGGAACACAAAACGAAGCAGTGCGGGGGCTTTTATTTTGACAGGCTCCACCACGATTCCTGTTCTAGAGAATGTGTCGTGGAATTTTTATTTTTTGTTTTTCACACTAAAACAAAAACCCAACAGGATATCTTCTGTGAGTTGACAGAAACTTTCTCTTCTTCCTTAATTTTAAACATTTATTTCTTACAATTTAAATCATGCTGACACATTTCTTTCATTTACCACAACAGAATTTCTTTATCATGTAGTAAAAAATTAAGAGGTATTGTTCAAATTGCTCTCTGTCTGGTTAACTTAGACCAAAACTTCTGGTCTCACCCCTGGCGTCGTTGCCCACCTCTCAATTTTAAGTGCATATAGACACTGAGGGCTATCAGGAGGGGCTATGTGCTTACCTGCTGCTCTCTGGCAGGTAGCTCCATGCCCTCCTGGATTTTAAATGCACCTTAGAATACACATGCATCAACACTACATACGAGCGGGAGGAGGGAGGTTTGGAGTCTTCACACACCCCCGTTCTCTGTTGCCTGTTGGGGCGGGGGGGCTGGGAGGAGGAGTTGGCCATCCGACTGGGGTCTGGAGTGTGGGGCCTCCCTGCTGCTGCCGAGTCGGGGCGGTCTGCTTCTCTCCACCCCAGAGAAAAGGGTAACACTACCTGGGTCTGGGTGCAGTTTCCCCCTCCAGGGGTAAGGGTACCTAGACCCGGGGCTAGAGTATAGCTTTGTGACTCTGGCACAGCTGGCTGCCGGCGGAGCTCACGGGCACGTCACTGCAACCCCCCCTGGCTTCTGCTCCGCTGCTGAATGACCCCTCATCTGGGGCTCCCCTCAGCTCTTTCTGGGACAGTGGCGCGGCTGCCCCTCTGTTGGTCTTCCTTGGTCTCTTGTGTTCTGAGGGCCTCTGGATGTCTGGAGTTTGGATCTCCTCCACACCTGCTTCATGCCCTGGAGGACGGGGCTGTGGCCCCCCCACACCCTCTAGCAGATTATTGCATGAAGGAACCTTTTAAAAACAAGTGCGTCCATGCTCACAGGTGTACACACGGGTGCTCACACACACAAACTACACCCTTTTTGGCTCCTACCTCAAAGCACACTGTGCGCTGTCGATCTTACGTGCTGCACAATAATGTTTAATATTTAGTATTTACTGTTATATTCCCATATATCATTGTGATGTTGTTTATTATGTTGCTTTTTTTTTGCTTGGTTTCTCTTATTTCTTGCTCGACAGGTGATCCAGGTGATCGATATATGGATTTTTTGTCTGTTTGTTTTTGTTTTTGTCCTTTATCACCGTTCCTCTTCCTCGCTGTTTTTCTTTCCCTACCTCTCTTTCTTTCCCCCAGTCATGTCTGTCCCGTGTGTAGCAAGTGAAAATAAAATAGAATAAAATAAACAATAAAAGCAAAGGTGAATCAAATAGACCATTATGGCAAGGCTGGGATGGTCAATTTGGTAAAGTAAATCCATTGGGCATCTTTCTTCGCCTTTAGACAATAATTCTGATGGCAAAAGAGCCAAACGGGACAAAAAAAAAGAAACTGCTCTGTTTTCTTACACTAAAATATCTCAGGGATTAGTTAAAACATCTTTACACTGACAAAAAGAGGAGCTTGACTAGTCTGACCCACTTAAGTCCTTCTCTGTAGCCAATCCACAAATAGTTGAAACATATAAACTGCCTATTTTAAAACACCAAATATCCCCTAAACTATCATCCTAAAACACTTTAATATCATTTTAAGTCATCTTACTACATCATCCTCAAAGACATATGGCATGCAAGTAGCTAAAGAGAGTCAGTGTTACTGTCACTGGAGAGGAACGTGTTTCCATGATCGCATCTGGTTTTACAGTATTATAGTATCAAAGTCTTTTTCTAGACAAAGTATTCCCAGCAGGTTATTTCAGTGTACAGTATAAGGTAAACTGTCTTCCACACGGCACATTACAATGTCACGAAACTAATATTAAATTCATCGAGTCTGCTGTTTTCCAGCTTTTACTCTTTATCGCGTCGACTGCAGATCAGTGACAAGTAGCGTACAGAACGGAGCTGGGCAAGTGGCTCCTCCTACTTTGCGCGCTCCCGTGAATGGGGAAACAATTTTTGACGGGGGTAACTACTTTGGCACAACACCGGAAACCCGATCGGTACCCCGCATGCGCGAAAGGTTTCTACTTCCGGTCGTAGCGTTTTACGATAGTTATGAGTCAGAGTATCTGTTAAGGGTACGGAAGCGTATGAGCTGCCACCCAGGCAAAGGAAAAATACAAGTATATCACGTTATAACGTGAAAAGTTTATTGTTCTAACAAGATACTTTTCCTGTCTGTACAATATACTTTTCACGTTTGAACAACATAATATCACGTTATTACAATATACATAATTATCATGTTCGTACAATATAAATATCATATTGTACGAACGTGATCATATATTGTGCAAACGTAAAAAAAATACCATTACAATAAAAAATTTTATTGTAAGAACGTAAAACGTGTTGCATTCGGAAACCCAAATCCATGGTAGTTGTGGAGAGCTCACGCTCTTCAGAACTGGCACTTAACTTTGAATGCCCTGCTTTCAACATGGACACAAACACTGATAGCCCGCTTCTGAGATTTCTTCGGAATCGTGGTGTACCTGAGGACTGTCTCTTACGAATGCTACAAGTCTAATCAGGCACGACGTAGACAGAGGTAACATGACAAAGTAGCTGAGGACATGTGAATCCGTGATTCTCATGCCAGCGATTGTCTGAAAGGTGGGCTACAGAGAGGGACAATAATAGTAAGACTAACAGCATTAATAATATATACATATGACTGAATTCTTGCTTCTAATGACCGTTTGATCCCAGAGGACATGTTTATAGGAAAAGATACGTTTTCATAGGCTGAATTTATCATAAGTATTTTATGACTCTGAAAAATGAAATCCTTCTGTTTGGTTCTGATGACTGAGAGAACACTATAATTCACATTTTAAATTAAAATAAATAAATAACAGGCTGGGGATCCTAATTCAGGGGCACTGCCATCGGGCGAGAGACGAGGTACCCAGCGTGTCACAGGGCAAAGAGACCGTTCACACTTAGTGATTCAGGCTGTGGGAGGAACCCACACAGGCCCTGACCAGATGGAGGACTCAAACCCAGGACCTTTGTGATATTTATTTAATTTTAAAAATGGTCTTCAGTTAACTGTTCCTGATACGAAGACATGAAAATGCAATCAGGTCCATATGTTTTTGTAAAATGTCTCTGTACAGCACCACAGTGGATTTTAATACAGCAACACTGTGATGCAGGTCAGACTTTCAGCTTTGATACAGGTCTCTGTTCTCAGGGGGGATGAAGCAACTGAACGACTGACTGGCAGCAGTTTCATTAAAACTGTTTTGTTTTTCTGATGACGTCTCTGAGGGCCTTACATTTAAAATTACAGTCAAACTTTATAAAATGCCTGCACTTCACTTACACTTTGATTGTTTGACTGAAATCTTACTTTGGTGGTGAGCAGAGGCAAAACTACAACGACTGCAACTTATTTTATCAATATTATTTAGTTATAGCTGACTCGTGTATGTGAACAAGTGTCTGGTTACATAAACTCAGAAAAGAGTTACAGCTCAAACATGGCCGTCGTCGCTGCGCTCCTGTAACTAAAAATGACACACCTGATGATGATGATGATGAAGATAGTGATGGTGAGATGGTCTGAGGCTCATGTCTCCTGCAGTCGATGGTTGGTCTGACGTTCAGGTTCAAGCTCAGGAGAACCCAGGATTAAGATGTCAGTGAATAGACTAGAAAAAGAGTAAAAGTACTCAGTTACAGTAACTGAGTAAAATTACAAAATTACATTTAAGAAAAATGAAATATTTTTCTCTTTATAAAATAAAAGAGAAAATGTGATTTCATTATGAAGGTTGGAGTTTTAGTCAAAGAGGAATAAACAATCTGTAAACAGAAATTAAATGTTTAGACAGTTTCTGATTTTTCATTTTCCTGTTTTTGATCCGGTGTCACTGAAGTCAAATCCATTCATAGAAATGAGTGAAGTCCGTCAAAAGGAGCAGTGATCACTGGTCTAAATTAACTAAAAGATGGTTTTTAACCAAACTGCTTTAGAGTCATGGCCTGTGGTCACAGACATGTTACTTCCCCTTATAAGATTGGCAACCCTGTGAGGAAACACCTGCAGCTTCTTTTTTCTGTCCCCAGAAAAAGAAAAATTGAGCTCCTTTAGTTTCTGTTTAAACCACAAACGGCTCAACCACAAACAGTAACGGTCACTTTGTGCAGCACAAAAACTTTAAAGGCAGTTATAGTATATAGTTGACTAAATGGATGAAAATGTTAAATGTCGTATTTCAGACTCTCAGCTGTGTTGATATAATGAGTGAATGATTTGATCTTTTCACTGCCTGCTGTGTTTCCTCGACTCCTGAGCAAAGATAAAGAGTCAGTTCAGACCTGCAGTTGGTCCTCGTGGTGTTTGAACTTGAATTCAGCCTGATTTGTTTTTCATGTCTTCTCCTCCATCATCAGTTATCAGGAGAGCAGACAGTCAAAGTAGAAGAATTCAAACAAACACAGAGATTCTACTTACAGAGCAGACACAGCACAGATGTTTCCTTCATCGTCCTTCTCACTCATTTGACCTTTTTTTCATTTCTGTCACTGACACCAAGTAAAGCCCGCCCTCTTCCTCTGAGCACCAGCTTTCTATTGGTTCAAGGACAGTGAGGTGTCAGTGTGTGTGTGTGTGTGTGTGTCCCTCAGTGAGAGAGGCAGATATGAGCTGAAACACAGGAATCAAACCAGGGACGCTGCTGTTATGGAGCTGAACTGGAACCATTCAGACACTGAGGCCCTCTGAACACATTTTAATTACAGCTGTGCAGAGACACATGAACAGACCTGAACCTGAAATAAAAACTCTGCAGCATCAAACACAAACATCATGAAGGTTTTCTGCGGCCACTGAATGATGCTTCTGCTGTGTTCAGTCTGTGGTTGTAGTTTAACGTTTATTCTTTGCTTTCTGCATTAAAGCTGTGTGTGTGTTAGCAACAATCACACTAGTCAGATTTTCCATGTGACAGTTTTTTGAAACCCACAGAAGCACATGAAGAAAACCAGTGAAAACAGATCACTGACGGGAAACAAGAGCCAACAATCATGAATGAACTACAACAATTCCAACCAGTTACCGAGGACATGGGACATAGTAACATAACAAAATTTTGCATTTGAGTCATTTTGGTCTAGAAAGTGAAAAAAACAACATAAAAAATATGAAATATATAAAGAAATCTTCAAACATGTCCTGTGGTCTGAGGTGCTGGGGGGACCAGTTAGAAACCAGCAGCTGGACGTCAGTGGTTGGACTGGTGGACTACTTCAGTGAAGAGTAGACGACGTCTGGCTCTGGTTTAAAGTCTGAACACAAACACACACAGTTCAAACAATCTGATTCACGATTGTGCTTCACGACGTTCACAAGCTCTGTCTCCACTTTTTTCCCTCTCTGTTTAAATCTAACATGATATAACAGAAACTGAATCTTTACATCTGAAGTAGATTCACTCTTCTCATTTCCTGCTTCATATTTTTCATTTAAACCCTCTACTGCACACATTTTGACGGTACATGCTGAAAATTATTCAACATCTCACTAATTTTGGGTAATTATATTGCCAAAAGAAAAATGTTATATTTCAGAAATCCCCTAAAGAAACAACAGAGCAATTATAACTCACACATCATTACACAACTGTGGTTAAGGAATAAAAACATAAAAAAACACTTAAAACGCGTTTACTTATATAACATGATACAGACTCAGGTTTGAATAGTACAGTATCATGTCATACTGATTCTCATGGTTTGAGACATTGTTTTTATTCTGTGTGAAACTTTCCCAAAAAGTTCCTCTGTGCTGTAAAACAGATGTCGACTCAGGAACCCTGCACCATGCCCTGTTTGATTCACTTCACTTTTATTTGCATTGCCCCAAATCACAAGAACAATTGCCTCAAGGTGGTATATATTGTAATGTAATGACCATTCAACAATGTAGAGAAAACCCTGACAATTAGATGACTCCCTATAAGCAAGCACTTGGCTGCAGTAGGAAGGGAAAACTCCCTTTTCACAGGAAGAAAGCTCCAGCAGAACCGGACTCAGGGAGGGACGGCCATCTTCAGGACCAGCTGAGTGATGGGGTTGGTGAATATGTTGTTGGCCAGAGTGATATATTATATTATAATGTCTCAATCTGATTTTGAATGAGAACTCTGGGTCTCTGCTTCTTCCACTTCTCTTTACATATACCCCACTACTGTTTCATTCTCTCTTCTTGCTTTCTTTTTTGGATTTGGATTTGGACTTTGTGTAATTCCAAGTTTAGGACCACATTTCCACTTGGCCCAAGCTTGGTTGCACAGCAACCCAATGTAAATTTCACAACTGTGTGAATTGCTGTGTTTTGACACTGTGTAAATAAAATTGAACTGAACTGAAATAATCCAGCAATATTCCGAAACCCTGTTTTCTAGATTTACAGGGCAGGTACTGCTTGAATTTGCTCTTGCCCCTAATTGGCAACATTTGCTCATCCACACGTCTCTGGCGTAGAAAGCTGTTTCAACATCACGAGGATGTTGAAACACACACACACCCACAGGCACTCCCGCTACACACACCCCCAATACATTTCCCATCAGGCTTCACCCTTAAAGGACCAAGCTTCCTACATGTTATTGAACTTTTCCAAACACTCAGGTTGGTTGGCATCATTTAAGTTCACATGTACTGGATAAGAGGCTTAAAGAAACTTTCTGTTGCCCTGGTGCAACGCTATGCTAATGAGAGCGTATTCTAGATGATCTAGTTTAATTTGGTTATATTAGCTTAGCTTAGCATGATTGCTGGAAACGGAGTGACAGCCACCTTGTTTCTGTTAAAAGGCAGCAAGACCTGGATGGCCTTGTTCTGATGGTTGTTTGTCCATTCCTGATGTCTTCAGCTCTTACTGCTGAGTAGACCACAGCTGTATCAGTCTCTGCAAAATGAAACAGAGTTGCTTTATCTGTCCATGTAGCCAGATAACACACACCAATTAGTTAAACTGCAGGAATGTCTTAAAGACATAAAGCCGTCCTTCAATGCACATATTAAACAAATATGTAGGACTGCTTTCTGAATGCATCTCTGAATGTTGAGAAACTGCAGTAGTCAGTATAACAGACATTTAACATAATCCCACTGGCCCCAGTCTTCATAATACTGGCCCCTAGCCTGGATAAACAGACACTTGCAAGAGAAGTTTGAAAGTTCCTTCCCTGAATACCACATACACAGTGAAATGCTGCAGGCGTTTAGTCCAGTAAAGTGCACACTTTCCATTGTTTGACTGGAGACACAACTACCAGTACATGTATGCATGTGGTGTACCAAAGCAAACATCTGGACTGAGACACAGATGTTTGCTTTTTATTTGGTTGATTTTGTTTCAAGTTTGTGCTGCACTCAGACCAAAATCCTGCTCTTTATCTTATATGATATATATATATATATATATATATATATATATATATATATATATATATATATATATATATATATATATATATATATATATATATCTTACATGAGCTCTACCAGAGCTGCTTTGTATTATTCACTGTTCAAAATGGTTCATCTTTATCTACAGCTGAAAGGCTGCTTAGTCTTGTGTGTGAGAGGAACATTTAAAGACAGAAAGGAAGTTGTTTAGCTGCTTCCTCTTTAGAGCAAATCTATAAGTGACTGTGTTGTTCATATCTCTTTAAAGGACAGGCTGGCTTTTATTTATATCTCAGTTTAATATCATCCACAGGTCTGATCTAAGCTTGAACCTGAGTCATGATGTCACTCAGTGACTGCAAGGAGAATTAAAGACTCTTTTAAAAGTTAAATGAGAAGAGCAACTGCACATCTCGGTCTGTTCGATCTGAACGCTGTTTGTTCATAACTGGTATGAACTGCATCACTCTCTGAAGAATTAAACATTTTAATTACTGCAGCACAGCTGTGTCAAAACACAGTTTTTAAAACTGCATCTTGCAGAGAGTGAGTGTTGAATTTAAAAAATGCAGAAGCCATTCACACCTTTTTTCTTCTCTCAGCACCTCTGCTGTGAACCAATGAATGACCGACAGAACGGCCATGAGTTTGTGTGAACAGGAAGGTGGCATCCACGAAGCTTCTTTCAGTGCAGCCTGAGAAGCCTCACCACAAGCTCGAAAAACCCGGTGCAGTGAGAATTCTCACCAGGTTCAGACTAACTGCGGTTGTCAGCAGCATGTTGCTTCTGTGTTTTACATGCAGAGCTTTAGAAATGAAGCTTTAACTAAAGAACCATTTGAGAGGCTGAAAACACACATTTGATGATCTTTGGCCTCTTTATGTGTCTCATCTCAACCACTTGTTTGTGAACCACATCTGGGCCTCATATGTGCCGCTACTGCACTGCCAAATACTCTGTGATCCAGATGTGGCCCAAAAATCATGATATTAAAGGTTAATAATTTAAAACCTGTATGACAATTAGCCATCCAGCATCACAGATGCTAACAGAGTATACTCTGTTAGCATCTGTGATGCTGGATGTGTTCAGATTGTTTCCTATTGGAAACAATCTGAACACATCCAGACTGGTTCATAAGCGGTGGACCTACATCATTGTTCGCAACCACACGTGGTTCTAAGAAAATGTAGACAAGTCTCATTTGAATCAAACAACTGAGATATTTTATTCATGCTACAACACATCAGAGAGTTGCACTGTTGAACTGGCTGACACAGAACAGTGAACGCTGACTCACACACGTGTCAGTTGTCTTCTAACACACAAAAACATTTCCTGGACTGTGGGAGAAGCTGGAGTACCCGGAGAGAACCCACTCAGTCACAGGGAGAACACGCTAAGAAACTCCACACAGACAGAAGCAGTCAGCTGCTGGAATCAAACCCATCTACTGCACCACAGTGCAACACAGATGTCAGAATGTATTTACAAATGTGCTCAATGTTAAATTATTAAATGTTCTTACTTCCCAAAGAGTATAAAAAGAATGCTTCTCAAATCTGTAAAATCCATAAATATCACCTCTGCTTTGTTTTACTGGCACGACTGATGCTCTGCAGCTTTACCTTCATCTGCTGACATTTTCAAATTTAATAGCAAAAATATTTTACTGTAAAATCATCTAAATGGTCCTTTAATCTAAGAAAACGTCTACATTTGGAGACATTGAAGTGTGCGTAAAATGTAAATTTACAAAAGTCTGAGTCTCACCTTCAACTTTCCTCTCAACATCTTGTCTCACCAGCAGAACCAGTAACACCAGTAGAACCACAAGAAAGACTGATCCAACAGACAATACAGAGAAAACAGGAGGAAAGAGTGATGGAGGAGGTGTGGTTGCAGGTGGAGGTGTGGTGGCGTCTTCCCCTAAAATAAAGCAAACACAGTCATTAAGTTGTCGTCACATTGTGAATGTTGAAAGCTGCAGAAACACAGACAGGTGAGTGTGTCACCTGTGACAGTGATCCAGCTGGATGGAGACTCTCCATGACCGCTGATGTCACACTTGTAGAGGCCTTCATCAGACCTGGAAACATGCTGGATGGTCATGTGACCTGTAGGCTGCTTCCTGATGAGGGAGCCATCTTTATAGAAAGCAGCTGGGAGGTTGGAGGGAGTGGTCTTTGTTTTACAGAGCAGAGTGACGTCATCTCCCTCCATCACAGGGAGGACAGGACTCTGCAGGATCACTGATCCACCTCAACACAGAGACAAACTACAGCATTTCATCCATTTACACACAGCTTCATCAACACTAACTCCACACACTCAGCTTACCAGTGACTGTCAGGTTAACCATGTTACTGATGGGACCCTCTCTGGACTCACACCAGTAAACTCCACTGTCATGGGTGAAAACATCGATGTTACAAGAAGAACCAGCTGCTTTTCCCCACCCATCTCCACACTGAGTCCTTTGTCCTTTGCTTGCGTTTCTCCTCAGAGTCCATCCAGCAGAGCTGTCGTCCTCCTCACAGCTCAGAGACACAAAGTCTCCTTCAAAGAACTGAGAGCTGCTGGGACTCACAGTCAGACGAGCTGTGAGGGTTAAAAGGAAAAACTGATGATCACGTCTTTGAGATCTTTACTGAAAGTTTTAATCCAAATGTGTAAAACCTGTCAGAGTATATCAGGTTTAAACTGTGACAGAAGAAGGTTACTGACCTTGGTTTGTTGTGCAGCTCAGCAGTGAGATCAGAACTAAAGAGAAATGACACTCAGGTTGATTTGACATAAACACACAAAGGTGATCACTCAGAACAACTTTGTATTATTTGATGTTTCCCTCTAAGACAGAAACAAACTCTTCATGTTGTGTCGCCTACAGCCCAGTTTGATCTTCCTGTCAGAGGAAACGTGGATCTAAACCAGGTCAGCAAAAAGCTGCTCGTACTAAACCAGAGACTCCAGGATTTCACTTTTCAACTTCTCGATGATCAGAATTATTAAATAAAACTGATCACATCATTTCATGCTTCATGAGCTGCTTCTGGAGTTACTGTAGAACAAGGAAGTCCTTCAAGTTACATTATAGTTACACTGAATACATACAAACAACTAGTACTGAACTAAGGTCTGTCCTCTGCTCTGTTCACACAAACACCAACATTTTATTTCAGCTTTTCACTCATAAATTCATCAGTAACTCTGTGAAACTTCAGACCTGCAGTTGGTCCTCGTGGTGTTTGAACTTGAATTCAGCCTGATTTGTTTTTCATGTCTTCTCCTCCATCATCAGTTATCAGGAGAGCAGACAGTCAAAGTACAAGAATTCAAACAAACACAGAGATTCTACTTACAGAGCAGACACAGCACAGATGTTTCCTTCATCGTCCTTCTCACTCATTTCAGCTTTTTTTCATTTCTGTCACCGACACCAAGTAAAGCCCGCCCTCTTCCTTTGAGTCTGTTTCTTCCTCTATTTGTACAGCGATAGTGGTGGATTCCTAACCTCTTAATGATTCATTCATGTGATACATCTATTTCAGAATATAAACTTGTTATTGCAAAACATTTTATATTAAGTTGCTTGTCTCTGTGATAATTGTAGCTGGGATATAATTAACAGAATCCTCCATCCTCCAACACCATCCTGTTGGTGGACAAAGTTTGAAGCTGGTCAGGCATCTTGTGTTTACGACTAAAGTCATTTGTCTTAGAAACACTAGCATGTGTCAACACGTGTCAGCACTGAGATCAGCTCATCTACCTGCAGGTGACGCTGCTCACAGCTGCTACTCGTAGTCTTTCTCCACAGTATCACAGGAGGTCTGTTTCATCACTGTGTCGGCTACATATCAGCAGTGTTGGGCAAGTTACTTTGAAAAAGTGATTAATTATAGTTACTAGTTACTTCTTCAAAAAAGTAACTGAGTTAATAACTGAGTTACAAATTCTAAAAGTAATTAATTACTTGAAAAGTAACTATTGCGTTACTTAAAAAAAACAAAAAACGTTTAAGCCTCTGGGGTCCAGGGTATAATTGCCCATTTTTAACTACTTTTGATTCTCCCTCTATATTTTACCCCTAAAAACTCTTTACTTTGCCTTGTTTGGTATCATTCTTTTCAGCACAACCTCACGTGTCTGAATCTACAGTTATGTTTTCATGTTGATATACTGTATTAACACAATTGATCTAAAATCAGACAAAAAACATAAAATCAGAGTAGAAAAAGTGATATTTTTTACTGTAACAACCACAAATATGTTTAATGATGATCTTTCATAACTTTAAATGCAAATATAAATTGTCAATTTTAAAATCCTGTGCACAAGTTTTGCAAACAAAGTTATTTGCATAAATTTACCTTTTACCCTTTTTTAAATAACCATTTCAAACTATTTACAGAACAATCAGCTGTTCTTCAATAAGATGCCACAAATTATTTGTGCCACTCCAAAAAATAATTTCTTTCCTCTATAAAGGAGAACATCACAGCCTGATACCTGCAGGTCTGACAGCAGCAGGTGTATCACTGCTGTTTCTACCTGGAGACAGCAGTCGCCTCATTGTTCTGACACACAACACAAAACTATCCACACACTACACACTAACTACACAGACAACACATTAACTACACACTCAAAACATGCTAAACATCACAAATCTCTCACATCTCTAAACTCTCTCTCTCTCTCGCCCTCACTCCTAAAACTTCCCCTGTTTTTGTTTTTTGTTTTGCTCATAAGCAGAGAATGCTTGCTAGTCTGCAACCTTTAACACCCAAAGAGCCATTTGGACCCGGTTTCCACGCAAAAGAAAACACTGGGAGCCACAAATATTTGTGACATCTAAAATGAAGATAACACTGTATATATTGTTTTTTACTTTTTATGCTTTGTGTGAACAACTAAGGTGTGCTGCTTTTGAAATCCATGAAGTGCTACAGAGAAAATTACATTTTATTTATGTAATTAACACATTTTGAACTCTTAAAGAGATATAACAAAAGGAAAGATGCTGAACTAAAATGATCCAGCAAACAAAACTGTTGTGAGCCACCACCCTTATATCGCCTTTGGGCTGTTGGAGCCTTGACCTGACTTTAAAAAAATAATTGGAACAAAAACACTATGCTGCTAAAAGATGAATAATATATTATTATATATAATAGATAATAATAATAATATATTATTATTCATAATATAATTTTTAAATATATATTTTACCAGGGTTTAGTGTGTCTGGCGGAGCGCAGTCTGCAGCGCCGCTGTAGGGGAGGCGGACGCACCTGAGCGGCACCAGCAATCACGCCTCGCCGCCTTAACGTCTGTGCTCTCTCTGCTGTTGTGTTGGTGTGTGTCGGGCTGTGAGCTGAAAAGCTACAGCCGGCTGTATGCGTACAGCAACCGTGTGTGAAAAGTGGTCAATAAAGAGATGCTGAAAAGCGAGTTCATGTAAACATCGTCGGGTCTGCCGTTTACAATAAGACTTCTGCTCCTGAACCTCTGCGCACAGCGTCTGCAAATCGGGGCTGTACGAAGTCACTTTCATCTTCACGCAGAACTGTAAGCTGTGAGATGTGAGCGGTGTTTGTTTTTAACATAGTTCACGGTGGAGAACAGCTGCTGACATAATGTGGATCCGAAGATCCATAATTGGCTTCCGCAAGTGTGACGCTTATTTTGAGCGATGAAAAAATAATTGAAAAATAAAATATAATTTTATTTTTCTATTTCAATATTACAATAATCTTCCAATTTAGAACTACAGGTTAAAAAAGAACTAACATAAATAAATTACACTTCAGCTAAATACTTCTAATTTATTTTCCCAAACCACGCAGAGCCGCAGGTTGCCGACAGTAAACGTGACGAAACTATTGAGGAAAAAACGCAGCGTATTGTTTATCATGGCTCTGGTTTTACGTGGCCTATCAACACAGTTTACAAACTGGTATCTATCACCTTGTTGCTTTGTCTTTAAGTGGTCATGTGATTGACTTACCACGACTACTTTATTCTTCCTCAGTCAAACAGCAGCACTCACGCAATTGTTTTGCCCCCCTGAGCTCCAGGAGTTAGATGCTAGTGCTAGACAGTGATCGTGATTACCGTCCGTGGGAGCTCGCAGCTGCTTAAAGCTGTAGCGCCCAGATTACTTACAGCTACAGTGGGGCAAAAAAGTATTTAGTCAGCCACCGATTGTGCAAGTTCCCCCACTTAAAATGATGACAGAGGTCAGTAATTTGCACCAGAGGTACACTTCAACTGTGAGAGACAGAATGTGAAAAAAAAATCCATGAATCCACATGGTAGGATTTGTAAAGAATTTATTCGTAAATCAGGGTGGAAAATAAGTATTTGGTCAATAACAAAAATACAACTCAATACTTTGTAACATAACCTTTGTTGGCAATAACAGAGGTCAAACGTTTACTATAGATCTTTACCAGGTTTGCACACAGTAGCTGGTATTTTGGCCCATTCCTCCATGCAGATCTTCTCGAGAGCAGTGATGTTTTGGGGCTGTCGCCGAGCAACACGGACTTTCAACTCCCGCCACAGATTTTCTATGGGGTTGAGGTCTGGAGACTGGCTAGGCCACTCCAGGACTTTCAAATGCTTCTTACGGAGCCACTCCTTTGTTGCCCGGGCGGTGTGTTTTGGATCATTGTCATGTTGGAAGACCCAGCCTCGTTTCATCTTCAAAGTTCTCACTGATGGAAGGAGGTTTTGGCTCAAAATCTCACGATACATGGCCCCATTCATTCTGTCCTTAACACGGATCAGTCGTCCTGTCCCCTTGGCAGAAAAACAGCCCCATAGCATGATGTTTCCACCCCCATGCTTCACAGTAGGTATGGTGTTCTTGGGATGCAACTCAGTATTCTTCTTCCTCCAAACACGACGAGTTGAGTTTATACCAAAAAGTTCTACTTTGGTTTCATCTGACCACATGACATTCTCCCAATCCTCTGCTGTATCATCCATGTGCTCTCTGGCAAACTTCAGACGGGCCTGGACATGCACTGGCTTCAGCAGCGGAACACGTCTGGCACTGCGGGATTTGATTCCCTGCCGTTGTAGTGTGTTACTGATGGTGACCTTTGTTACTTTGGTCCCAGCTCTCTGCAGGTCATTCACCAGGTCCCCCCGTGTGGTTCTGGGATCTTTGCTCACCGTTCTCATGATCATTTTGACCCCACGGGATGAGATCTTGCGTGGAGCCCCAGATCGAGGGAGATTATCAGTGGTCTTGTATGTCTTCCATTTTCTGATGATTGCTCCCACAGTTGATTTTTTCACACCGAGCTGCTTGCCTATTGTAGATTCACTCTTCCCAGTCTGGTGCAGGTCTACAATACTTTTCCTGGTGTCCTTCGAAAGCTCTTTGGTCTTGGCCATGGCGGAGTTTGGAGTCTGACTGTTTGAGGCTGTGGACAGGTGTCTTTTATGCAGATGATGAGTTCAAACGGGTGCCATTCATACAGGTAACGAGTGGGGGACAGAAAAGCTTCTTACAGAAGACGTTACAGGTCTGTGAAAGCCAGAGATTTTCCTTGTTTGAGGTGACCAAATACTTATTTTCCACCCTGATTTACGAATAAATTCTTTACAAATCCTACCATGTGAATTCATGGATTTTTTTTTTCACATTCTGTCTCTCACAGTTGAAGTGTACCTCTGGTGCAAATTACTGACCTCTGTCATCATTTTAAGTGGGGGAACTTGCACAATCGGTGGCTGACTAAATACTTTTTTGCCCCACTGTACTTGCCTGCAACTGATGCGGTAAGCTGAACACAGCTTCAACCGTCTGTTTGTTGAAAAATAGTAACGGGCCACATTTTCTTGTTAGTAACTGTAACTGTTGTGATATTTTGATACCATGGTAGCATTTGCTGAGTATTGTTTTTGATGATATTATACAAAGGACCCTGTTTCTGCAATGCCCTTTGTTTGAACCTCATCTCCTCTTGCTGTGACCCCATGGGCGACTTTCCTTGGCCTGCTGGTCTGGAAAATCCAACAGTTGATCTATATGTAAAGAAGGCATTTCTGCGTTGATCCTGCCGTGGAACAATGGGACAAGGTGCAAGCTCTCATGCTCACAGGACGTGGGGGTGCATTCCTGGAGTGCACACCAAGCTTGCAGCCTGCTAAAGATCACACACAATTGATTGTGTGCCTCTAGGTATATATGGTTAAACATTTCCTAATGCAAATAACTACATGTGCTGTGCTGTGCCAGTGTGCCTGCACATGTGATGTGACAATAAAAGTGATTTGATTTGATTTGACATGCAGTATTCTACCATGTGCAAACTTATATCACTAAAGGATTCTAACTGTCTAGTGTTTAACGGACCTGTCAAAGGTATGTTGAGATTATAGAAGGCCCCTTTCAGAGCTAGGGGGAACTTCCTTATATGGTTGTAACTTGAAACTTGTTGACACACGAACCCTTCTGCCTATAAAAACTGCTGCATAAAAGAATAAACTTTGAGTTAGTTTGGGATGACAATTTAGAACAGTCTCCGCGTCTTTTTGTTCTTCCAAACTGCTCCCGGTACTCCGGCCGGTACCGTAATTAACCGTTGATCATGTGCTAGACAGTGATCGTGATGATGCGGTAAGCTGAACACAGCTTCAACCGTCTGTTTGTTGAAAAATAGTAACGGACCACATTTTCTTGTTAGTAACTGTAACTGCGTTGTAACGATAGGAATAGTAATTAGTTAGATTACTAGTTACTGAAAAAAGTAACGCCGTTATTCCCATCACTGCATATCAGTCATCTCCAGCTTCTCCTCCTGCACCATCTACAGATTTAACCCCTTCAGTGTATGTCGGGAATTCCCTTTCTCTACATTTCACAGCTCTGATGTTTCGGGTCTCGGTGTGTTTCATGTCTCGGTGTGTCACTCCTCAGACGGAGGTTGTTTCATAATCTTTCTGTGGTTTTATGAAACAATGAAGACAAACTGATTGTTTCACAGTTGTGGGTAGTTTCACACTGTGTTATCAGGCTGCTGAGGATGTTTGTCTGAGTGTTTGTGTTATCAATCATTGCCGCTGCAGTGTGGTGCTGATGCAGGCCTCACACCGTCACAGGAAGGAGGAAGTGAAACTGACACAGACGGTAAAACCTTCTTGTTACAGCGTTTCTCTCGTCTGCTGGGGATGAAGAATCATTACACAACAGTGAGAAGTTATTTTGGATCTGAACAGATGGAAAAGTGTCGCATTGGAGCGATTTCATAATCAATGTGACCTTTTGGCCCATGAGGTCAGCTCATCGTTGCCCCCTGTTGGTGATTGTGTGAACTGAGGTTTCACAGGTCACACAAAAGGCTGGAAGTTTAAATAAGAAGGAATAAACATCGTGAAAGAGAAATGAAATGTTTGCAAAGTGAATTTAAGTCAAATATGAACTTGTTTTTTAAAAAGAAAAAAACCCAGAAGGTCGACCTTGTTTTTTAAGCCAATAATATCACAGCAGTTGTTTGAAATTAGCTGTAGACTGTAGGCATTGAACGGGGAAAAAACCTGCAACTTAAGAAAACAGTCCATTGCAGTCCATTTGGCCTCTCAGGGCCACCGTAGCTGCAGGTTAATATTTATATTTTTAACTTTTTATATTCAGTGTTTTCAGAGACCCTCGCAGCACATAACGAGTTCAGATTTAGTGTTTATTATCTTTTATTTCTTCATCCTTTGCTTGTTTGCCTTTGTTTCCACAGTAAAAAGTGTGCCACTAACTCGACGACCACCTCTTCTTATAAAGTTTTACAGGTTCCAGTTATCATCCAGGTAAGAATTACAGAGAGTCAAGTGCTGTGTCAGTGTGGTTTACTAATAAAGAGAACACGAATTACAAAGTAGAACAGAACTATAAATTAATAAAGCAAAACAAGGCAGCTCCGAATTGGTCTCAGGCACTAGAGGGCAGCACATAGTCAGAAACATCCTTACAGTCAGTGTCCACATTTTAGGTCCACATGGGCCCTCAAAAAGTATGTTTATTTACTAATTATGCTGCTTGCCCTGTTCAGACTACTTCCTGCCTGCATGTTGGATCCAGAGATTTAGACGTGTTGCTGCCATCAATTCAAAATAAGTTCATATTTTTTTTGAAACAGAACAAAAATCTCAGATTAATAATTTGATATTTTCTATGTTCTACTGTAAGTAAAATTTAAGAGCCTTGCATATCATTGTATTCTGTAGTTTTCTCACTGAGAGAAAACTACACAACAGTGGGATTGAAAACAAATTTTAGTTTTGAATAAATAACCTGCTTTGACACCTAACCTGTACTGACCTCTTAAATAAAGCCCCTGCATCATGCTCCACGGTGTTTATCTATTTCATTTTGCAGCTGTGACAAAGATGGACGAGGCAGGTAAACACTACTCAGATGTGATGCCATGTGTGAAATTTAAGAAAATTAAATTATAAAACCATCACAATTATAACAGAGTGTTCAGTGCAGGTTGGAACTGTCCACCCGTGTCAACAGAAAAACATCAAGCTAGCTAAACTACAGCCACATCTTAAAGACGTAAAAAGGTTATGATGGTTTGGACGTGTGCAGAGGAAGGAGAGTGGATATACTGGGCAAAGGGTGGTGAAGATGTATGGAATGCCAGGACTGCCATAATGAATTAATGAAATACACCATTAAATAATTAATTAAATGTGGCAATAATTAATTAATTACATGTGTCGTAAATATTTATGTAATTAATTATTTCTGATTTTAATTAATTATTGCCACATTTAAGTAATTATTTAATGGTGTATTTAATTAATTCATTATGGCAGTCCTGGCGTTCCATGAAGATGGAGCTGCAGGCAGGAGGAGAATAGAAATACAACAGAGGGTTGGTTAGAAGGAGGAGGATGCTGGGATGGAGGCTGACGAGTCACTATGGAGACCAGTAAAGGGAACATCCAAAAGAAAAGGAATTCACAGAAAACTGAGGCTACTGTAAAAATCTCAGAAACATGATGCACAGCCAGATATTTCCTCTGGATGGCAGAGTAACGCTGGTTTCTTGTTCTGTTTTTCATTTATAAAGCAGCCGCTCTGCTGTAACACTCAGTGTAGCCAGTAAATGGCAGCAGATTTAAAAAAAAACCTTTTCAGTGGCGACCACGTGGTGACAGAAGCCGGGTTTTCTCCTCTTTTACTGGTAATTGTAACATTTTAATTAGGCTTTTTTGCTGTTTTTGTTTAGAACAAACAAATACAAAAAGGAGAAAAAATTAGTTTTTACTCATGAAAACATTTCAGCTGCTACCAGAAACTGACAACTTTTAAATCTGTTGTTTTTTTCATGTCAGCTGCTTTATGGTTTGTTTCTCGTAGACTAAGGAAGTATGACTTGTTTGAGTCGAATTAACAGAGAAATGAAAGTGAAACATGTAAAAATCTCTGAAATCTGTGGATGTCCTCTGCTCTGAGGTGCTGGGAGGACCAGTTAGAGACCAGCAGCTGGACGTCAGTGGTTGGACTGGTGGACTACTTCAGTGAAGAGTAGACGACGTCTGGCTCTGGTTTAAAGTCTGAACACAAACACAGTTCAAACAACAGGAAACATGATTACAAGCTTTGTAGTTCAATAAAGACCTCCAACCTCTCTGCATCACACACAGTCCCAGTTCAGACTTTACTGGGAACCAGCTCAGATACAAATCACACTTTAGGTGCCTGTTTGATTCACAGAACTGAGCCTGGAGCCCACAGAGCTGCAACAATTTGTTAAACAAGTGCATTAAGTCACATTTTAAAAGATGAATGATTTGCTGCTTCCAGCTTCGCTCTCATATTTAAGCAAAGTTTCCGTCTTATTATTAGAGAATTTTATTTTTTTGTGAAAATGACGCCACATATTATGACTTTGTATCGACGGCTTCCCATCACGATGCACAAAGAGGGTGAGAGTATGACCTCAGACCTCTACAGCTGTGCTGAGCACCCTGCTCCATACTTTCTTCCCATCCCAGCAACACATTCATCAGATTTGCAGTTGACTCACGGTGGTCGGTGTCATTTCTGGGGACAATGAGTCTACCCAGCGACTGTCTCAGTGGTTTAAAGACAACAACTTGGTCCCCAAAATGTCCAGGACACGAGACAGGACCATGGACTTCACTGTGATTAAGCACGTAATTATCAGCAGGAACTGTGTGGAAAAGGTCACAGACGTCCAGTTTCTGGGATTTTACAACAACAAGAGCCTGAACGTGTGGTTAAGAAGGCAAAGCAGAGATTTAACTTCTTCTGCAGGGTCCTCATGAAGAATATTATCCCCCGAGACTCTTTATTTTTTCTTTTGTTCTTTCTTTTCAGATTGCTTAGAACTCTGGCTTCTAGCAGGTGCTAAAAACAGAATAATAATAATAATAATAATAAACAGTACCAGGGACTTCCACCAAATGAAAACCCCAAGTCAAGGTGACCTGAGTAGGTCCAAGTGTATAAGGGCTCTCGGTGTCCTTCTACCCTTTTTATTCCCGTGCTAGGCATGTGCTTCATGGGGCTGTGCAATTTGGATAACTTGTGAGTTTATAGGTGTTTTTCTTTGTAAACTTCTTCAGTAGTTGTCATGACTGTTGTGATGGATCATTGCACAGTTGAGTGGTGGAGTACTTTAATGACTGATGGGGGTTTCACAGTTTTTTTTCTCCTCTTAACACCTGTGCTGTGAACCAATGACTGATCGGATAGAACTATGAAGTGTTTCTGAGAAAAACAAAGGTGCCATCAACCGAGCTGCAAACTTTGCTCAAGACTTTACCGCAGAGATTGTTTGACAAGCTGAAAACACGTAAGTCAGACTTTACTGGAAACCATCTCAGCAACAAGTTACAGCACTTCCACGCTCCACAAAGTTTAGCTGTGAGACATCGATGAAATAAACAAAACTCAAACCTTTAACCCACAGAGCTCATCAGCTTAAGTCTCTCTTCTCTCCACCTCAACAGGCTGAGCTGTGAGACTTCGTGGCTCAAGAGTTGGGAGTTCGTCTTGTAATCAGAAGGTTGCTGGTTCGAGCCCCAGCTTGGACAGTCTCGGTCGTTGTGTCCTTGGGCAAGACACTTCACCCGTTGCCTACTGGTGGTGGTCAGAGGCCAGTCTCTGGCAGCCTCGCCTCTGTCAGTGCGCCCCAGGGCAGCTGTGGCTACAATGTAGCTTGGCATCACCAGTGTGTGAATGGGTGGATGACTGGATGTGTAAAGCGCTATACAAATACAGGCCATTTACTTAAAAAACAGGAACCACCAGCAGACTCTGAAACCTGTCTGTGCAGCTTTGGACACAGTTTACAATATTTTAATCTGCCTTGGTGCAGCACCTCAGTTCATCCTCACTGTGAAAGAAGCAGCTTTAGTTACGCACAAACTTCTTATTAGAGTTTATCTTCAAACATTGTTTTCAGAGCTCAGTTACTATGAACACGGAGGTAGGAGCTCCACCAGGTCATGAGATCACATGGAGTCATCTTCCTCCTGATCCCAAGGTTTTATCCCCTGTCCAGCACCCTGGCACAGACGTGTCCAGGACAGCTCCAGGGGAACATTAGCACTCTAATGTTTAGCTCTAAAAAAATACCTGACTGCAGAAGTGAAGAAGAGCAGCTTTACCTCTCGTGTCTGATCGCTTTTTCTTCTCTTTGATGATTTTTCCATAAGTGACGTCTTCAGTTCTCCCTGCAGCTGCATCTGTCTCTGCACAGTAAAACACACACAGTCACACTGTCACTGCAGACAGAACAGCTGACACATTACAGCTATGACAAAACATGTTACAGATAATAGTCAGACACACACTGTGTGTGTTTCTGTGACTGCCACACACCTGGTATCTTTGGATCAATAACTTGCTGTCAGTGGGTCAGAGTGGGCCGACACAGCCCTGCAGCTCAACACTGGATCCTCACAGAGCTGTGTGCTGAGCCCCTGCTCTATAATCTGGTGAACCCTGATGACACCACAGTGTCCAGGACAAACGACCTGATCACCGACTGACCACGAGGAGAGGGTCAGGACTTCCTGTTTCTGCAAGTTTACTTCAAGCAGAAATGACCCAGGGTCTAAACACGGATTGGGTAAAGACATCACAGCAGAGACTTTCCTGAGGGTCCTCAGGAAGATCCCCATACCATGGCTCCACATGTTAGTGTATTGCTTGTGTGTGGTTTTGCTGTTGCACAGAAAAAGGAGCTCCACAGGGTTACTGGATGGCTTCTCCCAACTCTGGAGGACCTACATAGTTCCTGCTGCCTCAAAAAGGCTAATATCATCATCATGGCTTCTTTGGACTGTGCTCATGTTTGAACTGTTACCATCAGGCAGACAAAACCGAACGATTAAAACAAGGACAAACAGACTGGAAAACAGTTTTTATTGCAGAGCTGTGTCACCAGTCAGTGCTGACATGAATGAGCTCTGTGCACTAAGGAGCTGTGCAGTTTGGGAGAACGTAGAAAGGTTGCTTTAGTCTTTGTTCATTAGTTTTTATCCATTATGTAGTTTACAGTTTTTAAATAGTTTCCATGATGCTGAGGCTGCACTTGTGTGTGAGGCGGGTGGGGGAGTATTTGGGGTTTCACTGTTTTTTTCTCCTCTCTGCACCTCTGCTGTGAACCACAAACACCTTCTTGCACTTTTGGTAACTGAAGCAGTTTGTGCTGCAGCTGGTATCAGACTAATGCTGGGCTCCAGACACTTCACAGCCAAAGAGACAAAAATAAAGGAGTTATTTTGGTTCTTAGAGCCGTTCAGGTATCAGTAGCAAACAGCACAATACTGACTTATTTGTCCTCATAAAACACTTTAATGAATAGAGCCTGGTCACTGCTCTGTGTTTGGATTATTTAGCGAGTCACAAACACACAGCAGTGACAGGACAGATTTAAAGTTTACACTTTTACTGCTGTTTACATTCAGTGCTGCCATCTTGGATTACTAACTCAGGGGAAGTTGGTGCTCCAACTTTCAGTGTGGGAAACTTAAGTTGAGCTTCATGTTCCACAGAAAATCTGATTGGGAATAATTCACAGTTCAGAATCCTTCAATCCAACATTGGGCCTTGGTGCAGCACCTGAGTCCATCCTCGTGTGAAAGAAGCAGCTTTAGTAATGTGGAAACTTCTCATCATTAAATATTTTGTGTTCAGACAAAGAAGAAGATGTTTAATCACTGCAGCGCTTACTGTGTGTAAACAGTATTTGTAATGAAGCATCACACACACAGTAAGTGGGGATTTTTTATAAACTGCTCGTCACAGTTTCTCCTCTCAGCACCTTTGCTGTGAGCCAATCAGTGAAAGGATAGATTTGTGAGGTGTCTGTGTTAAAAGCAAAGCCGCCATCTTCTCTCAGTGCAGACTGACACACTAAACACAAGCACGAAAGGTGACATGTTCTCATCAGTGTTGTCAGACTCGTACCATAACACCTTTAAAATAAACCAGGTTTCACACAGTGCTGTTCATATACAAAAAGCATGAACAGAAAATGAAGTCAATCAGGTTTAAAATAGAGAATTAGAAAAAAATTACAGTCAACCTCTTAAAAAGTGTGAAAGTTTTAAACTCAGAAAGAGACGAGGCCTAACATGGAAGGGCAGATCATTGCACAACTCTGGGGCAGCTACAGTCTCCTCTAAATCTATGCTTAGTTTTTGTCAACTTCAAGAGCTGCTTATAGGTGGCTCCAAACGAGCAGGCAGATATACATGGCTGCAGTTTCAGACTGAGAGCAGCCAACAACAGGAAGATTCTGTTGTGGTTTGCAAAAACTAAAATACGATGTTGTAAAATTGAATTAAAGGACAGTGTGGCTGAAAACACTCTTTGGTCTGTTTGGCCTTATTTATAGGACTCATGTTGACAACTAAGTCATCCTTTTAACAACCTGTGTGTGAGCTGCAGCTGAAGTTGTGCGACTGCAGAAGCACACTCAAACACAGAAGGATAAAAACCACGTGAACATCATCGGGACGTTTTTATGCAGAAGTGAAGAAGA
The DNA here is from genome assembly GCF_057382185.1 of Mchenga conophoros. Lineage (NCBI taxonomy): Eukaryota > Metazoa > Chordata > Actinopteri > Cichliformes > Cichlidae > Mchenga > Mchenga conophoros. The sequence goes on from NC_140528.1 coordinate 39,927,183, forward strand.
GCAGCTTTACCTCTCGTCTGTGATCGTTTGTTCTTGTCTGTGATGATTTTTCCATAAGTGACGTCTTCAGTTCTCACTGCTGAGTAAACTGCAGCTGGATCAGCGTCTGCACAGTAAAACACACACAGAGGACGTCACTGCAGACAGAACAGCTGAGAACAGACATGAAACTGCTGCCACTCACAAATCTTTATATGAAACACTCAGAGTGTTTTCAGTTACTGCTCAGGTTATTTTAAAAGTTTAAAATAGTTCAACATGAATTAAAATGTGAGGTAAAGAGACCTGATAAAGGACGAACTGAATGCCAGACATGTCAGCTGATCAGAATAACAGGACGTCAGACAAACTGTTAAATTATTGACTTTATAAAAGATAAATTCAGAATTTAGATAGAGAGCCAGAAGGAATTTCTTATGCTGGTGTCATAAATATGAAAGAGTAAATCTTAAAAGGAAAACCGTGAACAATATTGCAGGAAATTAGTTTATAGTAATTGGAAATTTACAATACAATAAGTATATTTTATATTTAGTAAATATGATAACAGTCTCTGACCTGTGTGAGTTTACAGAAATACTCTTACAAATAACTCACGTGTTTCTTCCTCTATTTAACATTCACACCTCTGTGTTGAAACACCTGCAGATGAAGCTCTTATTGTTCCTTCCTCAGAAACAGTCGCAGACTCGTTAGTGTTAACCACAGACGACAAACACACCGTTCAGCACACACAGAACTTAACATGGTGTGAAAATCTACAGACAGACTGATATTCATTTGCTGTACATGAGGTGATTGTTGTTATAACTGACCTGTTTAAATGTTATTAAAGCTTACAGTCTGCATAATTAGGGGCGTGGCCTATTTATATCTGCCAGCTGTCAGTTGGGCTTCACTTTAGTTAATTGGAGTCCCTGAACTGGACCTCTGCCCAAGGGTGTAGATTTGGTTTTGGCATTGGTGGGGACGGATGATTCTTTTTTTTTTTTTTTTTCCTTTTTGTCTTTGCTTCTTGATAAAAAAAAGGAGAAATATACTTGCCTACATATGCTATTCTACCTGCTTTTAAACCGTTTAAAATTACAATTTTATATGTGAATTATATAATGTTAAATTACTATTAAACAAATGACTGACTAAAGTATTTTAGACTTTAGTTTACTTCAACCATATTCCATATAAATCAAGTATCATACAAACATAAAAACACCTTCAAATACAGTCATGACAATAAAAGAATATGACTTTAAGGACTTAACAACATCACTTCAGTTACACCAACATCTCTGACACATTAGCACTAAGGGAACACTGAATGACCTGCTGGGTTTTGTCCATAAAACTACTCATCTAAGATTACCACAAAGTCAAAGATCTCTCAGCAAAATTATGCAACATTTTAGGCACTACTGCCCCGATCAACTCAGTGAGCTGGGACTTTTTATTCTATACATGAACTACTGTTACAGCAACAGACATGAGCTACTGGTGTCCCACACAACAACTCAATGTGAAGCAGCCACGCACATGCCTGCTCCTCTCGTTAACTGAGGTAAACTGCTGGCATATTTGTTTTACATCTATACTGTCCAGTCTCTCCTGGTGGACATGGCATACAGCAGCATTGTTTAATCTCATTTGAGTCATTGTTGACCTTAGTCATGTTTTTAGTCTTCTGAGAGCACTGAAGCTTCTTTCAGCCTCAGCCAATGATACTGGGATGATGATAATAAATACTAGTTAATCTATAGCACCAACTCATCAGTCAGTCACCTGTGACCTCGCCTCTCCACCTCTGTCTGAGCTACAACATGGCAGAGCTGCCTCTGTCACCTGATGAATAACAGTGAGACATTCCAAATACATGCAGTCACACATGTGCTTCAAATACAGTCATGAACCAACAAGTCATCATCCAGTTTCACCTGTGATCTTGTGTCACCATTACTCTCTGAGCTCTGTGTTGGTTCTTCTGTCACCTGACAAATAGGACATACATGACAATAAGAATAAAATGTGGAGCTGCTTCAGTGTTTCTGTCACTTTGTGCAGATCTTGACTCATCAGTAATGTTTGTAGGCTGAGTGCATTTTTAAAACAAGTTGTGCAAACTACACTACAAGGTGGATATTTGCAAAATCATGACTATGACCTATGAATACGTCAGTGCCATTAGGATGAAATTATTGTGTCACCAACATTTTAATGTTAGACATATAATTTTAACAGCCTCTGTAAACTATGGTAAATGCTTTGGTATAGCACTTTTCTAGTCCATAGGACCCCAAAGCGCTTTACACTACATTCAGTCATCCACCCATTCACACACTGGTGATAGCAAGCTACAGCTGCCCTGGGGCGCACTGACAGAGGCGAGGCTGCCGGACACCGGCGCCACCGGGCCCTCTGACCACCACCAGTAGGCAAACATGGGGTTAGTATCTTGCCCAAGGATATTTGGCATGCAGCCAGGATGCAGCCTGGGATCGAACCACCGACCTTCTGATTAGTTGCTGACCTGCTCTGCCACCTGAGCTACAGCCATCCCTACAGTGGTTTGCAAAAGTATTCGGCCCCCTTGAACTTTTCCACATTTTGTCACATTACAGCCATAGTTTCTTTGAAAAATACTTTCTTATATCCAGGTTCTTCCTTTGTGCTGCCATCCTCCTCTCCTCCTCGCAGTGCAGGTTTGCTGCTGCTAAAACTAAACAGAGCTCGCTGAAAGGCACAGCCAATCACGTTGGCCATATTTGTCACATGACGTAGGACTCCAGTAGAGGACATAATTCAACTCTTTCTGCACCGCTGGATGAATGAGACGCTGACAGATCGATTTTTTTTCTTTCTATGGGTTCTGTTTTTCTTTACTCGATGAGATCAAATTATTGGTGGGGACATGTCCCTTCCGTCCATGCCAAATCCAAGCCCTTGGTGTGGCCTATTTGTCTGTTGGAGTCCCTGAACTGCACCTCTGTTGAGTGAAATTCTAGGATCTTATTTGGATGTTACTGAGCACTAATTAGCAGCTATCAGTCCCTTTCTGTTTGTCTCATACAGTCTATGGAGAAGCTTGATAACCAAGCTAGCTAACATTAGCTGATAGCTGATAAATAGAGTTTTACCGTTTTATAAACACAGTTTTCTCCACACTGGAAACCCACATCCCCACCAAACGTCCCTCATTATTACCTCTGCTGTGTTTCACAGGCTGCTGTCTGCGATGTGATATTTTGACATCACTGTATGTGACATCATCTCGTGCAGCTTTGCCTTGATCTGCTGAAATTTAACAGTAATACCATTGTATGAGAAACTAAATGTTACTTGCACAGAAACACAATATAAACACTAAAATGTAATCATAATAAATGTTTAGATTAATCAACAAATCAAATTCCTCGCATGAAAGATCAGAAAGTCTCACCTTCAGGTTTTCTGTGATTACATTGTCTCACCAGCAGAACCAGTAACACCAGAAGCACCAAAACACAGACTGATCCAACAGAGATTAACACATGAAGAAGAACAGAAGAACCAGGGCGAGTAGCTGATGTAGGGATAGAGGTGGATGTAGATACAGGTGTGGGAGTAGATGGAGATTTGTTTGTAGGTTTCCCTTAAATAAACAACATGTAATCATTAGTTTATTGTGAATGTTGAAAGCTGCAGAAACACAGACAGGTGAGTGTGTCACCTGTGACAGTGATCCAGCTGGATGGAGACTCTCCATGACCGCTGATGTCACACTTGTAGAGGCCTTCATCAGACCTGGAAACATGCTGGATGGTCATGTGACCTGTAGGCTGCTTCCTGATGAGGGAGCCATCTTTATAGAAAGCAGCTGGGAGGTTGGAGGGAGTGGTCTTTGTTTTACAGAGCAGAGTGACGTCATCTCCCTCCATCACAGGGAGGACAGGACTCTGCAGGATCACTGATCCACCTCAACACAGAGACAAACTACAGCATTTCATCCATTTACACACAGCTTCATCAACACTAACTCCACACACTCAGCTTACCAGTGACTGTCAGGTTAACCATGTTACTGATGGGACCCTCTCTGGACTCACACCAGTAAACTCCACTGTCCTGGGTGAAAACATCGATGTTACAAGAAGAACCAGCTGATCTTCCCCACCCATCTCCTCCACACTGAGTCCTCTGTCTTGCATTTGTGTTTCTCCTCAGAGTCCATCCAGCAGAGCTGTCGTCCTCCTCACAGCTCAGAGACACAAAGACTCCTTCAAAGAACTGAGAGCTGCTGGGACTCACAGTCAGACGAGCTGTGAGGGTTACAATGAAAAACTGATGATCACGTCTTTGAGATCTTTACTGAAGGTTTTAATCCAAATGTGTAAAACCTGTCAGAGTTTATCAGGTTTAAACTGTGACAGAAGAAGGTTACTGACCTTGGTTTGTTGTGCAGCTCAGCAGTGAGATCAGAACTAAAGAGAAATGACACTCAGGTTGATTTGACATAAACACACAAAGGTGATCACTCAGAACAACTTTGTATTATTTGATGTTTCCCTCTAAGACAGAAACATCAAACTCTCCATGTTGTGTCGCCTACAGCCCAGTTTGATCTTCCTGTCAGAGGAAACGTGGATCTAAACCAGGTCAGCAAAAAGCTGCTCGTACTAAACCAGAGACTCCAGGATTTCAATTTCAACTTCTCGATGATCAGAATTATTAAATAAAACTGATCACATCATTTCATGCTTCATGAGCTGCTTCTGGAGTTACTGTAGAACAAGGAAGTCCTTCAAGTTACATTATAGTTACACTGAATACATACAAACTATAACTAAACTAAGGTCTGTCCTCTGCTCTGTTCACACAAACACCAACATTTTATTTCAGCTTTTCACTCATAAATTCATCAGTAACTCTGTGAAACTTCAGACCTGCAGTTGGTCCTCGTGGTGTTTGAACTTGAATTCAGCCTGATTTGTTTTTCATGTCTTCTCCTCCATCATCAGTTATCAGGAGAGCAGACAGTCAAAGTACAAGAATTCAAACAAACACAGAGATTCTACTTACAGAGCAGACACAGCACAGATGTTTCCTTCATCGTCCTTCTCACTCATTTGAGCTTTTTTTCATTTCTGTCACTGACACCAAGCAAAGCCCGCCCTCTTCCTCTGAGTCTGTTTCTTCCTATATTTGTACAAACACAACGTTTACAGAGCGTGTGTCTTTGAGATTCATGCATTAAAGCTATTTTAAAAGACTACAACCAGTTACAATATTTAATCCAACGTTTAATGATTCAATTCAGTTTTATTTATCTAGGGTCAAATCCCAACAACAGTCACAAACCCAGATAATACAGAGAAAACCCAACAAGTGGACAATCGCATTTGATCAGGAACTTAGATTAATAATAATGAATAATTAAAATGTGGTTTAAGGTTTATAAACACTTAGTGCCTGGAAAGGAAAAACGCAATGCATCATGGGAATACCTGGCAGCCTACGTCTATTGCAGCATAACTAAAGGAGGATTCAGGGTCACCTGGTCCAGCCCTAACTATATGCTTTAGCAAAAAGGAAAGTTTTAAGCCTAATCTTGAAAGTAGAGATAGTGTCTGTCTCCTGAATCCAAACTGGAAGCTGGTTCCACAGAAGAGGGGCCTGAAAACTGAAGGCTCTGCCTCCCATTCTACTTTTAAATACTCTAGGAACAACAAGTAGGCCTGCAGAGCGAGAGCGAAGTGCTCTAATAGGGTGATATGGTACTACAAGGTCATTAAGATAAGATGGGGCCTGATTATTTAAGACCTTGTATATGAGGAGCAGGATTTTGAATTCAATTCTGGATTTAACAGGAAGCCAATGAAGGGAAGCCAAAACAGGAGAAATATGCTCTCTCTTTCTAGTCCCTGTCAGGACTCTTGGTGTTCTGCTTTATTTATTCTTTTAGTAAATTCAGAGCTTTGGGTTTTGTTTTTCACTACACATTGTGTTCTTGTTCATAGCAGTACTGTAGTAGTAATGAGCTGTCTAAGTGTTTGTTTCTCCCTGTTGTCCTTTGTCTGTGTCATCTTGCCAAGTGGAGGCTTGGTTCTTTGTTTGTCTCTCATTTTGTGTTTTACTTTGAAGGATTGGTGTCCTCAGATCGATTCCTTTCTTGCTTCTGACTTCAGCTGGTTATTTTCAATTTACAGTCTTTAGAGAGCTGATGAGCTGTACCATGAAACTATGGCAAAGAGTTACTGAAGCTAGGCTAAGAAGAGAGATGGCGATAAGTGACAGCAGTCATTAAAAACCTCTACAGCTGTGCTGTTTGCTTTGAGAGCATTAAACTGTTGTCATTTATCAAAGGTGTAGCATTATCAATATAAAGCCCACCTTTCTTCTCTATAAACACTTTTACACTGTGAACAGTTTGAGGCTGCTCTCTGAGTCCAAGACCAAATATGACCTTTCCACTTTTTTAGTGAATTTTAATCTGTTTGTCATTCCCCCAAAAGAAATCAGCAGTGATGTGAAGTGTGACATGTTCTAGTTTCTAAGCATTTCTAAGCTGAACTGCAACCTAACTCTAATGCCCCAGTGATGACCTGGTGGACATTTATGAAGCAGCTGCTCTGCTGTAACAGCCGGTGTCACAATGAGATGGGAGCACGCTATCAGTGTTATTCATGATCATTTCAAGTTTCTGGCTCTGTGTTGATGAGTTTGTAGTTTATCAGACATTAAAAAGAAATGATATCTCTTTTTATCCTAAATTATTGAATCAGCATAAAAGTGACTGATTGTAAAACATTGAAAAGACAACTTACAGAATCAGGTTTATTCTCCTCTGTGCATGTTTAGTTATGAAGCACAATATGTAGGCTATGATTAAAAATCCACATTTTGAGTTGTTAAAAAGCTAATTTTCAAATTTAAGGAGATTTTATTTAAAAAAAAAAAAAAAAAAAGCAGTATTTGTGCTTACAAAGCACAAATTAAACACTTCTGTTGTTTGAGCACAGAGAAATAAAAACTGCTGCGTCAAACACACCCATCGTGAAACAAAGCTTTTCTGCAGCCACTGAATGATGCTTCCGCTATATTCAGTGTGCAGGAGGTGGGAGGGAGGTGTGTGTCAGTTAGCCACAATCAAACTAGTCAAATTTTCCATCTGACAGTTTTCAGAAACCCACAGAACCACACGAAGAAAACCAGTGAAACCAGATCACTGACATGGAAACAAGAGGCAACAACCATGAATAAAACTACAACAATTACAACCAGTTAGCGAGGGCAGAGAACATATTAACATAGTGCTGATTTTGCATATGTCTGTGAAGAGACCAAGGAGTGAGTGTTTCTGAAAGCAAGGTGTGGAATTTCCTGCATTGTCTTTCTTCTCCTTTAGAGTGTTGGGCCCGCTGAGCCTTGTCCACAAACTTGTAAACCTCTTCTAAGATCGGAGAGGGTAGAAGGGTTTCCAGTTCCTGCAGAGTCTGGCTAATCTTGCTCTGAAGGGAATCTATAGTGAAATGGACCCGTCTTATCCTCTCACTTAGAAGCTGATTTTGTGCTCTCCGTAGAGTCAAATCTGCTCTGTATCCCCTGACAGTGGATCCAAGGCGCAAACTCTTAGGAACAACTCTGCTTTGTCTGCATCTTAGGTTGAAACAAAGATGGTTCCTATAATCCGCTAGTTTCCTTGATTCCTTTTCATACTCCCGCACCAGAGTGTTCCTCCCAAAATGCACAGCAATATGTCTGCATATGGGTCCTTTGGTCTGAGGTTCTGGAGGGACCAGTTAGAGACCAGCATCTGGATGTCAGTGGTTGGACTGGTGGACTACTTCAGTGAAGAGTAGACGACGTCTGGGTCTGGTTTGAAGTCTGAACACAAACACACACAGTTCAAACAATTTGATTTAAGATTGTGCTTTACAACTTCTGTCACCGCTGTAGATGGAAAGTAAAGTATCATGCCTCTGTGCTGGGTCAAGCCGCAGGACTTCATCCACAACACATGTTATGGTCTCCCTTGCAGTGTAACGAGCCCGAGCAAGATTCCAGTCCTATCTAACCACATGCTCCATTCATTGCTTGAAGTAGATTTTCCTTTGTGTAAGGGTTTCAGTCGTATACTTTACATCTCCATGCTGAGAAAAACTCCTCGATAGGGTTCAAAAAGGGAGAGGATGATGGAAGAAACACATTGATAAAATGCTGCTCATTGTGAAACCAATACATAATATTTTCCCGCTATCTCACAGTGTTTTGTATTTATTTCTGTAGTGTGTAATCGTTGCTAAGATGTGTTTGCAAACTGGCTGGCTTGGTGTGGTTTTTGACAGTAGCGCTTGATTTTGAGAAACGTTCAAATAGTTTGGGGTCAAATGATTGGCTTTACAAGACAAGTTGAAGGTTATGTGGGTGTAGCTTGAATTTCAAAGTTTGTGTTTAGTGCTTTGAGACAAAGAGATGAGATTTTAAGAAATGTGTTTTAGCAATTCAGAAAAACTGTAATATATATTAGCGTCCTGTGTAACACCTCTTATGACAGTTTTTTCTGATTGTCTAAACCAGTGGTTCCCAAAGTTTTTTTTTTTTTTTTGCTAGGCCCCCCTTTGTTTTACAAGAAAAATGTTTGCGCCCCCCCCCCCTTCTCACACGCACACGTCCTCCAACCACACACACATATTTTGCTCCATTGCGGTTTCTTTCACACCTCAAACATTTAGTCAACAATTAAGCAAATACAAGTAATCTGCAATAAATTACAGGTAGTAGTAAAATAAACTACTAGCTCTTTTACGCTGCGTCCGCACCTACACAGGTATTTTTGAAATCGCAGCTGTTTCGTCCACATGTAAACGGCGTTTCAAATCACCGAAAACTGAGATTTTTTTTCCTGTGTAATAATATTCAACATTGTTATCAATAGATTTTTCAAAAAATGCCTCTGTGCAAAATGGGTTTAAAAATATAAACAACTGTGGGATACTGTTGGTCCGTGATTTAAACAGCCCAGCGCTGCTCCCGACGAAGGGAAAACCAATCCTGCAGGGGAGACCTACCTCGGCACTTGTGCAGGTGAAACCAAAGGGAAGATATACTTCACCATATTTTCTAGTCTTTGGCTTAGAATGAAGTTGGTTTGGAAACATATTCGATGCTTCATCTCCTGCTTTGCGTTTCTGTGGGCGCCTGTGCTAGCAGTGTCCAAGCGTTTTGTCCCCTCCCCTTTTCACACCGCGCCCCCTCTGCAATGGCTCTGCGCCCCCCACTTTGGGCCCCACACTTTGGGAAGGTCTGGCCTAAACCCTAACTGTGATTCGTATAGCACTAGGGATGGGTACCGGTGTCGTTCTGACATAAACGGTAGTAACCAGACCGAAAAGCAGCGCACATTTCGGTGTTTTATTTCGATGCTTTTTTTTTTTCCTGAGCTGTGATACACTTTAGATTCTAGCCAATCATTTCATGTTTCCGAGGATAGTAGGCGGGTCCAGGTACATACGTTCTTTTAGAGCAGAGCTACAGATTAAAAATGCCCAAGTCGAAGCGGTCAAAGTCCGGCTGTACTTCACAGCAAAAGATGCAAACTCAGCAGCCTGCAACAAGTGCTTTAAGCTTGCTGCGAGACCTCACACCGAGCACATCTACTGGAGGTGTGGTGCCTGTTATCGGACCCGGAGCAACATCCCCCAAAACCCGAAGAATAGAGTCCTGACCCCTAGCCCTGCCAGTGTAGCAGAAATGATGACGGCAGCAGCAGCCATTCTTCTCTGTGTGAGTAGCTTAATGTTGTTCGTGTGTAATTTACGTTGAGTAGGCTAACCACGTTATTACATTAATGCATGTAAGGTGAACTAGCAAACATCATCATAGCTACATGCGGCTGTCTTCTTGTTTGATGGCAGATACTCCCTTCACCCTGGCCAAAAAGACTAAAATGACCAAAGAAAAAGTGGAAAACGGCTAAACATGAGAGGTTTTTGGACAAAGTTTGTGTTTTTTCCCATTGTTTAAGCACTGCTTCCAGCCAAGAGTGATACCATATATGCCCCATAGCTGCAGAAAAGGCTAACATTGTTATCTTTTTACAAAAAACCAGCTGAACATGAGGTTTTTGGACACAAAATTGTGTTCTCCATTCTTTAAGCACCGGTTTCAGCACCGTTTAAGCACCGGCACCGTTTCAAAAGTACCGGTTTGGCACCGGTATCGGATAAAACCTAAACGATACCCATCCCTATATAGCACAATTTCTAAAACTATTAATACTTATAGGAAAACCACTCACTGAGTTTGCCAAACTAAAAGCACAAACACTGCTTTGCACTCAGTTTGCCATTTTGTAACACACATTTTGCAAATCCGCCTAAGAACTAAAAATAAGCTTCAGGTAACCTGTCCGTGTGGAGTACAATGGAGGGAGACGGAAGAGTGAGAAGAGTGAGAATTAGAGGAGGCCGAGGAAGAGGACGTGGAGGTGAAGAAGTAGGATGAAGAGGACGACAAGGACAAGGAGGTGAAGTTAGAGGGAGAGGAAAAGGAGGAGCAAGAGGAGGACGAGGAGGGGGAAGAGGAAGAAATAGAATTGCTGATGACATCAGAGGCACAATAGTGGACGATGTAATCAACCATGGAATGACCCTGAGGGTAGCCGGCCAACGGGTTCAGCCTAACTTGAGCCGCTACACTGTAGCAGGCATCATAAGGACATGTCAAAATGAGAGTCGGTTAGCACAGTCACTTTGCACTAAGATTTGTAGCACTGCCATATGCCAATGAGAAACACACCAATACCATTGATGTAAAAATACTGAAATTGTTACTTTACAGAATTGCTAGACGACCAGATGCTGGGGGCAGAGGAAGCATGTTCACTGCAGATCAAGAAACACATATACAGTGTTGGGGAGTAACGGAATACATGTACCGCCGTTACGTATTTAAAATACAAAATATGAGTAACTGTATTCTGTTACAGTTACCGTTTAAAAAGGTGGTATTCAGAATACAGTTACTTTGTTGAAATAAATGGATTACACTGCGGTACTTTGCTGTTTCATTTTGTCGCGGGTCAGGACTGTTTGGGTTTTGTTTGACAGCTACGTTCTGTTGTTCCAGGCGGCAGCGTTATGGTTGCCATGGTTACAGGGCGACGCTCTCTCTCTCTGTGTTTCCTGGGTGAGAGAGCGCCTTTTCGTTGTTGTTGTTGTTGTTGTTGTGCTAAGCTAACAGGCAGAATGCTACAAGCATAGCTCTAAAGAATGTAGCATCATGGGCAGTCCGTGTTGCAGGGAGAATGGACTGCCGTACACGTTATGGGTCTGTGAGCGAGGAGGGAGAGAGAAAAGGGGGAGTGGAAAGGTACGAGTTGTCGTTGAGGAAAAACGGGAGCTGGAAACATGTAAATATAATAATAACCACTTCAGCCAAGAAGAGTGCCTGACGAGCCCAGTTGTAAGTAAGCTATTAAGACTCGACTGTACACCGTGTTCCTGTTTTCCTCTGAAACAATAAGTTCCGTTTGAGCAGTCTTTCAACGCCTCTCTCTGTCTCTCGCAAGAAAAGTTGACCCACACAACAAAGTAAAGCTATTTTTCGGCTACGAGCCGACAGGGACCCCGCCGTATTAGTCAGAGGTCCCTTTACTACAGTTCGGAGACGCGGACCTTCAGTAATAGTAATAAATCACACAGCAATAGTACATTCACGTTGTTGTAAAAAGCATGATAATATAGTAAGTAATCCAAAGTATTCAGAATACGTTACTGTCATTGAGTAACGTAACGGAATACGTTACAGAATACATTTTGGGGCATGTATTCTGTATTCTGTAACGGAATACATTTTAAAAGTAACCTTCCCAACACTGCGCATATAGTCAATATGGTGATTGCAAATAATTCCATAAGGCTACGCAAATTTCAGCAGACCATAACTGAGGATGACACCACCTTTCAAAACATACAAAATGTGAGCATTTCTGTATGAGGTCGTGTTCTTGCTCGCAACAGAATCCGAATGAAACAAATCTACAGAGCACCTTTGGAAAGAAACGGTGAACGTGTAAAACAGCTGCGATATGACTATGTGCAGGTAAGCTATAGTATCATTGGTACTGAATCAGGAAGTGCACACTGCAGTGCTGTGCATGTACCTGCTGTGCTGAATTAGTTTTGTCTTGTCTAGAGAGTGATGGAGCTAGAGGCAGATGGGTCATGGGCATTTTTTTGTGGATGAGGCTGGTTTTCACCTCATTAAGACAAGAAGGCGTGGCAGGAACATTATTGGACACCGTGCCATAATCAGTGTCCCAGGACAACGTGGTGGTAACAGAACTATGTGTGCAGCTGTAAGTCAAAATGTGTTTGTTGGGTTTATTGAGGCACAAACCCCGCTGGAACACAAGCCCAAACTGCACGACAAAACAAAACAAGACAGAGCGCTTTGTCTTTGTGGCTCGCGAGGGAAGTCAGCCCAGGCCTTCACCTGTCCTTAGTCAACTTTGACTGATTCCTTCGCTACAGCCCTTTTTATTGTCAGCAAGCAATCATTCATGAATATGCAATTACAAATGCATGTGACATTCTTGAGCAGGCACATCTGAACAACATCAGTGTCTGTATTCTGTGTGTGTGTGTGTTTCCAGCTATACCATACATAGACATATGACCTTTCAATGAACTTAAACTGTACTGTGTATGAGGTATGCAGAAAAGCAGAAGTAAGTGTCTTGCTAAATGATAAGAACAGGAACTTGGAATAGATCATCTCTCAAACGAACACTTAAAGGTGTGAAGTCATGCACTTTTAGGAAGAGCAAAGTCTAGTTCCTAAAGCTATAATGGAAATTATACCGTCAAGGCTGCTTCCTCTCATCTCATGGTACACAAGTGCACACAGACTTTTAACAGACCTAACAAGGATATGATTTTTATCAGCATACAAATGATTATATGTTTCAAAGCACAAATGACAATATAAAAACTATCATTTTCAATAGTGTTGTTCACCATAATGCAACCCTGGGCCCATATAACACTGCACGCACTATTACATTCCTGGACACCTTACATGACATGCTCACTACTGTTCAGAGACCAGAGCAGACCAGATACGTCATCATATGGGACAATGTTAGTTTCCATAGGGCTGCTTTGGTCCGCAACTGGTTTACAGATCACCCACCCCTCACTGTACTCAACCTCCACCCATACTCTCCATTCTTGAATCCAATTGAAGAGTTCTTCTCTGCCTGGCGCTGGAAGGTCTATGACTGTCATCCCCATCAACGCAAAGCCCTTTTACAGGCAGTGGAAGAGGCATGTGGGGATATTGACCAGGCATCATGTCAGGCCTGGACACGCCATTCCAGAAGATAATTTCCCCGGTGCCTTGGACTAGAGGACATTGCATGTGATGTATGCAAAATTTTGTGGCCGGACGCAGAGAGACGACGCGATGTAGACTGATTTCTTTTTTTCCTCAGTGAAATTACTATTTTGTTTTAACTTGGAAATAAACACTTGTGTTTGTTTTGATGTGTGTGAATAAACACCAGCACTTGAAGTTTGGATCCCTCTGTGTTTACGGACCTACGACAAAAGTATGACCTCAAACTGACATGGCCTACCTTGTGCACAGAGAGCTGTGGAACCAGCTTCCAGTTTGGATTCGGGAGACAGACACTATCTTTAAGATTAGGCTTAAAACTTTCCTTTTTGCTAAAGCATATAGTTAGGGCTGGACCAGGTGACCCTGAATCCTTAGTTATGCTGCAATAGATGTAGGCTGCCGGGGGATTCCCATGATGCATTGAGTTTTTCCTTTCCAGTCACCTTTCTCACTCACTATGTATTAATAGACCTCTCTGCATTGAATCATATCTGTTATTAACCTCTGTCTCTCTTCCACAGCATGTCTTTATCCTGTCTTCCTTCTCTCACCCCAACCGGTCGCAGCAGATGGCCCCGCCCCTCCCTGAGCCTGGTTCTGCTGGAGGTTTCTTCCTGTTAAAGGGGAGTTTTTCCTTCCCACTGTCGCCAAAGTGCTGCTCATAGGGGGTCATATGATTGTTGGGTTCTTTTCTGTATTTGTATTACTAGGTCTATAGGGTCTATACATAGTAGTTTTCATGACTGTTGAGATTGCACTTAATATCGAGCAGTGGTCTAAAGTGCTTGGAAAGAGTGTCTGGACTTCTTTAAATTGCTTGAAGACGTTTCACCTCAAGCAACTTAGTCCAGATGCTTTTCTTTCCGTAGTCCTTAGACTATGATGAACTGGATGACTGACAACCTGTACAGAGTGGAGGGTGGGGGGTATTTTAAAGACTGCAGTGGGTTTCAGTTTCTTTCTCTTCTCAGCACCTTTGCTGTGAACCAATGTCTGAATGGACAGATCTGTAAGTCGCCTGTGCTGAAAGCAAAGCCACCATCTTCTTTCTTTGCAGATACAATATCTACAAGGAAGAAAGCCGACATGTTCTCATCAGTGTCCTCAGATTCAGTCTGACTGCAGCCAGCAACAGGAAGTTTTATTGTTTTACTGAACTCAGTTTTTAGAAATTAAATAATTACAAAGTTTTTAAAGGATTCATTTCATTAAAGGACAGTTTGAGAGGCTGAAAACACTCTTTGGTCTGTTCAGCCTTCTTCTTTATACGACTCATGTTAGCAATAAATTCATGTATCAGAAACAGACAGCAGACCCATCTGGGCCTCATTTTGGCAGTTTTGGTACACATGGCTGAGTTACATCACTACCTGTGTTCTGTTGCACCACACAGGACAGCTGATCTATGAAAGGTGGACCTGTGGCTGAGTTGCAGCAGACTTTCCCTGAATTTACCATCAGATTAACCAAACAAAAGTGCAGATGTGCCACAGTTGGGCAAATTTCTTCCTAAAACACAACGGGGAGCTCCACTGTTGAACTACTAAGTCCCTATAAACACAGAAGTAAAAGCTCCACCAGGTCGTGATGTCACCTCCAGGTGGAGACAGACCAAAGAGCAGCAGGCTAGATACTCAATATTCCTGAAGCACACTGGCAAATCACCCAAAGAGATGCAGCTGAAGTTTGGAAACCTCTGAAGCACACTTGAATACAGAAGAATAAAGACCTGGTCCAGTGTTACAAGACCACAAGAAAAACCTCTTTGCTCCTCCTGAACCCAAGGTTTTATCCCCTGTCCAGCACCCTGGCATAGACGTGTCCAGGGAGGCTGCAGGGGAAACATCAGCACTCTAATGTTTAGATTTGAGAGAAACCTGACTGTAGAAGTGATGAAGAGCAGCTTTACCTCTTATCTGTGATCGTTTGTTCTTGTCTGTGATGATTTTTCCGTAAGTGATGTCTTCAGTTCTCACTGCTGAGTAAACTGCAGCTGGATCAGTGTCTGCACAGTAAAACACACAGAGGACGTCACTGCAGACAGAACAGCTGATAACAGACATGAAACTGCTGCCACTCACAAATCTTTATATGAAAACTGTTAGGATTATTTTAAAAGTTTTAAATATTTCAACATGAAGTCGAATGTGAGATAAAGGGACCTAACAAAGCAGTAACCTAATGACTAACATGTTAGCTGATCAAGATCACAGATAGACAAACTGTTAAATTATTGACTTTATAAAAGATAAATTCAGAATTTAGATAGAGAGGCAGAACAAATTTAAGATGCTGGTGTCATAAATATGAAAGAGTAAATCTTAAAAGGAAAACCGTGAACAATATTGCAGGAAATTAGTTTATAGTAATTGGAAATTTACAATACAATAAGTATATTTCATATTTAGTAAATATGATAACAGTCTCTGACCTGTGTGAGTTTACAGAAATACTCTTACAAATAACTCACGTGTTTCTTCCTCTATTTAACATTCACACCTCTGTGTTGAAACACCTGCAGATGAAGCTCTTATTGTTCCTTCCTCAGAAACAGTCGCAGACTCGTTAGTGTTAACCACAGACGACAAACACACCGTTCAGCAAACACAGAACTTAACATGGTGCGAAAATCTACAGACAGACTGATATTCATTTGCTGTACATGAGGTGATTGTTGTTATAACTGACCTGTTTAAATGTTATTGAGGCTTAAAGTTTGCATAATTAGGGGCGTGGCCTATTTATATCTGCCAGCTGTCAGTTGGGCTTCACTTTAGTTAATTGGAGTCCCTGAACTGGACCTCTGCTGAAGAAATTATGTTACTGAGCTCTAATTAGCAGTGCCTTTCTGTTTGTCTCATACAGTCTATGGAGAAGCTTGATAACCAAGCTAGCTAACATTAGCTGATAGCTGATAAATAGAGTCTCTCCTGGCTATAAAAGCTAAAATGATGCTGTTAAAAAATTTGTAACTTTTAGTTTCTGAAGCCAGTTGATGAAGTCATTCTGGTGTTTTCCATCTTTGATATACAGTCTTGTAAGTTCACTGACCAACATCTTTACTACGACCACACGTTACAGAAACTGTCACTCAAACAGCATCAATATTGCTCTTAGAGCACTGTGTAATCATTTTCCACTAAGCATTTCTCTGAACTCTTAGAAAATATCCAAGTTTCAAGTGATACAATTTTATAAACATCCTATTTTCTCCACACTGGAAAAACCAAATCACCCACCAAAGGTCCTTCTGCTTTGTCTCACAGCCAGCGATGTGATACTTGAATGTATGTGACATCATCTCCTGCAGCTTTATCTGGATCCAATAAAAATTTACAGTGAAAATATTTATAAGACAAACGGAAATGTTATTTGAATGGACACAAAATGTAAACACTGAAACATTAAATCATGATAAATGTGTAGATTATTCAAATCCACAACAATAAAATTAAAACATGAAAGATCAGGAAGTCTGAGTCTCACCTTAAGGTTTCCTGTGAACACATTGTCTCACCAGCACAACCAGTAACACCAGTAAAACCATAGCACAGTCTGATCCAACACATGACAATGCAGGAAAAAGGTAAGAACCAGGTGGAGGTGTGGATGTAGGTGGAGGTGTGGTGGTGTGTTCCCCTAAAATAAAGCAAACACAGTCATTAAGTTGTCGTCACATTGTGAATGTTGAAAGCTGCAGAAACACAGACAGGTGAGTGTGTCACCTGTGACAGTGATCCAGCTGGATGGAGACTCTCCATGACCGCTGATGTCACACTTGTAGAGGCCTTCATCAGACCTGGAAACATGCTGGATGGTCATGTGACCTGTAGGCTGCTTCCTGATGAGGGAGCCATCTTTATAGAAAGCAGCTGGGAGGTTGGAGGGAGTGGTCTTTGTTTTACAGAGCAGAGTGACGTCATCTCCCTCCATCACAGGGAGGACAGGACTCTGCAGGATCACTGATCCACCTCAACACAGAGACAAACTACAGCATTTCATCCATTTACACACAGCTTCATCAACACTAACTCCACACACTCAGCTTACCAGTGACTGTCAGGTTAACCATGTTACTGATGGGACCCTCTCTGGACTCACACCAGTAAACTCCACTGTCGTGAGATGCTGCTTTAATGATGTTACAGGAAGAACCTGCTGGTTTTCCCCACCCATCTCCACACTGAGTGGTGTTTCCTTTGCTTGTGTTTCTCCTCAGAGTCCATCCAGCAGAGCTGTCGTCCTCCTCACAGCTCAGAGACACAAAGTCTCCTTTAAAGATCTGAGAGCTGCTGGGACTCACAGTCAGACGAGCTGTGAGGGTTAAAATGAGAAATACATGTAATATAATAGATCTACTGTAGGGCTGCACGATTAATCGTTAGAAAATCGCGATCTCAATTCATACTTATGTGCGATCTCATTTCCAAATGACGATTTAAAAAAAAAAAAAAAAAGAGAGAAAAAAAAAAAGACGACGACTGTACCGCATTTTGATCCAGGTTGTAATCTGCATGCAAACAAGCGCTCACTCTTCCTGCTCAACAAATGACAAGGGCGGAGCCTTATACCACGTGATACAGAAGCTGTGCCGTGTGATGCCAAAACTAGCAGGGAAAAAACATCGGAGAGCACGTCAGGGAAGACGAGAAAGTGACAGGAGAAAATCCGTCCCGGTCAACCACCCAAACATCAATAACGGGAACCTTATACAGCGCTTCCCTATACCCGTCGAACTCCCGCAGGCACAAAGAAATCACGGAGGCTATTACTTACCAAAGATATGGCTCCCATCAACACTGTGCAAAACGAGGGATTTAGGAAAATGATCAACACCCTAAACAAACGCTACTTTTGTAACTATTTTTGTATTGTTGCACTACCTGCTCTATGCACGCAGTGTCGAGCAACGGTGGAGACGGAATTTCAAGCAGTACAACATTTTGCAGCAACAACAAAACGTGAGACATTTGTTGTTTTTATGTTTATTTATTGTTTTTATGTTCAGTCTCAACTGTTACGAAGTTGATGTGCAGTTAATAAGTGCAATAAATATTTATACTGGAAAATAAAATCGTGAGAGAATCGTGATCTCAATTCTAAGCCAAAAAAATCGTGATTCTCATTTTATGCAAAATCGTGCAGCCCTAATCTACTGTATGTTATACTAATAGATCCATTGTGAAACATGAACCCATTCAGGTCATATCAGTGAGCATTTCTCAGGTTTAAACTGTGACAGAAGAAGGTTACTGACCTTGGTTTGTTGTGCAGCTCAGCAGTGAGATCAGAACTAAAGAGAAATGACACTCAGGTTGATTTGAGGTGAACATAAAGAACAACTCCACACAAACAGCTGCCAAACTCACAAACTCGTCTCTTTCTGATGTATCTGCTCAGTTTGTAATCATAAATATAGCTTGTTGAAGAATGTTATCCATTTATCCACTCTCAAAGTTACACGTGCAGCAAGTTTAGAATCACAGCTTAGCGAAACTTTTAGACTTTAGACTGTGGAAGAAACGCACACAGACAGTAACGAGGTGTTCACTCTTGCTTATATAAAATTCATGCCTCTGCCAGCCGTTTTCCGGGCCTCTAAGTTGGCATCATGGCCTTCGGGGACGGCCTCCGGAAAGGGTTCGTCGCCGCCGCTGGCATCGCGGCCTCCTGCAGCATCACCGCCTGCAGCATCACCACTGTCTGGTTCCGCAGCCGTCCCGCTGCCGCCTGGTTCAGCCTCTGTGTCTTCATCCACGCCTGGTCCAGCCTCCATGATACCGCCTTCGTCTTCATCTGGTCCAGCTCCGTCTTTGTCTGGTCCTGCGGTTGCCACACCGACATGAACCAGGACCAGGCGTGGATGAAGACACAGAGGCTGGACCAGGCTGGACCAACCTGACGGCATGGGACGTGTTTTTGCTGTGTTTGCAGCAGACGAAGCGTGGTGCTGGGTGGGCTCCTCGGACCCACCAGCTGACTTGGCTTGAAGCCGGACGGGCGACTCGGACGCACCAGCAGACGACACTTGAGGCTGGCTGGGTTCTCCTGAACCCCCAGCAGACGACACTTGAGGCTGGCTGGGTTCTCCTGAACCCCCAGCAGACGACACTTGAGGCAGGACGGGCTCCTCAGGCCCTCCAGCCGACGAGGCAGGACGCTAGCTGGGTTCACCTGAACCCCCAGCTAACATGGCTTGAGACTGGACGGGCTCCTCGGGCCCTCCAGTGGAGACAGACACTGAAGCAGCAGGTACGGAGACCACTGCCAGTGTGGACACTGGCTGGGACTGAAAGTGTTCCCCAATACACTCAGCAGAGGACGGAGGCGGACGGGTGAACTCACTTGAACTCTCAGGGGGTGCTGAGAGCTGAGACTGTTCTGGTGAGTTCTCTGGGTGAGGCTGCTGGCGCTTGCGTCTTGACCTCTAGGGGTCAAGAGTTGGCTGGTGACTGACACCCAGTCTCTGGGGAGGCCCTAGAGGGAGCAACTGTCTCTGAGATGGCCAGCTTAAGAGAACCAGCAGATGTTGTGGTGAAGTGTGTTTCCTGCTTAGAATGAGACAGTGAGGATGGTGGCCGAATGAACGAGTGGGTAGGCTGCTGAACTGGTGGCAACTGAGCTACAGGTAGCGAAGTTGTAACAGGTGGTGGAGTGGCTGACTGAACTGAGGGCAGCTGGGCTGCTGACTGAACTGCTAACTGTACTGCTAACTGTGTTACAGGCCCCACATTGAATTGTGGTGAAGGTGTGGATGGGGGGATATGGTCAGGAAAAACTGTTTCGGGAAAGTTCATTGCATTAACTGAAGGAACCGATGCAGACGAAAAGGCTCCCCTAACATAGTCATTCCCTAAACTCATGGTGCTTGACTCAGTAACTCCAGGTTTAGAAAAAATAGCGTGAACACAGTCATTAACCCTGAATGTGGGCTCAGCAAAGGCAGTCTTTGGAGCAATGGCCATGGGTGAGACGGAAAAATTATTGTTATCTTCAGAAGACACACAAAAAATAGCTCCAGAAAACACAGTCACAGAGTCTGACGCAGCAGAAAAAGTGTCCCTTTCACTCACCACAGCCGACTGCTTACATGTCCCTACATCCGGCTGTGGGCTGTGGGCTGTCCCTACAGCCGGCGGCGCGAACGTCGCTTTTGTCTCGGAGACGGCTCCGATGGACCGAGTAATTCCTCATCCGGCCGGTCGGACGGCACGTCCTCCATTGAAGCGAGTGGGCGAGCGGTAGCGGCGGGAGGGTGTAGGTGAAGCTCGTGAAGAACAAAATTCTGTACGAGCGGATGCAGTGAGTCCAATAACCAGGGGTAACTGGAAATAAGGTGTTGTAGGTTGGCTTCCACAGTGTAAAGAGACGCCTCTGCCTCATGCTCTAACCACTGGTTGATTAATTTAGAAGCAGAGTCGACAACGGCCTCCTGAAGCTCCCTGGGTGGGCTGAATGCCGCTGGATCCATAGCTGGCTGGTCAGTACTGTCACGGCGAGTGAGATGAGCCGTATAAAAATAATAAATGAGGATCCAATCGCAGGCAGTAGTGGAGAAGTGAAGGTGGTTTATTGAACACAATGCGCCAGTGGAAAAACGGAAACAGAGATCACACTGAACTATACTGGAGACAACTAAACTACTGAATACGAACCGGAACTGAAACATGCAGCAAGGTGGACAACGGTACAAGATGGTGACGGCAGGGAACACACGGATGAAACATGGTGAATACACAGACGGACCAGCAACTACAAAGACAGAAGACGCGACTTAAATGCACACAGAGAAACACAGGGAGATTACACAGAGGTGGGGGACACAGCTGGGAGTAAACAACGAGACGAGAGGCAAAACTGAACACACTCACATGAGACGCAGACCTTCACAATAAAACAGGAACAAGAAACCATCACACAAAGACGCAGACTCGACACTGAGAGACAGAAAATGACACACGGAACTAAACTAAACCTTCAAAAACATGACAACTCAAAATACTGGGTCAAACTGACCCAGAACCGTGACAATTAATATTAATATTAAGCTTGTATAGGGGGGCGAGCAGGGAGTTATATATATAGTAGGGGTGCAACGATACACAAAATTCACAGTTCGGTACTTTGGTGTCACGGTTTGATATTTTTTTGATACAAAAAAAATGTTCATGCTTTTTTAATTTGTCATTTATTAAAATTATAAATAGATATTTTAACTCAAACATACAGTTTTTAAATTTAATGTTGCTGAAACAACAAAGTAATAAAAAATAAATCTGACTGAGGAATCACTCATCTTTTGGAAAAGAGAGTTTATTACAGAGAAATGGCTCTTTCCAAAATAAAAGCTATACTATCCGCTTCTTCTGGGCTATATTCTCAGCAGCATATTAAACATGTCAGGTCCCCATAAGGAGAATCCTGTGCTAACGGCTGTCTAAATTACTCGGTTAAAGTTTGTAGCATGCATGCTTGTTGTTTTTGTCTGCTTCCACATGTCTTTGCACTAGGATGATGTCGGCGTCAATGTGCAGTCATATTCGTTGTGTTCCCACTAGTGCTGTCAGCGTTAATCTGAAATGACGTTAACGCCACAACACGGCAAATCTCCGTTAACGAGCTACCCCTGATCGCCCCGTGCGTGGGGCTGGACGGCATCAACACATTAACGAGCTAACTGCGCTAACACACTAGCTCCCACCCATGTAATTGAGCATTGCGTGGCACATCCAACATACTGTTTTACTTTAGTCCATGACGCGCTTACCTTCAGGGTCATATGTCACATGAAAACCAAGATAGTTCCAAAGGCCAGATCTGAATGAGGGTGGAGGAGGTTCAATTTGTCATGTTGCAAGGAGCTTAGCTTCTGTCTTGCTAGCTTGCGCTGCGCTCAGTGGATCTGCGCTCGACAGTGCAGCCTAGGCGGAGTAGTCGAACGCAGATCCACTGAGCGCTCAACACAGACAGCATCGTCAGAAGAAAAGTTGATAAAATAAATTAAAAATTTTGTATTGTTCGATACATATGTGTACCGAACCGAAAGCACTTTATCGAACGGTTCAATACTGATACGAGTATCGTTGTACCCCTATTGAATATGTTTCCAAACCAACTTCATTCTAAGCCAAAGACTAGAAAATATGGTGAAGTATATCTTCCCTTTGGCTTCACCTGCACAAGTGCCAAGGTAGGTCTCCCCTTGGAAATTGGTCTTTCCTTCGTCGGGAGCAGCGCTGGGCTGTTCAAATCATGGACAAACAGTATCCCACATTCTTGATTTTTAGTTCACAAACACTTGTTGTAATGACTAGCTACTCCTGACATTTTAGAGATGTTAGCTCTTTATACAGTAAAGTTACCATGTAAAGTTACCAAGTCACCATAAGTTATCATGTTAGTAAAGTTAAAGAGATAGGGCTGGGCCATATCATACCGTTCATGGTAATACCGGTATAATGTCGGGCAACGATAAGAAAATGAAATATCGCGACAGAACATGGGTAAAACGCGCATGCGCAGTGCCTTTGTTTTCATACACACATGGCAGAAAAAGCATGGCGGTGACAGAGAATGAGAAGGGCGACAGCAAATCGTTGAATGAAACGGATGACCCAGAATTGGTTTGTAAAAATGCTAAAACTTCAGTGGTGTGGAACTGGTTTAGCTTTCATCCGTCAGATAAACAACTAAGCACTATTTTTGGTAGAGCATGCTAGCGGGCCGTCGTTATTACCGTGTTCTTTGGAAAATACGGCACACTTAAAATCAATCCTTTGATTTTTTCTGAAAATCGACAGTGCCCCTTATAATCCTGTGTGCCTTATGTATGAATTCTGGTTGTGTTTACTGACCTCGAAACGATTTTATGTCGTACACGGTGCTCGAAAATCTGTCAAATGTTTTAGTACAACTTTGCTAAGCTACGAACCCGCACCGAATCCGCTTGATGGATTGTTGGAGCATTACGGCTGTCGTAGGCAGGAGCCTCGCGGAGTGATACGTACTGTGCTTCAACATAATATTACCGTGTTGTGTGTGTATAAGGTCTTTCTAAGTTTTGTGGATATTAAACATGGTTATGCTGAGGATATGTCGGCCAATTTCCACTGGAAATGCCTTTTGGTTAAACTGTCAGCAAGGAATTTGCATTTGCACTGTTACATTTTTATATAACTTTAATGCAAATAAAAACAGCTGCTTGTTAAAGTGCAAATACATTGATGGGTTTTTTTTTTTGCACTAATAAAGTTGTGGAGTTGTAAAGTATTTTGTCTAGTGTCAATTATATCAGTCGTTATCGCAAATTTTCAAATGTATATCGTGATAAATATTTTTGGTCATATCGCTCTGCTCTACAGCGGGATACAAATAACATCAGGCTGATTCTGCCACGATTTGTTCCCTCAGTTCAAATCACAGACAGTATCCCACAGCTGTTTATGTTTTTAAACCTATTTTGCACAGAGAGGCATTTTTTTGAAAAATGTATTGATAGCAATGTTGAATATTATTACACAGGAAAAACAACAACTACATGTTAAATAATCTAAAACACACCGTGACGCCTCTGCCTTTGTAAATGGAGGGACAGTAACTGTATGTATATGTAAGCGTGTAAACCTGCAGATAGTCAGATTAACAGTATTTTGTCTCTATCTGCCATTCATCTCATGTAAAAAATAATGTGGCGCACAGCTGACGTGGAAAAAAGGCACATACCTTTGACATTGCCTGAGGAACTCTGTATTCCTCGTCCACACATAAACGCAAAAAAGGAGTTTTAAAAAAATCTCCGTTTTCGGTGATTCGAAACGCCGTTTACGTGTGGACGACACAGCTGCGTTTTCAAAAATACCCGTGTTAGTATTTTATTTTATTACTACCTGTAATTTATTGCAGATTACTTGTATTTGCTTAATTGTTGGCTAAATGTTTGAGGTGTGAAATAAACCGCAATGGAGCAAAATACGGGTGTGTGTGGTTGGAGGGTGTTTGTGCGCGCGCACGCGCGCGGGAGGGGGATGGTCGAACATTTTTCCCGTAAAACAAAGGGGGGCCCAGCAAAAAGAGTTTGGGAACCGGTGAGTAATCAGGAGAGCAGACAGTCAAAGTACAAGAATTCAAACAAACACAGAGATTCTACTTACAGAGCAGACACAGCACAGATGTTTCCTTCATCGTCCTTCTCACTCATTTGAGCTTTTTTTCATTTCTGTCACTGACACCAAGTAAAGCCCGCCCTCTTCCTCTGAGCACCAACTTTCTATTGGTTTTTAATGTGGTGGGTAATAGCCTATCATGTGTAAAAGTATATTTTTAAAATATAAAATTTTTAAAAAACCTGTCTCGTCCACCATGAATGTAAATGAAAAGGCAAAACTAATAAATGTACACACTGTTATAAAGTATTTTAATTTGGATTTCCTTATATGTGTAATTGGATATTTATCAGTTCACAAAGGGAAAAAAAAGATATAATAAAATATAATCATCTAATGTCCTCTGCTCTCAGTGATCTGTAGTTTGGTTGATGAACAAATCCATGTCCATGTAGTGGACGTCCCCCTCAGTGAGAGAGGCAGATATGAGCTGAAACACAGGAATCAAACCAGGGACGCTGCTGTTATGGAGCTGAACTGGAACCATTCAGACACTGAGGCCCTCTGAACACATTTTAATTACAGCTGTGCAGAGACACACTGATGACTGACTGGAACACTATGATTCACATTTTACATTCACACCATCCTCACACATGGTTTATATTTGGCCACTAGAGGGAGATGTTGGGCTTTACATACTAACATGAACACAAGCAGCTCAACAGTGATACTTCCGCAGTTTGTTTTTTGTTTTTTAAATAAATAAATCAGATCCCAGCTACTCCTGTACAGGAAATCTGGACCTTGTAGGTCAAAGACTCTGCTCCTAATAATTATTAACCCAGCAGAAATAGCGACTAGAGACTTGTTTAAGCCAGAGGTGGGCAAACACACGTAGTTTTATATCCAATGCTAACTCTGCACATCAGATGACGTCCTCAGTAAGTTGGCCCCGCAGTTAAGGAAAGTCACAGCCACATCTGTTAATGGCAGCTCTCCTCAAATGATTTGAGTACTTGGTAAATTATAATAACAGGCTCTTGCCTACACCTGTGTGCCTATACTGCCCCTTTCTGGTAAAGCATTTACCCGATCATGCAAAAATACGGATCGGCCATAACAAAATATTTAGAAAATTGTACAATTTTTTAATGTCAAGATTTGCTAACTTTTCTTTGTTTGAAACTACAAAAACCTGGATGTTCTAGAAGTTGTTAAGGTTCAAAATATTGGGGATGGAGACAAGAGAAAAACCACAATAACAACACTGGTCCGGCCGGGTTGAGTCAAACGATGATTTTAATGATCACACACGTGGGAGATGGACACTGATGCAGACAGCCTCAAAATCTCAAAATGGTGGAGCATTGCTCAAACTTTTATAGCCTCTGGTGCCTCCACCTTATCATACAAAGCCTAAACATTCACATGCTCTCTCTCACACAGCGCCTGAGCTACGACCTTGGCTCCCTGTTTATCTGCTCCTGCTGAGATGGGGCAGAAAACTCCAGCACACTCTGTTCTCTTCTACTCAGACAAATTAGATTTCTTATAACTCAGCAGTATAATGCATCATAAAACAATATCATTCATTCACAACAAGTCAGCAATTTAATGTAATGCAAATCAGTTTAACTAATGTAATAGTTATCAGCTTCTTCTAATTCAGGAGAATAATGCAAACTAAAACTACATAATAATTCACAATCTTTAATTAGGGGTATAACATGGCATAAAATAATATTATAATCTAACAAAGTACAACAAATGCAAAGAAAATAAATTTCGACACTGACATGAACGTGAACTTGGCAGCTAAAACAAAATCATTGATCCTAATAATGTAACACACACTATACTGAATCCACGGGTTGGATTACAATTGGAAGCTGCAAAAGAATTAGCAACCTTCAGCATGCAAAATAAGCCAACACTGAAATATACAGCAGGAGGAGGACTCTTTAAAAAGCTATTTTTTCATGAATATGTTATTTGAGTGTGTTTAAAATGCTCAAACTGTCCATCTGTGACTGACAGACAGACCCGCCGATCTTTCAGAGATTATGTTTATGCTGTGGATATGAACAGAATCTGTTCTTGCACTTTACAGGAGAACAGCATGTTTTAGTAGCACTAAAGCAGAAAGTCTGTCATGAAATACATCTGGTTTATCACTTCACAGTACAAAAGAACAGCTTCAGCTTGTAACTCTTTAACATTCCAATAATTTAACAATGTTCTTATTTAACATGCTTGTTTCACATGGTAGGCACAAAGAAGTTAATACACAAAACTGCAGTCTGTAACATGTTTACACTGATATCCCATGAACTGCCAGGGTTTCAGCTCTGTTATTTATCTCCTATCTCTGAGAGGGGCTACTGAGCTTCCACAGATCACAGGATGTAATAACATCAGGTTAAATGTATAAATATTCACATTGTTACACTCAAGGTGAGATCAAATCTGCTCACACTCAAACAGCAGGTCAGAAAAACATTTACAGCCACAGGAAGCAAAGACAAACATTGAAGAGCAACACGTGTAAAACTTTATCGATAAACAAGCTCATATAAAAATCAATAATAAATAATCTTGACATGTTTAAACTGAAGAGTCTCCTTCATGGAAGAACAAGTTAAGGCTTCATAGATCAGAGGAAACATGTGACTCTGCAGCTCCATGTAACACATTTCTCTTTGGTTTCATAATAATATCAGATTATTCAGTCACTCAGTTCTAGCTGATAAATGGAGCCTGAGCACTTTGTGTTGTGTTTGTGTTGTCAGTCAGTGTCTGGAATTATTGTGTAACATCTAAACACGAGGATCAGTCTGAGTCTGACCTCACAAACAGCTGAACCTGAAGATGAGACAAACTCACTGATTCTGATATTGTGACAGAGACGACGCTGAATTCATCACTGTGAACAAACTTATTTCTGTCGACATCAGAGACAGAAACATGTTTGTCACATAAAATGGTTTTTGTTGTTGAATATCACTGATCTTATTCTCAGATATGTAACTTTTCTTTGTTTGAATTATGAAGTCCTGAATGTTCCACATGTAACAATAACAGTACTGAGAGTCTGGATCAGCAGGAGTTCAGCTGTATAAAAACAAACTCTGAGATGTTTCAAACAGGCTTAAATTCAACAGGAGGCTGGTGTGAATCCTGACTCTGTTGTTGTTTATGTTTTCTGTAGATCAAAAATCCAACAACAGCAACAAGAAGAACAGCAGAAACTGACAGACCAACAATCAGTCCAACAGGTCCATCCTGTTTGTCTCCTCCCGTGTGACCTGCAGGTGAGAAACAGGTGTGAGGTGTCAGCTGTCAGGTAGGTGATGAGTGAAGAACAGAACAGAATCCATTTCCTCTTCAAACTGCTGTCAGACATTATCTACTGCACTCTGATCACATCACTCAGACCAGCTGCTTTCTACAAAGTCTCATCAACAACATCTTTAGAAACAAACATCAACAACCAGGAAGCAGCTTCACCTCTGATCACACACACACTCAGCTCTACTCACTCACCTGAAACAGTCAGGCTGACAGTGTTGATGCTCTCCCATGACCTTGTCTCTCCGTTGAAGATATTACAATTGTATGATCCACCATCCTCAATCGTCACATTCTTCAGAATCAAAGACATGTTTCCATCCTTCATCTGTCTGTCTTGCAGATCCACCCGGTTCTTAAAAGATGGATGCTGGTTGTCTTGATCCAGCTGATCATCCCGGTACAAAAGCACATATTTATCTCCCAGGTCAGCTCTGCTCCACTTCACAGCTCTGATGGTTTTGTTTGATGGTACTCGACATGGTAGAACTACATCCTGTCCCGACTCAGCTGTGATGTTTTTCTGGTCTGAAAGAGGAAACAAAACAGAGCAGAGAGGTTAAAGGTCAAAGTACAACTCTTGACTTCTACAGCAGCCAATCAGAGAGAGGATCAGAGACCAGTGAGCTCTGCTGACACAGAAGACAGAAAAAAAAAAACCTTCTTGGACTTTATTTTGGGACAAAGTCACCAAACCTCTGCAAAGCTGAGTGAATAATTTTACTATTGAGAAGCACTTTGGTCTTTAAATGTGCTATATAAATAAAGGATTGATTGATTGATCGATCAAATAAGAACCTGGCTAAAATTATACCCATCTTTATTTCCTTAATACATCTCAATAAGATCAAATCTCACTCAAATAGAGCAGCAAACACATGTGAGAGCCGACTCTTAGTCAGCCTAGTTTGACAGGCTGGGAGCTGAAGACTGAGTGTCTGCTGTGGGGCAGAGAGAAGTTCCTCCTGTGGAGGTGGTTATTTTGTGTTATTATTTTTTATTCAATTTGTTTTATTTATTTATTTATTTATGTTTTATTCGGATGCTCAGCACTTCTATCAGAGGTTAGAGATCTCTGACATGATTGATTCTGCACACAGAATCCCTCTGAATGAAGATCAGAATATATGAAGATGATTGAACATCATATTTCACCTCACATTGCTCCTGTGTGTTGCTGTGCTGCAGTTCTTATGATGATGTCATTTCAGAGCTGTACATTTCTTCCTCTTTAAGGGAAACTTTTACCGTTTCTGCTCCATCGGGATCAGGTGGGACACGGTGGGCGGAGTCTAGAGTCAGCAGGTCAACTGTTGAGTTTGTAAACTGGTTTGATTTGTTTTCGCACAGAGAAAATACGTCACTACAAACCACGTGAGAACGCTGAGCCCGCTCATTGGTCAGATGTCACAGAAGGTGAGTGTGCTGTGAGTGAAAACAGAGTCGTTTCAGGGCTGGTTGCTGACCCTCACGTAACCTTTGCATATCTGTACTTCCTCCTTGTATTGAGAGTATAAAGCACACATAGCAACGGGACGTTTTTAACTCAAACCTGTAACGCGCCCGTGCAGGTGTTTGGGATCACGTTCACACCATAAACGAACCGCACTGAGACCTCCTCCTCCTGAGGGTCTCGGTGGGGTTGTTGCTGCACCTGAGTGTGATTACTGTGTTCACACCTGCACGAACCAAACAGGAAAAGAAGACTTTGATGTCAGTAAAGAGTAAAAACACACCTTGCCTTAGTGCCGTTAGCAGTCAGGGTAAAGTTATTGGGAACGGAGGGGACAGGGGCTTTTCGTTTACCTGACCGCACCCCGTAACTCAGGTGTCCTGAGAAAGCTTACACAACCTGCGTATACTTTTTTTTTTTTAAATTTATTAGATTTAATCCATCCTTCTGATAATTAACAAGCATTTTTCGGTCACTACATGGACATAAGGCACAGTCTAGGGGAGATTCAACATTTTTACATTAAGAGGCAGCGTAACGTTTCAGAGCCTTGTTCGTGAAGTTGAAACAAAGTAGTACCTGAAGGAGAGCTCACCTGACGAGGCCAAATCCACGACACAGACAAACAGCAGAGTTAAGCAGAGACAGGCTGATGTTAACATTGTAGTTTTATTCGGTACCTCCAAAACATACCGGGGAAACACGACCTGTTTGATCCTCTGCAGCGCAAGTAGCTACAAACGGCGAAAAACTGACACTCATCAATCTACTTTCTGTTTAACGCCGCAATCCATGACGTCACTGCGCGTCACTCGTTGGCGCGTTTCGGAGAAAAATGTTCTGGTTCTTGTCACAGGTCTGTGCTGTGAGGCAGCATTTTGATTTATTCACATAACTTCAGGATGAGGTGTTCATATATAGAGACAGGGAACCACAAGTGAGCCGAATGAGTGGGGTTGCTCTTTGATTCAAGTGGGTGCAGCAAATACACAGAATGAAAGATTTTCACATTTCAAACTGCGCTGCAAGGCCTGACATTTGGAAATGTCTGAAAGAAAAGTTAATTGTTATTCCAGATTCAAACAAACAGCAGCTGAACTATTTTAATCACGTAATCAAATACTTTTGTTAAAAAGCTACAAAAACAACAAAATTAGTTTTATTCTTTTAAAGCTGAATCATGTGTATGAACCTGTGTCTGGTTACTTAAAAAAAATTTATTCCTCAAACATGGCCGTCATCACTGCGCTCATGTAACTGAAAACTACAAACCTGCTGCTGATGATGGTCCGAGGCTCGTGGCTCCACAGGCCACCGATTAGTCAGACGTTCAGGTTCAAGCTCAGCTGAACGTAACATTAAGGTGTCAGTGAGTAGAAATGCTACAAAAGCAGAGTAAACGTTCACAATCTGACAGATGGAAATGTTGGTGCTGCATAAATATGATAAAAAAGTCAAAACAAAACAAAACACTGGAGTGAGTTCACTGAATGTATTTATTAATCATATTTAATTAACCCTTTAAGACCGACCATTTAAAAATAGTTATGCAGAACGGAGCGCGTGCGCTCCGACCGGCTTTAAAGCGGTAAACAGCTTTAGATTCACGGCCTGTTTATGGAGGTTTTAGACATTTTACTTCCTCTTTTTTTTAGCAGCTTTCTGATGAAACAGCTGCAACTTTCTTCCCCCAGACACAGAAAAATGAAGTTCCTGTAGTTTCTGTTTAAACCACAAACAGCTCAGAGAGTAACGGTCACTATGTGCAGCACAAAGCTTTAAAGACAGCTACACATTTCATGTTTCAAACTCCCACATATGTATGGCACCAAGAGCAATTTTCCCAATGTAACAAAGTATTTGTATAGTACTTATTCTATCGTCTAGTATTCTTTCTATTTTGCATAGTATGTTATTCTGTTTATCTGAATCTATTTTATAGTTTTTTTTCTATTGGTTTTACTGTTCTTGAACTTGAATTCAGCCTGATTTGTTTTTCATGTCTTCTCCTCCATCATCAGTTATCAGGAGAGCAGACAGTCAAAGTACAAGAATTCAAACAAACACAGAGATTCTACTTACAGAGCAGACACAGCACAGATGTTTCCTTCATCGTCCTTCTCACTCATTTGAGCTTTTTTTCATTTCTGTCACCGACACCAAGTAAAGCCCGCCCTCTTCCTCTGAGCACGTATTCTTCCTCCATTCATACAAACAGTGGCCGATCACTAACTTCATTAAGATTCATGTGATGAAGCTATTCTAATATATACCTATGAGCACACCGACACTATTTTCTCCCTATTTTGCCTCCAATCAGTTGCACATTCTTTAAAAAGTGATCTTGAGCAACAGTTCTCCAGGATGAAGGTTTGTCTCTGGACTTTGGCTCCTTCCCGCACATTTTTAACAGTCCTTGCACCTGATCCATGAATCATTCAGGTATAAAAATTCAAATTGATGAACCTGTTTTGTTTCTAAACAATTTTTCAAATAAGCAAAGAACCGTTAAACTGTAACTTCAGAGACTTTATTACAAGCAACCTGTCCCAACAACACATTTGCTTCCATTTCTTTAGTTAGATTTAGGGAACCTGCCAAAGATAAGACAGTTTGACAGACAGAATAATAGAATTGCACCGACAATCTGATTCTTTAACGGATATCTTAAAACTTGGAGTATCTCAGTACAGTGTGCAGTGGGTCCTTAAAAATCTGATTAAACTGGACAAGTGAAAGAGAAACGAAGAAGTTTCAGGCCTACAAAAACAACAATCTGCAGCAGATGAACAGTCTGTGAAAGTCATGTCCTGAAGAAACAGGACCTGAGAGATGCATCTGAGCCTTCAGTTGATTCATCTGCTGTTCACTGAAGTCTCATCAGTGAACAGTTTCATGTTGTGGAGCTTCATTTCAGTCGCTGTTGATGATCTAGTTAAAACTGATGAGCCATGCAGTACCTCCTGTAAACACACTGTTGAAGCATATTTGGATGGAGCAGCACACAGTTGACTATCAGCCATGAACAGCTGTTACACATGAGTAAGAAGCTACTTTGTATTTAAAGAGATGGGAAAGCATTGGATCAGCTCCTCATCGCCCCCTGCTGGTTACTTTATGAGTTGAGCTGTTTCATGTAACGTGATGTAAAGAAGTGGGACTCTCCAGTGAAGCACGATGAGAGTCGTTATCCACACATGGAGAAAACGTGGAACAGTGGTGAAGCTTCGTGGTTAGGGAAGTGTAGTGAAATAAGCCGTCGATGCTTGAGTGACTGAACTTGGTTCTTCAAAGATCAGCGTGACAGCTGCCAACTAACTGGCACAACCAGTTACTCAGTTCAGGAGGTGTTCACTGTTTCCCAGCACTACATTTATATACAGCATGTTGGTGCACAATCTGGCACAGGAAGCAGAATATTATCAGTCTGCAGGTGTAACAGCTGCACTCTGCAGAAAAACTGAGACAATCACTGCTCTGTGCTCCTATTGGTCAACTGCACATGACTGAGGGAAACATTAGAAAAGAAACAAGTACAATAATAATAATAATAAAAGAACAAAAACATGTCGGTGCTTGTTTTGAGACGTGAGGATTTGCCATTTTTCCTCCTATGCATATGTGGCTGTGTGTTCTTCTGGTGACAGTTTTTGACTTAAACAAAATTTGATCAATTTAAAGAGAAACTCAGGCAGCAACTGTGAACTTTCAGTATCACAGGCATTAATAACACCTCCCAACACTTTGAGTGGCCACATCGTAGGTTCTATATACAAGTTTACAGCAGACGTATAAATTAAGCAGTAGCTTAAGTAATAGGTTATATTAATAGTAATAGTAGTAGGTTAAATCTTGATCAAATGACATAGTAAGTATGAGGTCTTTTTTTAATAAGGCAGTGCCTCTCAGCTCTCCTCCTCAGAATTTTTGACTACTGGCTTTAATATGTTTAATAAATGCATTGATTTTTTTACCTTCGTAATATGAATATTTTTAAGGGTTTTTAAACCATCGTTGTTATTGAAAAATATTTAACGTGTTTAATGTGTTTCTGTAGGCGTTTTCAACAAACATCAGTTTTTAAACTGTGTTTTCATTTTAGGGTTTTTTAAACCTTGTGATGGTCGTCAGGAGACTTATAGCTCCTGACTCCGAATCTCAGCATCATTATTGCAGTAAATGCAAAGAAAGATCCCAAAACAACACAAAAGGAAACCTGAAACAATCCCACCAATAAATGAAAGACCGATTTTAAGTCCAACAGGGATATCCTTTATCCCTCCATCCTCCGTGTCTCCCTGGTGACCTGCAGGAGAGAAACAGGAGGGTGTCAGCATTCATGATGAGTGAAGAACAGAAGAGAATCTAATCCAACGTCAGCAAGCAGCTTCACCTCTGATCACACACACTGAACTCTGCTCACCTGGAGGAAGAACACTCATCTTGACGGTTCCCATGATCTCCCATGATGCTGATTCTCCCACAATGACACGACACTCGTATGTTCCAGCATCATTAATCGTCACATCCTTCAGAATCAGAGACACGTCTCCATCCTTCATCTGTCTGTCCTGCAGATCCACCCGGTTCTGAAAAGATGGATGCTGGCTTGTTTGATCAAACTGCTCATCTCGGTACAAAAGCACATATTTATCTCCCAGGTCAGCTCTGCTCCACTTCACAGCTCTGATGGGTTTGCCTTGTGGAGCTCGACATGTCAGAGTGACGTTCTGTCCAGACTCAGCTGTGATGATTTTCTGCTCTGAAAGAGGAAACAACACAGAGCAGAGAGGTTAAAGGTCAAAGTACAACTGTTGACTTCTACAGCAGCCAATCAGAGAGAGGATCAGAGACCAGTGAGCTCTGCTGACACAGAGGACAGAAAAAAAAACAACCTTCTTGGACTTATTTTGGGACAAAGTCACCAAACCTCTGAGTTTATCAGGTTTGACTCCCGTTTGTATGTAATCAGTGTTTATGTCCTTGTGTCTTATGAAAGTACTGAACGAGTTGTGGATCTCCCTGCTGAATAAGACAGCAAGCATATAGATAGTGACGGTGTGGAGAAGGGAGAAATACAGAGCAAGACTAAGGTCAGATATTATATATCCTGCAGATACTCCAACGACAGCGAGAGCAGTGGTTCAGGTCAGACACACAGAGAGCAACGAGGAGACGGATTTAAAAGTGAGCGTGTCGGGAAAGAAGAAAGAAGGAAAAACTGGAAAAACAAGCTGTGCTGAATTTCAAAGACATTAGAAAGCTGCTAAAATGATTATTTTCAGCCTTTTCCACTGTGGAGGACAAACACACAGGCCTGTGTTCTCACAGGTTGTACTAAATGTTTAAAAAAAATACACTTTTATGAAAATACTGAATAAAACGTTTAACTAAAAATAAAATTTATAGTTCAGTGTTGAATATTAAATAAAATATAGTATATAAAAGTGCATTTGAATGGAGTCACGGCTCAGTGTCTGACAGTCTAACTGTGTCTCACAGGCCTGAATGTCAGCTTGAAGCCATTATTGTTGTTGTAATGTGGATGTTTCCATCAGATCACAAACAATATTTACTTCAGCAGGATTTTTAGATTTGAAATTTTATCATTTGTCCCAAAAATGTTTAAATGGAAGCCAAAAATATCCAAAAGTTTATTTTGCTTTCAGTTTGTTGATCCTGTTTGGACACACACATCTGTACTTGGTGAGTTTGTCTACCTGAGTGAGGTGACCTTTAAGTCTCTCCAGCCAGGATCAGAACTGTCTGAATTCTCTAAATAGTAAAAAAGGAGCTTCGAGGTTTATTATGTCCTTTAGCAGAGAAGACAAAGTTTTAATTGTGTGTTATTATTTTAATTGAAGTGTTTCTTTTATTTATTTATATTTTATTCTGACGTATTTGATCCTGTGTTCAGCACTTCTCTCAGAGGTTAAAGTCCCTCATAAATAAAGTTCATGATGATTGAACATCACATTCCTCCTGTTTGTTGCTGTGCTGCAGTTTTTACGATGGTGTCATTTCATAGCTGTAAAATCACGACCTTTACTTTAATGTCCCGTCAGTGTGTGGGAGCTGAATTTTCAGCCTGCTCCTTAAAATCGCAACCTTATAATGAAGGGAAACTTTCACGGTTTCTGCTCCAGCGGGATCAGGTGGGACACGGTGGGCGGAGTCTACAGTCAGCATGTCAGCTGTTGAGTTTGTAAACTGGTTTGATTCGTTTACATACAGAGAAAAGGCGTCGCTACAAACCACGTGGGAACGCTCAGCCCGCTCATTGGTCAGACTCACAGACGGTGAGCACACTACAGGTGTAGTGTGCTGTGTGAGGAAACAGAGTGGTTTCAGGGCTGGTTGCTGACCCACAC
Organism: Mchenga conophoros; assembly: GCF_057382185.1. Classification (NCBI taxonomy): domain Eukaryota; kingdom Metazoa; phylum Chordata; class Actinopteri; order Cichliformes; family Cichlidae; genus Mchenga; species Mchenga conophoros. The sequence goes on from NC_140528.1 coordinate 39,962,831, forward strand.
AGACCTTTGCACATCTGTACTTCCTCCCTGTATTGGGAATATAAAGCACACGTGGCCACGGGACGTTTTTAACCCAAACCTGTAACGCGCCCCTGGCAGCTGGTTGGGATCACGTTCACACCATAACGAGACCCTCTGAAGGAGTCGGTCTCGGTGTCGTTGTCCACACATGAGTGTGATTACTGTGTTCACACCTGCACAAACCAACCGAAGCAAACAGGAAAACAAGCCTGAACACCCCAAGCCACACCCACATGATTTATAAATCTGTCAGTTTCTCTGATCGTGCGATCGTGGCTCAAGAGTTGGGAGTTTGCCTTGTAATCGGAAGGTTGCCGGTTCGAGCCCCGGCTTAGACAGTCTCGGTCGTTGTGTCCTTGGGCAAGACACTTCACCCGTTGCCTACTGGTGGAGGTCAGAGGGCCCAGTGGCGCCAGTGTCCGGCAGCCTCGCCTCTGTCAGTGCGCCCCAGGGTGGCTGTGGCTACAATGTAGCTGCCATCAGTGTGTGAATGGGTGGATGACTGAATGTGTAAAGCTCTTTGGGGTCCTTAGGGACTAGAAAAGCGCTATACAAATACAGGCCATTTACCATCTCCTCATAAAGTCTCCTGCACATCCCAAAAGTTGATTCGGTTCACGTGGATGTAGCGTTTTCAGTGGGAGAAACGTTTGGTCACTCATCCAGGTGACTCCTTCAGTCTCAGCTCACTGCAGGTTTCAATCTTATAAACAGTACGTTTGCATAATGACTGAAACCAGCCCAGTGAAGGAACAATGACTGGCACAATGGCTGTGAGGTCAGTTCCTTAATCATTACTGTGCAAGTTCTCCTGCACACCTTTCCTTTAGCTTGTGACGTCATTTATGGTGGTCTGGATAGAGTGACAGGAAAGGAGGGCAGAGGGGCTTCTTGTTTACCAGACCGAACCCCTGCCTCGTAGCTCAGGTGTCCTGAAGCAGCTTACACAAGCTGCGTACACTCTTTTTAAAAGAATATATCCTTCTAAAAACAAAACAGTATATTTCGGTCTAACCGTTTTTGTCCACTACCAGGACATAATGCACAGGCGGGGTCTCGGGGGGATTTGACAGTTTGACAGTAAAGGAGAGCGGTGTTCATGAAGAAAAAGGAAGTAGTACCTGAAGGAGCGCTCACCTGAGGAAGCCAAATCCACGACACAGACGAACAGCAGAGCCACGCAGAGACACGCTGATGTTAACAGAGTCATTCTAGTTTAACTCGGTATACGTCTAAAATATACCGGAAAAACACGACCCGTGGATCCTTTATGGTGCAGGTATAAACAGAACGAATTAACATGCACCCACTAATCAGTGTGCTTTTGAGGCGTTTACGCCGCATCACAGTGACGTCACTGCCGAGGCGCGAGACACTGTTTTCAGTGTGAATTAGATTCTTGAGCAGTACTTTTAAAACGGCAGCTTAGAAACCCACTGAATGAAGCACAAAGTCAGTGTCTTTACAACAGGAGTGTTCATGTGTTCATTCGATAATTTGGAAAAAATATCAAATATCGTCGTCCTACATTCAACTCTGAGTCTTTAAATCTGCTGGAAACACACACAAAGAAAACCTGCTCAGCCTGCTGAGACCACGCCCTCGTTTTAGGTTTGACAGCATTTCTACTCGATGATGACTTCAGCGTGAACTGAGGCTGCAGTGTGGGGAAGGCCTCAGGGGGTGGCTGCTCCCGGCCGGGCAGATCCTCGTGTACATATGAGAAGTGAATGAATTAAGGGAGGGACACGAAGACAAGAAGAACAGCGTGTAGTGGCGGGGGCCGTATATAGAGAGGGAACCAGAAGTGAGCCGAATAAAACATAAATTATATAAAAATGTATCTGAATGCACCATTTTAAATCACATGATCTTAATAGTGTAATGCAAGACTTTTATTAAAGCCCTACAAAAATTACAAAACTATGATTTTCCAAACACTTATGAACGGTTCGAGGCTCGTGTCTCCACAGGTCACAGATTGGTCAGACGTTCAGGTTCAGTTACAATCAGACAGACAGAATTTAAATAGTTGGTGTCACATAAATATGATTAAAGTAAATTAAAGAGAAAACGCTGGAGTGAGTTCACTGAATATATTTATTAATCGTATTTTAAAACAGATCACATTTAATTAGACAGCTTTAGATTCATGGCCTGTTTATGGACGACTCCGACGTTTAACTTCCTCTTTTTAAGATAAGCAACTTTTTTTCCTTTTCCCCAGGAAAAAGAAAAAAAGCTTCTTGAGTTCTGACACATTTAATTAATTATTTAATGGTGTATTTAATTAATTCATTATGGCAGTCCTGGAGTTCCATACTCTTATACCTATTTTTAACACATTCCTAGTACCCGACCCATAAATTATTAAGGCATAAAAAGGAATTTACTCATAGGATGACCTCGTGTAAACACACTGTCAATGCTGTAAAAGCATATTTTGACAGCAAAACACTTATTTGACTATCAGTCATGGACAGTTGTTACACATTAGTGAGAAGTTACTTTGTATTTGAAGAGATGGGAAAGCATTGCATGGATGAGCTTGCATCAGCTTGACCTTTTAACCAGGAGGTCAGCTCCTCATCGCCCTCTGCTGGTGACTTTATGAGATGAGCTGTTTCATATTAAGTATCAGCCTCCCCACTGATTTCTTACTTCCATATTTGTCACACTTTATTTTCTCATAACATCAAAAATTAATTTTAGATATTATATTTTGGCATTTTGTCTTTAACAGTTAAAATAGACATGAAGCTGACAGACTTGCTGAATCAAGAGTCACTGAAGTAGAACGTGTCCGACAAGCCACGATCTACAGAAGAGCTGAGAAACAAAGTCACTGACATCTATCAGACTGGGAAGTGAAGTATGATGAGAGTCGTTATCCACACATGGAGAACACGTGGCACAGTGGTCTTCATGGCCAGGAAAGTGTAGTGAAACAGGCCTCCGAAGATCAGCATTGATCAGTGCAGGTTATCAAAAAGACTGATTGTTGCTCGCACAACCAGTTATTCAGTTTAGGAGACACGTGCTGTTTCACAGCACTGTAGACCACACAGAAAGTGAACCCTGAATAACAGATCTCTTTATTTCAAATCACGTCTTTGTTTAAAATAAAACAGTCAGATTATGGCTCAGACAGCAGCAGCTTCTCTCCTACAGTCCAACTTTATATACATCTGTCAAAATCTTTTATTTGAGTTTATTCAGTATTTAAACATATTTTGTATCATTTAACATCCCACATTATAAAACTCACACAAAACTTTTTGGTTTCATCCTGTTGAAAACCTGCGTTGTGACTGAAGTTCTGCAGGATTAAAGTTCATCTCTTCATCAACACAGTTGGTCTGACTCAGTTTAAACTCCTGAGCTCTAGTTTAGGATTATTATTTGATCCTGATTATTGGATTTTTATTTGGTGAGTTTTATCTGGAGACCCCGACTCAATTTTCTGGAGATTAAACTCCAACGACAAACAGGAACAGCAATGACAACAAGAAAAGGGAAAAGAAGAAGAAGCACACCAGAACCTGATAGATGATTCATCTGTCCTTTAGATCCATCCTTTGTGTGACCTGCAGGAGAAAAAGTAGATCAGGTAGAGTCTAACAACCAGGAAGCAGCTTCACCTTCACTGAATATAAAATAAAATCTGAAACAATCCCACCAATAAATGACAGACTGATTTTAAGTCGACCAGCGATATCCTCCTTCCCTTCATCCTTTGTGTGTTCTGGCTGAACTGCAGGAGGGAAACAGGAGAGATGTCAGCATTCATGTAGGTAATGAGTGAAGAACAGAACAGAATCCAAAGACAGGGAGCATCTTCACCTCTGATCACACACACTGAACTCTGCTCACCTGGAGGATCAACTCTCAGATAGATGATGCTGATGAGCTTCATGCTGTCTCCCTCTCTCTTGACACGACACTTGTATGTTCCAGCATCATTAATCGTCACATCCTTCAGAATCAAAGACACGTCTCCATCCTTCATCTGTCTGTCCTGAAGATCCACCCGGTCCTTAAAAGATGGATGCTGCTCATCTGGAACAAACTGCCCACCCCGGTAAACAAGGACAGTTTCCGGCTCCAGGCCTTCTCTGCTCCACTCTACAACTATGATGTTTTTGTTTAGAGCTCCACATGTCAGAGTGACCTTCTTCTGTCCAGACTCAGCTGTGACGGTTTTCTGTTCTGAGAGTGAAACAACACGGTTTACCAGACTGCACCCCTGCCTCGTAGCTCAGGATTCCTCTTAATCTATCCTTATGAGAAACAACACTATCAGTTATACCATCATTATCCAGTGGAAGGACATAATGCACAGGCTGGTCTCAAGGAAATTCAGCAGTTTTACAGCAAATGAGAGCAATGTTTCAGGGCCTTGTTCATGAAGTCTAAAGACAAAGTGCAGAAACTGAAAATACTCCATCCAGATGAACAGAATCAACTTTTTTGGAAACAGAAAGTAAAGAACTCACCTGAAGACGCCAAATCAGCAAACAGCAGAGCCACACAGAGACATAATGATGTTAATGGAGTCATCGTAGGTTAATTCAGTACGTCCAAAATATACCGGGAATAAACAGGACCTGTGGATCCTTTATGGTGCAGGTGTAAACAGAGGAAAACCGATGGAGGCACGCCCACTCATCGATGTAGTTTCTGTCTATTTAAGTCCACATTCCAGTCATGTCACTGCTGAGTTGGCACATTCCAGAGAAAATTAGAAAAATTAGATTTGTTCTGGTTCAGTCACAGGTCTGTGCTGTGAGGCAGGATTTTGGCTTATTGAGATAACTTCAGGGTAAACCTTGGGTTTTAATGTACTATAAATGTGCTTCACTTCTTACCTGTACATTGCCATGGTAACCTATGCTGTGATTAGAGATCAGTAGACATGCAATCACTTGAATTAAGCAAAAGCTGAGTCGCTTTATAACAGCAATGTTCATGTGTTCATTTGCTGATTTAAAATATGTAAAAATATGTCCTTCATTTTACTCTGAAGAGTTTTTGAATCAGCTGGAAACATGCAAACAAAAACCTGCTCAGCCTGCTGAGACCACATCATCATTTTAGGTTCGACAGCATTTCAAGTAGATGAATTGAGGCTGCAGTTTGGGGAAGGCCTCAGCGATCACAGGTGGCTGCTACTAGTCCGGGCAGATCCTCATCAATGTGAATGAAAGAGGGAGGGACAGGAAAACAAGAACGAACAGCATGTAGTGGCGAGGGAACCAGAAGTGAGCTGAATACATTCGACATACAAAGACAGGCTGGGATCCATGTACAGATTGAATTTACAGTTCAGTGTTGAATAATTCATGAAATAAATTATATAAAACGTGTATTTGGATGAGATGCACCACAGAGTCATGGCTCAGTGTCTGAGAGCTTGACTGAGTCCCAAAGGTCTGAATGTGAGCTTAAAGTTGTTGTTTTCATGAGATCAGAAACAACATTTATTTTAAAGCTTTCATCAGTATTTTAATATTTGAAATTTATCCTAAAGAGATTTTGATGGAAAATGAAAATATTTAAAAGTTAATATATATTGTTGAGAACAGTGACAGTAGTCTGGCTCTTTCTGTTTCGGTCTGTTTTCCTGTTTGGGTGCAACTAAAAACATATTTTGTGTTTTGGCCTCGTTTAACACTCCTGTTCTACAAAGATGGACTATTAAGCACAGAGGAGCTGAATCTGTGATGGGTCCTGATAAATGGGGATTCCAGCTGTTTTGTAGGTGAAGATGAACTTTTCAAGGTAGCATTATAAGCTCCTTACTTTTTAAAAATGGTTAAAGATATATTTGATGAGCTCCTTACTCTTTTTAATGATGGTTAAAGATAACTATGAGGACACGTAGGAGTCTGACAACATGTCCATCAAGAAAAGAGGAAGAATGAAGGAGCAGATGTTTGCAGCTGGACTATTTTTAATCACATGAGCTTAAAAACTTAATGCAATACTTTAGTAAAAATGTACAAATTCTACAAATTATTATTAGTATTTTATTTTAATGAAATAAAATAATTAAATATTATTTAATATTTTAATCGCCGTCATCACTGCGCTCATGTAACTCAAAACTACAAACCTGCTGCTGATGATGGTCCGAGGCTCGTGGCTCCACAGGCCACTGATTAGTCAGACGTTCAGGTTCAAGCTCAGCTGAACGTAACATTAAGGTGTCAGTGAGTAGAAATACTAGAAAAGCAGAGTAAAAGTAGTCAGTTACAATCTGACAGATGGAAATGTTGGTGCCACATAAATGTGATAAAAAAGTAAAAGAAACACTGGAGTGAGTTCACTGAATGTATTTAAAACAGATCATATTTCATTAAACAGCTTTAGATTCACGGCCTGTTTATGGAGGATTCAGACATTTCACTTCCTCTTTTTAACATCAGCAGCTGGAACAGCTGGAACTCTTTTCTTTCCTTTTCCTCCCAAAACAGAAAATTTAGCTTCTTTACTTTCTGTTTAAACCACAAACAGCTCAGAGAGTAACGGTCACCATGTGCAGCACAAAACTGTAAAGACAGTTACAGGTGACTGAAATGATGAACATGTTAAATTTCATGTTTCAGCTTCTCAGCTGTGTTGATATGATGAGTGGATGATTTGAGCTTTTTTTCATTTCTGTCACTGACACCAGGTGAAGCCCGCCCTCTTCCTCTGAGCACGCTTTCTTCCTCCATTCGTACAAACAGTGGTGGATCGCTAACTTCATTAAGATTCATGTGATACATTTTATTCTAATATATAACTATGAACATAAATTTCTCCCTATTTTGCCTCCAGTCGGTGACACATTGTTGTCAGTTTTTAAACGCGATCTTGAGCAGCAGTTCTCCAGGATGAAGGTTTGTCTTTGGACATTGGCTACTTTTACACTCATTTTTAACACAGTCCTATTAGCTGAGCCTGAATCATTCAGGCATTAAAAGGAACTTATTCAAGGGATCAACCAGTTTGTTTATACACATTTTTCAATTAAGCAGAGAACCAATGTTCAACTGTAACTTTAGAGACTTTGTTACCTGAAGTCTGTCACAACCACATATTTGTTCACATTTCTTTAGTTAAATTTAGGAAACCTGCCAAAGATTTCACAGTTTGACAGACACAAACTCCCAGATTTATTTCCCACTTAAAAAGATAAATGGCTTCTCAGTAGACCCGCTGCTCAGATGAAATAAGTGCCTGGATGACTTTGAACGTTTTACATTTTAATGAGCAGAAAACAGAAGTGATGGTTTTTGGTGGCACTTCTGAGGCCACTACTACAAATCTTGGTTTGCTGGCACAGTTTGTTAAACCAGTCATCACTAATCTGGGAGTTTAAATGCAGGCAGATCTTCAACTTGAAAGCCAGGTCAGAGCTGTTGCAACATCTAGTTTTTTTCATTTGAGGCAATCAGCCAAAATAAAGCCCATCTTATCAAAACAGCTTTTTGAGACAGTAATCCATGCCTTTGTTACATCTAGGCTGGATCATTGTCACGCACTTTACTGTGGGGTTAGTGATGCGTCCATTAGGCGTCTGCAGGTTGTGCAAAATGCTGCAGCGCGTCTTTAAACTGGAACAAAAAACTCTGAGGCCATTACCCCCATTTTAATTTAACTCCACTGGCTACCTGAACATTTTAGGAGTGTTTTAAAATTCTCTTATTTGTTTTTAAATCTCTTAATGGTGATTGTGCTTTTGCAGTAGCTGCTCCAATGTTGTGGAATCTGCACGTTAGGAAGGCCTCTTTTATTTTATTTTTTTAGTTTAAAGCATGTTTATTTGCTGAAGCCTTTGGCACTGTTTAAGGGGACTGACTCAATTTGTTTTTAACATGTTTTATTTTATTTTATCTTACTTTTATTTTATTTTTACTTTGCTTAGGCTATTTGCGTATATAGAGCTCTTTGTCAACTCTGGTTTTATGTTAAAGTGCTTCATAAATAAATTTTATGGTATAATGTTATTGCACCAACAATATGATTCTTAAAAGCTCAAAACTCGGGTTAAAGTGGAAACAGGAGAAGTCGAGGAGAGAAGAAGAATCAGGTCTAAAGAAAAACGATGCATGAAAAGGCAGCATTTCAAATTACACAAGAACTGCACTGAAAATTGGAACAGGTCTTAAAATGTGACGAATCCAAATTTTACAGTTTTGGTTTAAATCATCATCAGTATGTTTGGAGGAAGAGGTTACAACAGTGAGCTTGTACTGCTGTAAAACAGGGCGGAGGCTCTGTTGTGGGTTGGAGCTTCATTTCAACCGGTGCTGTTGGTGATCTTGTTAAAACTGATGGAGTCATGAACACAGAAAAATAGCATCAGATGTTGATCCACCGTGCAGTACCTCCTGTAAACACACTGTTAGTGCTGTGAAAGCGAACAGCACACAGTCAACTATCAGTCATGGACAGATGTTACACAGTAGTGAGAAGTTATTTTCTATTTGAAGAGAAGGGAAAGCATTGGATGGACGGGCTCCCCGTCGCCCTCTGCTGGTTGATTTATGAGATGAGCTGTTTCATATAAAGTGGCATGAAGAGGTATCAGCATCAAACATTATTTTTGAACATTACTTCTTTGGCATTTTGCCTTGATTGGACGGCAACAGTGAACATAGACATGAAGCTGATAGATGTCAGGATGAAAAAACTCATTTTTTTTATTCAGATTTATGAAGAACTGCAAAAAAGTGATTTCTTACAATGACAGATAGATGCATTTCTATTCAGCATGTTGGTGCACAACAATCTGGCACAAGATGCACATGACTGCGGGAAACATAATAAAAGAAACAAGTACAATAATAATAATAATATTAATGATGATGATGATGATGATAAAAGAGCAAAAAACATCTCGGTGCTTGTGTTGGGACGTTGTGAGGAATTCTGGTGTCTGTTTTCATCACTGGATGAGACTCTGCTGTTTGCTGAGGATGATGAAGAGTTTGTTCCTCAGCTCAGAGTTTCACTGTGAAGTTTCCTCCACAGACAGTTTAACTCGAGGCTCAGCAGTGAAGTTACAGTCTGACATTTTAAGATAAAAAGCTTAAGAAGTGCCCAAAGCTACAAATCACCTACTGTATGCAGCACATCTGTTATACTGATCTTAGCATTGTCAAATAAAATATACAAATAAACACAAGAAGAAGCTTTATACTTTGTTTCAATGATAAAAAAAAATACAAAAGTTAGATTAAAAATAAAAAAAATTCCTATTTAAAATTTATTTGTCACCATTTTATCCATGTTAGCTCCACATTCAGAGGGATTCTGTAACGCTGTCACATACAAACATAAAAGTGTAGCTGCATGTTGTGTCGACCACGATGACTGCGATTGGTCCGTTAGGTACCAGTATGTCCTCCTGTGCAGATGTGACTGTGTTCCTCTGGTGTCTGTTTTTGACTTAAAGAGACAAACTCCAGCTGCAGCAACACAACATCACTGCTGCACCACCTCCCAAAAACCACATCGTTGGTTTTATATAAATTTAAAGCACAGGTGAAAATGAAACAGGAGTTTGGTTAAAGTTTACTCATAAGCATGAGGTCATAGTTTTATTGATACCTTCAATATATTTAATAAATCCTTTCATATTTCTGCATATTTCAAGGGTTAGAGGTCCTAAGAGTCGTTTAAACCTTCATTGTTTTTGAAACATTCCTGTTTTTTATGCCGACCTTCCTTCTGGTTGTTCCATCATCACAGTGTTACATAGTAACCATCATGAATTAGACCACCTAATCTGTTTCTTCATCTTTTTGAACCAACATCATTTTTAAATAGTGTTTTTAAACCATCAGGAGACTAGTATGACCCCTGAAATATTTTCTTTTTTAATTTTCTGGAGATGAAAATCCAACGACAAACAGGAGCAGCAGTGACAACAAGAAAAAGGAAAAGAAGAAGAAACACACCAGAACCTGATAGATGATTCATCTGTGCTTTAGATCCATCCTTTGTGTGACCTGCAGGAGAAAAAGGAGACGTGTCCGCAATCAGGTAAAGTCCAACAACCAGGAAGCAGCTTCACCTCTGATCACACTGAACTCTGCTCACCTGGAGGAGCGACACTCATGTTGACGGTTCCCACGATCTCCCATGATGCTGATTCTCCCACAAGGACACCACACTTGTATGATCCACCATCAGCAGTCGTCACATTGTTCAGAATCAAAGACACGTCTCCATCCTTCATCTGTCTGTCCTGCAGATCCACCCGGTTCTTAAAAGATGGATGCTGTTCGTCTGGATCCAGCTGCTCATCTCGGTACAAAAGCACATATTCATCTCCCAGGTCAGCTCTGCTCCACTTCACAGCTCTGATGGTTTTGTCTGATGGAGCTCCACATGTCAGAGTGACGTTCTGTCCAGACTCAGCTGTGATGGTTGTCTGCTCTGATAACCACACAGAGCAGAGAGGTTAAAGGTCAAAGTGCAATTGTTCACTTCTACAGCAGCCAATCAGAGATCTGAGACCAGTGAGCTCTGCTGACACTTCTTGGACTTTATTTTGGGACAAAGTCACTGTGGCGCGAGGGAGGCCGACACACCTGAGCGGCATCAGCTCATCACGCCTCAGCGACTTAAAAGCAGAGTGAAGTGGGTCCTGAGGTGGTTGTTGTTCCGAGAACCGAAAATAAAAGTGTTGTAAGTGAGCTATGTGGTCGCTCCATCGTGCATCTGTTATAGTCACCAAAACTCTGAAGCAGTTTATCAGGTTTGACTCCTGTTTGTATATCTAAGCAGTTTTCTGTCCTTGTGTCCTTTGAAATTAGAGTTATGGATCTCTGGTTTACAGCAGCCATACAGATACTGTAGAGTGTGGATAGGGAAGAAATACAGAGCAAGACTAAGATGCGATAGCATTTATTAATTATTGATGTCCTGTTGGTATGTGGGAGCTGAATCTCCTGCAGATATTCCAAAGACAGTGAGAGCAGTGGTCAGACACACAGAGAGACGAGGAGCAGAGAGGAGGGGCATGAGAAAGAAAATTTAAAGTTCACTGTTGAACGTCACATAAAATAAAGCATATAAAAGTGGTGGGCGGAGTCTACAGTCAGTAACTGAACTGATGAGTTTGTAACCTTGTCCCCTCCCTCACCCCACGGTTTGTTTTGTTTGCATAGAGAGAAAAATCCAAGTGAACGCCAAGAAAACTCAGGCACCCTAACTCTGCCTGGAAGAACCGGTTATTGCAATATATAGCATTACAGACACTCTGTCAGCTCTTTCCTCATTGGCTGTTCTCAGTCTCTTAATCTTGCTGAGCCCTACTTTGGCTAATTTTTTTTCTAAATCTTCCTCTACTGTGATTACATCCCACATTACTTTAAACTCCCCCAATATTTTTCTCTCTCACAGTCTTCTGTCAGTATTTAACACTTTATTTTCCTGCTCTTCTGTCTTAACAGCTATATACAAACGTCCATCTCTAAATACTAATGTTACACCTCCAAACTTCTTTTCATGTCTCTCGACAAACAAAACCATCGGGCCATGCTGAGTTCCTACCATACATCCATCCTCTCTCCTCTTCTCCCTCTCCTCGGCCCTCTCCCACTATGAACAGGTGTTGTGCCAAAAGCTGATTACTTATATTCAAACTGCTATAAATGCCTTGTTGGTTTCGAATATGTGAAACAGATCAAATATTTCCCTCCTGAATGACATCAAGTCAACTTGAGCCAAAACCAACATTCCTGTTACACGGTAGCAGCCGCAATCAGTTTTTGGCAGTGACTTTCACATATCCTTTCTTTATCCAGTTAAAAAAAATCTAATTGACATTAAAAATGTCTTTTCAAGAGTAATCTGGCCTCGAGGATGTGCAACAAAATATAACAATAGTTCTGTAAGTGGACAAAACGACCGGATTGGTTATAATGGAAGTACAAGAAGACAGAGCTATAAAGATAAAAGTTTTTTATTTTAATTTATATATAACCCTGCAAACGCTGTTCACTGAAGTCTGTAAACATATGTAAAGATATTACACGTAAAAAAAACACACGGATAGATTATAAATCTGTTTTTGGCACAACACCCAGCTCCTGTCTCACCTAAAAAAAAAAAACCCCTCCCTTCCAGGACCTGTAATGCGCCACTCCAGCCAAACCGCGTACACGAGCTGCGTATTTTGATTCATTTATTTTGTATATTAACCGTCTTTGTTCCCTACGAGGACATCATGCACAGACTGAGTCTCGGGGGGATTTCACAGTTTTCCAGTAAACGAGAGCAGAGTTTCAGGTGCTTGTTCATGAAGTCAAAATAAAAAGCACATTGATGCTCATTCATCGATCTACTTTCAGTGACGTCACTGCCAAGTTGGCACATTTCAGAGAAAAGGAGAAAAATTGGATTTGTTCTAGTTCTTGTCACAGGTCTGTGCTGTGAGGCAGCATTTTGACTTATTCAGATAACTTGCAGGTTAACTCTGAACTTTATTCACTGTGAAGGTGGTTTACTTCTTACCTGTGTACATTACCATGGTAACCTATGCTGCGCAGGTACTTCCCACTTACAATCAAATCACCAGAAAATAGTTTTGCCAGGTGAGATCAGTGTGAACAGAGAACAGGAGGATCTAAAGGTTTTCAGTTGGATCTAAGGTCTTTGTGTTTCTGATAATAATAACAAGAATAAAAATTATTAGAATAATAAATAATCAGCAATGAATGATCAGCAAAGTGGAAAACAGGGATCTTTGGAGGAGTCGGACATCCCAGCGTTGCCGAAAACTGTATAGTGCAACTGTCTAAATCTGGGGTACATTTAGGGTCCATTTTGGACCCCTGATATACTCATATGTCATATGTATTTTATTCCTTTCTCCTTCCTTTTTGTAACTCTTCCCATGTGTGTTTTTTTCTCTCTGTTTTTGTTTGTTTGTCTGTTTCTTTTTGCTGCACTGTTGTTTTCAAAAACTTAAAAATAAAAATTAACAATAAATAAATAAATAAAAGTGTCTTTGAATAGTGAGATGCACTCACTCAGTCTGAGAGCCTGACTACGTATTTATATGTTCAGAGCGTAACGTCCTTCATAAATAAAGTTGACTTGCTGCTGCTGTCATGGTTGTTTCTGCACACAGATTCTCTCTGAATGAAGATCAGAATATATGAAGGTGACTGAACATCATGGTTCTCCTGTTTGTTGCCGTGCTGCAGTTTCTAAGATGATGTCATTTCCTAGCTGTACGTTTCTTTCTCTTTAAAATCACGACCTTTATACTGTTTCTGCTGCTCTATCTGAGCTGCATGAACAAACCGAAGGTCCCAGGTTCTCTGAAGCTTCATCAGGATAAGGTGGGACATGGTGGGTGGAGTCTAATGGCGTTTTCACACCTGCAGTCAGCAAGTCAGCTGGTTAGAGTTTGTAAACTGATTTGTTTTGTTTTTTCACACATCGGTTGTTGTGGTCACACCTGAGTGTGAATGCTGTGTTCACACCTGCACAAACCAACCAAACAAACAGGAGAACAAGAGTTTGATTTAAGCGGAGTAAACACCATTATTAATGACATTACTCATGGCGGTCCGGGTAAAAAGAGGGGAGAAGAGCTTTTTGTTTACCAGACTGCACCCCTGCCTCGTAGCACAAGAGTCCTGAGACTCTTACATGACCTGCAGAAAAGCTGATGTATTTTTTAAATCTATCCTTCTGAGAATAAAACAGTATCTTTCAGTTTAACCCTTTTTGTTCACTTCAAGGACATAATGATAGACTGTCTTGAAGGCATTTGACAGTTTTACAGTAAACGAGAGCAACGTTCATGAAGTTCAAACAGAAAGTAGTACCTGAAGGAGAGCTCACCTGAAGAGGCCAAATCCACCACACAGACAAACAGCAGAGTTAAGCAGAGACCAGCTGATGTTAACAGAGTCATTGTAGTTAAACTCGGTACGTCCAAAATATACCAGGAAGTAACATGTGGATCCTTTATGGTGCAGGCATAAACAGAGGAAAACTGATGGAGTCACGCCAACTTATTGTTTCGAGGTGTTTAACGCCACATTCCAGTGATGTCACTGCCGAGCTGCTTAACTTTGTGTTTCTCTGCTGAGCATCAGTAATGAATCGATTCTTAGAGACATCTTAGAAATGAAAACTAAAACTATCAGGAGCAGCTTCTGTTCAGTGATCCGGTTTAAAATGGTCTTTAAGCGTTTTCATTGACTATTTTATTCACAGCATGTTTTCAGTGTTGTTTCGATTCTCTGAGCCGAACTTTAAAAAACACATAATGAAACACAAACTCTTTGTAACAGGAATGTTTGTTTGTTTATTCGGTGATGTAGGAAATGAATACAATGCCATCATCCTTCATTCTGCTCTGCTCGATACACAGAACACACAAAGAAGACCTGCTCAACCTGCTGACACCACATATAGTACTTTTGCTAAAACATATTTCTACCGAATATAGTATTTGTGCTTTTCATATGATTCGTGCTTAATACAGCATTTCTGCCATTTTACAGTATTTGTGCTAAAACATGAATGCTGCTGAACAAAAAGACCAGACAAAATAATAAAACAGTTTTAAAACATTTTATTTTAGAAATGCAGTTTTATTTACTAATGGATGAACATAATGAACAACAGAAGGCTGCAGATTTAAATAAATGAGCTACACACAGAAATTAAATCGTGTCTCCTGCTTCCTGTTCCTGCTGCAGAGATGATCCAGGATATCTGCTCATTTATTCAGACTCTGTGACTGAAGTAAAATCCACTCATGATCATCCTGAAGTCTGAAATACTAATAAAACTAATTCAGGCTGAAACACGGTGAACATTAAAACTACTTTGATTGTTCTAAAACAGCCCAAAATCTTCATTTAGAGAAATGATTGTCTTCATTTGAAAGTATGAGTCTGTGTCTCTTTGTTTCCCGTCTGTGGGCTCTGGCTTGTAAAGGCTGTTCATTTTCCTGCTGCACCCACAGCCACGGCCGAGCTGATCCTTTAAAACACAGAGTTCACGATCACAGTCTCTGTTTCACTCCATTCCTTTAGTTCGTGGAACCGTTTAAAAAATACAAATCCCTTCCACGCCAGAACAAATACGTCATCATGATCTGAAAAAGGATGGTTGTTTTTAGCATACATGCTAGCGTCTTCTAAATGGTAAATGGCCTGTATTTGTATAGCGCTTTACACATCCAGTCATCCACACACTGGTGATGGCAGCTACATTGTAGCCACAGCCACGCTGGGCGCGCTGACAGAGGCGAGGCTGTTCATTCTAGTATGAAAGCAGAGTTTCACACCACAGGAAGTGGACTCATTCGCAGAAATCACTCGCGTTTGGATCGCGTGCTTAATAATGCTTTAATGATAATGTGACGTTTCTACAACCTTAACCACCCGAGGGGGCGGGGCGTACTCCGCCGAGCGCGTGTCCAGGGAGGCTGTAGAGAAGCTCGATTTAAGGGTTAGTGACGTCACTGGTCATGTCGCTCGCTGGTTCAGAAAGTGGTTCAAGTGTTGGTGAGTTATGAACAGAGAGCAAAGAGTCGCATCTGATTCATGACTTTTTGACACTTCTACATCGTCAATGCGATTTTCTGCCTCTGAAATAACAAAATAAAATGATAAAGCCGGATGTTACAAAATATGATACAAATTAAAGCTCGTTTTTAAATTCATATTTATTAATTTGTTTGTTTATTTCAATTTGTCTGAAGTTTCATTTCTTTTGAGGAGGGAGGGATTTTTGGCGTTAAAGAGTTAAGTGTAAAGTTAGTGTGTAATCGATGCAGTGACACTGTGCTGGAGCTTCGCTGGTGATAATCTTTCTGAGGTTAGACAGAGACAGGAAAGTTACTGTTTCTTATCACCCATTTTAACTTCATGAGTTCTGTTTTTTTGTTTTTTACTGCGTCTTGTCTTGATGCATGCTCAATCATCCACTGATTTCACAACACACGCTTTGCTGGAGTTTATTGCTCGGAGAATAAGTTTTGTAAGTAAATAATGCTGCAGTCAGTCTGTAAGAGTGAATAAGAGTGTCACAGCCAGCATGGTGTAAGTTATTTAAGGACCCAAAATGCAAGCACGGCTTCTGATGAGAGTGAGCTTTATTGAGGAGGATGACATACAACAAAAGGCGAGGGTGCGAGACTGACAAAACCTAAATTGGGAAAACTAAGAATAAAGCTAACCTGAAACCAGATGCAGCGCAACCACACAGGATGACGGAGGGCAATAATGCAGACAAACCAGCAACAAAGGCAGACACAAGGCTTAAATACACAGAGGGAGAGCACAGCTGGGAGTAACCAGACACGACGGGACATCACAACAAAACAGGAAGCTCAAAACACAGAAGACAGACTCAGAGATGCGGCTTTACACAGAGACCTGACTACACTAGACTATACACAGGCAGGGACGACACAGAACAGAGGGACCACAGAATAAACACTGTCGTAATTCACAATCAAATCAAAAGTAAAAGTGCAAAAACCAAAAACACTGGGTCAGTGACCATGACAAAGAGAGAAGAGAGGTGGTGAGCAAGTGTGCTTCCAAACCTCCACAAACAGAAAAACCTCTAAGGATCCAAGTTTACTGCTGTGTTGTTTTAGTGGACCCAGCCTGAAATCTGTTAAACACAAGAATGTTGTAAAGAACTGGTCAACTCCACAACTGCAGCACATATAACACTGAAACGAATGCACTCACAAAATATTAAAACATATATTTTGTTTAAATCACATTTCAATCACGTGTCTTGTTCCAACTCCTGTCAGATATGAGTTAAAATAAATTGTGTTGTTTTGCTCTTCTTGTAATTCTTGTAATTATGCACGACATGTTGTTTCACTAAATGCACAGCCCTGTCATTGAAGCCTTTGTAATTTAGGCTGAAAAGTGAGCCCACAGTGAGGGACATGACAAAGAGGAAGTGAGCTGTGCGCTAACACCATCTGTAACTATTGAGAAATCATCTGTGAAATATTTTCTTGCATTTTCCAGTTTTTACCAAAAGAAGAAGAATTAATAATAACTGTATTATTTTTTCTCTCTACACAAGTTCACAGGTTCCTTAAATTTTAAAGTCCATAAACATTAAGGGAAAAGCTCACCAATCATGAAATGCTTTGTGAGCAGTGGTTGGTGACTGTGGGAAAGAAGAACTAGCTTTTAACAGGAAGCAGCAGAACTTCATGATTAGCAATAATTAAATTTAGAAAATGTGAAATTTCTTCTTTTTTCTAATTTAAATTCATTCACTCATCAACATCCCTGTTAAAAATTAAAATATTGACATCCTTTATTTCTACTTTTAAACCTTTCAATTTTACTTTTTTTTTTTTGCTGCTGCTGTTTGTGGGGAGAAATGTCTCCTGTAACAAACAGCTCGCATCTTAACGACTGTAACTCTCAGTCAAACGTCTGTTTGACGTTCAGTCAAAGTCGCTGGTTAAAAGTCGGTCTTCTTATTCAGGTGTTTGTAGTGCTCGTCTCTTTCATTTCCTGTTGTTATTGCAGGCCTCTCACTGTTAGCTGCCTTAAACAAACCAAACCTGCTCAGTCTTTGCTTTGTTCTGCAGTTTGAACACAAACTTTTTGTCTTATCTTCCGCTTTGAAAACAGTTAAAGCAGTAGTCCCGTCTCGCTCGTGGCTTTAAACTGATGTCATTAATGAAGCAGATCAACCAGTAGATGGAAAAAGATTTTGATTGTGACTTGTGGTCATTTTAAGCTTCTGTGAGAGGTTAAACAGGAAGGGCCCTGTGCTGGTTCAGGAAGTTAGTCTGAGTTACTTTATCAGATATAAAAACGTCTCTCTGCTGAGAAGCTGCTACCAGAAATTTTTAGCATATTTTTTTTTATTAAATTTTCAAACATAATTAAACATGAATACTTTTGCCATGTAACTTGCTGCTGCTTGGTTCTCAGTAAAATAAAAAATAAAACTAAATAAATAAATTCTTCGGCCTCAAACGTGCAAAACACATGGTGAAGTGTTTCTGTGCAGTTTTTAGCGTGTGGTTGTTCAGCCTTCTCTGCATGTAAGGAGGTGTGCATCGATTAGCCACAACCGAACAAGTCACATTTTCCATTTCACATATTTCTGAAGCCCACGACCACGTGAGAAAAACACTAAAAATACACTAGAAGAGAAGTTTATTAATGCTGAAAATAATTTCCCACTGCAAGAACCAACAAACATGAATAAAGATATTAATAATAGAGTTATGAATCATATTAACATATTTATATTCTCATTTGCAATAAAAAAAACATTTAAAGCAAGTTAAAATAGGATATTATTTTTGAATTATCTCAGTGAAAATCTGTGGATGTCGTCTGGTCTGAGGTGCTGGGAGGACCAGTTAGAGACCAGCAGCTGGACGTCAGTGGTTGGACTGGTGGACTACTTCAGTAAAGAGTAGATGGTGTCTGGCTCTGGTTTAAAGTGTGAACACAAACACACAGTTCAAACAAACTTACAGTTTCCTTTCTGACAGAGATTAGACTTACTGAGCTTCAGTGAACACGTGGTTTGCTCGGCTCTGTACAAAGTTAAAGTGCAGCTGTACCTTTGGGCCTCTTTGATCTGGTGGTTTTCGGTCCATGGCAGACGTCGCCTGCTCTCACTTCTGAGTAGATTGTAGCTGGATTGCACTCTGCAGAGTAAAACACTGAAGTTAAAACTACAGTTATGTCATTTTTTCTGCACTGCAGCTATGGCAAACAGTTTATATTTTGATTATGAAGAGATTAAGTGATCAATTTTATAAAGAGCAGCAGATTCTCACTGTGTTTTTTTCTAACAGCTTCTTAGCAGCTCTGCTGTGAAACACAGTAACCACAAAGAACTTTGGGGGGATGTTTGTGAAAAAGGAAGACAGACGACCACAAAGGTGCTGTCTTCTATCAGACAGCCTGATACATTTTACCACAGAGCAACATGCAAACTCGTTCTCACAACATGAACACTGTTACTGCCCAAAGCAGAAGACAAGTGGTTAGAGTCATCAGAATCAGGCTACCATTATCTGGAATCAGCAAGAGGAAGTAACGTCTGTGGTTTCCACACAGAATTTAAAATAAAAATAGAAATAGGGAACTGACTGATTGGTCTCTTCAGTCAGTCTCTTTTCAGATGTCCTCCTGAAACACAAGCACAAGTCTGCCATTTATTAAGTGTTGCTCACTGGGACAAAACTCTAAACAGAAGCTCCCTGGGATATTCTCAAGGGGACAAAGAGCTGGTCCGGTGTTTAGCAACCAGGGAAAAAAACACACTGTTCGTCTTGAATCCAAGGTTTAACTAAAAGACTCCTCTTCAGTACTCAGATGTAGACCTCCCAAGATAGGCTGAGGAATGTGTGATTGGAGCCTACCCTGGACTGCTCTCTTAAAAAGGGGAACCACCACTCTAGGCTGGCAATCCAGAGGCACTAATCCAGAGCTCCGGGCTATGTTGCAGAGGTGTGTCAGCCAAGACAGCACCACAACATCTACAGCAGCCAACGGGCCACAAGCAGCCTAGTAGCAAGTGAATCTACCCATGGTCTGCTAGAAACAGAGAAAAACACTTTTTGCAAGCCTTTATTAATTCCAACAGAAATTAGTGTAGACATTCAATGCACCACTCCTGCCACTCCCTCTCTGAATCGGGCTGCAAAGACAATTGGTCCCTTAAGTAAAGCACTTTGAATCACCTTGTTGTTGAATTGTGCTATACAAATAAACTTGCCTTGCCTAAGTAGCAGTTGTCAGTTGAATCCTTACTGATCCCGTATGTGTCAGGAGTGGATGAGCTGAGACACATTTTTTCTAAACACCGCATCTCTGTGGGTTTTAAACCCCAGAACACGCTGCGCCAAAAATTGATCCACCCCAAGGATCGGGTCCCCGACACAAACAGAGTAACATAGTGTACGCTGTGAAGTGCAGGAGGATTGCCAGGATTTATACATCGGGGAAACCAAACAACCTCTGGCGAAGTGAATGGCACAACACAGAAGAGCTACCTCATCAGGCCAGGACTCTGCAGTCTATTTACACCTACAGGCCAGTGGACACTCTTTCAAGGATGAGGATGTAGACATCCTGGACAGGGAGGAACGCTGGTTTTTGGAGTCAAGGAGGCCATTTACATGAAAAGGGAAAGACCATCACTGAATCGAGGAGGGGGCCTAAGGGTACATCTTTCGCCATCTTACAATGCTGTGATTGCAGCCATTCCCCAACTCTCTGTGAATGGTACTCATGACCATTGATCAGTGGTTAATTGATTCATTAAGATCAAGGAACTGACCTCCCAGCACATTGTTCCTTCAGTGGGCTGGTTTCAGTCATTATGCAAATGTACTATTTATAAGATCGGGGAAACCTGCAGTCAGCTGAGACTAGAGTTGGATGTGTAAAAGTGGTATCGAGACCGGTCTTGGTCTCGAGTCCGGTCTCGAGACCACTTTTACGTGGTCTTGGTCTCGTCTTGGTCTCGACGGACTTTTGTCTTGGTCTCAGTCTCGCTGTTTCAGTCTTGTGTTCTCAAATCGACATAATGTTCGGGAGATTTGGAGTCAACCATCAGCGGAGCGGAGGGGTGGTTTACTGGGCTTAAGCCCGGGTCATTTTTTCAGAAGCATGGGGTCTTTTGGAGTGTAATTTGTTAGTTAGATGCCTGACTAAAAACTGTATAAAACAAAAACACACGAAGCACAGAGCGCACCATCGTAAATTCCCCCTAATTGTGGTATGATCCGAGCTCAGGCACTAGGCGACTGAGCACAGCACCCATGTGAGCGAGGGGGGAGAAGCTGCTGCCTGCGAGTTTGCTGCAGACAGAGGAGAGCTTAAGTTTCACCAGGTACCAAAGCAAATCATTCATACTGAACTAATAATGTAAATATGACGGTGTATCACAAAAGATTGATATCAAACTGATCACTTGGTTGCGTTACTTGCTCTTCGAGTGAATCAACGAATGGATAAATAAAAAGCCGAACAGCAATGCTGATTCTTAGCTTACATTTCATATTTTCAGTTGTTTCCCTCCACGGCTAAACAAACTATCTAAATCGGTTTCAGTTGTGTACTGATGTACACAACAATGGACATAAGGAGCTTCTTTCAAAGAAAAAACTCAGGTAGATGTTATTTTATATATTATGCTTTGGATGTTGTTCAGTATATCTATGCAAAACAAGAGGACTTTCAATACACAGCAGTATACTCACAGTTGAAACCAGATATTTACATTTTATGGAGAAAACATAAAAACTTTTTTTACTGTTAAACATCAATTTAGAGTAAACTTGTTTTATTTTAGATAAATAAATGTTGAAATATCTTTTGAATTAGTTAAATGTCAGAATAATATTTAGGAGTACATGTACACTAAGTTTGTTAATTAATAAGAAAACTCCAGACGATTCCATTCTGAGCTGAAGAAGCTTCTGATAGGTTAGTAGAGTCCATGTGAGTAAATTGGTGGCACACCTGTGGATGCATATAAGGCAAAACACAGAGCCTGTTTCTGTGACATGGGAAAATCAAGAGATGTCAACCAAAACACCAGGAAAAGAATTGTGGAGCTCCATAAGTGTGGCTCAATTTTGAATACAATTTGGTGCCATTTACAATTAAGAAATACAGACAGTTTCTCTCTTTACTCTTAAAGTTAACAAATATGTTTTTATATTTATCAATCTAAAAAAATAAACATTTAGTCTGATTTGATGTTACAATTAAAAAAGTGTTTGTGTTTTTATCTGAAGAGTTTGTAAATATCTGGTTTCAACTGTATATTTGATGATGTTTGGCTTGATTGTCAACACAAAGAGGGAGAGAGAGAATGAGGACAGAACAGAGATGGAACAAGAGCAGGTGAGACACACATGTTAGTCAAATGGTTGTTTACCAAAACTTGTCAAAGGAGTTTGCAAAATAAAAGCGTCTGGACTTCTTTAAGTTGCTTGAAGGCGTTTCACCTCTCATCCGAGAAGCTTCTTCAGTTCTAAGGTCAAATGGTGGAGAGTCCCAGATATAAACCTAGTGGGAGTATCCCCCCACAGAGGGACAAAAGGACCCCCTGATGATCCTCTAATCGCCTGAGCCATGGTGTGAAACTGGGTGTGGGCTCCAATCAGCCAGAGTTTCGGGTGTGTTCATTGTGAAACCTGGCCCCACCTTGTCATGCGAATTCCTGAGATCAGATGGCCCAGGATGTGAGTGGGCGTTAAGGCGTCTGGGAAGGGATCTCAAAACTGGATTATAGATGGCAGAGAGTTGGTGTCGTAAACCCCCGCCTCTGTTCAAAGATGGTCGCTCACAGTGGACATAGATGGCTTCTTTCACTCCTCTTTCAAACCATCTGTCCTCTCTGTCCAAAATGTGAACATTGGCATCCTTGAAAGAGTGTCCTTTATCCTTAAGATGCAGATGGACTGCTGAGTCTTGTCCTGTGGAGGTGGCTCTTCTGTGTTGTGCCATGCGCTTGTGAAGTGGCTGTTTGGTCTCTCCAATGTAGAGGTCTGGGCATTCCTCGCTGCACTGTACAGCATACACCACATTGTTAAGTCTGTGTTTTGGCGTTTTGTCTTTCGGGTGAACCAGTTTTTGTCTGAGCGTGTTGCTGGGTCTGAAATGCACCCGGATGTCATGCTTGGAGAAAACCCTCCAGAATCAGAAAGGGTTTTATTGCCAAATGTTGAGCAGGTTTACAACATTAGGAAATTGCTGCGGTGCTTCAGTGCAAACATACTGTCATAAATTACGCTTAAATAGACATGAAAATAAAAATAAGAATAAGAATTAAAAGTGCTAAGTAGATAGATATATATATCTTGGTCTTGGTCTCGTCTCAACTTGGTCTTGGTCTTGTCTTGGTCTCGGATTAGGCGGTCTTGACTACAAGTCTAGCTGAGACTGAAGAAGTCACTTGGATGAGTGACGAAACGTTTCTCCCACAAAACACTACTAAACAACTTCTGGGAGTAGGTCCTTTGTTTGTTCGTTCGTTTGTTTGTTTTTTCTTTTTTTCATTGTACTAGTGTCTGATTTTAAAAAATAAAATTATCACCTTCTGCGTGATTCACCTTGGAATTTAGATTGGAAAGAGGACTGAGATTCACCTGCTTAACTCACCACCCTCCACCACTCTGTGGAGAAATACCAAGTAAACACTGAGCACAACTGCATTATTCACACTATGCTCTGAATCAGTCTCACCAACCTGTTTGGTCCCAGTCTCAGGAGGTTGTTGTTTAAGTTTTGTAAATAAACTTGTTAAACAGAATTTCCTGGGTTGTACATTTTGAGTCCAAGTACAGCCACCCATGAGTTTGACTGGACCATTTTCTCAACCTCCATTGCTGAGGGACTGTACCATTAAATGCTGGTTTTACAGTCTCTCAGACAGAAAATGTCTTTCAGCTGATTGGGAACACAGTGACGTTTCCCCAGAAGAGCTTCAGAGCAGAGCTATGAGCTTCTCTGTTTAAGCTCTTGCCTCTGTGCACCTACATAAGTAGTAAGAAATGATGGATGGATGGGCGACCGTGGCTCAGGGGGTTGGGAATCGCATCTGTAACCGGAAGGTCGCTGGTTCGATCCCTGGGCTCTCTGTCCTGGTCGTTGTGTCCTTGGGCAAGACACTTTAACCTACTTGCCTACTGGTGTTGGCCAGAGGGGCCGATGGCGCGATATGGCAGCCTCGCTTCTGTCAGTCTGCTCCAGGGCAGCTGTGGCTACAACTGTAGCTGCCTCCACCAGTGTATGAATGTGAGAGTGAATGAATAGTGGCATTGTAAAGCGCTTTGGGTGCCTAGAAAAGCGCTATATAAATCCAGTCCATTATTATTATTATGGATGATCTTATGAGAACAAATCATTTTGCATGAAAATATGATCTTGTTTGAATTAATTATAATTTTGTGCATTGTGATTGTATTTTACAGAATGTGGGTGACCTGTCATGTGTGTGATTTTGTGTGTTGTGGGATTTTGTGTGTGCAGCCGATAAACTGTAATAAACGTTAATCATCCATCCATTGTATTTTCATCAGCCTTATGCTAATTAGAAGATGCTAGCATGACTAACATGGTGAAGCTTAACCCTGCTAAACCACAGCCTCAGTCTGGCTGTAGAAGTGAAGGATGGAGACAAAGAAGAGCTGTTGTTGGCTGAGGATGTTGTTAGAGGAGATGTTGGCTGTCCGATTGGCCTCTCTGCTGCTGCGGAGCCTGGGGCGGTCTGCTTGCCTCCACCCCGGGGGGAAGGGTAACATCTCTTGGGTCTGGGTTCTGTTTCCCCTTCTGGGGGCGAGGGTACCTGGACCCGGGGTATAGAGTATGTTTGGGGAGTGTGATTGTGTGTACATGTCCATTTATGTCAGTCCTTACGTTGGGTGAGTGCTGAGTGTTTGTATATGTGTGCATGAGGGTGGGAACGCATGTTTGTGTCTGTGTGTGCCTGTTTGTCTGTGTCTATATGTCAGGTCGGGTCTTAGACTCCACCTCTCTGGGAACTCCCAGGCCCTCCAAGGCCTATCTCCCCTCACCACACTCCCTGCCGGTGACTGATGCTCTCAGGGGTCGGTGTATTGGTGGTTCTTGGTGTCCGGGGCTGGGCACTCAGGTATGTACCAGCTCACTCTACCTGGCGGGGCCTGGCGCCTGTTGCTCGGTCAGGCCTCCTCCGGGGTGCGGGGGGCCCTCGGGCCTCCGGCCCCTGGGCCTGCAGCTCGGTTCACTCTGGCACAGCTTGTTGCCGGCAGAGCCGGCGTGCACGCTGGTGCAGCCCCCTCTAGCTTCTGCTCGGTGGCTGCTGGGTGATGCCTCGTCTGGGGATCCTCAGCCCTTCCCATGAGGGTGGCACGGATGCCCCTCTGGTGGTCCTCCTTGGGCTCTCGCACTCTGAGGCCTCTGGATGTCTGGGGCCTGGATCTCCTCCATGCCTGCTTCATGCCCTGGGGGACGGGGCTATGGCTCGCTACATCCTCTTGCAGACCATTACATGGGGAAACCATTTGAATACAAGCGCGCTGATCCACACAGGTGTGCACATGGGTGTTCACTGCTCGTAGACTTAAATTACACCTTTCTTGGCTGCTACTTCAAAGCACATTGTGCGCTGTCTGTCCTGCGTGCTGCACAACAACATTGAATTTTTAGTATTTACTGCTGTTTACACTTAGCTAGATTAATGCGATGGTGTTGTGTTTAGTATGTTGCTTTGGTTTTTTTTTTTGCTTGTTTTCTATTCTTTCTCTCAACAGGTGATCAAGGAGATTTTTTTTCTCCCCCCCTTTCTCACTGTCCCTCTCCCCTTCTGCTTTTCTTTTCCTTCCTCTTTCTCTCTCCCTTTCCTATCCCTCACTCATGTCTGTCCCGTCTGTAACATCTGAAAATAAAATATAATAAATAATAAAAACAAAGGTCGATCAAATGGACCGACACAGCAATGCCACGATGATCCATGTGGCAAAGTAAATCCATTGGGTATCCTTGTTGGTCTTCAGAGAACAATTCTGATGGCTAAAGAACCAAATGGGACAGGCAAAAAAACAAAAGAAAGAAGAGCTGCTGTACCTCTCGTCTTTGATTTTTCTTGCTTGTCTGTGATGACGATTTGTTCATAATTGATGTCGTCATTTCTCACTCCTGAGTAGATTACAGCTGGATCACCTTCTGCACAGTCACACATACATAAAGCACAAATCCAAAGTAAATGTAATTTCAAATATTGATGTCACATAAATGTGAAGTCAGTTAAAATGCTGATGCAAGCAAACACTGAAGTTAGTTTAGTTCTTTCTTCTTTGTCTTCACGCCTGTGTTAAAACTTTTTCTTGATGATGAGAAACAGGATGTTGGACGACTGCAGCACTGTTAGTGTCTGTTAACCACCTACCACAAACGCACAGTCCAGCATGTGAAGAACAACAATCAACACACAACTGCAAATTTTAAAGACTAAGACTCACATTTGATAAAGACAATCAAGTTATTAGATTTTGGATAAAGAAAATAAATAAATAAAAAAGCATCAATTGCAAAAACTTTAACATACAAAGGTAAACTTAAATGTAAAGTCTTAAATGCTTTACATTTTTCACAGGTGGATAGAAGTATCAGACTTTGTAGACTTTGTAGATAATCTCTTTATTATCTCTTAGTTTTTCAACAAAGCACAATCAATATTTCAGGATGTTGAGTAACAACAGTTTCAACAGATAAGTTGAAACTGCTCTTGCCTTTCTGATAAGCTTAGTGTCAAATCATGCATGGTAAAAGAAAGCTACCCTTCTGTGTGCTAATGAGACGCTTTAGATTCTCAGTTGAATTCAACAGAATGACACGTGTTGGTTCTTCTATGTTAAATTTAGAAGTCTGAAATTACTCAAGAAGAAAAAAACCCACAGTTTTTTTAACACCCTGTAAGAACAACCCGTTCTCACTCCCAAAGCGTAACATTTTACGCTAGGTGACAAATCGTCACCATATTACGTTTTCGGCTACCCACCACGTTCCTAAATGACGACCTCGGAAAAAGAGGAAATATGAGAACCGTCTGGACTGAACCTACACATGTTCGCTCTTTTTCTTCAAATCGCTTAGAAACACGCTATTTAACATCATTAAAGTCCTGGTTAAGGTCAGGAATAAGGTTATGGTCAGGGCTAGGGATAAGGTTAGGTTTAGGGCTGGAATACAGGGCTGGAACGTCTACTACCGCGGGAGCGTCATTGCACTGGATTCCAGCAATAACCCACCGCGTACCATAAGAATGCCAAAGGTCTCCTTTCGCGTTCCTCAGGAACGCCGCGGGACGTGACAAAACGTCGACATGTTACGCCTCGGGAGTGAGAACGCTCTGGTAAGAAGGGTGTGGGGTACAACTAATAGTTCTTGTTTCTTGTTTTCTCCTGCAAGGATCCCTGATGCATCGCAGCATTTATCCAGCTCTCACCTTGGATCCCAAAGTACTGTTGATTTACTGGCTTAGGATTTAGAGTGGGGTGTCTATTATTCAGAGAGTTGATGGTTTGTTTTCCTTTTAGGAAATGTGTGTCCGAGTGTTGAAATGCGTGTATGACTGCAGCCTGCTTTGAAAAAGATGCTTCGACTGTTAGGTAAAGTTAAAAAGCAACATAAAGATTGCAGTCCAGTTACCTTAGACTAAACTATGAGAGAAGCACACAAACTATCCTCATAAACTTGATAATGTATTTAGCGAAGTTACATATTTGTCACAATACAACAGAGAAGTTTGAAACTGTCCAAAGATGAGCTTAATTAACGTAGTTAATTAACGTACATGGTGAAACGTAGCTGAATGTGTCACAGCGCCATTACAGGGGTAAAAAGGTTATCTGTCAACCTGCACACCGCTGTGTGACTGTTTGAAATAAAGTCCCTCTCTTTAAGTTATGAATTTAGTTAATCAGAGTGAAAAACACACAAATCAAGATTAAAACCTTCCATTGGTTTAAATTCTGAAGTAAATAAGTTGGAAATAATGAAAAATTTGTGTGGCTAATGGGATAAAATTAATATCTTCTTCCAAAAACTGAAATATTATTATATTATCAAAAATGATCTGCCCTGTAAAGTTTCATCAAAATCCACCTAGAAGCAAATCTGACCATTCAGCAGATACATCAGTTGATCAAGCTCCTGTCTAAAGATGAAGTGTGACGTTATTTCTAACTCGACAAACTGTATGCATAGAGTCACATTTCAAACTTTTACTATATTACATTACTTTGCACAATCTACAATTTGTGTCTGTGGATGTGGTTTGTTAACCAAAGACAGGCAGTATTAGTTGATAACGTAGCACTCCATCCTCTCATCTAATTTTTCTACACTTTTCTACTATGGACATCACAAAGCATCTTTCTATCTGTGATTAAATAAACACCATGCTAGTTATGAATACCCGAAATCCCAGTTTAATAAATAAGATGACAAACATGTTTACAGTGATAGTACAGGTCTGAAAGGTGTCACCATGGATCAATGCAACAACAACATAATTGGCTAATATGCTTAGCTTTTGAGGTTTTTTAATTCTTTCTTTCTTATGATAATAATGGATTGGATTTATATAGCGCTTTTCAAGGCATCCAAAGCGCTTTACAATGCCACTATTCATTCACTCTCACATTCACACACTGGTGGAGGCAGCTACAGTTGTAGCCACAGCTGCCCTGGGGCAGACTGACAGAAGCGAGGCTGCCATATCGCATATCTGGCCAACAGCAGTAGGCGGGAAGTGAAGTGTCTTGCCCAAGGACACAACGACCAGGACAAAGAGCCCGGGGATCGAACCGGCGACCTTCCGGTTACACATACGCTTCCCAACCCCCTATGCCACGGTCGCCCATGATGTCCTTATATATTTACAAATACAATATGAAAATGTCAATGTTCCTCTACAGTATTCAAATTTCAGAAAAACAACGTTGTCTTGCAAAACACAATCTTGCAACCACCCAACCGCCAGCACCGATCAAAGCACTCAGTATTACCTTTGTTTTGTTTTATTGGTTGTTGTTGTTGTTGATGATGTTTTATTCTAATGTCACTGTATGTGATCTCTTCTTTCACAGCTTGATCTGTTTAAATAAATAAAAAGTCAGATAAGAGAGAAAAACAATATAAAATAATCTTTCATTTAAAAGCACTGAAAAAAGGGTATTTTAGTTTTATAATGTGTAACAACAAGGAGTAATCACAATAGATAACTAGATTATTGAACAACTCAAACTCATTAAATCTGACTCTCACCTTTAGGTTTCCTGTGAACATGTTGTCTAATCAACAAAACCAGTAACACCAGTAGGATCAGAAAACAGACTGATCCAACAGATGACAACACAGGTATGAGAGGGGAACCAGGGCTAGCAATGGAGGCAGGAGGAGAAGTGGATGTAGGTGGAGGTGTGGTGGTGTGTTTGTCTAAAATAAAGCAAACACAGTCATTAAGTTGTCGTCACATTGTGAATGTTGAAAGCTGCAGAAACACAGACAGGTGAGTGTGTCACCTGTGACAGTGATCCAGCTGGATGGAGACTCTCCATGACCGCTGATGTCACACTTGTAGAGGCCTTCATCAGACCTGGAAACATGCTGGATGGTCATGTGACCTGTAGGCTGCTTCCTGATGAGGGAGCCATCTTTATAGAAAGCAGCTGGGAGGTTGGAGGGAGTGGTCTTTGTTTTACAGAGCAGAGTGACGTCATCTCCCTCCATCACAGGGAGGACAGGACTCTGCAGGATCACTGATCCACCTCAACACAGAGACAAACTACAGCATTTCATCCATTTACACACAGCTTCATCAACACTAACTCCACACACTCAGCTTACCAGTGACTGTCAGGTTAACCATGTTACTGATGGGACCCTCTCTGGACTCACACCAGTAAACTCCACTGTCAGACGGGTAAACAATGATGGTACATGAAGAATTAGCTGATTTTCCCCACTGATCACACTTCGTCCTGTTTTCGGTGCTTGTGTTTCTCCTCAGAGTCCATCCAGCAGAGCTGTCGTCCTCCTCACAGCTCAGAGACACAAAATCTTCTTTAAAGATCTGAGAGCTGCTGGGACTCACAGTCAGACGAGCTGTGAGGGTTAAAATGAAAAACTGATGATCTGTTAGACTTTACATTGTGAAACATGAACCCAATCAGGTCATATCAGTGAACATTTGTCAGGTTTAAACTGTGACAGAAGAAGGTTACTGACCTTGGTTTGTTGTGCAGCTCAGCAGTGAGATCAGAACTAAAGAGAAATGACACTCAGGTTGATTTGAGGTGAACATAAAGAACAACTCCACACAAAGACAAAGACTCGTCTCTCTCTGATATATTTGCTCATTTTATACATGATGACAGCAACATGTTTAAAATAATTTGGTTGAAGATCCATGTTTCCTAATAATGTATCTAATTTATTGTTGAGGGAGAGCTGAAGTCTATCCCAGCTCTTATAAGGTGAGTACAGATCACCAGTCCATCACAGACTAACATTCACACCTACAGCCAGTTTAGAATCACCAGTTAACCAAACATGTCTTTGAACTGTGAAGGAAACTTACAGACACTAACCACCTCACCTCTGTGACATCTGTACTGTTAGACATAATTTACTGACCTTTGCTTTTTATTATCATTTCACAGCATCCAAACCTTTCTAGATTTCTTTCTTTATTTCTTTCTTATTTTATGTTTGTTACTGACTGACTGAGTGGAGTTCAGACATTTCAAACCCATCATGTTGTTTTTTAATATAAAAAACAACTCTTAAAGTGATCATTATAATTATGAGCAATGAGCACATTGTGAGTATATACAAAATATCCATTACATTTAGATAACCCAGTAAAGTTATGTGTCCACTGTGCAGCTGTGTTGATATAATGAGTGAATGATTTGATCTTTTCACTGCCTGCTGTGTTTCCTCGACTCCTGAGCAAAGATAAAGAGTCAGTTCAGACCTGCAGTTGGTCCTCGTGGTGTTTGAACTTGAATTCAGCCTGATTTGTTTTTCATGTCTTCTCCTCCATCATCAGTTATCAGGAGAGCAGACAGTCAAAGTACAAGAATTCAAACAAACACAGAGATTCTACTTACAGAGCAGACACAGCACAGATGTTTCCTTCATCGTCCTTCTCACTCATTTGAGCTTTTTTTCATTTCTGTCACTGACACCAAGTAAAGCCCGCCCTCTTCCTCTGAGCACCAGCTTTCTATTGGTTCAAACACAGAGGTGGGGGACTATTATTTTTCTCTTTGTAAAGATACAAGTGGTTCAAGTTTCAAGTTTTATTGTCATGTACAGATAAACAGTGTTGCCACATTTACCCATACTGAAAATTCTTTGGCTCGTACTCCTCAACTTTACATGAAGTGTGCAGTTAAATTAAGAAGATAATAACAGAAAATAGCAGTAATAATAATGATAAAGTGAAAAAAAAGATTCACTTTTTAAATATTTAGAGAATTTAAGACAAGTAGTATTTACAGTTTGTGCAAAACTAGTGGAATGAGCATTTAAGTGGCATTAGTTGAAGTGACAGTGTGCAGAGTCCTATAATTGTAGTGATGTGTAATTGTGAATAGAATGTCAGCAATTCAAAAGCCTGATGGCTTGTGGGTAAAAACTGTCCCTGTGTCTGCTAGTGTGGGTCTGGATGCTCCTGAAGCGCCTGCCGGACAGCAGGAGTGTGAAGAGTCTGTGGCTGGGATCAGAGAGGAGCCGCTGTGTCTTCCTCATGCAGCGCTGTCTGTAAAGATCCTGCATGGCTGGCAGTTCAGTCCTGGTGATGCGCTGTGCTGATCTCACCACCCTCTGCAGAGCTTTGTGATCCAGAGCATTACAGCTGCCGTGCCAGGTGGTGATGCAGCCAGTCAAAATACTTTCAATGGTGCATCTGTAGAAGTTTGTGAGTATTCTGGAGTTCATGCCGAATCTTCTCAGGTGCCTCAGGAAGAAGAGCTGCTGTCTTGCTGACCAACTCAGATCCTCGCTGATGTTGGTGCCTGGAATCCGAAGCAGCTGACTCTCTCCACCTCCTCTCCTTCGATGTGGATGGGGATGTGGCCTCCTTTCGGCAGTCTCCTGTGATCCACAATGAGCTCCTTGGTTTTCCTGATGCTAAGCACCAGGTTGTTGTTGCGGCACCATGATGTCAGGGCTCTCACCTCTGCACTGTATGCCCTCTCATCTCCATCAGAAATGCAGCTGATGATGGTGGTGTCATCTGCAAATTTGATGATGGTGTTGGAACTTTGTGTTGCTGTACAGTCGTGGGTGAACAGGGAGTACAGCAGGGGGTTGAGCACACACCCCTGGGGGGCACCTGTGCTGAGTGTGAGTGTGAATGAGGTGATGTTGCTGATCCGAACCACCTGAGGTCTGTCTGTCAGGAAGTCCAGGATCCAGCTGCACAGGGAGGAGCTGATTTTCATGTCACGGAGTTTCATGACAAGTCTGCATGGTATGATGGTGTTGAAAGCAGAGCTGTAGTCTATGAACAG
Organism: Mchenga conophoros; assembly: GCF_057382185.1. Classification (NCBI taxonomy): domain Eukaryota; kingdom Metazoa; phylum Chordata; class Actinopteri; order Cichliformes; family Cichlidae; genus Mchenga; species Mchenga conophoros. Next base: position 39,994,914 of record NC_140528.1, read on the forward strand.
CATCCGTACATATGTGTTTTTCTGGTCCAGGTGAGAGAGGGCAGTGTGAAGTGCTATTGCATCATCTGTAGATCTGTTGGTCTGTAGACAAACTGGAGCAGATCAAGTGAAGCAGGGAGTGAAGATGTCATTTGAGCTTTGACTATGCGCTCAAAGCAGTTCATGGCAATGGAGGTGAGTGCTACTGGGCGATAGTCATTTAGGCAGCTAACATTAATTTTCTTAGGGACAGGAATGATGGTGGTCCTCTTAAAACATTTTTGGGACAGCAGACTGGAGCAGAGAAAGGTTAAAAATGTCTGTGAAGACCAGTTTGTGAGCACATGCTTTGAAAATACGAGCTGGAATGTTGTCTGGTCCAGGAGCTTTCCGAGTGTTTACCTTTCTGAAGTATTCACACAGACTGCCTGAGATATCTGAAGAGGGAAGCTGTCCTTCTGGTTGGGATAGGTTCGTACAATAGCCCGCGATACGACGTCATTGATGCATTTGTGAATAAAGTCTGTTACGTACTCGGCATAATTGTTGATGTTGTTGTCAGCGTGTGATATAGATGGTTTATATATGGCCACTAGAGGGAGATGTTGGACTTTACATACTAACATGGATACAAGCAGATCATCAGTGATGCTTCAATGAAACTTTTTATCTAATATAATTACGCTGAACATAAGCGCGTGTTTATAGTAGCTTCATTTGTACAAATGTTCCAAAAGGTAATGAAACAGACTGTGTACTTCGTGATCAGACTGAAATACTGAAATACTTCAAATACAATTAACCAGAGTACAGTAAATATAATTAATAAGCACAGTCTTCAGGAAAAAGCTGATTTTTTTTGTATTCCATACTCTACTGGTCAGTACAGCACCAGTGAAGTTAATTTGCAGTAACTGAGTTTTAATGAATGTTCATTGATTTTCACATTGAGCAACACACAGACAAATTCCACTTTGAAGTTGCTATTGCTGGCTGCTCTCGCATTTTAAAGTGGTTGCTTACTGATGATCTTCCTTTTTAGATTTCATGTTAATGGTTCTGTAATTTTTGGACAATGGAATCAAACCCCCAAAGATTTCATACTTTTTTTTAACAATATTTGCTGTTTGTGTGACACACTACTAAAAATATAAAAAACATACAGTACTTGGTTGAGACGTAATATTTTAACAACAAAAGTACAGACATCCCAAGCTCACCTCTCCCCTGCTCTGGCTCTAGCGCCCTCTCTGCCAGAGCGATGGTGGCTGAGAGGCAGCGGAGCTGCGGTGTGAGTGCCTGGCTTAAAAGAAGGACATGTTGGCTGCATTTAACTTTCAGTTACTCTTCATATAGTTGGTAGGAGTCAGACCATGTTTCTTTTTAGAAGAAAAACATTACACCAGGTAACCTGCAGTGTTGAAAATGTGTTTTCCGATGATGTTTGCTACCTTACAATCCGTCCTGCTCTGTAGTAAAATCAGAGACATTTGACCGTCCTGTTGCTCCCATTGAAATTTTTATAGTCTATTTAAAATCTGAAACTTAAAATTGTCCGTAGCCTGCTGCTGTTACCACTGTCCTGTTAGAAATGGAATGAGAGAGGCTGCTCATTTTGTCATATGTGCCAATATAAAACCCAAGGTACTAACTAGCTAACTGACTGAATGCCCATTAACCTTATAACTCCTGGTGTGTGTGTGTGTGTGTGTGTGTGTGTGTGTGTGTGTGTGTGTGTGTGTGTGTACAGAGAGACAGCCAGGTTCATAATGGATATAAGGGAGATTTTTCAAAAAGAGGAGCCAATTACCACAAAGGCCACAGATTTTACAACCACAGCTAAAAATGAAATTTAGAGCAAACTTGCCGCGACATGTTTCCTCAGGTTAGATGTTAGTTAGTTTTTGTTCACTGAAATGTCGGTTTGCTTTGGCTCACACAGAAGACATCGTATTATATAGATGTCCTTTTGTACTCCTTTAAAGCGAAACATGCTTTGCATATGCGGCCAAGGGTGTTTGTCCTCTTCAGTTTTAGCAGAGACATTATTAGTAGTATTATCCAGTGTGTGAAATTAATTTTTTTTTTTAAAAAGTAACAAGTCGAATATTGCCAAATGTAGTGGAGTAAAAGTACTTTTTCTTCTTCACAAATGTACTCAAGTAAAAGTAAAAAGTATCATGCAAAAAAGTAAATTTTTTTCCAAAACCTACTCAAGTAAATGTAACGGAGTAAATGCAACTCGTTACTACCCACCTCTGGATAGTCATAATAGTGTCAAATGACATATGAATTGCTGTATATGATACTGAGCACAATGTGCAAAACATTTTTTACTGATTTACAATTACCGTAATTGTCGGGCTATAAGCCGCTACTTTTTGCACAAGCTTTGAACCCTGCGGCTTTTAGTCAGGTGCGGCTTTTCTATGGATTGTCCATGATTTTTATCATATCGTAAGACGATTTGTTTTGTTTGTTCCGCTGTTGTACGGCACTACGTTGCCTGGCGGAAGGGCATGTGATCAGACACACAGTATCGGGGTTCAAGAGTGGTATGTTGGTCACATGTCCATCCGCCAGGCAACATAGTGCCGTACAAGTAGCACGAAAAACAAACTTCAAAGTAGCGCTACGCGTTCAGCGGGAGTCGTGGATGGTGTGCGGCAATAAACTTGCGAAAAGCAAGTTATGCTCAACTCCACCGGTGGAATCTGACAGCGTGGAAAAGTGTGAAAACATCCATCCATCCACCTGAGCCTAAAAGGTAGTCTGAATCTATTTTTCTGGTGTGCTGTAGGTTATTGTTATGTACTAAATTTGTTACTCGTTTATGAGGCACAGCACATGTTTCGTACTTGTAATTACCGCTACTTGTACATATACCTAAAAAGTTATGCAAATATGTACCCATAACTTGTTTTTCAAAATATTAATAAAAGGGGTGTGTCTCCAAACAGCCATCTCTTTCCTGACAATTCGCTTTGTGCATATTCTCTTACATATGATAAGTCAACATTGAAACACCTGCGGCTTTTAGTCAGGTGCAGCTAATGTATGTACAAAACAGGATTTTCCCCTGATTTTAGCTTGTGCGGCTAATATTCAGGTGCGCTTTTATAGTCCGGGAAATACGGTAAAAGCCATCTAACATTTCACTGGATAGAAAACCAATTCTTAGCAGGGCTTTTATTGTGAAATGTTTGCAGTTAAGAAAAAAAAACTGAAACTGATTTAAACAATTTATTTTGGGGTCTGTTATCTCCTAACAGCTAGTTAACAAAATCATGTTACTTCAGTACAGCAGAGAATAAATGAGAGAAGAACAGAGTGCTTGTGATTGGTCACAAGCCTCAGTTTGGATGAGGCTTGTGACCTATCACAAGCCTCAGTTTGGATGAGGCTTGTGATTGGTCAGCACTTTGGGTTCAAGCTCAGATGACAGCAGCATTGAGGCATCAGTGAGTAGAAGTAATATTGACAAGGAACTTAAATGTGATTAACTTTTCCTTTACACCTTAAATGACAGAAGATGTAGAATACTTCTGTTAGGATGCCTGGGTCGTCGACCCAGGGTTTTTGAGTTTATGATATTATTTATACTGTCTAGTTTTTGGTTTCTTTGAGTTCTGTCTTATGGCTTAGGTCTCTGTCTTCTTTAGTTGCTCTGTCTCCCCTATCACCTGCATCCCCTTGTCTAGTTCGCGTCTATGTGTATCTTAAGTTCCTATATCCCCGTGTTCAGTCAGTGTTTGTGTCTGCCCTGGTCCCACGTCTCTGTTCCCTTTGCAGTGCCTGCATGTGAGTCTGTGTCTTTGTTCAGTCTGTGTTATGCGTTTCCTGTTTTACTTTGAAGGTCTGTGTCTTATCTCAGTGTGTTCAGTTTACGCTTCTTTGGTCTCGTCAGTTCTGATTTGTCCCAGCTGTGTTTCCCTTCTGTTACTCATTCCCTGATTGCTCCCTCTGTGTATTTAAGCCCTGTGTTTCTCTGTGTCTGGGTCGCGATCTACCGTTTATTTTGCTGTGTGTTCTGCCTGTCCACCGGTGTTTGCTTATTTTTTGACATTTTCCATTTATGTCATGTTAGCGTTCAGCATTAAAGCTGTTTTTGGTTTAAGTTCTGTCTCCAGAGTCTGCACCTTGGGTCCTATTCCTGTCTGCACACAGCCACACCTAACAGCTTCTTAATTTAGCCAATCACAAACCTTCAAAAAAAACTTTTTGATTCCATGTGACATGTGTGTAATCAACATCTTCATTTCAAGCTGTCCAAACATTTCTGGAAAGGCTGTACACATACAAAAGTATTCACACAGTTTGGACTTATGATGCTCTGACCCAAGATTATTTTTTTTAATCTAAAAGCAGATCTTACAGTGATCACAATGACTGTGTTATGGTCTTGGCTCATGTGACCCAGTATTTCTGAGTTCCATGTTATCCTGTAAATGCCTAGTTTACAGTTTCAGTTTATGGTTTATGAGGTTCCCCTTGTGTGATCACCCCTGTCAAAGTTCCCGTGGTTGTTACGTGTCTCATCTGTCATGTTTTGGGCCTGTGTGATTCTCATTGTTAAGTTTGTGTCATGTCTACGGCTCCATGTTTCCCGTTTTATTTTTGTAAGTAAGTAAGTAAAACTTTATTTATATAGCACCTTTCAAGATAAAAATCACAAAGTGCTTCAGAAGCTAAAACCTAAAAATAAAAATCAACTAAAAGCAAGTTTAAAAAGATGGGTTTTTAGCTGTTTTTTAAAAGCGACCACTGAGTCCACAGATCTCAGGCTCAAAGGGAGAGAGTTCCACAATCTGGGGGCCACAGTTCCAAAAGCTTTGTCGCCTTTTGTTTTCAGCCTCGTGTGTTGGACAGCAAGCAAGCCCTGGTCACATGACCTCAGGGACCTGCTGGGAATGTATGGATGTAAAAGTTCACTTATATATGTTGGTGCTTGTCCATGCAGGGCCCTGAAAGTCAAGGTCAAAACCTTAAACTGGATCCTGAATTTAATGGGGAGCCAGTGCAGCTGAATCAGCAGGGGTGTGACAAAATTTGGAGGACTTGGTCAGAAGCTTTGCAGCAGCGTTCTGAACAACTTGCAGACGCTCCAAAGAGGCTTTACATAAACAAGTAAACAAAGAATTACAGTAGTCCAGACGAGAAATGCATGAATGACAATTTCTAATTCGGAGCGCGATACAATGGGACTCAGCTTAGCAATGTTTCTCAAATGATAAAAACAGGAGCGAACCAAAGATTTTACATGGGCATCCAAAGTCAGAGCTGAGTCAATACTAACACCAAGGCTCCTGATAGACGGTTTTGCAAATGTAGCAAGTGGACCCAAGTTTTCCATAACACTAGGTACAAAATTTTTAGGAGCACAAACAAGAACTTCAGTCTTCTCCTCATTTAGTTGAAGAAAGTTTCCAGCCATCCAACATCTAATGGAGTCTATGCACTTGTACAAAATCTGTAGCTTGGAAACATCATGGGGCTTAAAGGAGATATATACCTGAATATCATCTGCATAGCAGTGATACGAAATGTCCTTAAAAGTGCTTAACTCATTCACTGCCATTGACGTCTATAGACGTCAATTACGTTTCGTGTGTCACAAAGCAAGAAATATTAGTGTCAAAGGCACTTTTCTGCTTGAAATGTATTTTTCACAAAAAGCTCGTTTTCTCCCTTTTTTGGTCAAAACAGGCATTATTGGTGGAACCCACCTCTCTTCTACAGCTGATTACTAAAGAATGGAAAATGGTAGAAACAAGCTTTTTTTTTTGGATGAAAGAAGAGAGTCTGTTCTTCATTTTGGTAGGTTCAGCGTTTATATGATCATAACACACAGTTTTCTGTGGCTCTTCAAAAATGAGTAAAAATGCTCAAAAACCCTGGCAGTGAATGAGTTAATAAGTGTTGAAGAGGAAGTAAATACAGTAAGAACAATAAAGGCCCCAAAACTGAACCTTGTGGCACACCATAGGCAAGAAAAGTAGAAGAGGAACTGTACTTAGAGGTAGCCACAGAAAAGGATCGTTCATGCAAATAGGATTCAAACCAGTCCAAAGCAGCCCCTGATATACCCACCCAGTCTCTTAGCCTATCTAGCAGAATATGATGGTCCACAGTATCAAAGGCGGAGGTCAGGTCCAACATCAACAGAACGGAGCATTCTCCTGCATCACATCTCATTAAAATGTCATTGGAGACTCTAAGAAGTGTAGTTTCAGTAGAATGAGCTCTACGAAAGCCAGATTGGAATTTATCCAGAATGCTGTATTCATCTAGAACAGCTATAAGCTGCTTAGCCACAACCTTTTCTAAAATCTTAGAAATGAACGGTAATTTTGAAATCGGTCTGTAGCTACTGAGAAGAGAAGCATCAAGCTTAGGTTTTTTTAACAGTGGGTGAATAACAGCATTCTTACAATAAACAGGGACCTGACCAGAAACCAGTGAGGTATTGATAATTGTCAGCACACAGGGACCAATAGACTGAAAGACATTTTTAAACAAAGATCCAGGTAAAATATCAAGAGAGCAGGAGGATGCTTTCATTGAATTAACCAACTTGACCAGCTCAGGTAAGGACACAGGTAAAAATCTTTCTAAAATTACAGGCCTAGCTTGAGTTGGAGCAGACAAGAGAGACACAGAAGGAGAGATACTGTTCCTCACGTTACTGACTTTTTCAACGAAGAAAGAAAGAAATTTTTCACAATCTTCATTTGATGAAATTGGGACATCAGGTGGAGCAGGAGCAACAATATCACTAATGGTGTCGAATAGTACCTTAGGGTTACCTCTGCTCTTAGACACTAAGTCTGAGAAATAGGCCGCCCTCGCATCTCAAACTGAAGTGTTAAAAGAGACTAAAAGGTCCTTTAGATAAAGGAGATGGACATGCAAACGCGTTTTCCTCCATAAACGCTCAACCTTATGGCAGCAACGCTTTAAGAAGCGAATGCTGTCATTTAACCAGGGAGACGACTTTGAAACCGGAGCTAGTCTAACTTTGACAGGACAAACATTGTCTAAAATACAAAGACAATGATTATTAAAAAGATTTGTTAAAAAATGAACATCATTATAAGAAGATAAAACTAAATTAAAAGCATCGGAAAATTTAACAGCACTAGAGGAAGTTAAGATGCGAGAGCTAACCACATGTCGAATAGGAGAGAGGGACAAATGGAAAGACAGATTAAAAAGAATACAATGATGATCCGAAATAAAAATGTCCTCAGTACAAATAAAATCAATGTTTAAACCTAAAGTAAAAACAAGGTCCAGTGTGTGTCCTTTGGTGTGTGTGGGACCAGACACATGCTGAGTAAAATGAAAAGAATCCATGACGCTAAGGAAACCTCTGGCAAAGAGGTCAGAGTCATCATCAACGTATATTAAAATCCCCGACTATAACCAGTCTGGACAGCTTCAAAGTCGAGGATAAAAAGTCACTGAACTCCTTTAAAAACATAGTGTTTAGGCCAGGGCCCTATTTCAGGAAGCCGGTTTAGAAAACTCAGAGTGAAAAACGATACTCAGGGTTGAGTAACCCCGAACTGTCCAACTCGGAATATTCGGTTTCAGAAAGGCTGATAACAAGTAGTTCAGTCAACGCGGAGTTGCTTTAACCCCAAGTTAAGCGCGCGCACGAGGATACATAAAGCCCTGATTAGTGGAGCACAGATTAAGCGAGTCACCATGGAGACGGAGGGAAAGAAGGTGCGGTCAATGTATTTTACAGCGCTTGACGCCGAAATTCTGATGGCAGCATATGCTGATAACATGCAAATTTTGCAGAAAAAAAAGTAACACAGCCACAGCTGCAAAAGCATGCATGGCAAAACATAGCCGACAGAGTCAATGCGTGAGTGTTAATTTAAACATTGATCGAGGGATTTCCACCCATTTAACACGTTATTTTATCATATGTTATTTTATTTGTTATTTTATACATTTCATTTTGTGACGTGATGTGAGCGCAGGTGCAACCCAACAGGCCCCAAACGTGCCTGGCAGCAAGTAAAAATGAAATATAAAAATATAGTCCAAACAGGTAAGGTGTAATTGTATTATGAGCCATAGTGCTTGGTCTGTTTGTCCCATGTAAATCAATTGCAGTTAGAGGCTACATTAATTTTCTGTCTGTAAGCACTTATTGAAATCATCTGAGCACATTACAAGTACATATTTGCTTACTCTGTATGCTCAAAGGTGACCCGTTATAGCCAACAGAAAAAAAGCGGAGGCCCGAAAAACAGGTGGGGGTCCTCCACCACCACAACTCACAGAGGCTGAGCAGTTGGCCCTCAGCCAAAACAGTGGGCGCCCTGTGGCCGAAGGCATCTCTGCGGGGACATCCTCTGAGTCAATAACCCCGCAAGACACAAGTGCCTACATAAGGGGTAAATTCAAAATAATACATGATGTGCATACATCCTTTCTTCACAGTCACCTTCGCAGTGCGACACATTCATTTGATAAACTCTTTACCATAATGGATTATTTTGTAGTGAAGTTATTTTCCTACTGATTTTGCCTTCCCTCAGTCTTGGTTGTCTTTGAGAGCATAATGACAATGAAGTGTAAGGTGATTGGTATGTTTGTTAATTGCCATTTGGTCCCTTGTAAGTTATAAGAAGAATTTTGCACTATATATTCCAGTCTTTTTTTATTTGTCATATTTAGTTTCACTTCCCCTATCCTGTCATTATGTTCATTGTTGTTAGCTGTTTCCCCATGTGATTCCACTTCCCTTGGTCATTCCTTATGTGTATTTAGTCTGCGTGTTTCTGTTCAGTCAGTGCCAGGTCGTCTGTTTTCATCACCATTTTTACAGTTGTGTTTCATAGTTTACTCAGTGTTCATAGTTTCTTCATGGTGTTTTCACTGAGTGTCGTAGTCTTTTAGTTTACTCAGTATATTTAGTCTTCTTTGTTTTCTTATGATAGGTTTGTAGCTTGAACCCATCCGCTGGAACGTTGAAGACAATATAATTACACGGCAAAGCAAGACACGAAGTAGGCAAAGTTCTTCATGTTTCTCGTGCACGGGAGATAACCGGACAAACGCCGTTCCTTCGCTTGACCCCAGTTGCTCTCTCCGTTCTCCCGTACCACTGTTCTTTTATTGAGGTTACATGAATATGCATAGGTTCATTAACATATGACGTCTACATACACACAAAGAGTACCTTGCCTGTGTGTGTGTGTGTGTGGAGTGATTTGTGTGAGGTCAAGATGTGACCCTGTGAACGCTGGTGCCAGGAGTCTAGCGGGTCCATCTAAACAAAAGGCTCTTATACTTAAAGAGATATACGTGTGTTTGCTATACCATATATCAACAAAGAGAAGATAGGACCTCTCTGATGCTCCTAGGCTGTGGGTGTGCATTCTAGTGTGGAATACACACCAAGGCTTTGTAGCCTGTTAAAGATCACACGCCACTACACAATTGATTATACACCTCTAAGCATACATGGTTAAATATTTCTAAGCATAAATGACAATCAACAATACAAAACCTAACATCTTAGTTTCATGTTTTGTTATCACTTACAGCCAAATAAAGGCTCGCCTTTTGTTAACACCTGCAACCCCCTGCATCTGCTTCTGGGTCTTATAAATGAACACACTGGCGCACCCCGCCATGGCAACTTGTGATTATATGTTACACGTATAATAGCTTTTTCTTAGCAATGAATAAATAAATCATAAAAAAAGAAAATAACATAAATGAATAACTCTTGAAAGGTTTAAACGGCAGTAACAGATAGATGATAACAGACTGAAGAGTTTCCTTCATGTACTTTCTTTTTTTTTTTATTTCATTTAGAACGATGAAAACTTCCAACAAAATGTAAAAATTGATAAATAAAAACAAACCAAAAAACAAAAACTTCACAGCAGATCAGAAGAAGAAACATCTGACTCTGCAGGTAACTGAAAATATTTTATCTCTTTGCTTTCATAACACTGTAATAGCCCTTAGCAAAACGTGTCTTATGTTTTTCAGTCAGAGCTGATTAGTGGATCCTGAACATCACCAGACACATTATTGTCTATAATCCACAGAACTTCATTTAGACTCAGACTGTTATACACAAAAAACTGTTTGTGCTGTCAGTAACAATCAATATTTATACTGTAACAGTTGAACATGAGGATCAGTTTGTGTGATTCAAACCTCAAAGAACATGTTTGATCTTATAAGCAGAACCTGAAGTATTTCCAATACTGTAACATAGAGGACACCGAAGCGGTGACTTGAAAAAAACGTTTTTTTTCCTTCTTGTAAACAAAAATGAAGATGAACAAACACTGTAGATCATAGAGTCTCTGACAGACAGCACAGAGACACACTAATGCAGTCTGAATATGGTTTGATGATAACACAGGTCTGCAACCAAAAAACTACATACATACATAGATTTTCTTTTGTGTCTTATACATTTTTACTGACTGAAACTGGGAAAAATATCTTAAAAATTCCACCTCATCAGGTTTTCTTGCAAAACCTTTTAGTTTAATTAAGCGAACAATTTCCTTTTTTAAACTGAAATCTAGTACACTTGAGTCAAAAAATCTAGTCCAACAATTATGTCTTACAAATATTAAATTAATGTGAGACTCAAGAGAAACACAAGTAGAAAATGCAAGGCATTGAGGGGTGTCAGTGGGGTTGGGGTGGATGTGTGAGGAGCTCAGATGATTGTGTCCCAACAGGTTTATTTTGTTCATAGCAAAAGGTAAGGAATCTCAGAACAATTATGAATAGTAAATTGCAATAAAATATAGATTTTCTCATCATTGTTGTGCTTTTGTAATGTAAAGGGAAATGGAGATAATTTTTGGATTCAGTACCCTAAAGAGCAAAACATTTACCAAAAATATCCCAGCTGGAATTTCTTTTTTTTTTTTTTTGCAGACCTGTGTAATCAGAGACATTTAAAATCAAACCAAATCTGGACGTGTTGGATGTCTGTCTGCTGGATGATCAGATCATCTGTCTGTATCTGAATGTTCACTGACAACACTGAGTCTGAACAGCAGCAGGAGAAGTGTCTCAGAGTTCATCTGGAAAAAACTCTGAGACACTTCAAACATGCTACAGTTCAACAGGAGGCTGCAACGAATCCCGACTCTGTTGTTTTTTATGTTTTCTGTAGATGAGAAAAACAACAACAGCACCAACAAGAATCAGTACAAAAACTATCAGACCGACTATCAGTCCAACAGATCCATTTTGCTTCCCTCCATCCTCTGTGCGTCCTCCTTTGTTTTCTAGAAGTGAGAAACAGGTGTGAGATGCTTAGAAAAAATGAAACAACAACCAGGAAGCAGCTTCACCTCTGATCACACACACTGAACTCACCTGGAGGAACAACTCTCAGGTAGATGATGCTGAAGAGCTGCCATGAAAGCTTTTCTTCCAAGAAGACTTGACACTCGTATGTTCCAGTGTCATTAATCGTCACATCCTTCAGAATCAGAGACACGTCTCCATTCTTCATGTCTTTGTCATGCAGATCCACCCGGTTCTTAAAAGATGGATGCTGTTCATTTTGAACAAAGCGACCATCCCGGTACAAAAACACACTTTTATCTCCAAGGTCAGCTCTGCTCCACTTGACAACCCTGATGTTGTTGTTTGGAGCTCGACATGTCAGAGTGACATTCTTTCCCAGTTCAACTGTGATGTTTTTCTGGTCTGAAAGAGGAAACAAGACAGAGCAGAAAGGTAAAAGGTCAAAGTACAACTGTTCACTTCTATAGCATATGGTCTGTACAAAGTGTACAAATCCATGGAGGGATTACATTGGCACTTTTTAAATGCATTTTCTTTGATATTTGAGTAAGATGCATTTCTCATTTCAATGATGTTAAGGGTGTGTTTTTTGCCAAGACGCAAACAGCATTCATGAAAAGTGGAAAAAAAACTTAAATAATTTTAATTTATTTAAATACAAAACAATTTATTAAACATAAGCTAGCAAAGAAACAAACGTCACAAACAGGTGGAGTGGAAGACAGACTGATGATCCTCCCATGCCAGACAATCAGTGACAGCAGACCATGGCTTGTGGGATATGGGTCATAGCAGTTGTTCAGGTCAAACTTTAAACCCGGTCCTTTCTGGCAGCATTTGCAAAAAGAATGTTTTACTTTTCCAAGATGAGCTCTATAAATTCTCTATAGGCTCTTCTTGTTTGTGCTTCTTTTGTCTGTTTAATTATTAATTTCTATAATTATTATTCATTTATTACAGTGCATGTGTAACATGACAACAAAAGATAAGACAGAAATAAAAAAAAGAAAGGCGGGGGAAATATAATAAAAGAACAGAGCACAAGTTGGAAGTGCAAAGTATCACCAATTGCTGCACTTAAGGAAAACATACAAGAAAAAAAAAACAAATAAAAAAAACATCTAGAGGAGAAAAATATAAATGAGTACAGATACACAAATCAACAATTTGGGGTCTGTGTGTGCATGAGCCTAGAACAGGGTCCCGGAGCCCCAACTGTCCCAGAAATACCCTACTCTTCATGACTATGTCCCAAAGGCTCAAACTTAGGTTCAGCCATTCACACGCGCACAGACACACTTACACACCTGGGCCATTCACTGAATCACGCATACCCACCCACTCAATCATCAGCCTCTTAAAGTACCGCTTCCACCCTATCTGCACACTTTCTTCACTCAGTACATTTCCATCTTTTATCACCCTAACCTGAGGCACATCCTTTCCAGCTAGATCTCCCTGACTAGCCAATCTACTGACTAGCCTACCATAATACAAAGAAAAAATAAATAAACTCCAACAATCCCATGACCTCCTATGAGCAAGCACTCTGGTGACAGTGGCAAGGAAAAAAATCCCTTTTAACAGGAAGAAACCTCCAGCTGAACTGAGCTAACAGAGGGGCGGCCATCTGCTGTTACCGGTAGGAGGTGAGAGAAGGAAAGCAGGATAAAGACATGTTGTGGAAGAGAGACAGAGGTTAATAACAGATATGATTCAATGCAGAGAGGTCTATTAACACATAGTGAGTGAGAAAGGTGAATGAAGAAGAAATACTCAGTGCATCATGGGAATCCCCGGCAGCCTACATCTATTGCAGGATAACTAAGGGAGGATTCAGGGTCACCTGATCCAGCCCTAACTATATGCTTTATCCAAAAATAAAGTTTTAAGCCTAATCTTAAAAGTAGAGATAGTGTCTGTTTCCCGAATCCAAACTGGAAGCTGGTTCCACAGAAGAGGGGCCTGAAAACTGAAGGCTCTGCCTCCCATTCTACTTTTAGAAGTGTAGCAGAGATTAATTTGAAGTTAACATGATTATGCTCAGATTCATTAACTCAGTTCTTTATATCGTTTAGTATTAACAAATTGTATACTGTCAGTTTAGAGAATGGGCAACTCATGAAACATCTGCTTACATCTAGTTTAATTCAGTTATGTGTATCCACAAAGAGCAGTAAACCGCAGAGCATCTGATAACAGCCTGTTGTGATTGTTTTTCCTAGGCTGAACCACAACCGCTAATTTTAGGGTTCCCCTACCTGTTGAATCCCACTTCAACCTCTTCCCTACTCATTTTCCTGTTTAGAGGCAAAGTCACCCTCTAAAGTGTAGGCAACAGAGAGCCAATTGTTTTATTTCCCTTCTTTTTCTCTGCTCGTATACAACTGTATTTATCAGAATTAAAATTTAAAGTAAATCTTTGTATTCCCATTTAATAATATTATTTTATTATCAGTTAGCTTTGCACTGCAAAAACAACCTTCAAAGAGCTAGTTTTCACTTTCTTGGTTTAAGGAACATTTCAGAGTCTGTACTTTTTCACTTTTACCTGAGTAAAGAAGTAGAATCAACTTTTACTGGAGTATTTTTTAACTCTAGTATCTGTACTTCTACTTAAGTTAAGTACAGAATGTCTGTACTTTTGCCACCTGGCTTTGGTTAACAGCTGATCTCTACCATTTCTACCATATCTCAGACTCATGAGCTGAATTCTACTCCACCCAGCCTCGTGCCACCTTCACAGAGATGGACATACAGAATTACAAAGAAAATATTTTAGTGGGAAATTTATATACACCAGGCCGATAATGTTGATAATGTCTTTATCCTGTAGTAAAACACTGTTTTCTAACAGCTGAGCCTCACCTGCTGAGACAAACACGAAGATGCCGACAAAGACCAAACAGCAGAGTGACGCAGATGTTCCAGCAGCCATTTCCGTGTTCTCAGGTTCTAATGATGTTAGTTTGTTCTAAATGTCTGAGGATGTCGGTACTTTCAGTGTATATCAGAACCAGAGTTTAAAGTCTCAATACGTTAGGTAATTAGTTAACAATTAATTTTTAAGAAAGCTGAAAGTCTCCGACTGTGACAACTACCGCATCGCTTGATACTTCCGTTTAACGGTATGTTGCATTCTGCTCGAATGGGAAATAAGAAACCCAGAGTTCAGCTGGACCGCTTCATCAAGATCTCACTCTCGCAAAGTTTCTCCAACTTACCAAGCCAAACTTTAGTGCACATGAACAGTAGTAATACTGGAAACTGTAACATATGTACTACAACTGTTCCGCACTTGTTACTCAATGAATAACCCATACTCCTATTATTAGCCAGCCTCGATCTTTAAATGCACTTCAGTTACTTTTTATCCTCTAGTAAAACACTCGCTCTGATGCTAGCGATGGTTCTGTTTTGTTCCCTCGCTGGGGAACCAAAAAAGAAACAAACTGTTTTTACTGCCTGACTACCACAGTTTCCAAGGTAACCGGAACGCAGCATCAAGGCGGTAACCAGTCGATGTTCTAAATGGTTCTACTTCATGCCGCTCTGTGACGTCACCACATTGACTTTCTGCAGCCAATAAGCAAAAACCCGGCTATGACCCTGATAGTGACGTTTTTATCTGACCAATCAGGAGTAGCTCGCAACATTTTAAACTTCTACGTACTTCCGGAATTAACGTTCTCCTCGTCTCTCACACTGATGATCATGAAATGTAAACTAACAACGGTAAGCTGATGAAATGCACAAATAGATAGCTGAATGTTGAGATGGCAGTTGTTTGTGTATGATTTGTTGAAACAATAGATCATATCTGACATTACCTCATTGTAGAACTAGCACAAATGAGGGAAGTCAGCTTTTATAGGTACGCCCAATACATCTAGTCAGCTGTACTTGTCTTTCTTAAAGTGAAATGCTGTGCAGTGAATCTTGAATCAACACTCATCTATTATATTTTGCTGGGAAATTGGGATGGACATTTATAAGGCGGAAACTGAGTTTGTGTGATTAGTTTTTACTCTTCAGTGCAGCCTGAACTGTCAGAGCATCCACTGCTCTATCTGTTGTCTTCTACCAAAACAAATTCAGGGTTGCAGGTCAGCTTAAGCCTATCCCAGTGTGTTGCTAGCTAAAGGTCCAGCTGCTGTATTTCACAGGGAGAGAAAAGAGTGTGAGATTTTTCCATCTGTGATGAAGTTGGTTGAAAGAAAAGACAGGGCAGGAGTGGAAGAGACATTAGATGTAAAGGTAAGGACTGCTCACATGTCAGTCCTGTTTCTAAATCAGATATTGGTTCTGCACATGTGACGCTATGTTTCTTTTCATATTATGACATGCTATGCAAAAGGTAGACAGTGTTATTGAAAGGTTACATTAAAGCAATGCAACCTTAGTACAAGATTAAAAAAATATGATGGATTTAAAGTAAAGCGCTGTGTGTGACTGGGGCGCAGTGACTCTGCTGCTCATGGCCAGTTAGGTTACATCAAATGTAGCAAGATGAATTTAAAGCTAAGATAATGATGCTGAGATTCATTCACTGAATTCCACCTCCATACATACTGTATACAGTCTAGAATAAAGACAGCATAAACAGTGTACTGTCAGTGTAGGAAATGGAAATCAGCCAGGGTGGGTTGTGAAACATCTGCTGACATCTGGTTGAATTCAGTTGTGTACATCCACAGAGAACAGCAGGTCATCTGATCACAGCCTGTACACCAAGAAAATCTACTGAAGCTCATATTAGAAATTATTGTGAGTGAGAGTATTTTCCCCCCATGCTGAGCCACTGTACAGATCTCAGGTTTCCCCATGACCGAAACCCAGTGTAACCCCTGATTGTGCTCATTTTACTGTTTAGGTGTGGAGACAAAGTCACCTTCTACAGTGTAGGCAACAGAAAATAATTATTTTATTCTCTTTCACCCCTTTCACTTTATTTAGAATTGGAATTCAAAATGTAATAAGATAAGATAAACCTTTAGTCCCACACATGGGAAATGTTTGATAAATAATATTTTATTCTCATGTACTAATGTTGTTTTATTATTACATTAATGTAACACAAGGTTCAGTTACCTTTGTACAAAAATGGTTAGATTTGGCCTTTAAGGACATACTTTTTACTGTGAGTACATTTCAGAGGCTGTACTTTTTCACTTTTACTTGAGTAAAAAGGTTGCTTCAGTACTTCAGCTTTTATTGGATTTTTTTAAACACAGGTATATGTACTTTTGCCACCTCTGGCTTTGACCAAAATGCACATGCACTGGTTCAGTGTGGAGAAGAAAGCTCAGTTTTCTGCAAGTCACTGAAGAACACTGATGTTTTCTTGCTGTGATTGTTTACTGTTGTTATTATTATATGTGGAAAATGATGAAGGACAAATAACTATGACTATGACTCTGTGTGCACAAACTTTTGACTGATACTGTCTTCACTAGTTATTGGATTTTGACAGTTTATATGTCAGTTACATTACATATTTACAAATTATATGTTCTGTTATATCTTACAGTTTTTCTTCAAACTTTGCTTAATACTGATTGGAAAACCTCTTCCTTTTTGTTTTTGCAGATATTTTTATGGAAACAGGAAGTGTGGTGCTGCGCCAGACCATCACGTTCCATACCACTGTCATGGTTCTTGGTCTGTGATCCAGTGTTTATGAGGACGTTCAAGTTTTGTTCACATAAATGAATTGAGTTCCTGCAGCTTCCACAAACAACAACATGTGCTGATAATAAGTGAACATAATGTGTGAGAGAAAGCAGCCTCTCATTATAAGACACTGTGAGTCTCTGCATGCTGCCTTTATGGAGCTACAGCTGTTTGTATACACTGAACAAGAAGCTTTGTAGCTGCATCCTGACTCCTGACACTACAACACATCACACTGACACACACATTACACATCTTTGTCAAATAGTTGATTAGAGCTAAAGCAGGGCGATATGACCAAAAATATTTATCACGATCTACATTTGAAAATTTGCGATAACGATATAATTGACACTAGACAAAATACTTTACAACTCCACAATTGTATTAGTGCAAAATAAACCCCCATCAATGTATTTTCACTTAAACAAGCAGCTGTTTTTTTTTATCTGCATTAAAGTTATATAAAAATTTAACAGTGCAAATGCAAATTCCTTGCTGACAGTTTAACCAAAAGCCATTTCCAGTGGAAATTGGCCGACATATCCTCAGCATAACCATGTATAATATCCACAAAACTTAAAAAGAGGTTATACACACACAATACATTATGTTGAAGCACAGTACGTATCACTCCGCGAGGCTCCTGCCTACGATAGCCGTAATGCTCTAACAATCCATCAAGCGGTGCGGCTTCGCAGCTTAGCAAAGTCGTACTAAAACATTTTTGACAGATTTTTGAGCGCCGTGTACCACACAAAATCGCTTCGAGGTCAGTAAACACAACCAGAATTCAAACATAAGGCACACGGGATTATAAGGGGCACTGTCGATTTTCAGAAAAGATTTTAAGTGTGCCGTATTTTCTGAAAAATACGGTAATAACAACGGCCCGCTAGCATGCGCTACCAAAAATAGTGCTTTGGTGTGTATCTGAAGGACGAAAGCCAAACTAGTTCCACATCACTGAAGTTGTAGCATTTTTACAAACCAATTCTGGTTCATCTGTTTCATTCAACCATTCGCTTTCGCCCTTCTCATTCTCTGTTGCCGCCATGCTTTTTCCGCCATGTGTGTATGAAAACAAAGGCAACTGCGCATGCGCATTTTACCCATATTCTATCGCAATATTTTATTTTCTTATTGTTGCCCAACCTTATACCGGTATTACTGTGAATGGTATGATATGCCCAGCCCTAATTAGAGCCCTCCCAGGCTCATGGTGTCATCACACAAGTTTTGGGGTTATTATTACAAGTTGCGTTTAACATCGCTCTTTAACCCATTATTGAAAAACCTGCTGTAAGTTGTGGGATCTGAAGATGCCGCCGGGGATGCCAGTAACTGAGTCAGTCTTAAACCAACCGATACTTTCCTCTGTTACAAACAGGATGAAAAGTAGCACATTTAAAACATGTTTGACTTTATAACAACTAAATCTAACCTGCACAATTAGAACCAGCAAAGTCCAGTAAAATGGTAGATATATTTCAGCAGCCATCACAGGTAACAGGAAATCAAGTTTGATAAAAACACTTCCGCAATAGCTGTTGTGATGCGTATTGACCTTCTTTTTTTCTTCGTCATCTACGTTGTCTTTGTCTTGTACATTGCTGCCTACTGGACGGGAGTGTGATCGGAGAACATAAACAGCAGGGTGTAAGATGCTAGCAGGATGGCATACGTGGAACACCATAACCAAGTGGCCGGTGTCATGCCAAGGTAAGCATCCCCGACAGAATCTGTTTCCCCTGAGTCAGGAGCAGGATCTGGCCAATAAGAGCGGACCCAGTTGACTCCACCTCCTTTCCAACAACTAGACACGGAAGTAGTGATGTTTCACATTAGTGAAAGTATTGTTCCATTACCGTTCAGTTTATGGGTTACAATAGCAAATGATTTATTTATTATTCTAACGTGTTATTGGATGGGATTATTTTAATGAACCAAGGACATTTTGTCTGAAATTATTTGTATCCCACTGTAACTTTACTGTATAAAGAATTAACATCTCCAAAATTTCAGGAGCAGTTATTCATTATAAGAAGTATTTGTAAACTAATAATTAAGAATATGGGATACTTTGTCCGTGATTTGGAAAGCCCAGTGCGTGCTTGCGACACAAGGGAAACATATTCTGTCGGGGAAACTTAACTTGGCACAACTCCCACATAAACAAACATCTATCCTAAGTATGGCCTGAAAATCCCGAGGTCAAATTGGGACATACCCCGTGGTTGAGAATCCTGGGGAATTTCCAGATAAAGACAGACAAACTGGTGATAGCTAACCACCTGGACATAGTGGTGGTTGACAAACAGAGGAAGACAGTTGTAGTGGTAGATGTAGCTAATATGAGTGAGGGCAACATCAGGAAGAGGGAACGCAAGAAGCTCGAGACATACCACGGGCCCAGAGAAGAGCTTTATAAGATGTGGAGGGTGAAGGTCCCAGTGGTGATCGGTGTGCTCAGAGGAGTAACTCCTATACTGCAGAGTGAGTGATTCCAGAGGATCCCAGGAGCAACATCGGAGATCTCTGTCCACAAGAGCGCAGTTCTAAGAACACTTAAGATACCACTCAGTCAGTGTGTTCAAGTCTGTAGTGATGGGAAGTTCGGCTCTTTTCAGAGAGCTGGTTCTTTTGGCTCCCAAATGGCTCTTAATTATTATCTTCTGTAGCCTCATATTTTAGCTTTACTTGGCAAATATGAATGCTTTGCGAGTTGATAACCACTTTTGCATTCAGTTTTTTTTATGAGAAACCTTATAATTGCCTAATTTGTTTTGTTACAAAAGCAGGCATTCTTACTTAAGTTTACTATTTTAATCAAACTTTTACTTTTAATTTAACACAAAAACAAAACACTGTAAACAAATCAATAAAGCAGAAACAGAACCAAACTCAGCAGCCAAACAGTATGTCCTCAATGCAGATTGACGCTCAGAAAAATCAAATCCCTGCTTCGTTTATGGGTGTCAGTCATATTTATGTGTTTTTGTGACGCATTTGCACTCTCCTCACCGCTGTTTGCCGTCTCACTCACGGGCTGAGGGGTATTGATGTGCACAGTGATCCTGAAATATTAATACTTCCATTACCAAAGTTTGCAGTATCAGTTTCCATATGAAAATATCAATATCTAATTTAGGTAAACTCTGAGTAAGATCGGCAATTAGAGGGATAGTCGGTAATACCCTGTTAACAGGAACTACAATCACCTTCCGCCTCTCCTTCATGTGCGTGCTACGGCTCCACAAGAGTGTGAGTCAATGAAGCACAAAACATTAGACCACGAAACACACAATCTTGACTTTGTTCACAGATCATAACTGTATTTGCGTTCAGCATAGAAGTTATGCTGTATGTGGGACGACAGTTAAACATCAAACCTTGTTAAGAAAAAGTGGGGAGTCGGCTCTTCTGATTCACTACAAACCATCGGCTCTTAGAGACGATGATTTTGCTCATGACACATCACTACAAGTCTGACTCTGTTCTGCAGCCTAACAAAGGTAGAACAAATATCACTTTAGTTTGTGGACTGATTAAAGTGAAATTTATTACTGACTGAAGGTTATTGTCAGTAACTCCTGCAAATGCAATAGTTTATAATCTACACACTCATCTTCAAGAAGAACAGGTACTCATTCATTACCTAGCTCTTTGCAGTTTAAGAAATTTTAAAGTGTTTGTGTTAATTTTATAGTTTTTCCTGATCTGTAAGATGCTTCACTCTGTTTGATCTGTGACACATTTGCTCCTGGTCAGTGCTCTGTGTTTGTCTCATTTAGTGAGTCACAAATACACAAGCATCACAGTAGAGATCACAAGTTTTACTGATGTTTATGTCACCACTCCTATCCTGGACTGTGAACTCTGGTTGGCTGCAGGTGCTCTGACATTCAAGTCCAAAATCCAAGTTGAGGGAGTGTTTCATTTAAGTTCAAAGTGGGAACTTATATTTACGTATACGTATTTGGGAATGCAGCACAACCAGGATGCTCATATAGTGGTAGATGTAATGTTTCAGTCATTTGTTATCAGCAGTGTTGGGACTAATGCGTTATTAAGTAACGCGTTACAGTAACTACGTTATTATTGTGGTAACGAGCACGGTAACTAGTTATTATGCCAAAATCAGGAACGCGTTAGTCGTTACTGGGATTTAGATAGGGTCGTTACTCGTTACTTCGTGTGGTGGCTATCGCGGAGCTTCCACAGATTCAGTAACATTAGCAAGTGGTGGGTGGTGGGTAGCTATTGGTGGGTGGCACAGTGCACTTGTGGCAAGTAAACAAGCTAGAAGACTGGCAAAGTTATGGAAGCAACACATTAACAAGAGAATTCTGAGTAAAACCAAAGTTACTTTCCCTAGTAACTAGTTACTTTGAAAGTAACGAGTAACTTGAAGTAACTGAGTTACTTTTGAGAGAAGTAACTAGTAATGTAACTAAGTTACTATTTTAAAGTAACTTACCCAACACTGGTTATCAGTGATGATAGTTGTTGCTTTATAATACACTTTATTACAAATTATATATTCAGACACTGAAATGTGTGAAACAAATAATTTTACTGAAACTTAAAATAAGTCGAACAATTTCACCATTATTGAGTCTGTGTGCTTTTATTATCAGGTGATAAACAAGGTTTATTAGATTAATATTTTATATTATGTTATACTGCGTCAGTCAGACTATAAGACGATGAAGTCTTATATCTTGATGTGAGCTTTCTACTCAGGGTTTTTTCTTCCAGTCCAGAGTAGAAATGTTTTAGTTAATAAACTGGCTGTTGTTTTTTTCTCACAATTTTAATTATAAACTAGATATATTTCTACTAATGAAATTAGTTTGCTAACAGTAACAGGGGTGAGTCAGTGAATGAGTCAGTTGGGCTTGTGAATCATGATTCACAAGTCAGTAAAGTTATTCTCGACAAGACAAAAACTGAACCAACTCTAATAAACTAAACTAAAACACAGAAACTCACTCTTAAAGAGACCATAAACACAAAACAAGAATCATAATCTCACTGGAGGATTATCAGAAACATGTTCATCATGAGAAAAGAGATGAAAACACAAAGGTCAAAATGACGTCACTGTATAAAAATGTAT
This sequence comes from Mchenga conophoros, assembly GCF_057382185.1. Classification (NCBI taxonomy): domain Eukaryota; kingdom Metazoa; phylum Chordata; class Actinopteri; order Cichliformes; family Cichlidae; genus Mchenga; species Mchenga conophoros. The sequence continues at coordinate 40,017,004 of NC_140528.1, forward strand.
ATTGTACCATGGAGGAGGCAGCATTTAGCTGTAGCCTCCATAAAACATAAAACCACAGCTGATCTGGAGAACTTTCTCCACCTTTGATTGTCTTTAAGTTGTGTTGGAGCCACAGAGAGCAAATCTTTGTTCTTTATGAAGAACCAGTGAGGCTGTTTGGACTTTCCTATGAAACATCAGTGCAGGAGTCTCTCAGTAGGGGTGACCGGGGATAGTTGTAACGTGGGTCAGTTGTAACACTTCCAATTTCTCCAATCAGGGCTAAGTTTCAAATGATGTGACTCATCCTGTGCATGCCCAACTCAGTTCTGCTATCACATGTGAAAAATCAGCACATTTAGTCAAACACAGATAATTTAACATGAAAAAAAGTAATTTGTATGCCAAAAAGTAAGTTTTTCTACTTTATTTCAATGTTTAATAGCATTATCTGCTTTTCAGTTAAACTCATCAAACTTAAATTATGTTATTTGTATGTCTATGGGGATATATTCTGCGCAGGTCTTTAGTGCTAGTGTTTTAGCCGTTGGCTGTAATGTTAGCTAGTTCATGGCTATAGGAGTCTGGGTCAGTTGTAACAGCAACAGTCTGGGTTAGTTGTAACAATAATGCAGATGTTACAACTTACCACACTATTACTTTAACTTATATTAAACAAGTTGGGGCAACGACATCAGCAGAGAGAGGTTCACTGGTCGCTTTTGTATATGCGGTTAAGGCCATTGGCAACACAATTCCCCCACTGTTTGTGTTCCCACACATACATTATGCAGACCACTGTGTCAGAGATGGACCAGTAGGAAGTACTGGTAGTGGAAATAAATCAGGATGGGTGCAAGAAACAGATTTCCTCATCTTTCTGAAGCACTTTGCGAACCACACCAAGGTAAGCCATGATAAAAAGTAATGGAATTGCGATGCTGGTGAACAACTACATTTTTTCAGCTTCCTTGTTATGTTCAAAATTGGTGCAAGAGTTGTAGGTTATAATGCCCACTGAGCCAATGAGGCCAAACTCAAGGAAGACCAACCAAAATTAATGAAATATTCATTTGCAGAAAATTCCATAATTTGTCTTTTTTGGGGGGTTGGAATATGTTCAAAAGTTAGATTTCTGCATTCTGTCACACACACACATAGTTGCATAAATGGCTCTAAGTGCATTCATGTGTTGAATAAACAAAGATTACATGTTAATATTTTGTTAGTACCCTTATTTCATTGTGTTACATTTCACCCCAGGATATGTTACAACTAACCCAGACTATGGGGTTAATTGTAACATTTCACTCTTTGTGTTTGAGGCCATACCATGCAATGGGTAATTGTGCTGCAGAGAAAATAGCTGCACTATTTAATAGCCGAGACATGTAAATACTTAGCATTACATTTTGAATCCACTACCTTAAAAGAGCTCCAATTTACAGACAGAAATGTCAAAAATGTTACAACTATCCCCGGTCTCCCCTACATCTGTTTACAGTGAGGACAAAGAAGCAGCAGAAACACCCACATAGTAAACATGTAGAGACAGGCAGCAGCAAATAATCTGCAGAGAGCTCGTCTGTCTGCTGCAGACTTGTTGTAAGTCACAGATCAGATTACTTAGAAACAAAAGTGTTTTTAAGACTTACTGTTTTGCAGGGATCACTTGAAGACTCCTCTGATCATCAGGATTGAATGTTTATCCATTGAAAGATTAAAAAAAAAGGTGTGAGGTCTGTTTTTTCAGTGGTAAAAAGAAACCTGCTGTTTAATTACACTCAAAAGGTTTTACAAAAGTCAATTGTTCATTAATCTAAAGATAAAATAAAAAAGTTAAATCTCTGTGGGTAAAGCTACCTCTCTACCAAGCAGCCACAGACCAAACTAACCTGTATTCCAGTGTATCAGCCTGTTTTACACAACACACCCTACAACACCTTAGCAACCACATTCCTATCTCCACTGTTTGTTCCATATATGGAACTATTGCACATCTGCAGGGGCAAAGTAACAAAGTAACAGCCTATGGATCCAGATAAAATTGGTATTATGATTGAAAATAAAATTTAATTCTAATTCCTGTACAACATGCTGAGAGCAGAGATTTAAAATATATGTTACATGCTTAATGTGAATGTGAATATAAACAATAGTTGTTTTTTTTTTACAGTAATTACATAAACAAACACAATTGTGTCTGAGAGTCAAATTGAGTCACTTAAAATCCAGTGAACTGTTCAAGTTTGTCAGAAAACTGCTTACTGACTTTATTTAAGGGATAATTTTAAGGCAATATAAAGGTTTATTTTGTAAACTGACAGAAATCACTTTAATAAAGACTTTAATAAAGTGGTCCCTAAATCTAAAAAATAGAATCTGTCTTTTTTTTATTATTATAAATACGGTGCTGATGGTCCAGGAGTCCCAGACATTCTTTCCCAGCCTCACATGCTGCTTCCTGTCCGTCAGGAAGTCAGTGATCCACCGGCAGATGGGATCAGGCACATTCATCTGGGAAAGCTTGCCTCGGAGATGGTCTGGAAGGATGGTGTTGAAGGCAGAGCTGAAGTCCACAAACAGGATCCTGGCGTAGGTTCCTGGGGAGTCCAGATGCTGCAGGATGAAGTGTAGAGTTGACCTGACTTTTAAAAAATAACTGGAAAAAAGCACTATGCTGCTAAAAGATGAAAAATAGATATTTGCAAAATTCTGCCTAAATATGTATTTTACCTGGTTAATGTGTGTGGCGGGGCTGCAGGGGAGGCGGACACACCTTAGCGGCACCCGTAATCATGCTTTGCCGCCTTAACATCTGTGCTATTCATGCTGTTGTGTTGGTGTGTGTCGAGCTGTGAGCTTTAACACCAGCTGTATGTGTACAGCAACCGTGTGTGAAAAGTGGTCAATAAAGAGATGCTGAAAAGCCTGTTCATGCAAACATTGTCAGGTCTGCCGTGGCATGTTTACAATGGGATTTCTGCTCCTGAACCTCAGACCTCAGCGTCTGCAGATCTGTACGATTTACGACTTGCAGGCTGTACGAAGTCACTTTCATCTTTACGCAGGACTGTAAGCTGTCATCTGTGAGGTGTGAGCGGTGTTTGTTTTTAACATAGTTCACGGAGGAGAACAGCTGCTGACATAATGTGGATCCGAAGATCCATAATTGGCCTACCTGGGGTCGAAAGTCTCGATAAATGCACGGCGTTTCGGCGGGTACACCGGCTTCTGCGAGTGTGACGCTTATTTTGAGCGATGAAAAAATAATAGAATATAATTTTATTTTTATATTTCCATATCACAATAATCTTCCAATTTAGAACTACAAGTTAAAAAAGAACTAACATAAATAAAATACACTCCAGCTAAATACTTTTAATTTATTTTCCCAAACCACACGGAGGACTATAAGGACTAAAGAGCCGCATGAGGCTCCGGAGCCGCAGGTTGCCGACCCCTGCCCTAACCCAATGATGCAATCATTGACCTCATGACCCTACATAAACAGGAAGTACTGGGGCGGCCCTTCCCATATACCTGTCTTAAATATAGGACCTGAATAAAAAACATGGACAAACATGGTAAGTATAACCAAAACAAAATAAAGACACATAATTTAACCGGACATTTGCCTGAAAACAGAAGAAAATTCAAATGATTAGTAGTGTTTGCTTTAAAAAACATACGCATGGATGTAATGGATGTAACTACTGCTACCACAAACAAACCCGGGATAGTGTGTGTTAAGCAAAGTTACACCAGCAATGTCTAAATTAAAGCATTATGGGTGACTGTAAAATAACAAGAAAATAAATCATCAGTATGGTTAAGTAAAGGACTTCATGGTAACCACTTTGTCACACAGATTTCCATCAAATGTTTTAAGTCTGTTTCTGTCCTGCTCAGCTCTGTGCAGCTTGAAGTGGTTTATCCTTCATATGCCTGAGTTGTGAGTTGATTCATGGTGTGGTTTGGTTAGCCTAGCTTAGCATGATGGCTGTAAACAGGGTGAGCAGCTAGCTTGTCTCTGGCCACAGTCAAAGATAAAGAGCAGCTGTACCTGGGCCTCTTTGTTTATCCATAACTGACGTCTTCAGCTGGTTCACGCTCTGCAGAATAAAACATTTAAATTACTGCAGATGATTTTTTATGCAGCTTCATGAAGAGATTATTTTAATAAACCACAGCAGCTTTTTACAGTTTTCTCATTTTCACACCTCTGCTGTGAAACACAGACTGACCACAGAGCTGCATCTTCTTCTAATGCAGACTGACACACTTCACCACAGAGCAGAAAGCAAACATGTTCTCACAGCATGAACACTATTATTAGACCAACCACAACACCCTGCAGACTCATCAGCTTCAGACTTCAGACTGTAGTTAAACTAAAATCTAATTTTTCAACATGTCAAGTCTCAGAAAATAACAGATTATTTCAGATTTAGAATGAGGCCTGAAAAAAAATTTAAATGTTGGAGTCACATGAAAATGAAAAGCCAAAGGGTAATTTTTAAATAAAAGCAGTGAACAACATTGGGATAAGTTCCTGATGTAATTAACATTCACTTTGAATGAACTGATGGTCTGTTTTTAGAGTTTATTGAACTGCTTTTCCAGATGATATCTCCATGTTCCTTTCTGTGTTTAAATGAGCAGCTCTGTGTTGAACCACCTGCAGCTGAAGTGTTTTCTTTCTATCAGAAACAGGATGCTGGACGACTGCAGAGCTGTTAGCTTCAGTTAACCACAGACCACAAACACACAGTCCAGCTCACAGTGAACAACACTCAGTAAGTACAGAGTTAAACACACATGTGACCACACTTATTTAAATGTAATGTTTTACTATTACAATCCACATTTATACATTGCTGATCAATTCAATTTTATTTACACAGCACCAAATCACACCAACAGTTGCCTCAAGCACTCATGCCATCCCTCACATGCTCTGTAATGTCCTGATAATCCATCTTATCAGAGACAGAACGATCTTCATGAAGATCAAGATCATACTAAACTCAGTCTGAAATGTTTGAAGAGAAAATGTGTTCATCATTATTCTGATGATGCACATTTTCATGTTTCTTGTTTGTACAATATTTTCATTCCTAGTTCCCACAATATAAAGATTCACAAAAATTCAATGAAAAGCAAATCTAACCACTCAGCAGTTGAGTATCAGAATCTGCTTGGTCTGATTGGCTGTGGATGATGTGATAGCTTGATAATATTGTACACGACATGAGTGATGATGTCATCTTTTCCAGCTTCTTCTTGATCTGCTGAAATGATCCAAAATGAAGAATAACATAAATTAAATATCTAAACAGAGATTACATTTAAGAAAGTTGTTAGTGTGATGTGAACTTTATTCTACTAAACAAACTCAGACATGAAAGATCAGGAAGTCTGAGTCTCACCTTCAGGTTTCCTGTGAACACATCGTCTCACCAGCAGAACCAGTAACACCAGTAGAACCACAACACAGACTGATCCAACAAATGAAAGCACAGAGAGATCAAGAGGAGAGAGTGATGGAGGAACAGCGATGGAGGTGGAACCAGTAGGAGGTGTGGATGTAGGTGGAGGTGTGGATGTAGGTGGAGGTGTGGTGGTGTGTTCCCCTAAAATAAAGCAAACACAGTCATTAAGTTGTCGTCACATTGTGAATGTTGAAAGCTGCAGAAACACAGACAGGTGAGTGTGTCACCTGTGACAGTGATCCAGCTGGATGGAGACTCTCCATGACCGCTGATGTCACACTTGTAGAGGCCTTCATCAGACCTGGAAACATGCTGGATGGTCATGTGACCTGTAGGCTGCTTCCTGATGAGGGAGCCATCTTTATAGAAAGCAGCTGGGAGGTTGGAGGGAGTGGTCTTTGTTTTACAGAGCAGAGTGACGTCATCTCCCTCCATCACAGGGAGGACAGGACTCTGCAGGATCACTGATCCACCTCAACACAGAGACAAACTACAGCATTTCATCCATTTACACACAGCTTCATCAACACTAACTCCACACACTCAGCTTACCAGTGACTGTCAGGTTAACCATGTTACTGATGGGACCCTCTCTGGACTCACACCAGTAAACTCCACTGTCTGACGGGTAAACAATGATGTTACAGGAAGAATTAGCTGATTTTCCCCACTGATCACACTTCGTCCTGTTTTCAGTGCTTGTGTTTCTCCTCAGAGTCCATCCAGCAGAGCTGTCGTCCTCCTCACAGCTCAGAGACACAAAATCTTCTTTAAAGATCTGAGAGCTGCTGGGACTCACAGTCAGACGAGCTGTGAGGGTTAAAATGAAAAACTGATGATCTGTTAGACTTTACATTGTGAAACATGAACCCAATCAGGTCATATCAGTGAGCATTTCTCAGGTTTAAACTGTGACAGAAGAAGGTTACTGACCTTGGTTTGTTGAGCAGCTCAGCAGTGAGATCAGAACTAAAGAGAAATGACACTCAGGTTGATTTGAGGTGAACATAAAGAACAACTCCACACAAACAGCTGACAAACATGTAGAGAGTTGAAAATAGCTCTCTAGTAAAATCTGGTATCAGAAATAAACTGGGGAAAACACCCCCCCCCCCCCCCCCCCAAAGGTTTTGGTTTTTGTTGTGATTGTATTTTTGTACCTGTCATTTAAAGTGCTATCCTACATTACGCATTACGCACAGTGGTATCGAGTAGCGTTTTGGGGCACAGAGGCAGAATAAACCTTCCTGTTGTGAAGCTGACATCAGCTCAACGCGTGTCCCTTTTTCTATTCTTTATCACAGCACCACATGTTGTTGAACAGGAAACCAGTTACCCCTCTGGTCATCATCTTAGGGAGGCAACAAACACACAAACTCATTTCTCTGAAATATCTGCTCATTTTCAATGTAAAGCCAGCAACAAGTTTAAAAATATTTGGTTGAAGATCTCTTTATCCATTCTACCTGACTTGAGGCAGAGAGAGAGTTTGAGCTTATCCCAGCTGTCAGCAGGTGCTTCTGGCACAGGTCCTCAAACTGTGACCATCTGGCCTGCTTGACAGCTTTGCAAAATGTGAAGCAGGACATAAATCTTTCAACTTTGAACTGTATTTTATGTTTTCCAACGTTTCCTGCTGATAAACACGTCACCATAGACATTCATACTAGCCCAAACTATTTAAGTTGATCAATTAAATGAAAAAAACATTCCTTGTGTTCACTGCCTACTTAAGAAAAATAAATCTTCATCATTAATGATGATCAATAATCTTCATCAATCAACAAAAATGTCTTAATGTCAAAAATGCCACAACATCAACTCTTTAACTGAAGACTTTTCTTCTACGGGGCTGTGGCTCCCCACACCCTCTAGCAGATCATTACATGAAGGAACCTGTTGTCTGTTTGTTTTGTAGGTTTTTGTTTTTTTGCCCTTTATCACCGTTCCTCTTCCCCGCTGTTTTTCTTTCCCTCTTTCTTTCTTCCTGTTATTTTCTCCAGTCAAGTCTGTCCCGTGTTTAGCAAGTGAAGATAAAAAAAGAAATAAAATAAAAGCAAAGGTGAATCAAATAGACCAATAAGGCAAGGCTTGGATGGTCCATTTGGTAAAGTAAATCCGTTGGGCATCTTTCTTTGCCTTTAGACAATAATTCAGCCTGATTTGTTTTTCATGTCTTCTCCTCCATCATCAGTTATCAGGAGAGCAGACAGTCAAAGTACAAGAATTCAAACAAACACAGAGATTCTACTTACAGAGCAGACACAGCACAGATGTTTCCTTCATCGTCCTTCTCACTCATTTGAGCTTTTTTTCATTTCTGTCACTGACACCAAGTAAAGCCCGCCCTCTTCCTCTGAGCACCAGCTTTCTATTGGTTTTTAATGTGGTGGGTAATAGCCTATCATGTGTAAAAGTATATTTTTAAAATATAAAATTTTTAAAAAACCTGTCTCGTCCACCATGAATGTAAATGAAAAGGCAAAACTAATAAATGTACACACTGTTATAAAGTATTTTAATTTGGATTTCCTTATATGTGTAATTGGATATTTATCAGTTCACAAAGGGAAAAAAAAGATATAATAAAATATAATCATCTAATGTCCTCTGCTCTCAGTGATCTGTAGTTTGGTTGAAGAACAAATCCATGTCCATGTAGTTACGTCCCCCTCAGTGAGAGAGGCAGATATGAGCTGAAACACAGGAATCAAACCAGGGACGCTGCTGTTATGGAGCTGAACTGGAACCATTCAGACACTGAGGCCCTCTGAACACATTTTAATTACAGCTGTGCAGAGACACACTGATGACTGACTGGAACACTATGATTCACATTTTACATTAACACCATCCTCACACATGTTTATATGTGGCCACTAGAGGGAGATGTTGGACTTTAAATGCCTCGCAATGATATTTCTTCAGTTTTGTTTTTTCTGAGTGACAAAAATTCAGATGTTTTTGTTTTTTAATTCACTATACATAAAGTTAGTCTCCATAGAGGCATCATTGAGTTCCAATACTCAACCGTACTAAAACACTTAAATAATTTTTTGAGAACAAGGTCAGACACAGTGACTCCAAACTTTCCAGTGTTTTAAGCAGCAAACAAAGTGTTAAAGAAGAATCTACATCTCACAGATACTTTACAGATATTCCCATTGCAGTTTTAAACCACTGAACGATGTTCCTATTGCTTTAAGTCTGTGGTTGTGGTCTAATGTTTTCTGTTTGTTTTCCCCACTGAAGAGAGGAGTGTAGCAGTTAACCACAATCAGACAGGAACAACTCAAATGTTCCATCTGACACCTTGGTGAAACCCACAGAACCACACGAGGAAAACAATCGAGAACTTTGTTTATACAAAAAGACAAAAAAGATAAAATAAATATAAGTGGAAATGGTGATGACCGCAAATATATAAACATACTTATTTTCTTATTGTTGATTTTACTGTAAAATACATATTTAGATAGAGACAAAAGACATAAAACATATAAATATCTGTTGATGTCCTCCGGTCTGAGGTGCTGGGGGGACCAGTTAGAGACCAGCAGCTGGATGTCAGTGGTTGGACTGGTGGACTACTTCAGTGAAGAGTAGACAACGTCTGGCTCTGGTTTAAAGTCTGAACACAAACACACACAGTTCAAACAACAGGAAACATGATTACAAGCTTTGTAGTTCAATCAAGACCTCCAATCTCCACCTCTCTGCATCACACACAGTCCCAGTTCAGACTTTACTGGGAACCAGCTGAGATGCAAATCACGGAGCTTTTTTAAGGTAAAGCTAAGGCTGAATGACACACAGAAATGTTTGTCTCAGACTTGAAACCAACTCTGCAGTCTTTGAGCATGCCCAACTCTTAACCACATTTCACACCTTGCAAAATGAACACAAAAACCTAAAGTTAAACTGTTACATCACAGTTACTGTAAGCTGTAGTTGATGAAATGATACAAAGGATACACAGTGTTTTCCATTTCCCATCCATTTTTAAGATAATCAATAAAATTGTTGTGATCTGCTGCGTGAAACGCTACAGTTTTGTGTAAAAGAAAGCACCCATGCCCCAATAAAGCAGCAACAGGAGCAGATTTATTTAAACAAGTTATGTTTGTTAAATTGCCATAATACACACTGCATTTGAGGGTTAGTGGCAGGATGTTTAGCACTGTTACCTCACAGCAGGCAGATTCTAAGTTCAATTCCACCGTCCGACTGTGGTCTTCCTGTGTGGAAGTTTAAAAACATGCACTTGTTGGGGATAGGTTAATTGAAAGCTCTAAATCAGACAGACTGGCGACCTGTCCAGGGTGTACCCTGCCTCTAGCTCAAAAGGATAGGAGGATTGATAGTTAGTAGTTGGTTTTATTATCTTTTTATTTAGTTTCAAATTAATTTTAGTTAAAGTCTGAGATAAACTGGTTGCTGGCTAACAGTGCAGTAAGAGAAAATATTCCAACACGAGAATGACCCTAAGCACGCTGCAAAGACAACACTGTGGTGGCTAAAGGTCAACTCTATGTTATAGGGCATTCTAGCCAGAGCCTAGACTTGGAACAATTTCCACACCAGTAAACTCCACTGTCTGATTTGTAGGTATCGGTGATGTTACAAGAACAATTCGCTGAACCAACTGTTGTTCCCCACTCAACTCCACACTGAGTCCTGTGTTGTTTGCTTGTGTTTCTCCTCAGAGTCCATCCAGCAGAGCTGTCGTCCTCCTCACAGCTCAGAGACACAAAGTCTCCTTTAAGGAACTGAGAGCTGCTGGGACTCACAGTCAGACGAGCTGTGAGGGTTACAATGAAAACCTGATGATCTGTTAATCCATCAACCCAATCAGGTCATATCAGTGAGCATTTCTCAGGTTTAAACTGTGACAGAAGAAGGTTACTGACCTTGGTTTGTTGTGCAGCTCAGCAGTGAGATCAGAACTAAAGAGAAATGACACTCAGGTTGATTTGAGGTGAACATAAAGAACAACTCCACACAAACAGCTGACAAACACACAAACACGTCTCTCTCTTATATATCTGCTCATTTTCTATTAGATGTCAGAAACATCTTTCAAGTACAGTTTGGACAACAAAAGACTAACATTCACACCTACAGTCAGTTTACAATCACCAGTTAACCAAACATGTCTTTGAACTGTGAGAGGAAACCTACACGGATGCTAACCACTACATCTCTGTGACACCTGTGCTGTTAGATATGATTTAGTAACCTTTCCTTTTTATTATCATTTAATAGCATTCAAGCTTTTATTTTATATTTGTTAGTGACATAAATGTATCCATAGTTTGAACTCATCATGCTTTTTATATAAAAAACAGCTATTAAAGTGATCATTATAATTATGTCCAAAAATTACAGTGTGATTATATACAAACTCTCCACTACATTTAAATAACACAGTAAAGTCATGTGTCCACTGTGCAGCTGTGTTGATATAATGAGTGAATGATTTGATCTTTTCACTGCCTGCTGTGTTTCCTCGACTCCTGAGCAAAGATAAAGAGTCAGTTCAGACCTGCAGTTGGTCCTCGTGGTGTTTGAACTTGAATTCAGCCTGATTTGTTTTTCATGTCTTCTCCTCCATCATCAGTTATCAGGAGAGCAGACAGTCAAAGTACAAGAATTCAAACAAACACAGAGATTCTACTTACAGAGCAGACACAGCACAGATGTTTCCTTCATCGTCCTTCTCACTCATTTGAGCTTTTTTTTCATTTCTGTCACTGACACCAAGTAAAGCCCGCCCTCTTCCTCTGAGCACCAGCTTTTCTGTTGGTTCAAACACAGAGGTGAGAACTATTTTCTTTCCATGTAGTGGACCTTCCTCTATTGGTTCATTTGTGGGGCACTGGTGTGGGACTGACTTCTTTTCTTTGTGGAAAGTTATAAAGAATACAATTAAGAGAAAATATAAATATAATTCAGTACTTCTTGATTCATAAATTCATGTACATTCATGCACTGCTCCCAGTTTAGATCTGGGAGACAAACACCCTCGCTACTTTTAAGAATACACTTAAAACTTCCCCTTTTGATAAAACCCATGATTATGGTTGGTTCAGGTGAGTCTGAATTCTTCCTTAGTTACTGCAACAGACTTAGTCTGTGTTTCTCCTTCTTTCATGTTTATTCACCTCTTTATTTAATCATCATTTACTATTTATCTCTTACTCTCTTCCACACCATGTTTTTTTTAATCTCACCCCAACCAATCAGGCTGCCCTCCCTGAACCTGATTCTGCTGGAGGTTTCTTCCTGTCAAAAGGGAGTTTTTCTTTTCCACTGTTACCAAACTGCTTGCTCATAAGGTGTCATAAGGCTGTTGGGATAGTCTCTGTTTTCTTTGTACTGTTGTACTTGAGGCAACTAACAACACACTATATATATTGTGTATATAAATAAAAATGAATTGAATTATGCATATCTCTAAAACCAGTGCCACTAGACAGCTCAGTGGTCTTTTCTCTTGAAAAGAAAGTGCATGCATAAGGTGGTACATGAGGTGGCAACAATAATTTCGCTCAAGTGAAAGAGTTTGGTCTGTGGTAGGCAAGGTTTCTTGTTTGTTGCTGCATTTCACAGTCGCCTTGGGTTTTTGTGAATGTCAGGGGGCTGGGTCTGCATTTTGAGTGTATTTTGTATTTTTTGATTCCTCGTAATGTTAAGTTCAAGCGTATTATTAGTATGTCTTAGTTAGGTTTTGTTTAAAGTTTCGTCCAAGCTCCCTTGTTTATGTGTCGTATTCTGTTCTATCTGTATGATTTTTTGTTATGTCTGTGTCTCGTCCCCTTAGCTGTTTTGATGTTCCTCTTGTTGTGTATCTTTTGGTCTCCCCAGGCTGACTAGCCAAACTAGCCAAACAGCAACTTGCCAGGGGGCTAGCCCAAAGAGCTTTACACATCCAGTCATCCACCCATTCACACACCTTTTCACACACTTGTGATGGCAAGCTACATTGTAGCCACAGCTGCCCTGGGGCGCACTGACAGAGGCGAGGCTGCCAGACACTGGCGCCACCGGGCCCTCTGACCACCACCAGTAGGAGACGGGTGAAGTGTCTTGCCCAAGGACACAACAACCGAGACTGTCCAAGCTGGGGTCAAGCCGGCAACCTTCTGATTACAAGGCGAACTCCCAACTCTTGAGCCACGATCGCCCCCAAGCTGTTGCAGCTCCTTCTTAAATCCATCACTTTAGGGTACAGGCAGGAAAAGGCCCACCTGGTGCTGGAACTGAAGAATTCAGGAGACCCGCTCATCGGGAGTGCCAAAGTTCCCATTTGTACAGGTCATAAATGGAAGCCACAGGAAGAGTTAGGTCATGCCATTTCCGATCTACGGCATGAAGACTTGTTAGGGCCGTTTAAACCAGTCACAAGCACTGCCCTGGGCTTAGGACCAACGTTCTGGTCTAAAACCACCACGAGAAAGCAGTAGGCTATGGTGGTGGATGGGATAACCAGACGGGACCTGGACTGCTTCCATGTTAAGGTTATATCTCAGGGCAACCCAGGAGCCTGGACAAGATGGGATGATACTATTAACAGGTACATCACCTAGGCAGACATCTGGAGGACACCACACTCCAGACCTGTTTCAGGTGGTGCCATGATAAAATGCTGACAAATTTGGCTGAGATCCTGGAGAGCTGTAAGGTAACACCAAACTGCATGCCAGAAGCAGCCAATCATACGCAAGCAGGATTTTTGAAGCCTTGCAGCACGAGTCAACCTCCTCTGAAATGGATGAGTATTTTCACACCATTCAAAGAGTGGCAGATGTTGGTAGACCTCAGGAAACAACAGGCCTTCCAGAGAGAGGTCTTGATAATTACTCTCAAGCCAGACATTGCCATGTGGTCCAAGGCAGAGAATAAGGTCCTGTTTTTCGAGCTGACCATAAAACTGTTAGGATCTGAGTGAGTGAGTGTCTGGTGTTTCTCCACAGGCTTTCTATGTTCAACTTTGTCCGCCTTCTGGACGGAACCCTCCTTCCTCACCTTGCCCTACTAACCTAATATCCATCAACAACAGTCAGCAAGGCTGTATTTAAGACCAGTTTGTCAGCTACCTCATGGTGGTAACCAGGCCTCATTGCTTCATGTTTATGCTTTCTACTTACCAATGATAATTTTCTCTATAGTTTCTGTCATCAAGCCACCACTTTGCTCACCTGCAATTCATTTCCCCAGACGCTGGTAATCTTTGCACAACTCTCTGCAATCTAATCTTTCGAATCAAAACAGCTCACAATTTTTACCTGCCTGTCGTTTCCTCTTGAAAGTCAGGAAAATAAAGTTGGAACCACATCACTAACCTTTCACACTCAGTTACTCTCCCCAGAGTACACCCCCACAACCTTACAAGCTGTACATTTATATGATGACTGTAACTGGCACTGACTAATAATTGGCCAGGAGGTCCGCTTCATGATCATTAACATGCAGATTTTAATGACTGATCTGAGAATAAACAAGTCACTTAGATGAGTAATGAAACATTCTTCCCACTGAAAAAACAAACAAACATCTGGATGAAGAAAAAGTCTACTTTCTGGTACAAAAATAAATAATTTCTTTCAGAGTACAGAGTGCAGATTAACACAACACCATGAAAGGTAATGAGCAGCAACTGAGATTTAAGGTGTCTTTATCAATTCATGATGTCTCTTAAACATTCTATCTTAAAGGTCACTGGTGCAGGTAGCTTTTCAGCATCACTGTATATTCAGTCACCAGGGCGATCGTGGCTCAACAGTTGGCAGTTCGTCTTCAAGGTTCAAGGTTCAAGGTTCTTTATTTGTCACATGCATAGTTATACAAGTATAACACACAGTGAAATGTAGCCTGACACGCTCCTCGACATGTGCAAAAATTGGGGGGGGGGGGGTGTAGAGGAAGAACATTATATATATATATATACATATAGTATATACACTGGGTGAATGTGCAGTAGTAGCAGCAAGCAGGTGAATTCTGTACATTAGTATGAATAGACATCTGACTATTTTACAGGATAGACAATATAAACATATTTAAAATTAAAGGAATTTGAAATGTACATTGTGCCTTGGTTTAGTGTCTGGAAGAGTCCTGTCTCAGTCAATTATAGATGATGTGAGAGGGCGGGTGTGTGTGTTTAGGGCACGGATGGCTTGGGGATAGAAGCTCCTCTTGAGTCTCTCTGGCCTTGCCCGGAAGATGCGGAACCTTCTACCAGATTGCAGAAGTTGGAACAGTTTGTTGCCAGGATGGGACGGGTCCTTCAGTATCTGCGCTGCTCTAGTCCGGCATCTCCTGGTGTAGGTGTCCTGAAGCGGGGGGAGAGCAATCCTGCAGCAGCGTTCTGCTGTACGGATCACTCTCTGGAGAGCTTTTTGGTCCTTCACACAGCTGTTCCCAAACCACGATGTCATGTTCTGTGTGAGGATGCTCTCCACAGCGCCTGTATAGAAAATCCTGAGGATCTTTGGAGAGACCCTGAACTTCCTCAGTTGTTGTAGGTGATACAGGCGCTGCCTAGCCTTTTTGGTCTGGACCTGAATGTGGGCAGCCCATGTCAGGTCTGAGGAGATGTGGACACCAAGATATTTGAAGGTTTAATCGGAAGGCTTGTAATCAGAAGGTTGCCGGTTCGAGCCCTAGCTTGGACAGTTTCGGTCGTTGTGTCCTTGGGCAAGACACACCGCCTACTGGTGTTGGCCAGAGGGGTCGATGGCGCGATATGGCAGCCTCGCTTCTGTCAGTCTGCCCCAGGGCAGCTGTGGCTACAACTGTAGCTGCCTCCACCAGTGTGTGAAAAGGTGTGTGAATGAATAGTGGAATTGTGCAGCGCTTTGAGGTTCTCAAAAACCGCTGCACAAAAGCGCTATATAAATGCAATCCATTATTATTATTATAAATGAAGACTATATTTATTCTTTAATAAGCAGAAAAAAACTACAAATTATGTAAACTGTTTCAGGAGTAGTGTCTACACTAAAATCTATTTTTTCCTGTGTTGATTTGAAGTTAAAAGTCATCTGACACTGAAACGTTTAGAAGAACGTGTTGGTGAAAACTATGAATGATTTCTATTTAAAATAAATATGATATCTAAATTTTGTATTTTTACTAGTGACTGGATTCAAGGAGAAGCCTTGAGGCAGAAGTGAGATGGCTCTGTACAAGCAGAGACTCACTCCATTATTCGGCTCCTCCTACTGGTCATCCTAAACTTTTAGTGAGGCACAAGCCCCAGCTTCTGAACACTACTTGTTAGCATGGACAGTAATGCGTGAATTCAAGTAAGAGACTTGAGATAGAGATTAGTTGCAGAGATTGAGATGTTTATTCATCAACAAGTCAAGTTTACATAACATAAAAAAATCCCCACATAATACATGATGCTTTAAATTATCTCTGGCTCTCTTCTAGTGTCCTTTGTCCTGTCTTCCCCCTCTCACCCCGGACTGGTTGATGCAGATAACCACCACTCTAAGCCTGGATCTGAACGAGGTTTCTTCCTGTTAAAAGGGAGGTTTTGCTTTCCACTGTCACTATCGTAGGGTCTAAGGCTGACAATATTAAGCGCCTTAAGGCACCTGCTGTTGTAATTTAGCATGGCACAAGTAAAATTTAATTTGATCGAGTTGGCAATAACTATTAAATAAATGTTTCATCATCTGGCTAGCAGTCTCTAATCTAAAATGGACATTATATGCCCATTACAGCCCCTTCTTAAATGCACTTGGTGTGTACCTGGCACCCTTAAAGGTGCTCAGAATGGCTGGGGCTTTTTATTTTTTGGCTGAAAGATCTTTGGGTATGAAACACAAATGCAAGAAAATGCTATATTTATCAAGATACAAATTAGTTTTCTGCACATTACCTCAGAGGTACATTAAAAAGTATAATTTCCCGTTGGCTTAACCAAACTTCTAATATTCACAGGGACAAACCTTCACAAAGTTCAAAAACATACATTTAATCCAGTTTTGTCCAGGTTTATAGATAATGCTCATGGTCCCCATTACCTTTACTGACAATTCATCCATCACTAAAAATACAGCACAATATGTGTGAAAAACCATCCAGCATAATCACAGAGGCTGGTCAGTGCTATGTGCATGGCATATTTAGTGAGCTACAAATGCATTCAGTCACAATACAGCACACAGGTTTTAGTAGTACAGAAGTTTAAATATCAACTAGAAAATTTGCATTTCCTGCGAAAATGCTGTATGAATGCCTTGTAGTAGAATCTGAAAACAGCAGAAGAAGGAGAACAATCTGCTGAAAAGAGCTGAAGAAGCTGAAGTTTGTGCCGAAAACAGCTAAAGAATCTTGAATTTTTGCTGAAAAGAGGTAAAAGCCAAAAATTCTGCTAAAAAGTGGTAAAGAAGCCTAAATTTGCACTGAAAAGATGTGAAAAACTTAAACTCCTGAAAGGATAAATAATTATTTATATATATATACATCCATCCTCCTAAATGATTCTGTTCATCTGGCCGTAGTGTTTTCAGCGAGAGAAACGTTTCGTCACTCATCCAAGTGACTTATTCAGTCTCAGCTGACTGCAGGTTTCCCCAAACTTATAAACAGTACATTTGCATAATGACTGAAACTATGGTGTTTCAGTCATTATGCAAATGTACTGTTTATAAGATTGGATGACCAAACGTTTCTCCGACTGAAAACGTCCAGATGAACAGAATCAACTTTTGGGATTATTAATTTGTCGATTCTCAGATTATGTTTTCTTTCCACATTTCAATGACAACACTGAGAACAAAAACATGAGACAGACATTTCAAACATGCTGCAGTTCACTGAGAGGCTGAATCCTGACGCTGTGATCACTTCATGTTCTCTGTGGATCAAAGAACAACTGCAGCAGCAACAAGAAGCATAGCAGGAACTGATAGACCAGCTGCCAGTCCACCACATCCATCTTTCCCAAGTCCTCTTGGCTGACCTGCAGGTGAGAAACAGGTGTGAGGTGTCAGCTGTCAGGTAGGTGCACAAAACAAAGCTCTGCAAAGACAGACTTTCTCTGCATTAGTTTAAAAACAAAAAAAGGCTTTCTTTGAATTAGAATAAAAAATACATTTCAGACACCAGTTGGAAAAAAAAGGTATGATGATGACGGTTAAATGTGTCTGTAAATGTCTCTGATAAGAAGGACTTTCTGCTTCAGGCTCTGAGCATGCTCACATTAAAACAAAAAAGGGGGCAGGGCATTTTATGGATCACATGACTCTTCAAACTTTAAGAAGGTTGTCATACAGTAATCAGGTAGGGGTACTTTGATGACACAAACTTTAAGTAGGAGCAGATCATGAATATTAGGTACTGATTAATTAATTGACATGAATAAACGCATTATTATTCTACATTGTATACATTACACACACTAGAAATTATTAACCTGACCAGTGGTGGGCAGATTGATCTAAATGTTGATTGTGCTGAGACAGCATTGGTTATTGGTATTGAATCGATTGGATCAATACTTTAGCTTGTTTCTCTCTATGTTCAGGACGTTGCTCCTGTTAATTAGGTGTTAATTACCACATTACTGTGTCCTGATGTTTCATAAGCAACAGAAAACAACAGAATTCTGGGACTTTTGTTTTTCTGTTTGGGAGTTGCATACCAGGTTACAATACAGATTTCACGGTAAAGCATAATTCAGACGTCATGTGAACTTTGCTCTCCCGTGGTGTGTTTAGCTGTCCTGTGGTCACGTGAGTTAGTATAACTGAGCAGAGCCATGCAGGCTGCCAGGTATTGAACTGTACTCACTCACCTGGAGGATCAACACTCAGTGTGACAATGCAGACAGGATCACTGTTCTTGTTGCTTGTCCCTTTCTGGACGACTATAATACGAATATATGGATAATATTACTAAATTGCTGCGATTCTTGTCTTCTTCAGGTGCGTTCACACCTGTAGTTCATTTACTCTGGTTATGCGTTTTAATAGCCCCTCAAACCTGTTAATGTTCTCGTGTAACAGTGTCGTAACTGTGCTAATACCACCTTAAATATGTCAGGAAGGGAGACAAAGCTAACGTTTAAAGACAAATTTAAAATCTGACGTCTGCCAGCGTTTGGCTGGTCAGTAGAGGAACTTGATGAGTGTCGTACAGGAAAGTCGAAACCGCAAATTTGGAACCCGCCAAGGAGTAAATGGCTACAAAAACAACACTGTGATAGCGGAGTCTGACGAAAGGCCACAGACCAAGCAGCAGGTCTATTCCTGCCTCCACATTTAGTGTCTTATGCTGGGCAGACACTGTGCGATCTTTTCAGTCGCGCGATTCAGCTCCTGCTCAAACTGTACGGTTGACTCGCAGGGGTTAGAAGTTCATAGGTCACGATGCAGGTCTCACACTATACGACCCGATGCTCTGATGCGACCTGAGTGCTCACACTGTGCCTCCATAAAATGAAGTTATAACAGAAAATCTGTCGCTCTCGCTCTCTCTGTCTTTCACTCACACAGACACACACACCACCACCATCAACTTTGCTAAATTGCTAATGAAAAACATTGATCAGGCAGCTGTGATTGAGCAGCAATGTCCATCCAACTACTTTCACGGTTGTTGTGGTCGTGATAATTTTGTGAGGCCACATCGAAAAGGCTCGGATGACAACATGTCTTTTTGTCTGTTGCCACCAACATTGCTTTGGCGGTCAGATGCATCCTGACCGGTTTCAGAAGGCAAAGATAGTGTTAGCACATTTTTTTCACTCATGCCTTGTTTCACAAGTGAACGGCATCTCTGAAGAATGGCAGAATACTTTTTAGCCTCTCATACACATCCAAATCTGGCAGCTGCAGCACTTCAACCATAGCTTTGTCCAGCTCGTTTTGCGCTACATGTCTGACGCAGCCTGTATGTTGTTGCTGCTGATGGTTTAACATGTCCAACTGATGCTGCGGGACCAAAAACATTTTCTGTGTGTGCTCCATTTTCACCTATTTGCTATAAGACTGGTGATGAAGGGTATGGCAGCCCCTGATAATGGTAGCAAAAATCCTCCAGATTGGTTGATGGATCTTCTCTTTTTCAACATTTTGACCTTTTTGTCTGCAACCAGTCTGATTACTTTTTTTTCTTTTTTAGTTGTCTGTACTGTCGATCAGTCAGCGGGATAACACCTTTCAAAACATTGAGCGATATCTCACACAGAGCATTAATAAAATCCCTGCTCGCATTACAAATAATATTCCTCCGTACGCTGGGTGGGGATTTATACAACAACTCCAACAGTGCATCCCTGGGGGGCAGGGATAGCTCAGTAAATAGAGTGGTGGCCCCATGATAGCAAGGTCGGTGGTTTGATTCCCCTGAACAGCTAGCCTGAGGTACCCCTGAGCAAGGTACCGTCCCTACACACTGCTCCCAGGGCGCCCAATGGCTGCCCACTGCTTCACTGACAACAGACAAAAAGGATCACCTGAGTGCGATCTGCACAAGCGACCCAATCGTGGAGGTAAATGAAGCGAAGTTCAATTTAAACGCAGTAAACGCCGCTTGTGTGAAAACACTCTGTGATAGTTGAAGCTCACCTGAAGCTGCAGACAGCAGAAGACAAACGCAGACGTAAACCGCAGTATGAACCATAGCATATTCAAAATGCCCGCTCTCTGACAATAAGCTCCCGCTTATTGGTGGTTGACAAACAGCAAAATTAAAATAAAAGCATTACCGCCACCCACTGGTGTGGAGTGTGGAACGAAATGGCAAAAAAAAAAAAAAAAATTCCTCCCAAACAAATGAGTCCACATTAAAAACCAAAATATGTCCTGATAACTTTCACTTCCAAGCTTTTTGATCAACTGACTTCTTTCAGCATCATATTTTTGACAATGCAATAAAACATGTTCTATTGTTTCCTGTCCTCTGCTGCACGTGTATGTGAGATAAAACCCATATCCTTCTTTGTTTGTTCAATAGTGTGAAATCCACGACTGCATCAGGAAGTATCCATGGCGGTATGTAGGTAGGTAATCCTACTGTTTGACTCATGTTGATCTTGTCCAGATTAAGTTCAGCTACTTTGTGTCCCACTGTCCACCTAAAGCTCAAATTCTCTTTTTCCCAGCAGGATTAGAAAGTAATTCTTGTTGGATGATCTTGACCATGTCCTTGTAGACTTGCCCAGTAATGCGCAGAGATGCGCGGTTGCAGTATCTAGAGTGGACTTGTGTATCTTTTAAAAAAATAAATAAATCTTTATTAAAAAATTACAAAAACACAAACGCTGTCTGCAACTCTCGTAGTTTAAGGATTGCATTTCAATAAATAAATAAAGTAGAAAAAACTAAATAAATACTGAACCCTAAACTACAAAAAATGAGGACGTTCTCTTGTGTGAAGAATCTTTTAGAATTATTTGTTAAGAATATAAGAGTTCTAAAAGTTCCAAAAGAATCATTTATTTCTAAGATGCCACACAAATTATTTTTGCCGGTGTAAAAAACAGTTTTTCCACCACAAGACAGAGGACCACAGGTGTAAAACTCCCCCCCCCCACCCCCAGTCAAACAAACTGATGTAAAACAGTTATCACAAACACTAATGGTTGACCTTTGACCTTTAAACTTTTATTAATATCTTTAAAACAAAATCAGCACAAATGTTTGACATGTTTTGTATTTGATAATTATATTATTATAATTTATATTCAATGTTAACTGTAGCTAGGCTCAAAGTATTAATGCTATCTTATCTCATCACTCAGACCAGCTGCTTTCTACAAAGTCTCATCAACAACATCTTTAGAAACAAACATCAACAACCAGGAAGCAGCTTCACCTCTGATCACACACACACTCAACTCTACTCACTCACCTGGAGGACCAACACTGAGGTTTATGGTGCAGATGAGGTTCAACCAGGCCTCTTGGTTTGATTCTCCCCATGCAACATAACATCTGTATGTTCCAGTATCATTAATTGTCACATTCTTCAGAATCAAAGACACGTCTCCATCCTTCATCTGTCTGTCTTTCAGATCCACCCGGTTCTTATAAGCTGGATTCTGGTTGTCTGGATCAAACTGACCAATTTGGTAATAAAGGAGGTTCCAAAGGTCTTTGCTCCACTCTATGGCTACGATCTTGCTGTTTGGAGCTCGACATGTCAGAGTGACGTCCTGTCCAGACTCAGCTGTGATGTTTTTCTGGTCTGAATGAAGAAACAACACAGAGCAGAGAGGTTAAAAGTTAAAGTACAACTGTTCACTTCTACCGGAGTCAATCAGATTGAGAAGCCACACACACACATACACACAAAAACACTGCTTTTGTGTTCATCACAGAACATTAGACAACATAGAAACATAATAGTTACGGGATAATATAAAAAAACATATTCCTCATGCTGATGATGAGGGTCTGTTGAAGAAAAGATTGGCTTCAGAAAGCTTCTGTTAAGCAAAAACAAAAATACGAGATGTGCTGAGTGGACTGTACTGAATGTGCCACATAATGTGGAGATTATTTCTTTTCATATGTAATTTCCTCTCAAGTTTGAGCTAGATTTCTGGTAAATTTGATGTTGACTGTGTCAGTTTTTACACGATTAGAAATAGGGGTTATACTACGTCTGTAAACCAAACAAACAAACAGGGCGATACTTTTTAATCCTCTTCATCTCAGAGGAAATAACAGTTTGGTTTCTAATAGTGATGGGTCCAGCAACACTGACGCACCGACGCATGTATCAAGCTCACCCAGCGATGCCCGTATCGGTGCGTAAGTCGCTTTAAGAAAAAGTCACGTGATCGATACAGCTGCTGTCTCGCTCATTGCCAACGCACCAAACTGTGTTTAAAAGGTACCGCATCCGCATCTAACAATGGAATGAGTCGCCACCAAAAACCCCCACAAAATTACTCTCGCAAAGATAAAAAAACCCAAAAAACATCTCTCTATAACAAAATGGACCCTGAAATAAAAAGAAATGTTTCTGCTGTGTGGGATCACTTTGATCTTTTAACTGCAAATAATATAATATAATAGTTTGTCTTTGTTTCAGTGTAATCTATCAGAACAGGAAAACAGCAATGTGACTTGAAGTGTAAATTATTTATTTCATTTGATGCAGGTTAAATGTTGCATCTGTTCTGCGTTTCTTACACAAACAAAAGCACCTCCTCAGTGTTCAGGCATTACAGAGCCAAACATGAAAATGAGGAGACAAACACACTGAGAATGAACACAGGTCGGCCTATATAGACACTGAACAGCTTTATCGTCATTTCTTTTATTAATATGCGTTTTATTATTTTGAAATCAAGCATCTAAGAAGACTGCTCTGGACCAGGCAGTCCTGAATTTTATTATAAAGGACTGCCAACCCCTTAGTATTGTGGAGAGTGTCAGAGAGAAACATTCCACGATCAGAGGATCCTTTAACGTACCGGGGGAATAGGAAGACCTCTTATCAGAACCTTTTCCACCTGGCTTTACAGTTTTTGTGTACCCCAGCTTCATCTGTTCCTGTGAGTTTTCCAAAGCTGGAGAAATGGTGTAAAAAAAAAAAAAAACGCAATAGACTGAATGCAAAAACATTCGATAAACTTATTTTTCTGAATAGAAATTTATATTACATTCACAATACTTTCATTTTAATTTTCACTTAATGTCTTTCACACTATATTTTAAAGATGTCTACAATATTTGCAATATAAAAGATATAAAATGATTCCATGGACAGTACAATACCTTACAGTGTATAAGTATGACTAGGTCATTGAATCAGTGTCTGTTGTGAGTCTCAAGTAAGTTGCCTGCAATGATATTTAAGGTCCAGCAGGTGTCAGTATGGAGCAAAACAGCAAAACTGTGTCGACACAGTATCGACACAGTTTGGGGAATGTGCTGAAACGCTTCACGAGGCCTCATCTACCCATCACTAGTTTCTAAAAGTTAAATCTCACCTGCAGAGACAAACGCGAAGACACCGACAAACATTAAACAGTAGAGTGACGCAGCTGTTCCAGCAGCCATTTCTTCTTCTTCCTCTTTCAAGTTTAACGGTAGCTTGCATCCAAAATTGTTGCATTACTGCCATCTCCTGGCTTTTAATCTTCCGTCACTCCTGAGTCCTCAGATCCTCTTGATGAGCATTCCTCAAAAAACGAAAAACCACCTCTTTCCCTTCACCATGACTTAACTTATCAACCACTTGTTCAAACGTAAGTTCCCTTCCACCACTCATTTCACCCCTCATCACCCTCCTGTGACTTGCATACTTCCTACAACTAAGAAGCACATGTCCAACCATAGCATTACATCCATCACACAACCCAGTCGGATGTTTCCCTATCTTAAAAAGAGTGCCATTTAAAAAGCAGTGGCCTGTTCGTATTCGACTGATAATAACCTCCTCCTGTCTCTTTAATACACTACTCCTCTTAGCTTCTATTGTGTTTTGCACCCTATATAAATGTCTCCCTTTTGTGTCATTATCCCATGCCATTTGCCAGAAGTTCTTACTTTCTGTCCAAACTATACTTTTCCCTTCAGATATTGACAATGAGTCCTTTTGTTTTGATCAGACAGTCTATGATGAGCAAAAAGAACGTCATACAAAATCTGCTGATGGGTTTCCTTGTTTAATACTCAATAATGGTATTGTATGTCAAGTATGGCATACAACTCAACTGCATATATACCCAGACAATTTGATGTTCTTTTTCCACTGCTACACTAGTTGCTTCAGTCTTAGGATCGTTTGATCTGTATACACCTTTTAAAAAGTTACTGTATTTGTTATCTATCTATCATTTCTCCTGTAAACACAGACAATCCATCATTAATCCTCTTCCCAATTTTTACCATAAAGTCTGGAATTACTACTGCCATCCCCACTTGACTAGCTGGATTCTTTGAAGCATCCGTATATACTTGCACATACCCATAATACTGATCGATGTAACCCTGAACTGTATTTGAGTCTAGAGCGTCTGCCAGCACAATATATACCGATTTCTGCTCCTCTCTGTATAGGTAATAAAACTCTCTATGGGTAACAAAACACACCAGTGGCAGGGTAGATTAAAGGTTTTACACTTTTACTGTTGTTCACATTTATTGCCCCCATTGTATAGTGTTAAGTTGGGGAAGGTGTGGCTTTTTAACTTGGAAATCTGATTTGAGGAGATGGCATTCCAGTTTCAAATTCCAGCGGGGAACTTGGAAATTCAGATTTAATCTCAAACACCGTGAGCACATAAAGCAAAAGCACAGGCGGTACCATGAAAGAGCTGTGACAGGATCAGTGGTAGATTTTTATTCTGCTTCACAGCTTTCTGCTGTAGATTTTATTTATAGGTCTGCTACATCTTTTACAATGCTGCTGTCCAGCTTCGTCAGTGTTTTTTAATAACACTGCGCACCATGCTAGGTTTTCCACTGTTGGTGAAGTGAATCAGCTTGTCGGTGCAAGACTGTTACGTGTCAAACTGAGTTCTCTTTGGTAGTTTTCAGAGAGAAAAAAGAATAGGAAAAAATATTTTTTGAGAAAAACAAACAAAACGTTGTTAAGGAGCGTGGCTGAGTGTGGCTTATCACTGAAAAATAGATTCAGTATTTCTGTTGTATTTAGTTGTGACTGAATAACTGCACCAGTCAAAGGTTTGGACACACCTGAGGCCACGAGTGTTTCTCATTATCTGAGACGACCCTTTCCCCGTTGTACACAGTGAGCCATATAACAAATATTTATTTAAAATTTGTTCTGAATTGATAACAGTACATTGATCAATTTTAGATCTACAAATTTTGAACATGACATAGCTGTGGGTGTATGTGGTTTGGTTTTCCTCACTGGGCTGTAGCTCCTGATTCATCCCAGACAAATATTCATAAACAGTACATACATGATTGCCTTTTACTGTATTGTCTCATTAGAATTTGTTGCTGTTGTTCCATGATTTAAAAATTGGTTGATGCTGCATTTTCTTTTGTTTAGTTCTTTGTATTTATTTTGTGTTTTGTGTTTTTTTCAGCATTTATTAGTGTTTACTTTAGTTGCAGTGCATTTGACCTCTCAGGGCTACTATACAAATACACCAACGCAGTGTAGTTTTTCACGTTATTAGATTTTTATTAGTCATATTACATGATTTTGAATTATATGTCAGTGCATGTTGTTTACCTTCAGTGTGTGCTCAAAACTCTTTTGCAGCTTTCTGTTCGAGACTTTAATGGAAACTGTTGCTCTGCCAGCCCATCATGTCCCTCACCATCATCATCAAGTTTTCTTTATTTAAACTTTTTTTTTTCCATTCTTTATTTGCTTAGTGTTTATATTTGCTTCTCCATGTATTTCCTTACTGCGTTATTCCCATAGTGTGGGCCAACGACCCCTTGTGGACTGCAAAGGTACTGCAGCCACAGTAGTAACAGAAATTCAGTTTGAAATTACTCACCAGTATAAATGGAGTTAGTATAATATAATTGGTAATAGGAGGCGGTTAGTGTGTAATATTACTCATTACCCTGGACCAAATTTACTGCCCTTGTATTGAAATTTGTGTCCCAGCGGCAGGTTGGTCACACATCAACATGAACACTTTGCATATGACTGGGCAGCAGTTTAGAGCCAGCAGCCTGTGTTGTTGATGTTTTTATAAAATACAGTTTTAATATCGTTGCCACTTTCTTTTGTTTTTGATTCAAGTGAAGATTTAAGTCATTTTCTGGTTTTTAAGTGGACCACAGCACTCTTAATTTTATGAATGGCTGTCTTACTGTATTTAGCCTCCAGTTGTTAGTTCCTGGTTGCATTAGTTGTTCCCTGTGTTTGTTTCTCTTGTTATTTGTTGATATTTAAGTTCATTGCTGTTTCTGTGTTTCCCCGTTCAGTTATTGTTTCTCACTTTCTGTATATTTATTTTGATGTCTTCTTATCTCCTTTGCATTGATTTTATCTGGTTTGTGTTTAGTCTCACATTCCCTCCTTTCGCACAGTCTTTGTTTGCATCTCATTTTTCACAGCCAAATAAATTACCTATTTATAAACTACTGCCTGTATTTCTTGTCTGCATTTTGGGTCCTCAAATCTGTCAAATCTATCTGGGTGTATAAACAGTACAGTGTGTATGAATGAGCTGAAACCTTGGCCCATTGTCCCAGTGGAGATTTATAACTTGATTTCTACAGAACCTTCATTACAGCAGCTTTATTAGGAAGTTAAAGGGACTAGATTTTAATATGTGTTTTAAGAAAAAGAGAGAGAGATTGTCAGGTGTGCCGTGGGAATTTATTTAATTTTAATTAGTTGCTCCAAAAAATACAATTTAATAATTACTACAAGTAATAAAATCATAGTTGGGCATCTGTGCTTTCAATGCAGTGACTGGTAGAGTCTTTCATGTCAGTGGGTAGCGCAATATCACCTTGTTGAGTTAAGACAGAGTTCGTGATGTGCGCGCTACGTGGCAGCTGCAAGACGTACAACAAAGATGGATAAATATTTGAAAAGAAAAACTGCGGACTCAGAACTGAGCCCTGGAAAAAATTCTAATCCAGGAGAGCTGAGTATGAGCGGTAGTCAAAAGAAAGCAAAAATGGTGAGCTCGAGAAAGCGATACACCCAGATGTTATTGTTTTCTGCACCGTAAGGTGTTCGTTCCCAAGACTTTACCAGCAGACCTAGCTCCTGTGTCGGATGATGTTGTGCGCATGGTAAACGTCATCAAGACAAGACCTCTGAAAGGCCGCATATTTTTGCATCTCTGTGCGAGGAAATGGGAGATGCAGATTTCTGTCAGAATCTGCAGATTATACAGTACAAATAAAATGTTCACGTTGTCTTCCCAACAGTTTCACTGACATCTACACTGAATGCCCAGGAAGCGTTCACTATGTCTTCTCTGGCGCTGATACACTCAAAAAAATGAATGAGGTGGATTGTTCAGTGTATATTAATTATTCATTTTCATTTTACTTAAAATATATGTTTTTGTTAAGTTAACATATGTTTTTCTAATCAAGTCTACGTAATTGTGTCTATTATTCAACGTACATAATACTAATGTGTTACTTGATGGCGTAACATTTAAGTTAAGTCAATTAGGATCGATATACCTTGTATATCCACAAGGTGGCAGTAATGCAAAAACAGTTGTAATGAAACCGCGCAGAACAAGAAGGTTTCACGGCTTGTGCCTGCTCATGCGCAAGACTTCAAATTTAACTGAAAAAGGCTGTTTTGGCGCCAAGCTGCTGTTTCTTTGAGAGGTAAGACCACTTTTTTTCTTTGACTATGTTGTGTAGTATCTATATGTCCAGCATGGTTATATTTTGCGTTTGTCTTACAAGACATGTTATATCGTTTGCGTGTGCTTGTTTTACATAGTGATGGGCAGATGAAGCCCCATGAAGCACTGAAGCTTTTCATCCAATTGGTTCACCCCAACGCGAAGCTTCATGAAGCTTCATTTGCTCTAGTAGGACACCTACTGGACGTAAAAATAATAGCTGGCATGAATTTGAAGAGTGTGGCATTTTGCACACAGCCTGTAAATGTCAACAACAAAAGGAGTGTGTAAAATATCTATATTGTAGTGATGGCAGTATACTGTGTATATTTATGCTGGCAGTATGGAAAGACAATAATAACAAAGCACAAATATAAATATCACACACATCACTTATTGCATTGTATGATATTGTTATATCATTTAGTAACATTACAGCATGCTATATTATCATTGCATTTGATGGCTCACCTGGTCTTGCTCCACAATCGGTGTTCCCCTTATTCTCATGCAAAGCTCTGTAGTGCCTAAGCATGGATGAGGTGTTGTTGTTATATCCCAGCTCCCTGGCACATAGCAAACACCTCACCTTGTACAAAAGTACAGACAGCCTAACATAGGTTTTATTGCACCATCAGTATTATGAAAATACATCTTCTGTGGAAATTCACATACCTTGTTGGGAGATATAAGCTCAAAATGTTCCCACACAGGGGAGGACATCCTCCTCTTCTTAGCTGGCTCCATTCTCTCCTGACTTTCTTTCCTCACTCTCATAAACCTCCAAACTGTCTCCAAACTCTCACTAACCGCAACTCTCCATCAAACACCCACATTTTGAATGAAGTCTGAGGGGTTTATATCGCTGTCATAGCTCGCGGAAAAAATTCGAACCGCTTCATGAACCAGTCACGTGGTACAGCCGGGCAGCGAGGCTTCGGACGTCATCATTTTCAGCTCCTCCCATAAATGAAGCAAGCCTCGATACGCGCTTCGCGGAAACGCCCCCTCCATTACTCGACACACGCTCCGAAGCCTCGATACAGAGCGTCACATCACTAGTTTTACATTAGTTTTACTGGGTCCTGGACATGCTTATTTTGTGGACTGTGTAAGAAACATTTTTATTGTTTTTTGTTTTATTAAGGGATTAGCTACAGGGGTTCATGGGGTTATTCTTCCATTTGCTTTCTTGGGATTCCTTTTCTGTAATCCGAGAGTCGGAAATATCGAATAGGATAGCAAGGATAGCATAAAGTGACATTTAAAATCCAAAAAGTCAAGGGCGAAAGCCACTGTGACACCATTGTTCTGCTCTATCAGTAATCTGTATTATGTAAAAATGGTCTGTAAATACAGCATGTTTCCTAGCGGAGTTATACATATCAATGTAGTTATAAATTACAGTTTGTGAAAGTACACACTTAATTTTTTTAATAAAATTATTCAAGACATATGAGTGGACAGACAATGGAGGTCGACAGACCTGGTGATAATGGCTTCTATAGAAAGTTAGCACATGGCAGTGTCAATCTCTTGCTTTTCTTCTGAGTAGTATTTTATTTAGTTGTAATTCAAACAATAATTTGCTTCTTGAAATTAAGTAATGAATTTCTTGTTTTACTTTATAAATTTCAGATCCTGCCTTTACCTGCTCCCTCCTATACTGATGTGGTGTATGTGGTACTGCTGAGCTTGTATGTGGTATGTGAACTTTTAAAAACAAAACTGTTTTATAAGTTAAGTTTTCTTTAGTCACCCATGCCCCTGTTATTTCTCCTCCACATCTGAACCATGGTAAAGGTTGCAGTTCAAGGGCCTGAGGCATGAAATTCTTTTCAGATCAGCTGTGATCAATATTTTTTGAAACTTATAAATAAATATAATATAAATATAATAAAAGCTGTAATGGCTCCATTAGCATTTTGTGTAAATGTTTGTGTTAAAATTATAGCTTTAATGAGGTCTTACTACATTAGTTTTAGTTTGTATATGTGTACATATAGTATGTATATTTACAGTACAGTATGTTGTGTTTGTTGACATATTTTCAGGTGGAAGCAGAATATGTGAGGATTACTACTGCTGCACATGTTCCAAGGCTTTTTACACAACTTGACCAATACACTGACCAGCTCATAAAAGTCTTCAAGAAAAAAGGAGGCGTTGCAGGGAAGAAAATTAGACAAACTTTGGCCCCAGCCACACAGGTGCGTTATTCTGTTGGTAGCAAAATATTATGGCTAATAAGATCATTTTCAAATTTAAACAGCTAGTGTATGGTAGCTGCACAGTGCACTTACATTTATATTAAGCAAGACAGAGTTTGGTACTCAAAACGTTGGAAAACTTAAATTACCTAAACATATGTAAAATCTGATCCCTCGATTTAGGTTAAACCAGAAGTGAATGTTTTTATGTTATGTTTTGAATGCAAAGAAGATGATGTATTAGTTTGTCTATACTAGAGATGGACCGATCCGATATTACGTATCGGTATCGGTCCGATACTGACCCAAATTACTGGATCGGATATCGGAGAAAAATAAAAAATGTAATCCGATCCATTAAATATCACGAAAGCACCTCACAAAACTTGCAACACGCCGTAACTCACCTCAGAACGTTAGCACGTCTGAGCAGTATGCATCATGTGATAGAGCGGCTGTGGCATGCGGGACCTGTCAGTGGTCTGGATAGCATTTGGAGCTTCGCTAGCAACCTGGCATTTCATCTCTGACAAAGTTATCCCCGAGAGAAGTAAAGCAAGTGTGTAAGTCCATCTCTGAATGTTTGTAAAGCATTCCTGCGTTAAGCTTAACAAGCGACTGCCTCTTCTTGCTGCTACTTCAATCGTGAAACTGCTTAATGATCAGCTGATCGGCTTTTCTGTCGCGAGTCCGTGTCTCTAGTTTGTTTTTGGCCCACTTTGCACCAGAAAGAGGAAACCAGCGGCTGAACAACAGCAGCACGTTTAAGCTTGATAAGCTGTTGTTAGAATTTATTTAATATTACTTTCTACACCAGGATCTTTTTCTACGTAGCTGACGCTGGTAACTGTGCAGGGGCGGATCTAGCAAAGTTTAGCCAGGGGGGCCGATAGGGCATTAACAGGGAAAAGGGGGCACAAAGACATACTTTTCTTTCTTATTCTCATTTAAAATGTCGAGCTTTTAATAAATAATTATCTGACACCCAAAGTTTTAATTTGATGTAAAATGAATAGAAGTCAATTACTGTATATAGTGACTATTAAGTCTAATATATATACCCTAGTAAGCTATAGTACTTTTTCCTTTGGGAAGGTACCATCTGTGCAGTCTGCAATTTTGTTGAAGAAAGATGTTGAATCTATTTAATATTTCTTGAAAAATAATTGATTTCTGTGCATTTTTTTTCACACTGCATCAAATTAAGGTTGATTACGTCGATTAAGCATCATGAGGTGGAGCGTGAGGGGTGGTTCCCTATTTTTTATTTTTTTATTTTTGTTGTTGCTGGGAGTTGGAACCCTATTAGTTAGGTTGCTTAATATTTACGCTAAGTACTCTTTAAAATACCAGAATAGGGAGGATGGTGCAGGTTTAAGTTTATTAGATTGATCAGTATTGCTGAACTATGAAATATTTTTTTTGTATACAGGTATAACAGAATAGCTTTAGTGTAGTTGTTGTTTTAAACTTGAGTATGAACTTATACAAAATGCAGCAAGATATTTAAAAAACAGTTTTGTTGATTAAAAAACACTATATCGGATTCATATCGGTATCGGCAGATATCCAAATTTATGATATCGGTATCGGACATAAAAAAGTGGTATCGTGCCATCTCTAGTCTATACCTCCATTATGGACATATATAATGTGGTGGAAACCCTGCCCAACAGGTTAACTATTCATGTCCATGTGATGATTAGTTGGTCTTGTGTACATGTCTATCTGTGCAGTGGATATGTCATTCATTTTGCGTATAATGTGAGTTTCTGTCATCCTAAAGTATATCTGTTTTCTCTTCCTGTATCTCTGCCACTCTCTACAGAAGGAAACTATTGAAAAGGGGAGGGAGTGTGTCCTCAGGGCACTACCTTTTTACCTGAATGAAGACCCAAGCATCCTCTTCAAAGAATAATTGGTTGGTAATTTTAGTTTAGTTTTTTATCTGTATTAAACCAAATTTTGAATAACTAATGTTGTTGCATGTTGTAATGTTGTTGTTGTTGTAATTTGCATGGAACCTGTTTAAATGTTTTGGGAAATCTTCTTGTATACCCAAACTATTTATATTTATCGTTGAATCTGTAGTCTAAAATAGTGGCGCACTGGGGTGCATGTTCCTAATATTGTGTTTACGTCATTAAAGGGTAGCTTTGGCCCTTTTTCTTTCTTTTTTTAAAACTGGATGCCATTTTTCTATGTTTTTGTGTCTAAGCTACAGCTGTTCAGAGGGAGCTGGAACAAATTACCCTTGCTATCTTTACCATCAAAAGAGCTGATGCCAGCACTCCTCCAGCCGATGTGGGTATAACCATCTCGGGTGTTCTGCATGACCTGGAAGACCTGGCCTCTGCATGTGCACTCTTAATGGGTGGGATATACAGTGGGGCAAAAAAGTATTTAGTCAGCCACCGATTGTGCATGTTCCCCCACTGTCAGCAGACTCTTGACCAAGGTACAGTTGCTCAAGAATAAACTGAATGAATAAGCCAACCCTTAATTTGGATGATGAATGTTCTGTCAGATGGACAGAAGTTTTTCGGAGGCTGAATGGGAATAAAATGGTAATTTGTAAATGATAGATAAAGGGAAAATTACATTTAAGAGAAATTTAGAACATTTTGAAAAGTTTGTAAACTACTACAATTTGAGAGATTTTACTCTTGTGGGGGGGCTAGTAAGAGACCATCAAAAGTATTAAGTATTAGCGTTTAAGGCATATTGTTATGAGGTGGAAATATGTTCATATTCAGTTTGTGTTACATTGTGTGCATTGTAAAGGTAATTGCAATACATACTAAGAATAAGGGTAAGTTAGGAATGCAGGATGAATGTATATTTTGTGGACTTTTAAAGACGAACAATTGTTTCCATGTTAAAATGTTTACATCTGAAGTTTTTTGCCCAAACACTGGTAAAATAAATGACAGTGGCGAGTGTTAAATGGTTACTGCTGTGCTGTTGCAAAAAACTGACAAGCTGTTTTATTGTTAGATCATAATGTTGGCATGTTTTATTAAAGTTTTATTTGGGATGGTGATGTAATTTTCTTTGGTTGCTAATATCAGTGGACTATTTATTATTATTATTATTATCATTATTATTACATTAATTAATTTTTTTTAATTGTGGCTGTTGAGGTGGACACTTCACTTTGCATTGTTAAAGGAAAGCACTTCATTGGCATTGTGTTACTGGACTGACCCTAAGCAATCATTGCAAATAGCAACTTTGCTATCCATTTTAGACACTAAAAGAAAAAACACTCCACAGACCTTACTAGCATCACATGTGCATAACTCAAGTGTCATCTTATCAATGTGTTATGTGATCTTCAATGGGTTTTTTTCTTCTATTTCTGGCAGATACAGACATTTAATTTAAAGTCTTGATGTTGCATCTGTCTACATACTGTTAATTACTAACCCTAATGAGCTGTTGTGTTTTATTTTGGACTGGGTTTACACAAATGCTCACTGAATGTGTTGGCAATAAAAGAAATTTTAAAAAACAAGTTGGATGTACTTAATTCATTTGTGTGGAACCTGTTGACAAAATAGATTTATGTAAAACTAATTAAGCACAAGGTGGCTGAAAATATAATATTTGAATTAATCTAACTTAAATTTAACATTTTACTGCCAAAAATAAGAAATGTGTTGAAGTAACTAATCTAAACTATCTAACCTGTAAATATATCATCTATGTTCATACAACATAACTTGATTTAGTTAGTCTTAAATATGTCTTGTTAGTCTTAAGTAGTTTTTTTTTTTTTTTTAAATTAGATGAACTAAAGATTTTTGCTTTAAACTAACATTCAATTTCGTGGAACCTGTTGACAAAATAATTTTAATTAAAGTCAACGTTTCATTTTTTTGAGTGTAATTGGTGCATGTTTTGTGTCAGCGACATGACCGTTCAAACAGCAGTCGCTTTCTAAAACATCAGATACGTATCGGAGTCAGTACCACATACGAAAGTGACCCAGATCATTTGAACCAGAGTATTTGAAAATAACGGATTTGTGCCGTTCACACTGTCACACCATGATCGGATATGGGTCGCATAGGGTCAAAAAAGTCGGATTTGATGCGTTTTTGCCTGCAGTGTGAACGTAGCCAAAAAGGTTTGTAGCTGAATACTGACTCCTGAAACTACAACACATCACACTGACACACACATTACACTTCTTTGTCAAATAGTTCATTAGAGCCCTCCCAGGCCCATGCTGCCATCACACAAGTATTGGGGTCATTATTACTAGTTACATTACTTCTGTGTTACTCTATTACATGGCATGAGCTGCATCACCACATAATTACCAGTCAGCAAACTTCAGACTAACCAAAACTGTATAGTTATTCTTTATATCCAGATGTGTATCTGATACATACACAGTATATTTCTTTCTACATGACTGTTACTCAAATAACAACCTTCTCCTCAGCTGATCATTCACACACACACAGTCATAACTTTTTTCTACGGCTAAGCGTTTTCTATGATTTGCACTCTCACACTCTGATCAGGAACAACTCAGGGTTCATCCTAAGAAGAAAATACTTGTCCAAGGATACTTTGGCACGCAGACTACAGGAGCCAGTGATCGATCACCTGACTTTCCAGTTGGTAAATGAGCCTCTCTACCAACAGAGCCACTAATTAGCAATAACCATGAACCACCCACAGAAAATATAAAGAGCTCTGAGATGGTGGCAGCGAATGACAACGATAGTAAAAATGTAATACTTGTAATCTGCTAGTCTCAAAGAAATCCACTATCACAGGATTAAATGACTACAGGTCTGTCTCCCTGACGTCTGTGGTCATGAAGTCCTTTGAGAGACTCATGTTGAGACACCTGAAGGACATCAGAGCCGGTGCTGGACATCCTGCAGGTTCACTACTGAGCAAACCAGTCAGCTGAGGATGCATCAGTATGGGACTGCACTACATCCTGCATCACCTCAACCAACCTGGGACATACACCAGGATGTTCATGGCTCAGTTTACTGACCCGTCTCCAGACACAGATCCTCAGCACCAAGAACACAAAGAACCAGGCAAGCTCTACCCAGAAAGAAAAAATAAATACAGGTCATTTAAAAGTGAACTGCTCATTTCTTTTCATTCTAGAAATTGCAATGTTCTTTGTTTCGTCAGTCCGATTGTTCACCCCCCCCCCCCCCCCCCCCCGGCATGTATTTATCTGCAATATTAAATTGTAGTTTTTAAATAAAACATTTTCTGGACACCTAAAGGAGAGTGTGGTGGCTGTAGTCAAGAGAAACAAGCATGTCAGCATCCTGAAGTTTGCCCTGTGCTTTGATGCAAAGTTTTTGTCCTGCTAAAAATAAGACACAATCATGAAGTAGACAATTATTATTACGGTCTAACCTAAAATCAGCAGCTCAGAGCTTTACTGGCCCACGTACATAATGTATACTTCATTGATCCCCGTGGGAAAATTTGACCCAGTCACTCAGTGAAGCAGTGGGCAGCCACTGGGCAGAGCAGTGTGTAGGGATGGTAATTTACTCAGGGTTAGGCTGTTCAGGGGAATCCAACCCCTGACCTTTCGATCATGGGGCCACTAATCTACCTACTGAGCTATCCCATATTTATTTACTTGTGAAAAAAGCTTTTATTTTATGTTTTTAAATACTAACACAATTTAATTGAGACGATATTTTATATTGTTTCACTTTCAAATCTGAAAAATGTTACAAAAGCTTTGAAATTAATCTGATCTACACCTCGTGCCCTGTAAAATAGGACGGCTGCAGTCCGCCTGCTTTATAATTTAAAAGTTAACAGTTATGTGTGGATAATTTTAATATAGTTGAATTGTTTGAAATACTCGTTGAACCGTTGCGGCCCTACTCTGGAGTTCAATTCAACATCACTCTTTAACGCATTACTGACAAAACTGCTGTAAGTTGTGGCATCTGTAGGTGCCGCCAGAAATGCCAGTAACCGAGTCACTCTTAAACCAAACGCTACTTTCCTTTGTTACAAACAGGATTTAAAAAAACAGCAGGTTTAAAACATGTTTGACCTTATAACAACTAAATGTAACCTGCACACACGACAGCAAACAGAAGAGTTGAGTAAAACGGTAGATAATTTTCAGCAGCCATCGCAGTCGTAACAGGAAATCAGCTTTGACAAACACTTCCACATTCGTGGTGTGACGCGTTTATGCTTCGGAGGTTTGACTGTACTCTCGCCATCCGACAGCTGTGTCAAGAAGTTTTATTTTACTTCTTTACAAGCTAAAGCCATTCACTGATCAGTAGCAGAGCGGTGCAATGCTACCTTTGTTGTGGGTAAAAACACCTCTGCAGGCTCTTCATTAATAGAGCTTGGTCACTGCTGTGTCCACGGATTATTTAGCAAGTCCTAAATACACCACAGTGGGAATACAGATTAAAAGATTTAGCTTAATGAATGCCTCCATCTCGGATTTTTCAATCTTTGTTCGTGAGGCTGCCCCGACCATCCTACATGAGGAAGCGATCTAACTGAAAACTCCTCCGCCTCCTCTTCTTCTTCGTCTTTTTCTATGGGTTGGTCGGCCAAAAGTTCATTTTTGTGTTAGGTGTTCATATACAATTCAGTTTTATTTATATGACACAAAATCACAACAAGACTTGCCTCAAGGCATTTTATATTGTAAGGTAGATGCTATAATAATTAATTTGTTTCTCATATCACTTCCTGTTTTATTTTGGTATTCTTTTGTCCCTCGTGTCTTGTATTTATTTGTACTTTCTTTCATTTTTAGCCTAAATTAATTCCACCTAGCAACCTGCATTTCCCCCTATTAGCTTTTTTTTTTCGTATAGTTTCCGTTTCGTTTTGTCACTTGTCATGAAGTCTGTGAACTTCCCCTCATATGTTCCAGGCTAATTTTTGCATTTGTCAGACTGCAACTGCACATTGAGCACAACAAAACGTTTCTCTAAAACAACATTTTTCAATTCTGTGATAAGTTGAAGCATTTGTAGAAATCCTCATTCTGAAATCTCTTCCAGTGCAGCAGGATGTACATTTTAATTTTTCAAAACAAAAGCACAACCTGCTCACCCATCAGCTAAGTCCTTGAAAACACTGCTCAAATCCTGGCTAACTCCTCTTTAAGGCTCTTGCTGAAGAACAGATGGTTGCATAACTGATGTCAACAGGTTCTAAGCATTTTGCACAAATAACAGAGAGCAAGGTCAGGACTATGCAGGTTTGTATGATCACATAACACAGGCACTGCCAACAGTGTTTCAGGACAAAAACACAAACTATTTACATGTCAAGCTTCATCTCCATTCATTCTTTATTCTCTTCAGCACCGTTTGTTACAGTAGTTTTATGTCACTACAGTTTAGACTCTGTGAAATTCAGTTTCCAGTAGCAAAACACAGACAGACATTTGCATAGTAAAGAAGTAAGAATACAAATCAAGACATTATGGATATAAGCATACATATAGCATAGACTTCAGTCTCCTGAGGAAATACAGTCTGCTTTGGCCTTTTTATTCAGGTGCTACATGTTGTATGACCACTCCAGTTTGTTGTCACCCACAGCCTGAGGTACTTGTTGACAACCGCCACCTCCGCTCCCTCTATTTGAATTGGCAGTGGACCTTCTCTGGACCTCCTGAAGTCCATAACCAGTTTCTTGGTCTTTGAGGTGTTGAGTTGCAGGTGGTTTGTGTGACTCCATGCGACAAAGTTCCTCACCAGACTTCTGTACTCCTCTTCCTGATCATCCCAGATACACCCCATGATGGCCGTGTCATCCGCAAACTTCTGAATATGACATGATTCAGAGTTACAGCAGATGTTAGAGGTGTGCAGGGTGAAGAGGAGAGGGGACAACACAGTTCCCTGTGGTGCTGCTGACCACGGTGTCAGACGTGATGTCCTTCAGCCTGACGTAGTGTGGTCGTTCAGTGAGGTAGTTGGAGATCAGAACCATGGACAGCAACCACAGTGAGCGTTCAGGGGACGAGACACATTTATCAAACCCTACTTTGGGTAAGCTCCATATTTTTATTCTTGGACCCAGTGGAGGATATTATATACACTGCATATTGGCAGTGCCATAACTTATATGTTATATTACTAAGATGAACAAATTTACATTATATACGCATGTAAATATGTCTTCTATAAACTAATTAAAAATATGACAAAAGTATCTCGTTTGACTGAAACTGGTGGCAGCCGTATTCTGATTAGGCCAAGATAAGTGCACCACCTGGACGGAGTAGCCATGGAGTAGACAAGCAACAATTTTAGATTACACTAACAATACCTTCATTTCCTTTATGGGTAATTATCTTTATATTATTAGAAAAAAATCATACATTTGAATGTTTTTTACTTTGCATGGCCTCAAGGACCCGTGTGATTCTTGAGTTTGAGTCTATTTCAGTGAAAAGAAAAACTCCATAAATATATCTTCAGCAGCTGTACCTGGGCTGTACCTGCAGCTTCATGAAGAGATTATTTTTAATAAACCAAAGCAGATTCTCACAGTTTTCTTACCTTCACATCTGAGACCACAAAGAACTTGTGAGTGTTTCTGTGAAAAACAAGATGGACGACCACAAAGTTGCCATCATCTGTTCGACACTTCACCACAGACCAGACAGACCATGTTCTCACAGCATGAACACTATTATTAGACAAACCACCTTCCAGCAGATTCAGAAA
The DNA here is from genome assembly GCF_057382185.1 of Mchenga conophoros. Lineage (NCBI taxonomy): Eukaryota > Metazoa > Chordata > Actinopteri > Cichliformes > Cichlidae > Mchenga > Mchenga conophoros. Next base: position 40,055,708 of record NC_140528.1, read on the forward strand.
ATGGTTTGAGGAAATAATGTAAATGTTGGTGCGAAGTGAATATGCGTCTGAGTCTAAAGGGTGTATTTATAAAATAAAATAAAATGGTGAAAAATATTTGAATAAGTTCTTGTTGTAATTCATCATTAACTTTGAATGAACTGATAGTTTGTGTGCAGAGTTTCCAGATGATGTCTCCGTGTTCCTTCCTGTGTTTAAAATGAGCAGCTCTGTGTTGAAACAGCTGCAGCTGAAGTGTTTCTTTCTATCAGAAACAGGATGCTGGACGACTGCAGAGCTGTTAGCTTCAGTTAACCACAGACCACAAACACACAGTCCAGCTCACAGTGAACAACACTCAGTAAGTACAGAGTTAAACACACATGTTGATGGTAAACACACGTGACTGTGATAATCAAACTGTAATGTTTTACTGTTGCAACAATCCACATTTATACATTGCTGATCATCCCCCACATGCTCCGTAATGTCCTCATAATCCATTTTACTGAAGTCAGCAACAATCTTCATGAAGCTAAATATGATTCTACTTCCATATCAATCTCAGTTTGAGACATTACAAAAGGAAAAGGTGAGAAATGTGTTCATAAAGGTTCACAATATAAAGATCCACCAAACTTGAATTCAGCCTGATTTGTTTTTCATGTTTTCTCCTCCATCATCAGTTATCAGGAGAGCAGACAGTCAAGAATTCAAACAGTGTCAGGATTTATTGCGTGTTGGGCAAAAGGTGAAGCCAAACTCAGCACTGCAGCGAAAAGAAGTTAACTTAAACAAACGTAAACTTTATTGCTTTAATCCACAAAAATACTGAAAGTCAGGTGTAAATAGTCTAAATAATAAATACTCAGTTTGGAAACACGGGTGGAACAAATCAAGAAACAACAAGATCGAGGAACGCAAAGTGCACAGGACTGTCACAATAAAACAGGAAATATAAATCACTTCATAAACCCAACGACCCAGGACCATGACACACTCTCACTGACATAATCTGCCTTCATAAAATAAACATATCAGTATCTGCACTTTTATTGGTCATACTTGTCCTGTATTTACTTGGTATCGGGGTAGTTTCAAGTTTTCTAGTATTGCACAATACTACTAAAGATTTACTCGATTATGAAATATCATAGCCGAAAGCAGAACTTCTATGAGGAAGCTGCGGCCGTGCAGAAAGGAGAAGTTAGAAGCAACCTGGCTTTAAAGCTCTGTGGCTTATAAGAGCTCCGTCATGAGTTTAACTTGTAAACCAAAAGTCTACATTTAGTGATGCACCGTACATTTTGCTCATAAGTTAAATTAAAGCTGCAAATATTTTCTCCAGAGTAAATTATTGCTGCTGATTATAAAGGGCTTATTAAAAAAACCACTTGTACTTCCTGACCTTGCTCCCTGTCATTTGTGCAAAATGTATGGGAACCTGTCGACATTAACTTTACAACAGTTTGTTTTTCAGACAGTTTATTATCAAGTAGTCATGGCAGCAACATTTTAAATGTTTAGTGAGCTAAAGGAAAAAAGGGGTGTTCACTTTGGATCTGAGCAATGCTGCCAAAGACTCTACAGAGAGCAAGGCCAGATAAATAAAGATTTGATGGGTGAGCAGTTTGTCTGTGGCATCCAAGTTTTTGTTTTTATCTTTATTGGCTCGGACAGTAAAGTAGAGGGAACATCTGCAGGAAAGAGCCCAGGCACAATTTAAACCCAGGCTGCTGCAGCAGGGACTCTGGCTCTTGGAGCATGGGTCACATCCTCAGCCAGGAGATCTATAACCAATTCAAACTTCCAATTCAAGCAAGGGAGCTGCTCACTCATCACTTCCATGTTTAGTTGTTATAACTTATTAGCTCAACCTACAACGAGTTCATCAGAATGTGAAAAACTGAGCGTCTGATACTCAAGATGCTTTCAAACCCCCCACTAAATGTGTCCCCCAGTGCCTACAGCTTCATAGAAAATAACTGAATGCAAATCTAGGTATTCATGTTAATTCTGTCTTATTTTTATATCACTAATTAACAACAGCAGCCAACTCTAGGCATCTGTATATAGTAGATAAACCAAAGGAAAACCACAACCATTAGGCAATCCGTGTGAGCAGCAGTTAGTGCCCGTGGGAAGAAAGAACTCGTTTTCAACAGGAAGAAAACAGCAGCAGCTTTATAGATCATATAAAATGTGATTGTTAATTGTTTTTGGGATGACCCACGTCTGTTTCAGCCTCACATTCGAGTCCTGAGTTGTGTGGTGACGGCAGTTTGTGAAGATAAGTGTTTCCAGAGGCCCCAGTTTAATGTTACCAGCAGTGAACTGATGTGACAGGAGCCCCATCTTAAAGGCTTAGATGGCTTTTTTAGTGGCCTGTCATACTAAACATCTGTGGTGACAAGTTTAGTTTAGGTCTTCTTCTCATGTGTTTGCAGAGCTCATCTCTTTTATTTCCTGCTGTTAAATTGAGGACAGTGTGCTGCCTCAACGTGAGACAAAGCTAAGCAAACCCACTCAGCACTTGTTCTGTTACTCTGCAGTTTGAAGACAAACTGTTTTTGAATATTGTTTGAACATCAGCTCAGACCCCTTTGTGGCTTCACATCCTGTTTACAGCTACGCAGGCTAACGATGGATGGAAGCAGACTTTAAATGTGATTCGAGACCATTTCAAAGTGCACTGACAGATTTAACAGGAGGAGCTCAGAGCTGGATCAGGAAACATGACCAGTGTGAGTCACGTTCACGTTTAGTGAATCGGAAAATAAACGCTTCGTGTCATCTGAGAAGTCACTTTTTTAGTGTTTTTGTTTAGAAAAAATTAACAAACATCAACATCGTTTCTCTTTTTTACCACGTGAGCTGGTGCTGTCTGGTTTTTGGGTGATATAAAAATAAATATGTAAATTAAACTCTTTGGTCTCAAACGTGCACATCCTGTACTGAAGGGCTTTTCTGTGCAGTTTTCAGCCACTCATCGCTGTTTTGAGTCTGTGGTTATTCATTTTTTTTCTGTACTGAAGAGAGGTGTGTATCAGTTAGCCACAACCAACAAGTCAAGTTTTCCATTTAATGTCTTTTTGAACCCTTGAGAGAAAAACATTTATACAAATATTTATTAGTCCTTCAGAGAAATTACATCACTGCTGCAGGAGACGACAAACATGGATACAATATAAATAACAGTAAAAGTCATCAAAGATACAAATCACATGAACATATTTATATTATTTATCATTGCTGATTTTGTAACAAACACAGTTAAAGCACCAGTTATAAATAGGATGTGATATTTAAGCCACATAATTTAGCCAAAACGATGAAACATGATTCCTTATAGTCATTCGTTATGAGCAAACAGAAGAATGACATGTAGTTACTTAGAGACGCTACTGCACTGCTGCTCCATATGCATCATTATATTGAACACCACCAGAGCTTAATGATTCTGTGTGGATACCCTCTGGTCTGAGGTGCTGGGGGGACCAGTTAGAGACCAGCAGGTGGACATGAGTGGTTGGACTGGTGGACCAGTAAAGAGTAGATGGCGTCTGTCTCTGGTTTAAACTCTGAACACAAACACAGTTCAAACAACATTACAGTATTGTTTTTGACAGAGATTAGACTTACTGAGCCTCAATGAAGATGTGGTTTGCTCGGCTCTGTACAAAGTTAAAGAGCAGCTGTACCTTTGGGACTCCTTGATCTGGTGGTTTTCGGTCCATAGCAGAAGTCGCCTGTTCTCACTTCTGAGTAGATTGTAGTTGAATCGCTCTCTGCAGAGTAAAATGCAGAAATTAAGAATTTACACACATTACATTACTGGTTTTTTCTATACTGCAGCTATGGCAAAATATTTGTCCTGTTCTTCATGAAGAGATTAAGTAAAAATCTTTTTATAGCTGCATAGTTTCTTCCCCCCTTCTCAGCAGCTCTTCTGTGAAACACAGTAACCACACAGAACCTTGGGGGGATGTTTGCATGAAAAGGAGGGCAGACGACCACAAAGCTGCTGTCTTCTTTCAGGCTGACATATTTCACCACAGAGCAAAAAGCAAACTTGTTCTGACAACATGAACACTGTTACTGCCTGATCTGGAATCAGCAAGAGGAAGTAGTTTGTGTGGTTTTTAAACAGAATTTTAAAAAAGTCAGTACTGACTCATTGGTGTGTTCAGTCTCGTTATGCCCCCCTGAAACACCCGAGTCCCACTGTTGATCTGTCAAATCCTTCATTATGAACATGTACTGTAGATCTAGACAGTCTGAGATGCAACCATGAAGCATTAGATGGATTGAAAAATAACATCCGAGAGATGTTCTTTAAGATTTAGGTCAGGTGAGTGTCAGGGCCAATCAATGGTATCAATTCCTTAATTCTTCAAGGAACCCCCTGGATAAATGGTAAATGGCCTGTATTTGTATAGTGCTTTACTCAGTCCCTAAGGATCCCAAAGCGCTTTACACTACATTCAGTCATTCATCCATTGACACACACACACATTCACACACTTTCACTACATGAGGCAGGGCATTGTTGTATACCAGGAGGAACCCAGGACCCAGTGCACTAGCAACTAACAATCTGACAACAGACATTCACATGAGTGGCCTGCTGGAAGCAGACTTTTTTTATAGCAGGTTGTTTTTATTGACAGCAGTAAGCAATGAGCTTTTCTACACACTGTGCCTTATTTACAGTATTTACAACTCAACACAGTTCCAAGAATTTGTTTGGATGGAGCTCCACTGTCTTTGCAGACAGCCCAGCTTGTTCCACTCGTATCATCTCCCCCCAGTGAAACCCAATCACTCCTCCGTTTCTGCTACAAATCTAAGGAAGAAAACATGATTACATAATTAGCACACACAAGGTGTGCTGCTGTACCTGCTGAGCCCTCAGCCATCCAACCCAACTCCTCCCTACACCCAATTCACAAACCCTGCCACCACATATCCTATGTGAGGCTGCATCCGTTCACTGCCAAAGTCGTACCCTGAACCATAACCTGAACCATACCTCCCTTGCGTACTTCTTCGGGCTGGTGAAAGAACTGCGACTCAAAGACTCCAGCACTGTGGTCATGATCACATGAGGCTGTGCCCTCAGCCATCTTGCCCCACCTCTATCTCTTACAGCTGAACCACGAACCACAGCCCATGGCCACAGGATTATCTTGGATGTTATTTGCCTGCCACTTTATTAGCACTAACATTATTTACCACTTATTTGCTGAAATAAGATTTTTTTTATTAAATCATCTGAGGTTTTTAAGATATCTAGGCCAATGCAGAGCATTAATGGCCTCAGGTAATGGACACTGAAAGATTTTTAGAGGCAGAGGTTAATTAATTACCCCTTTACTCTGCTTTTCATATCATTGTATGAAATCTGGGCATCGACAGGCACCAACAACATTGTGACCCCAGCTCCTGCTAGCTGTGACCTCCAAGTCATCCATTTAGACCAAATGTTCTCAACCTCCACCAGGATGCCAGGAAAAGCTTTCCTCACATGGGAGTTAAAAACCCTATGAACAGGAGCATCTGCCACATATTCCCAATTTCTTTTTATTAATTTTTAGGTTTTCCAGGTCTGCCTGACAGCCTTTCTCACCATCTTAATCAATTCATCACTTGGTGGTGATCACTTGACAGCACTGATACAACAACAAATTAGTGAAACTCATAATATTCCCATCAGCCTCATGCTTATCAGGAAATGACAGCATGCAACTCACATGGTGAACAATATTTTTTTAAAAGCCACTAAACCAAATCCTTAGTGTCTGGCTATAAAATTAAACCATGATGGAGATGAAGAAACGCAGCAGTACCTCTCATCTTTAATTCACTCTGTTTCTCTCTGACCATAATTTGTCCATAACTGACATCTTCTGCAGCTGGATCATTCTCTGCAAAATACAACATGCATAGAGGACATCACTGAGATAGAATTATAAAAACTGATATTCCATAAATGTAAAGCAGTACTGTTATACAGTACATTATATATATATATCTATCTATATCTATCTATATCTATATATATATATATATCTATATCTATATCTACAGTGGGGCAAAAAAGTAGTTAGTCAGCCACCGATTGTGCAAGTTCCCCCACCTAAAATGATGACAGAGGTCAGTAATTTGCACCAGAGGTACACTTCAACTGTGAGAGACAGAATGTGAAAAAAAAATCCATGAATCCACATGGTAGGATTTGTAAAGAATTTTTCCGTAAATCAGGGTGGAAAATAAGTATTTGGTCAATAACAAAAATACAACTCAATACTTTGTAACATAACCTTTGTTGGCAATAACAGTCAAACGTTTACTATAGGTCTTTACCAGGTTTGCACACACAGTAGCTGGTATTTTGGCCCATTCCTCCATGCAGATCTTCTCGAGAGCAGTGATGTTTTGGGGCTGTCGCTGAGCAACACGGACTTTCAACTCCCGCCACAGATTTTCTATGGGGTTGAGGTCTGGAGACTGGCTAGGCCACTCCAGGACTTTCAAATGCTTCTTAAGGAGCCACTCCTTTGTTGCCCGGGCGGTGTGTTTTGGATCATTGTCATGTTGGAAGACCCAGCCTCGTTTCATCTTCAGAGTTCTCACTGATGGAAGGAGGTTTTGGCTCAAAATCTCACGATACATGGCCCCATTCATTCTGTCCTTAACACGGATCAGTCGTCTTGTCCCCTTGGCAGAAAAACAGCCCCATAGCATGATGTTTCCACCCCCATGCTTCACAGTAGGTATGGTGTTCTTGGGATGCAACTCAGTATTCTTCTTCCTCCAAACACGACGAGTTGAGTTTATACCAAAAAGTTCTACTTTGGTTTCATCTGACCACATGACATTCTCCCAATCCTCTGCTGTATCATCCATGTGCTCTCTGGCAAACTTCAGACGGGCCTGGACATGCACTGGCTTCAGCAGCGGAACACCTCTGGCACTGCGGGATTTGATTCCCTGCCGTTGTAGTGTGTTACTGATGGTGACCTTTGTTACTTTGGTCCCAGCTCTCTGCAGGTCATTCACCAGGTCCCCCCGTGTGGTTCTGGGATCTTTGCTCACCGTTCTCATGATCATTTTGACCCCACGGGATGAGATCTTGCGTGGAGCCCCAGATCGAGGGAGATTATCAGTGGTCTTGTATGTCTTCCATTTTCTGATGATTGCTCCCACAGTTGATTTTTTCACACCGAGCTGCTTGCCTATTGTAGATTCACTCTTCCCAGTCTGGTGCAGGTCTACAATACTTTTCCTGGTGTCCTTCGAAAGCTCTTTGGTCTTGGCCATGGCGGAGTTTGGAGTCTGACTGTTTGAGGCTGTGGACAGGTGTCTTTTATGCAGATGATGAGTTCAAACGGGTGCCATTCATACAGGTAACGAGTGGGGGACAGAAAAGCTTCTTACAGAAGACGTTACAGGTCTGTGAAAGCCAGAGATTTTCCTTGTTTGAGGTGACCAAATACTTATTTTCCACCCTGATTTACGAATAAATTCTTTACAAATCCTACCATGTGAATTCATGGATTTTTTTTTTCACATTCTGTCTCTCACAGTTGAAGTGTACCTCTGGTGCAAATTACTGACCTCTGTCATCATTTTAGGTGGGGGAACTTGCACAATCGGTGGCTGACTAAATACTTATTTTCCACCCTGATTTACGAATAAATTCTTTACAAATCCTACCATGTGGATTCATGGATTTTTTTTTTCACATTCTGTCTCTCACAGTTGAAGTGTACCTCTGGTGCAAATTACTGACCTCTGTCATCATTTTAAGTGGGGGAACTTGCACAATCGGTGGCTGACTAAATACTTTTTTGCCCCACTGTATCTCTCTCTCTCTCTCTCTCTCTCTATATATATATATATATATATATATATATATATATATATAGAGAGAGAGAGAGAGCACCCCTAATATATGTGTGTGTGGGTGGGGGTGGGGGGATATATGTGTATTGAGAGTGTGGGGAGTGAGTTGGAGGGTGGGGTGGGCTACTTTGTGCTACATTTTTTCTGTATGAAAAGTGCTTTATAAATAAAGATTGATTGATTGATTGATTGATATATATTAGGGGTGCAACGATACACAAAATTCACGGTTCGGTTCGGTTCGATACTTTGGTGTCACGGTTCGATATTTTTTCGATACAAAAAAAATGTTCATGCCTTTTTAATTTGTCATTTATTAAAATTATAAATAAATATTTTAACTCAAAAGTACAGTTTTTAAATTTAACCCTAACCCTTGTGCGTGTTTTTTATTTTGACAGCGAATGCGCACCTGCGGACCACTTATGTGCAGCCCTGGTTATTTAGCTCGTCATATTGCAGCCACAGAAATTATTTTGTCCATGAAACCATAAAGCTGCACTTTCTTGTTGCCTTATAGTCTGATTTGTCATAACTTCTCCGTTTTGTGGTAAGCTTTTCTTTGGCTGTCACTTCTTCACCCTGACCTGTCTTATTTGGCTCAGCAGAACTGAAATATAAATCCTGCTGCTTTTACACACGCACTCACATAAGCTCAGCGATTCTCTGCGCGATCAACCTCTCACATGTTTAAGCTTGCTGCGGGAGATTTCACTTGTCATGTTTCCATAGTAAGCTAACGATTAATAAGACGATGTCAGAGGAATTGGTGCGCAAATTGTCATCACTCACAGATCAGTGCTGTCGCTCTCTATACACAGTTCGCACGATTGCAAAGTGAAAGCAAAAAAACAAGCGCAAATTCAAACGCGACTTCAATATGTCACATATTGACAGTGGCTCACCGATGCCAATGACATAATTACCCAGCTACATTTCTGAAAGAATGCAAAAGCATTGACATATATTTTTCCTACAATAGCCCGACGGGCAGGGCAGAGATAGATTTTGGTACCCCGACTGAAAAAAATCGGTAGCTCCGGGACGTCGGGCTAGCGATATTGCGAGCCCTGTATCTGATTGAGGAATCACTCATCTTTGGAAAAGAGAGTTTATTACAGAGAAATGTCTCTTTCCAAAATAAAAGCTATACTATCCGCTTCTTCTGGGCTATATTCTCAGCAGCATAAGGAGAATCATGTGCTAACAGCTGTCTAAATGACTCGGCTAAAGTTAGTAGCATGCTTGTTGTTTTGGTCTTTGCACTAGGATGATGTCGGCGTAAATGTGCAGTCATATTCGTTGTGTTCCCACTAGTGCTTTCAGGTTAATCTCGTTGAAATGACCTTAACGCCACAACACGGCAAATCTCCGTTAACGAGCTACCGCCGATCACCCCGTGCATGGGGCTAGACGGCCAACACGTTAACGAGCTAACTGCGCTAACACACTAGTTCACACCAATGTAATTGAGCATTGCATGGCACATCCAACATACTGTTTTACTTTAGTCCATGAATCGCTTACCTTCAGGGTCATACGTCACATGAAAACCAAAATAATTCCAAACGCCAGATCTGAATGAGGGTGGGGGAGGTCCATGTTGCAAGGAGAGCTTAACTTCTGTCTTGCTAGCTTGCCCTGCGCTCTTCCTTCTGACTATGCTGTCTGTGTTGAGCGCTCAGTGGATCTGCGCTGGACAGTGCGATACGATACGAACATCGTTGCACCCCTAATATCTCTATATCCATCCATCCATCCATCCAGATAGATAGATAGAGAGATAGAGAGATATAGAGATATATAGATATATATATATATATATATATAGAGATATATATATCTATCTATCTATATAGATAGATAGATAGATAGATAGAGATCTATCTATCTATCTATCTATCTATCTATCTATTAGGGGTGCAACGATATTTGTATCGATATTGAACCGTTCGATACGGTGTTTTCGGTTCGGTACGCATATGTATCGAACAATACAACATTTGTAATTTATTTTATCAATTTTCCTTCTGACGATGCTGTCTGTGTTGAGCGCTCAGTGAATCTGTGTTCGACTACTCCGCCTAGGCTGCACTGTCCAGTGCAGATCCACTGAGCGCTCAACACAGACAGCATCGTCAGAGGGAAGAGCGCAGGGCAAGCTAGCGAGACAGAAGTTAAGCTCTCCTTTTAACATGGACCTCCCCCACCCTCATTCAGATCTGGCGTTTGGAATTATTTTGGTTTTCATGTGACGTATGACCCTGAAGGTAAGCGATTCATGGACTAAAGTAAAACAGTATGTTGGATGTGCCATGCAATGCTCAATTACATTGGTGTGAACTAGTGTGTTAGCTCAGTTAGCTCGTTAACGTGTTGGCCGTCTAGCCCCATGCACGGGGCGATCGGTGGTAGCACGTTAACGGAGATTTGCCGTGTTGTGGCGTTAAGGTCATTTCAACGAGATTAACCTGAAAGCACTAGTGGGAACACAACGAATATGACTGCACATTTACGCCGACATCATCCTAGTGCAAAGACAAAAAAAAGCAAGCATGCTACTAACTTTAGCCGAGTCAGTTAGACAGCTGTTAGCACATGATTCTCCTTATGCTGCTGAGAATATAGCCCAGAAAAAGCGGATAGTATAGCTTTTATTTTGGAAAGAGCCATTTCTCTGTAATAAACTCTCTTTTCCAAAGATGAGTGATTCCTCAATCAGATACAGGGCTCGCAATATCGCTAGCCCGACGTCCCGGAGCTACCGATTTTTTCAGTCGGGCTACCAAAATCTATCTCTTCCCTGCCCGTCGGGCTATTGTAGGAAAAATATATGTCAATGCTTTTGCATTCTTTCAGAAATGTAGCTGGGTAATTATGTCATTGGCATCGGTGAGCCACTGTCAATATGTGACATATTGAAGTCGCGTTTGAATTTGCGCTTGCTTTTTTGCTTTCACTTTGCAATCGTGCGAACTGTGTATAGAGAGCGACAGCACTGATCTGTGAGTGATGACAATTTGCGCACCAATTCCTCTGACATCGTCTTATTAATCGTTAGCTTACTATGCAAACATGACAAGTGAAATCTCCCGCAGCTTAAACATGTGAGAGGTTGATCGCGCAGAGAATCGCTGAGCTTATGTGAGTGCGTGTGTAAAAGCATTTCAGTTCTGCTGAGCCAAATAAGACAGGTCAGGGTGAAGAAGTGACAGCCAAAGAAAAGCTTACCACAAAACAGAGAAGTTATGACAAATCAGACTATAAGGCAAAAAGAAAGTGCAGCTTTATGGTTTCATGGACAAAAGAATTTCTGTGGCTGCAATATGACGAGCTAAATAACCAGGGCTGCACATAAGTGGTCCGCAGGTGCGCATTCGCTGTCAAAATAAAAAACACGCACAAGGGTTAGGGTTAAATTTAAAAACTGTACTTTTGAGTTAAAATATATATTTATAATTTTAATAAATGACAAATTAAAAATGCTTGAACATGTTTTTGTATCGAAAAAATATCGAACCGTGACACCAAAGTATCGAACCGAACCGAACCGTGAATTTTGTGTATCGTTGCACCCCTACTATCTATCTATCTATCTATATATATCTATCTATATATATCTATATCTATATATATATAGATATATATATATATAGATATATATATATATATATCTATATATATATATCTATATATATATATATCTATATATATATATATCTATATATATATATAAAATGCTAAAAAAAAATTCTAATCTCAATAAAATAAAACCACACATGTAAAATATGCAATATCCAGAAGTCTGACTCTCACCTTCAGGTTTCCTCTGAACACATCGTCTCACCAGCAGAACCAGTAACACCAGCAGAACCACAACACAGACTGATCCAACAGATGATATCACAGGTATGAGAGAGGAACCAGGAGGAGGTGTGGATCCAGGTGGAGGTGTGGATGTAGGTGGAGGTGTGGTGGTTTGTTCCCCTAAAATAAAGCAAACACAGTCATTAAGTTGTCGTCACATTGTGAATGTTGAAAGCTGCAGAAACACAGACAGGTGAGTGTGTCACCTGTGACAGTGATCCAGCTGGATGGAGACTCTCCATGACTGCTGATGTCACACTTGTAGAGGCCTTCATCAGACCTGGAAACATGCTGGATGGTCATGTGACCTGTAGGCTGCTTCCTGATGAGGGAGCCATCTTTATAGAAAGCAGCTGTGAGGTTGGAGGGAGTGGTCTTTGTTTTACAGAGCAGAGTGACGTCATCTCCCTCCATCACAGGGAGGACAGGACTCTGCAGGATCACTGATCCACCTCAACACAGAGACAAACTACAGCATTTCATCCATTTACACACAGCTTCATCAACACTAACTCCACACACTCAGCTTACCAGTGACTGTCAGGTTAACCATGTTACTGATGGGACCCTCTCTGGACTCACACCAGTAAACTCCACTGTCCCAGGTATTCATGTAACTGATGTTACAGGAAGTATTAGTTGAACCAGTTGGTTTTCCCCACCCATCTCCACACTGAGTCCTCTGTCTTGCATTTGTGTTTCTCCTCAGAGTCCATCCAGCAGAGCTGTCGTCCTCCTCACAGCTCAGAGACACAAAGACTCCTTTAAAGAACTGAGAGCTGCTGGGACTCACAGTCAGACGAGCTGTGAGGGTTAAAATGAAAACTGATGATCTGTTAGACTTTACATTGTGAGACATGAACCCAGTCAGGTCATATCAGTGAGCATTTCTCAGGTTTAAACTGTGACAGAAGAAGGTTACTGACCTTGGTTTGTTGTGCAGCTCAGCAGTGAGATCAGAACTAAAGAGAAATGACACTCAGGTTGATTTGAGGTGAATGCCTCTGTCAGTGCGCCCCAGCGTGGCTGTGGCTATAATGTAGCTTGCCATCACCAGTGTGTGAATGTGTGGATGACTGGATATGTAAAGCGCTTTGGGGTCCTTAGGGACTAGTAAAAGCGCTATATAAATACAGGCCATTTACCATGAACATAAAGAACAACTCCACACAAACAGAACTTCACTTCATTGAAGCCACTTGAATATAAGTGTAAAAGTATATTCTTAACTATTTGTAGTTTCTTTGTATTAACAATTTCCATCCAGATATTTTAGTGGAATTTTGTTGGTGACATGAAAGTATTCACATACCTGGTTTGTCTAACAAAATCAGAACTTAAATAAATTATTGATACCGGTACATTATGACTGCAAAATCTGAACTATGTAGATACTGTATGTCTAAAATATCATATGAATATGATTATGTTTACTGACTACAGTGCATGTAGTATATAAGAATATATACAAAATATCCACCACTTTAAAATACCACAGTAAAGTCATGTCTCCTCTGTGCAGCTGTGTTGATATAATGAGTGAATGGTTTGATCTTTTCACTGCCTGCTGTGTTTCCTCGACTCCTGAGCAAAGATAAAGAGTCAGTTCAGACCTGCAGTTGGTCCTCGTGGTGTTTGAACTTGAATTCAGCCTGATTTGTTTTTCATGTCTTCTCCTCCATCATCAGTTATCAGGAGAGCAGACAGTCAAAGTACAAGAATTCAAACAAACACAGAGATTCTACTTACAGAGCAGACACAGCACAGATGTTTCCTTCATCGTCCTTCTCACTCATTTGAGCTTTTTTTCTGTCACTGACACCAAGTAAAGCCCGCCCTCTTCCTCTGAGCACCAACTTTCTATTGGTTCAAACACAGAGGTGAGAAGTATTTCCTTTCCATGTAGTTACGTCCCCCTCAGTGAGAGAGGCAGATATGAGCTGAAACACAGGAATCAAACCAGGGACGCTGCTGTTATGGAGCTGAACTGGAACCATTCAGACACTGAGGCCCTCTGAACACATTTTAATTACAGCTGTGCAGAGACACACTGATGACTGACTGGAACACTATGATTCACATTTTACATTAACACCATCCTCACACATGCTTTATATGTGGCCACTAGAGGGAGATGTTGGACTTTAATTGCAGCAGAATAACAGCCCCTGGGTTTGTTTATAAAACAAAACAAATGAAGAGGAAGGCATGTGCATTTCCGAGATAAAATGGTACTGGTAGTGTTTTATTTCACTGTGGATAAAGTTTGGAGTAAAAAGCATTTTATTCATGCAGTCATCAATGAGTTTCAATACTTAAACTTATGAATTAATTAAGAAAAACTTTGTGTTCAAGAATAGTATGACAGCAGCATTAAGGTGTCATTGAGTGGAAGTAGTTGAAAAGTAAAGTACTCCGATACATTTAGTAGACAGGAAGACAAATAGGACGGACATTGAAAATGTTGACAAGCTTGTTTCTGAACTGAACTCTTGCAATGGAAAACTGAAACTAACTTAAGTAGTCATGTGATTTTTTTTAAGAAACAAAAACTGAAATAGATAAATAACATACTTTTTGTCCATCTGTTTATCTAGTCTGGATGCACTGCTGGAGGCCTTGGAGCAGTTGGAGGGGGATCTTAATCAGCTGTGTTTATATTAAGACAACTAAAAAAATATAAGAATAACTTTATGGATCTCATAGGGAAATCAATGTTTTGGGAGAAAGCCGGAGTATCTGGAGGGAACCACGCAAACATGGGAATAACATGCAAACTCCACATAGAAAGAATCCACCGGATGGTGGAACTGAACTCATGACCTGCTTGCTGTGAGGCAGCAGTGCTAACTACCGTTATTCAGTTTCAATTTCAAAGAAAATGTCTCTACATTTTTCTTAGAGCATAAATGAATAAAATTGTCAACTGGAGAAAGAAAATGCAGTAAAACAAAAAGAATAAATAAAAACAGTCTGACAAATGTTGTTTGTCAGACAAAACTTGTTACATGAATAACAAACTGTAAGTCTGGGAATATATCAGTGTGTATATTGAATATTGAATCAGATACACTATTACATTTGCTTTTGAATGATTCCAATGTGGGTAAAATCGGCATTAACTGGTTAAAAAAAAAGCTTTTGATTAAAATAACTTTCACGGTGACAGCAAGCAAACAAATAAAGCACATAAATACATACATTAAGAAAACTGTAACATTTATTAGCAATGACCAAACAAACTCTTGAAATGTTTAACCTGAGTCTCCTTCATGAAAGACACAGTTGAAGTTTCAGAGGAAACAGCCTTTGGACCTACATGAATTTTCTTTGGTTTCATAATACTCTAATATTAGTAACCTGAGTTACACTTCATTTGGGTGTAGCAGATAGTTAATCTTGTGGGATTCTCTACAATCCAACTTCACTTCATCGTCACAAACAAATTTAAAATCAAATCGAAATCTACAAGTTTGCCATCTACCTAATGAATCCTCAGCATTATTAATTTCTGTCTATCATGAGCTCATCTGTTTTCTGTCACAGAGAACTCGGAACATCAGCAGGAGACTCAGAGTCAATCCATTAAAAGCTTTGTGACATTTCAAACAAGTGACTATTCAGAAGGATGATGGATTGTCAAGTCTGCTTTTTTCTAGACTGCTAAACCAACAGCAACAACAAAAAGCAGACCAAAAACTGGCACGCTGACTTTCAGTCCAACAGATCCTCCTGGTTGACCTGCAGGTGAGAAACAGGTGTGAGGTGTCAGCTAGGTGATGAGTGAAGAACAGAACAGAATCCATTTCCTCTTCAAACTGCTGTCAGACATTATCTACTGCACTCTGATCACATCACTCAGACCAGCTGCTTTCTACAAAGTCTCATCAACAACATCTTTAGAAACAAACATCAACAACCTGGGGTCCGTTCTTCGTACCTCGCTAAGTAAGTTAGCTGGATTTGATTGTTGACGATTTCGCGTGATCCTGGATCGTTCGGTTCTCCGAAGCTCATCCGGGACTTGCTGTCATAGCAACAGATCCGTAAGTGTAAACCTGCTCGGGAGCAGGTTTACTTTATGTAAACAGGATTAGATCGCGGCCACGCAGGTATGTCCGCTTCATTTATACGAAAGCAACAGCGATATTCCACCACTGTTTGTCCATAAATAAATATTATCAATGTAACTAAAGATAATGCAGCACTTGATCCTGTTATTGATGTCACACAGATACATACAGGTCATTTCCTAAAAAAGGGAAATGAACTATTAACATTCTATTACATGTATGTGATTATTACAGATGTAATTCATATTTCAGAGTAGTAATTGTAAATTACTTCGTGTAATCAAGATGAGAGACCACGGCTATAAAAGCGAAGGTGGATTTGGGAAGCCTGTCGCAGCCATGTCCTGTCCGTATACGCGAGCAGCCCATTGCGGAAGGTGCGAGATTGATAAGGAGAGTTTTCAGAATCCAGCGTATATTGTGGGATAGACAGGATCCTTTAGCTCAGCGCGACAGTGTGCTCATAGAGAGATATCGATTTTCCCGTGAGGGTATTATTTACTTAACCAACTTGTTGACGAGGGGGTGCAGGACCACCACCTGTCTTTTTTTTTTGCTCTGCCCTTTTCTTGGTTGCTGTTATGAACAAACAAACAGATCATTTCAGGGTCTCTTTTCAAGAGACGAAAAGCAATATAAGTGATAAATATTACCATTCTGTAGAATATTCTTATATTTCACTTTTACTTGTTCCCATGTTCTAGTGGGTCCTGTTGTGACTCTAATGTGAAAGGGGATATAATATAACATAATATAATGTAATATAATATTGGATAATATAGTGTGATATGATAAATCTACCCTACCGCCTACTGGTGTTGGCCAGAGGGGCCGATGGCGCAATATGGCAGCCTGGCTTCTGCCAGTCTGCCCCAGGGCAGCTGTGGCTACAACCGTAGCTGCCTCCACCAGTGTGTGAATGTGAGAGTGACTGAATAGTGGCATTGTAAAGCGCTTTGGGTGCCTTGAAAAGCGCTATATCAATCCACTCCATTATTATTGTTATTATTAAATTACTTACGAGTTTAATTTGTCAGCAACTTTCTGCCAGCCCTCTCTCCTTGCTTTTGCAGCCTTTGCAGTGTTCCCTTGCGTTCTGATTAAACTCTGAAACTCCTGGAATCCCTCACTCAAGAGTTCTTGCTCTGCTGCCGAAAAATACTGAGCGCGCTCCTTCGACATTTTTGCCGACCAATCAAAGGGTTGCCGATCAATGTTTCTACTATCGATGCGTAGCCCCTGTTAAGCCACCCAGTGATCTCACATTACTTCATCCAGCTAGGGCTGAACGATATATCGCATTTGCGATAATATCGCGACATGATCAAGTGCAATTTTCTAACCGCAAAGGCTGCGATTATACTGCGATTATAAGGCTGTCCAAATTACTACCATATCCCAGAATTCATAGCGCGGCCCAGCCAAACTCCAGTTTCCAGCAATGGCGGCCGCTACTAAGTTTTAAAATTACTCATACTAATCTTTCTGGGTCACAAAATAAACTTTTAACATATTTTCAGGCGAGAAAGTAGTTGTGTAAACATCAAATATCTGCTCGGTTTATCAAGATATCGCATGTTTGCAAAAGTGCTTCGACGTTTTCAGAGGCGTCTGCTACCCACCAGCTCGACAGCTAGCCGGGAGCTCGAGGGTTACTGATGCGGCCGAGAGCGGCACAACTCCCGGCACATCATTTTCAGATCACCGCGGAGTTTCGCTGCTCGGGTTAAACGTAATATATAAGTCACTTAGACAACCTAAAAATGTTATTGTTGGACTTTTTTCAGTGTTTTGTTTGTTCGTGAGTAAATCGGTTTGGCTGAGATTAAAGTTATTAGATTAGATAAAATAAAACTTTATTAATCCCCCGGGTGGGTTCCTCCTTGGTTTTCACACAGCTGACTAAACGTCAAACAGAAAACTTATTAAACAGAAGTATGAGACAGTCGAGAATTTACACCAGTGTCTGGTTATATTTTAGATAGCAAGAAGCAGACGGCCGAGTTTATTAAACTCCACCGAGACAGCGGTGACGCTAATCAGAACTAGACCGTCCAATTTCACGCCTTTAAATTTTAAAGGCGTGTTTGTGTGTGTGTTTATACAATTGCTATTATGTTTGCACTTTATGTGTAATGTTACTGACTGCAGAGATCAGTAAGATGTGTGTATTTTTTATTTATTAGTTTTATTTATTTAATATTATTTTTTAATTGAATGACTGTCTAGTAGTTCACAGATGTCGAAAAACTGAGTGTGGTAAAGCCACTGATTTTTTTTATGTATATTTCTGCAATCTGCACATTGTACTGACTTTCATTTTAATGTTTACACCAGGGTTCCTTGTCAGCACTTTATGCTCAGATGTTTGTAAGCTAAAAATAAACTATTGTGTATGTTCAAATATACTGTTGTGATTGAAGAAGTTAAATAAAAATGTCAGTCATCAATTCATGCATCACCTCATGTCATCATAACAGAGATCTGTCTTCCAGGAAAGAACAGTTTAAAATTAATGTAATATAGTATTGGCCATACTATATGATGTATTGCTTGTCTTTGTTTAATAATACAGAAGACAAAGACCTTAAAAAATAATCGCATATCGCATCGCAATCGCAATATTGGGGCAAAAAATCGCAATTAGATTATTTTCCATAATCGTTCAGCCCTACATCCAGCTGTACTGATCGTCAACAACAGGTGTGTTCGGAGAACCGGAATAGCGAGCTCAAAGTTGGCGCGATGATTTGATCTTGGATGTAGTAAGCGAGGTACAAAGAATGGACCCCAGGAAGCAGCTTCACCTCTGATCACACACACACTCAACTCTACTCACTCACCTGGAGGAAAAACTCTGAGTTCGGATGTGCTGATGATCTTTAAATTGGCTATCTCTTTGTTTAGTTCTCTCTGGGCAACTTGACACTCGTATGTTCCAGTGTCATCAATGGTCACATTCTTCAGAATCAAAGACACATTTCCATCCTTCATCTGTCTGTCCTGCAGATCCACCCGGTTCTTAAAAGATGGATGCTGGTTGTCTTCAACAAAATGACCATCCTGGTAATAAAGGACATATTTCTCCCCCAGGTCAGCTCTCCTCCAGTTTACTGCTATGATAGGGATCTTGTTATTTGCACGACATGGCAGAGTGACGTTTTGTCCAGAGACGATTTCCTGGTCTGAAAGAGGAAACAACACAGAGCAGAGAGTTTAAATATAATAATTTCTAGGGAAGAAAAGGCCTGAGAAACCAGAACATTTGAACCCTGCTGTGTCAAGCTCTGCTGTGAGTCAGAGTCAGGACACCTGCTTGACAATGTGTTAGATCAGCAGCATAAAGAAAAAAAAATGTAAAAGTATTAACTTAAGTATAATGGTATAATCATTTCTAAAGGATATTACTTGTGTTCTTTTAAAACCTTTATATAGTTTTGTGATATTATTGACTTTTTTGTCTTCTTTACAGGTTGTCAGAGCAAATTATCAGCCTCCACCATAACCATAGCATCCACCTCTGTCACACTAACCCTCTGCATATCCTCCTTCACTATATCCATTAATGTCCTCTGAGGTCTTCCTCTTCTCCTTCTGCCTGGCACCTCCATGTTTGACACTATTTTTCCAGTATATCAACAATCCCTCCAAACTATGTCAGACTTGCCTCTCAAATGTTAACTTCAAAGCACTCAACCTGACCTGTCCTGTGATGCCTGATGTACTCTTTGGTAGGGCTGGGCTATATCATACCGTTCACGGTAATACCTGTATAATTTTGGGCAACGATAGAAAAATGAAATATCGCGATAGAATATGGGTAAAACGCGCATGCGCAGTGCTTTTGTTTTCATACGCACACGTCGGAAAAAGTATGGCGGCGAAAGCAAATCGTTGAATGAAACGGATAAACCAGAATTGGTTTGTAAGAATGCTGCAACACGACACACAACAAAGCACTATTTTTGGTAGAGCATGCTAGTAGGCCGTTGTTATTACCGTGTTTTTTGGAAATTATGGCACACTTAAAATCAATAGTGCCCCTTATAATCCCCTGTGCCTTATGAATGAATTGTGGTTGTGTTTACTGACCTCCAAACGATTTTATGTACACAGCGCTCGAAAATCTGTCAAATGTTTGAGTACGACTTTGCTAAGCTACAAACCCGGACTGCTTGATGGATTGTCGGAGCATTGCGGCTATCGTAGGCAGGAGCCTCGCGGAGTGATACGTACTGCGCTTCAACATAATATTACCGTATCTCCTGTAGCTCCTGTGTTCACTGAGATATTCAACATCTCTTTATCTCAGTCGGTGATCCCCACATGCTTCAAAGAGTCCATCATTGTTCCTGTCCCGAAGAAACCCCACCCTGCTTCTCTCAATGACTATCGCCCTGTAGCCCTCACCTCAGTAGTGATGAAGTGCTTTGAACGCCTGGTCAGAGACTTCATCATTTCTTCACTACCAGACACACTGGACCCACTACAGTTCGCTTACCGTCCAAATCGTTCCACAGACGATGCCATCTCTCATCTCCTCCACACATCACTCACTCACTTGGACACTAGAAGGGGGAATTATGTTAAAATGCTCTTCATAGACTACAGCTCTGCATTTAACACCATAATTCCCTCCACACTCACCACCAAGCTGGAGCATCTGGGACTCAGCTCATCTATGTGTCAGTGGATCTCCAACTTCCTAACTGGCAGACCACAGGCAGTAAGGATGGGCGGACATGTCTCAGCCGCCACCACTCTCAGCACTGGAGCCCCCCAGGGGTGTGTTCTGAGCCCCCTGCTGTACTCTCTGTACACATATGACTGCGTGGCCACTACCAGCTCCACCACCATCATCAAGTTTGCTGACGACACCGTCGTGGTGGGCCTGATCTCTGATAACAACGAGACGGCCTACCTGAAGGAGATTAGGAATCTGGAGAACTGGTGCCAGAGGAACAACCTCCTTCTAAACGTCAGTAAGACAAAGGAGCTGATAGTGGACTTCAGCACTAAGCAGGAGAGGAACTACCAGACCCCCGTCATCAACGAGTGCCCAGTGGAGAGAGTGGACAGCTTCAAATACCTCGGAGTTCACATCACGCAGGACCTGTCATGGTCCTGTCACATCAACACCGTGGTGAAAAAGGCCCGTCAGCGTCTCTACCACCTCAGACGCTTGAGAGACTTCCAACTGCCCTCCAAGGTGCTCAGGAACTTTTACTCGTGCACCATAGAGAGCATCCTGGCGGGAAACATCTTAACCTGGTTCGGGAACAGCACCATGCAGGACAGACGAGCTCTACAGAGGGTTGTGCGGTCAGCTGAGCGCACCATCCGCTCCGAGCTCCCTGACCTGCACTCAATCTACAGCAGGCGGTGCTGGACCAAGGCCAGGAAGATCGTGAAGGACCTCAGCCATCCCAACAACAGACTGTTCTCTCTGTTGAGGTCAGGAAAGCGATTCCGCTCCCTGAAGACCAACACAGAGAGACTGAGGAGGAGCTTCTTCCCGCAGGCAATATGGTCTCTCAATCACACCACCACACAGTACTGACCCACACATATGGTTCTTACACACACACTGGACATTCTGGACATTGTTTACACTAATTCGGTTAGATGCGTGGTCATCTAACCGAATCACTTCATCATTAAATCACTTTAAGCATATTTGCACTGCACAAGACATAATGTGGATTGCACAACACTGGACATTATATTCTTCATTTCCAGTTAATACTTGTACAGCTGTTGTTATTGTGTATATATTTATTTATTTATTTATATTTCTTCATACTTCTTATATAGTTCTATATTGTGTATTTTGTTGTACAGCTATTTTATTTTCAACTTTAATTTATATTTTATTCCTTCCTAGTTAAATTTACCCTTTTTAATTTTTCATATTTATTTCCTATCTTATTCATAGCCTTTTCCTTTTTTGTTTTCTTTAGGTCACGAGCAGTTGTCCAAGCATTTCACTACATATTGTACTGTGTATGACTGTGTACGTGACAAATGCTGAGTTATGCTGAGGATATGTCAGCCAATTTCCACTGGAAATGTCTATTGGTTAAACTGTCAGCAAGGAATTTGCATTTGCACTGTTAAATGTTTATATAACTTTAATGCACATAAAACAGCTGCTTGTTTAAGTGAAAATACATTGATTTTTTTTTTTTGCACTAATAAAGTTGTGGAGTTGTAAAGTATTTTGTCTAGTGTCAATTATATCGTTATCGCAAAATTTCAAATTATATCGTGATAAATATTTTTGGTCATATCGCCCTGCTCTACACTTTGGCAGCTGGGTTTGGTTTGTGGCTAAGCTGTAGGGGGTGTAAGCTGGAAAATCAGGTCCACTGAGTAGTGTGGCACATCAGGAGTGCTTTTGTAATGATTTTCTCTCCCTATATAGTGGGTGCAGGGAGAGAGGAGGACACAGCAGTGTGGTGATGCTGCACTTCAAAGCCAAGACGGTGGAATGAACATTTGTCCTGTGTTATTAAATAAAAATGTTGTAAAGCACTGACCACCATTCCCTGTGATCACTGAGCTGAACCTGCTATATGGTCACTGCTAATCTTGTCTGTTCTACTCATTCATATTATATTCATTTACTGTCTCGATGTCCACATACACGTCCTGCACCATCCTCATACGTCTCTGTTATGATGTGCTTTCTCTAAATCTATAAAGACTCAGTGAAACTCCTTCTGCCCGTCTCTATAGTTTTCCATCAAAACTTTAAAAGCAAAAATCCCACTGGAGAGCACGTTCTCATCATCATACTCCTGCTCAATGATCAACACCTCTCTTCTTAACCTCGCTTCAAAAACCTTTCCCCATAGAGCCATGGTGTGGCTCATGAACATTATTGAACATGAACATTATCCCTCTGTAGTTACTGCAGCTCTGCACATTGCCCCACATATCTTACCTTACACTTCTCAAATGCATCTTTTTTGAGTCTCCAAGATTGTGTTAAACACTCAAAGAGTCCACTGTCCTCTCTTCAAGACATCTCCATGCATCTACAGGCATGTCATCTAGACCACTCATTGTCTTTCCACTTATCATCCTTTTCATAGCTGCCTGTTGCCAGTCACAATTGCCAGTATTTATGCTTGTGCTGGTGTGCATGTATTTGTTAACATGTAGTGCTCTTCTGATGTATTATAAGCCAACAGAAAAAAAAACGCTGGAAGTTTTTCTCTCCTGGATCTCCAGTCTTTGCTGTGGTACCTTTTCAGGAACAAGCATATCTATTTTCCCCATTCTTTGTACATTCCCTCACCTTCATTCAGGTAGTTTCAGCCATCTCCATCCCAGAGTTTGAGTCCTAATTATTGATGCTATTCTTTATATTCTATTACATTTTCTTTCTTTTTTAAATGTAAAACCTGCAACTAAAAGGCAGGAAATGCACAGAAAGACTTGACAGTGCTGAACAGGCTTGTCACAGTGGTCAAGGTCAGCACTGAACCAGCATGCAGTCACATTTCTAGATAGTTTCAAATCAGGTTACTCTGTGGGTTACAAAGCAGATTTCCTGCTAAAGCATAAATACCCTGTTACTCTATATCTCATGATTCACTGACTGTCCTCCATCAGTCCTCCTCTTGCCTTCTTTTTTCCCTCAGCACCTTCAACACTGGAGGCTGTCACTGTTATCCTGGGCCTTGACCGATCCAGTGTGGAAATATTACTGATGAGCTCCATGTTAGCTGTGGTAAAGAATTTAAGACAATTGGCCTTATTGACCCAACCGATGTGTTAGCGCTTGGGACCAACACTGGGAGTGCACTGGCTTTTAAAATGAATAATACTCATTTTGTTCAGAGTATTTATGACATGACAGAACTGAGGTTGGAGAGGCCTCTGTCAATCTGTGGGCCCATGACCCCAACAAACTTTAGAGCTGCCATTTCTCACAACATGTAACATGTGCGACTGAATGTTTTAATTTTATTTAGCTATCCACGGTTTACACAAAGAACCCACAGATCAAGGACCTCCCGTACATGAGGGTGTGAGGAGTGTTGCAGCAGGCTCCACCCAGCCTCGTGTCGCCGTCACACAAAGAAACTACGAAAATAATTAGAATTATTTTAGAGAAACCGGGTCAATTTTTAAAATCCTCTCCATCTCAGAGAGAATCACAGTTTGGTTTCTAACAGCTAAATCTCACCTGCAGAGACAAACCCGAAGACACCGAGAAACATAAAACAGCAGAGTGACGCAGAAGTTGCCATTTCCGTGTTTTCACTTTCTGATGACGTTAGCTTCTTCTTAGTGTTGGATGGATGGATGTTGGTACTTTTGGTATATCTCGTAACCTGAGTTTAAAGCCTGAATAAATTAATCAGTTAATCGTTAAATGAGGTTTAAAGTCAGAACTACTTCCCCACTCCAGTCAACACGTCCGATTCCTGTCCCTGCCGCGTTCTCGTCCAACGGAAATCAGAAACCCCGTGTCCAGCTCAATGGAAAGCTGGACACTCCGTTAAATTGGATTGAGAGAAGTCTAACAACCCCAGATTTCCAATCCCAGGCTGCAGTAGTGCGTACAAAAAGTATAAAACTGGTACAACTTCTAATTTGTACAATGACGTTTTGTATTTGTAACTCGGTGAATAAGTCATGCTAGGCGCCTTGCCTCGATGTCTGTTAAAATTGCTTTTAACTATAATGGACGGACAATGCACTGTATTGTTACTAATGGACGAACGACTCCGCTTTGCTACGAATAAAAACATATCCTTCTGCCTCGCTTCTCTAACTATTGTTAGTACCACCGTTTCAAAGGTAACGGGAACGCAGCATGAAGACGTTCGTGGCGATACGTCCCTCCCAACTTCTATCAACTTCTAATGAATCATTGGCTACATCACAGATAGCGACATTGCGTCTGACCAATCAGCTTATAGCATTTCAAAAGTAGTCTTTGTGTTGTTCCGGAACTCAGGAAATGTTTTGCGCTCCCATCTCCGTAACACAGAAACTAACAGTGGTAATCCGATGAAACTCACTCATTCTGTAGTCGAACAGTTGGGCTAAATTTTGAGCTGGGAGGTGTCTGCGTCGGATTGTTAGAAACTACTACATTTTTTGGCATAACGATTGTTACACATGGTTTATCCACTGATTTATGCCACAGGCCAGTGTTGTAGTTTGGCATAGTAGTTGGTGTAATTCTTTGTGAGTTGCATTTATTTTGTTTGTGCAGTCTGTGCATTCGTTAAATGGTTTGATCCCATGTGCTGATTTGTATAGCGGACAGTATCATGTGGAATAAAAGGGGCAAATAGTACAGACGTGTACCTCATGTGTTTTTGTTGCACGTCATCTGTGTCCTCGTGTTCTCAGTAGTGCATTGGATTCCGTAGGTTTGTATGACGTATACAGTGGTCCTGTAAGAAGACAGTGCAGTGCAAAAGTCTTGAGTCACCCCTGATTTCTAACATTCATGGAAATATAAAGTTGGAAAATGATGAAAACAGGATTTTATTTGAAAGGTAAAGCTATTCTTGCATCACTAAGAACACAGTACAATGTGGCCCTATCTCTGCTCTCTGTATGGCTCAGAAAAAGAACACCAGTGGCAGGACAGATCCAAGTTTTTACAGTTGTTCATGTTCACTGCTATCTTACAGTGTTAAGTCGGGGAAGGGTGAGGAAGCTACTCCAACTTTTTATCTTGGGAATCTGTTTTGAGGAGAGAGCATTCAGTTTCAACTTTCAGCTCGAAACTTGGAAATTTTGATTTAATCTCAAACACATAAAGGAAAAGCACAGGCAGAAGACCTGTTATAGGATCATTGGTGGATTTTATTTTCCTTTTCATAGCTTTCAGATTGTGCTCATCTGATATAGATTTTATTTAGACCTACTACTTCTTTTGCTGCCTTTTGCAGCCTACCACTCATTGCTGCTGTCCAGCTTCCTCGATGTTTTTTAATAGCACACTCCACACAATGCTTAGATATGCTCGGTTTTTCCGCTTTAATTGAATAGCTTGTCGATGCAAAAATGTTGCGTCAAACTGACTTATCTTTGGTAGTTTTCAGATAGAAAAAGAATTGGAAACAATTTATTTTTTGTGAAAAACAAACACAACATTGTTGTTACAATTGAACCGGTATAAGGAGTGTGAGTGAAATGAGTGAAAAATCAGCCGAGCGCCAAAGAAAATATTTGAAATTTTTTCATAAAGCCTGGAGAACTACTAATCAAGACCACAAATAAATAAAACAAAGTGTGGCCTTTCTGAAGGACAATGTAAAGAAATAAGGGGTGACTCAAGACTTTTCCGCATTATTGTATGCTTGCTTTTGGTCAATGTGTTGATCTTACAACATGACATTCTCATGACATGTAAATAGCATATTGGTAATTATTTTTTCAGTCTGCAAAAATAGATTTAGTATCTGTACCAGTCAAAGGTTTGGACACACCTGAGGCCATCAGTGTTTCTCATTATCTGACCCTTTCCCTGTTGTACACAGTGAACAATATTAAAAATATCTATTTTAAATTTGTTCTGAATAGTTAAAATGATGAATTTTAGAGCTATAAATTTTTAACATGACATATCTGTGGGTGTCTTTAGAGAAGAGTTTGTGGTTTGATTTTCCTATGAAACATCAGTGCAGGAGTCTCTCAGTACATCTGTTTACAGTGAGTGTTGTGGATAGGCGTAGTTTTGGGTCACGTGGCGTCGGTAATAGTAATAGTGATTGCTATATCACCTGTTCACGGCCCGAGGGAATTTTTGGAATGAGTGGGTGATGGGGGAAGTCGACTTTTGCTGACCGCTCAAGCATAGAATGTTTTTGATCACTGTTTTTCTACGGATTTTAAGGATTTGATAACAAATAAAGGAGTTTTAACCTGGAACTTTGACTTACTAAAACGTAAGTCAAAGTTCCAGGGTGTCAACATTATTCCCCTATTCAGCTGCTCGGCGACTCAAAGGCTTGACAGTCGCCAATAGTGAGGGACAAAGAAGCAGCAGAAACACACACAGAGAAAACATGGAAAAGACAAGCAACAGCAAATAGTCTTCAGGGAGAGAGTGTGCTGCAACACTTGTACAGTGTCAGTTTGCTGAGCTAAAAAACCCCTGAAAAGTGTCAACACTACACTCAAAGAGTCATTTGACCATCATGATATAAACCCCCCCCCCCCCCCCCCCCCCGCCATAAAATCCACTAAAATGTAGAAGAGACTACCTTTGGTACACCCATCTGCTTTCCTATAATCAAAGGGTATCGGCGTAAGTTTTATGAAAAACAAGTAAAAGTTAACAAAAATAAGCAGAAAATAAAAAGTGAAATCTGCAGGTAAAGTGCCGTCTGTATTTACGTGTGTCATTCTGTCAATACATATCTGTATTTCATAATAAAGCTAGTATCTGTAATAAAGCTCAAGATCCTGTTGAGACTTTTCAAAATAAACTGAATTACGTGAAAGAGTATGCAGATTGTTTATGGATGAGAAGCAAAAAAAAGCTGCCAGGTGCTAAAAAATAAACCTTAGACTCAAACGTTAGAGCAGGCTTTTCCCTGCAGCACGCCGTGTAATAAATACTCACAAAGAAAACAGCGGCCGCTGCAACTTATGTCTAAAAATGTATAATTTCATGCTTCAGTTAAAAACTCGACTCCAGGTACGTGACACCAAGCTGGAAATACTTCCCGCAAGTCGAGCTGCCCGAGATTCACAGAATTTACAGAAAATGTTACATTTTTGTGATTTATATCGTTATCGGGACGATAGATGTCTTATATCGGGATATAAGATTTTGGTTATATCGCACTGCCCTAGTTGTTTTCCTTCAGTGTGTGCTCAAATGTCCGCTCTTTGCTTTTGCAGCTGTTTGTTCGAGTCTTTAATGGAAAGAGGGAGACTGTTGCTCTGCCAGCCCATCATGTCCCTCACCATGGTCATGGTTTTCATTCTTCACTTGCTTAGTGTTTATATTTGCTTCTCCTTGTAGTTTGTTGATTTATTCCTAAAGTGTGGGCCAACGACCCCACCAGGGGTCGTTGGCCCACACTTTAGGAATGACCTGTATAAATGGAGTTAGTATAATATAATTGGTAATAGGAGGTGGTTGGTGTGTAATATTACTCATTACCCTGGACCAGATTTACTGCCCTTGTATTGAAATTTGTGTCCCAGCAGCAGGTTGGTCACACATCAGCATTAACACTTTGCATATGACTGGGCAGCAGTTTAGAGCCAGCAGCCTGTGTTGTTGATGTTTTTATAAAATACAGTTTTAATATCGTTGCCACTTTCTTTTGTTTTTCATTCAAGTGAAGATTTAAGTCATTTTCTGGTTTTTAAGTGGACCACAGCACTCTTGACTTTATGAATGGCTGCCTTACTGTATTTAGCCTCCAGTTGTTAGTTCCTGGTTGCATTAGTTGTTCCCTGTGTTTGTTTCTCTTGTTATTTGTTGACATTTAAGTTCATTCCTGTTTCTGTGTTTCCCCGTTCAGTTATTGTTTCTCACTTTCTGTATATTTATTTTGATGTCTTCTTATCTCCTTTGCATTGATTTTATCTGGTTTGAGTTTAGTCTCACATTCCCTCCTGTCACGCACTCTTTGTTTGCATCTCATTTTTCACAGCCAAATAAATTACCTATTTTTAAACTACTGCCCGTATTTCTTGTCTGCATTTTGGGTCCTCAAAATCACCCCACCCAGGCTGCATGTATCTGGGTGTATAAACAGTACAGTGTGTATGAATGATCTGAAACCTTGGCCCATTGTCCCAGTGGAGATTTATAACTTGATTTCTACAGAACCTTCATTACAGCAACTTTATTAGGAAGTTAGTGTATAGGACTGGACTTTAATATGTGTTTTAAGAAAAATAATTCTCCTTCCAGGCCTATATGTGTTTTTTCCCCCTGTTTTTGTATATGTGAACACGCGGAATGAGTTTCATTGAACACAGTTAAGAATATGTGTGTAAATGAGATGGAGGCAGGTTAACAGTGAGGGTTGTTTTCCTCTTCTACAGTTTAGTTTTTAAATCTGGTTCCTGCAGCTTCCACAGAACAACAACACGTGCTGATAATAAGTGAACATAATGTGTGAGAGAAAGCAGCCTCTCATTATAAGACACTGTGAGTCTCTGCATGCTGTCTTTATGGAGCTACAGCTGTTTGTATACACTGAACAACAAGCTTTGCAGCTGCATACTGACTCCTGAAACTACAACACATCACACTGACACACACATTACACTTCTGTGTCTGGATTACTCTGACATGTTACATCCTTTAGTGGCCGTCACAGACAGAACTACTGACTCAATATGAAAATGATTCTCAGGGAGATCACATTGTTATGTGTAAACCAGCCTGGAACTCCTCAGCTCTGACCCATGATTTTTTCTCATAAGGAAGTGATGTCAAAATAAGTGTTGACTCTACTAAAAAGTAGTAGAGGCAGCATTTAGCTGTAACCTTCATAAAACCACAGCTGTTCTGGAGAACTTTGTCCACCTTTGATTGTCTTTAAGTTGTGTTGGAGCCACAGAGAGCAAATCTTTGTTCTTCATGGAGAACCAGTGAGGCTGTTTGGACTTTCCTATGAAACATCAGTGCAGGAGTCTCTCAGTACATCTGTTTACAGTGAGGATGAAGAAGCAGCAGAAACACACACAGAGAAAACATGGAAAAGATGAGCAGCAGCAAATAGTCTGCAGGAAGTTTGTGTGTGTGTGTGCCGTAACACTTCCTGTACAGTGACAGTTTGTTGAGCTAAAAAACTGAAAGGTGTCAACACTTACTGTTACTGTTGTTCTGAAGAGATCGCCAAAATCCTCAAAGAGTCGTCTGACCATCATGACAAAAAATCAAAAACATAAAATCCACTAAAATCTGGAAAGTGTAGCTTTGGTATACCCGATTGCTTTCCTGTAAATCAAAGGTTACTGGAGGAGGTTCGATGAAAAACAAGTAAAAAGTTACAAAAATAAGGAGACAAATAAAAAGTAAAATCTGTGTGTAAAGTGCCGTCACAGCCACAAACCCAACTAACCTGTATTTCCGTATCATCCTGTTTTCTACAGCCCACACCCTGCACCTGCGTGACAGCAGTGTCCATAGCAACACCTCCTTAGCAACCACATTCCTTTCTTATCTGCTCATTCCGTAGGTGGGATTATGAGACATAAAACAAAGTGACATAAGTGTGACAGTTTCTGTATGACATGTCTGTCCATAACTGAAGATAAAGTCTGTGAAATAAATAAATGTACAAGGTCACAATTCCAGAGTACAGTGAACACATTTAATAAACACGGTCAGCAGTTAAAAGACTTTCTGTTTCAGTCTTGACTCTGATCAACACAACACCGACAAAGTTCCAGTTTCAGGTTTATCAAATCATTCACAATGTCAACTCATGCACTGAACAACATGCCAGAACATTTTCAAATCTACTGATTTCTTCCTTATTATTTAACAAGACAATAGAATTTTATTTATTCACTTTGAAGAGATTAAAACATCAAAGTCAACAATAAAACGCTGACGCATACAAACACTTCAATAGTGACGTGGCTTTCCTCACAGCTGGGTGTGTATTAGATTAAACATTGATAAATCCTCTTATCATGACCTGGTTGTTTTTAGTCCAAGCAGTGCTGCATATGGTTTGTTATATGATATAAAGTAAAATGCTGTTGAAAGTTCTGTCTTGATACGTAGAACCAAACAGGATGAACAGGTAAATTTCTCTGTTTAAACTGTCCCAAAAACTCTTGAGGTTCATAAAAAGGTGAAATATTTATTACTGATCAAACTAATGATGATGATGACAGATACAGACAACGATGTAAGCGCTATGTGCAGGCAAATACTACTGCAAATCAGCTTTTGTTCACTTCCAGTTAAACTGGTTTTGTTTGAAGGGTATTGCACCCCGTTATATACTGCCCCCTTGTGGTCATCTTAAAAACATTGTAGAAGCTGCATGTAATGATGCAATGAGAATCCTTCGTAGAAAACTTAGAGGAGGTAGTGCCAGTCAGATGTTTGTAGCTGTGGGTGTTTGGACTTTTAAAGTACTTTTAAGAAATTTAATGTTCACATTTATGGCTCTAACAGTCTAATTTTAGCACTCACAGAGACAGTGATTGGTTCCTGTTACTCATCCAATCTGAGGAAGCACTGGTTGAAGTGTTTGTGTATTTATTGTTTTCTTTTAAGTAATTGTGTATTTTATGTATATAATGGTTTTATATCATTACAAATATTTTATGTTTTGTTGTTGTTGTTTTTTAAGCTATGGACGTAAAGTCTGCTAATAAAGATTGATTGATTCATTGATTGAATGACTGAGTAGAGTATTCAGTATTCAGTAATTCAGACTAAAACACAATTGCAGGTCGCTACATTCATTCTGTTCAAATGAACAACAGAATTCACTGCAGTTTTATGCTATAATTTCTTTCAAATTGTCTGTTTAATGTAAGCAGATTTCAGTCCTGTAAATGTAACTGTACAAACGGTGAGAAAAAAAGTGACATCAAATGATTATTTTTCATCTGTTATGAATTCTGAGTTTTCGTGTCTCCTGGATTTGCGTGCAGAAGTAAAAAAGAAATCTCCATGAATGAGCACAGACTCAGCTCAGACACTTCAGCAGTAAGTAGGCAATACAGTTTTATACCACAGCAAAAACAAGTGTTATTATGAATATCTTCTCCTGGGAAACAACGTGGCCAGTCCTGCCGTCCCTGACTGGATCTTCTCAAGCACTTCATCCACGTCTGACCTCGTCCCACATCTGTTCCTTTTCCTGGAAAAAGACAGAGGAAGAGAAACACCTCACTCCTTAACCTTTCTGTATTAATATTAGCTAGCAATTCTCAGCCTGTTGTTTTCTACTTATTATCTAAGTCTGGTACACGCTGTTCACACTCCACTGGCCTGAGCAGAAAATATTTCAAGGACTAATACGTATTACTAATATGCTAAAATATTTTTCCTTTTTTTCTACTGCTCTTTACTTGCGCTTTCTGTCTTGACCAAAACATTTCCAACGTGGGGGACTAATAAAGGTTTCTGTTATCTCATCTTAAATACACCAACAGATATATACACTTTAAAAACAGCTGAATCTGTTTTTTGTTTTAAACAACTGCTGAAAACTCATTTTTGCACGTTAGCATTCCCTTTCACACTGGACAGTCTTTTCTATAGCTTGCTTCATGGAATAAAGGTGTCCTGCTGTACCGAGCAAAGCACAACTCAAGTGTATCAGTATTCACACATGCTGTGGTCAAAATCTTTTCACTTGCTGCTTTCATGTCTTTTGTCCTGTTTTCCTATTCTCACCCCAACCGGTGACGACCGATGGCCGCCCCTCCCTGAGCCTGGTTCTGCTGGAGGTTTCTACCTGTTAAAAGGACTTGATCATAGGGGGTCATATGATTATTGGGTTTTTCTCTGTATGTATTATGCAGGGTCTACCTTACAATATAAAGCGCCTTGAGGTGACTGTTCTTCTCATTTGGTGTTGTATGAATAAAATAGAACTGAATTGAACTGAAATTCAAATTTTGACTGCTGCATGTTGTGATGTACCTTTGCACAGCCAATAGAAAGGAAGCATACAGCTGTGCTAAGTTAAGCCAAACGATGACCAAAAATATTCTGTGCGTATGCAAGTTTAGGGAACATTCTGACACAAGTGGCTTTGTAGACCTTGGGAGGAGCAGTGTTGTGGAAACAACACTTTTACTAGCAGGGATAGTTGCAAAGATTTTTTTATGGATGAGACATACATGGTTTGAAAGGCAGCTGGCACATCTAGTGTACTTATCTTTAATGTGTAGCTTTTCTTAAAATTATGAAGCACTTTGTAACTGTGTTTTAAAAATTCCCATGCAAATAATTACTATTTTCATCCCATTTTTGCTCTGTTACCTTATTCTTATCCTTTTCCCATTCATCTACCTGCTTTCCTGGGTGTCAGCTGCTAGTCTGTTCTTTACATCACTACCACTTTCCCACAGTGTTACACTGTAGCATCTTCTTGCCTGTCTTTTTTCATCAAATAAGCCTCTACTTTGCGTGGTTTAAATCTATGCTTTCTGTCATTCTCCCTTTCAGACTCTTATTTGTGAAACCCTGTTAAATCCTATCACCACTGGGATTCTGTTCTCCCATAATGGGTCATCCAAGTCCAAGTTTGCCTTAAAGATTAATTAATTTCTCTATCTTTAGAAATCATGTTCAGTTCTTTCAAATGATCTGTCATTACTGAAATACTAATAGAAATGCACAAATAAGTAAAAGAAAAACACTAACAAGAGGGAGTTTATAGAGCTTGTCTTGGGAAAGCAAATATGTTTGGCACAACAGCACATTCAGGTCATGAATTTGATTGCAAAAGCTTCCAGACAAGACAGGAATTTTCAGGTACTTTTTTTTAACAACCTTTCACTTTTTTTGAGAGATGTGTACTGATCTGTACTTGCTCCTTACATTTTCAAAACCGGCTTGTTACTTTTGGTTTAACGCATTTTTGGGAAGTTATTATTTCACAGCACTAAAAAGTCCATCTGCTGTATTTCACAGGGAGACAAAAGAGTGCGAGATAACTTCACTCAGAGATAGTTAAAAGATAAGAAAGGACAGAGAAGGAAGAAAAGATGTTATATTTATCTAAAGTCCATTATTGATGAATCATTTTTTTCTGAGCCTGCTCCTCTGCCTCACTGTGTTCTGCACCTGCTGGCAGCTGCCACACCGTAACCAGTGCCACCGTTTGCTCTGTGGCTGCCAAGTCACTGTCTGGTCCAGCTCCAGCAGCTGCGACTGCCACACTGCCGTTTGGTTCTCCGCCTCCTGTTGATACTGGAGTGTCCAGCACTATGTCAGTCTACCATATCACACCACCACTGGACACACTGAGCTTCACTGCAGGGAGATAAGTATAGATATAGAGAAAAGATGTAAATTTAAGGTCGGTACTCATGGATCTGACCATATAGTCATATTATATATTAATTATTATTTTTGTTCTATTATTATTCTTTAATTTCTGGCTCCATTATCTAGCTCATTAACCCTTGTGTGGTGTTCGTATTTTTGTTACTCAGCCAGTGTTCATGGGTCTGGTGGACCTGCTAGAGTTTTGGCTTTCCAAATTAACACTATCAAACAATTTTATGTTAAATTACTCAACAGATGTTTACTTCATCCCAATTACAAGACATATGAACAGCAAACATGGTTAATTTTTTCTCTTTACCTTTGTTAGATCACATTTATGAATTAATGTGCTTCTCGTTTTTCTTTTATATAAAATGTTATAAATAAATCAGTTATAATCAAGTGGAGTGAGTGGAAAGACACAACACATTTACACATGAAAAAATAATTAATTGTTTAATTTTTCTTTTGAAAAAAACTGAACACGGGTCTCACAGACCCGAACACCATACAAGGGTTAAGTAGTCCTATATAATACTCCCCCCTTTATTTGAATCTGCCGGTTCAGATAGAGGGGGAGGAGGTGGAGGTGGTCAACAAGTACAAGTACCTCGGGCTGTGGGTGGACAATAAACTGGACTGGTCATGCAACACAGAGCACCTGTATAAAAAAGCCCAAAGCCGACTGTACTTCCTCAGGAGGCTGAGGTCTTTTAACATCTGCAGGAAGCTCCTGAGGATGTTTTACCAGTCGGTGGTTGCTGGAGTACTTTTCTATGCTGTGGTGTGCTGGGGGAGCAGCACAGCAAAGAGGGACTCATCCAGGCTGGAGAAACTGATCAGGAGGGCTAGCTCTGTGGTCGGCATGAAGCTGGACACTCTGGTGACAGTGGCAGAGAAAAGGACATTAAAGAAACTGATGGACATTATGAACAATGCTGGGCATCCTCTGCACACGGCCATTAACAACCAGAAGAGTCTGTTCAGTGACAGGTTGCTTCTCCCAAAGACAAGAACTAACAGACTTAAAAACTCCTTTGTCCCACACGCCATCAAACTGTTTAACTCCTCTCTGGAGGGGAGAGGGAGGAGAAACAGGAGGACAAAGGAGGGAACAACTAAGCTGTAGTGCCTCTTCACCTCACTGTACAATACCTTGTGCAATACTTTTTGTAAATAGTCAACGGTGCAATAGACTCAATACTTGAAATGTGCAATTCACTTGTATTTTTATTCCTATTTATTCTATTTATCCCCTTCATATATTTTATTTATATATGTCTCTGTATTTATATATCTGTGTATATATATAATATTCTGCTCACATTCTGTAACTTCTGTCGGTGCTGTGCTTTTGGAAACCAAATTTCCCAGAGGAACCGACCCGAGGGATTAATAACGTTTTATCTTATCTCACACCTACAGATGAGGTGGGCATCTGATGATATTTTGACCTACCTTTGCTTGTGGATATCCACCAACAATATTCCTAATAACCAATCTTGTCTCTATTTTAGTGTTGTACAGATAATAACACAATGACAAAACAAGACTTAAAGATGATTCAAAGACAAATCAGCTAATGATGAGTGGTCACATATTAATATACCCTGGATAAGCCTTGCAGGCATTTCAGTAATATTTCAAGAGGCCAACACTGGACAACCGCTCAGAAAACAATGGCCATGAACGTCTGATGCTTCCTTTGTCTTATGTTTTCTTAACCAAACAACAGATAACTGAGAAGACCATGACTAAGCCTGAGTTGCAGATAAACTCCTCGTCATGGTTATCATCAGTTAGCCAGTAGCCCTGGTACATTTTGGAGAAGTAACAACTTTTGAAACATTGTTCAAAACTGAAGGTCACACATTATTTCACATTCTCACTTATTTCTGTAATTTGTGAAAATTTCAAAAAAACATCAGGAAACACACATCTTAAAATAAGAGAGGGTTTCTGTCTCCTAAATCCAAGCTGGGGCTGAAAGTTAAAAAGCTAAAAGCTCTGCCTCACATGACCCACGGCGATGGCACAAGTACCCTGTACTTTTATGGGCGAGGGCTGATTATGGAGGAACAAAGGCGCTTATAACCTTTATTTAGTTTCAATTTGCGGGCAACAAGTCAGGTTGTTACAGGAAACAATTACACTGTAAGTACTCTGTACTTTCTGAGGTGTAGGCTGTATTACGGAGTGATTTAATCTTGCTTAACTTCCGGGTATTTTATAAGGAAAGTGACGAAAATTGTGCTGGACATACCGTAGCAGCTTAAGTAATTACTGCTTAAGTACTTGGTGCATAATAGATGTTTCACCTCTCTATATATATTTCATATAAATTGATACACAGAAAAAATTATACATTGACATGTACAATCAAACTTAAAGCACCAGATTCAGATCAGATCAGATCCATAACTCTTAAAAAATTAGCTTAAACAATCCATTCTGCCACCCCGCTCAAGTCTCCACTGACGAAAAAAGTGGACAACAGCAGTCACTTTCTTTTATTTATCTTCCTTCATAAATGACAGCGTCAAAACTTATCCCGATGGGCAGAGCTCCTAACTTTGCCCGCCGCTGTTCTGTGTGTGACACACGTGGCTAGTGTCTCGCCGTCCAACGAGATAGGACACTCTCCTGTCACCTCTTCATTCTCTGCCAACTGTGTTCTTTAGCTTAAAGGTGACATTCTAGCGCGTGTGTAAACAAAAACAAAAACAAAAAATGCCACACGTCACATGATCAGTGACGTCTGAAGCTTCCATTAGAACTGTTTCATTACCTGATGATTTACAAGGAAGTGAATCATTCGTGGAATTTGTGCAGAGTTGTGATTGTGAGAGAGTCTTAATGAAACAAAAATCAGCTTTTCATTATATAAATATCATTAAATCAGAATCAGCTGTATTGATCCCTAGGGGAAATTATTGTTCGTTACAGTGCTCCATTATAAACAAACAGTAAAAAGACAGACAGTACACTAACTAAGAATAGCACCATATATACATGCATATATATACATAAGTCACTTATTAATAAATAGCTGGAAAAGAAACATGTGTAGCTGTAGCAGCAAACAGTGTGTTAAGTGGATGCGTTGTACAGGGAGCCACAGGCAGGAATGATTTCCTGTGTCGTTCAGTGGTGCTTTTCGGTAATCTCAGTCTCTCACTGAACGAGCTCCTGTGACTGACCAACATGTCATGGAGTGGGTGGGAGGTGTTATCCAACATTGTCTTTATCTTGGACAGCATCCGCCACTCCGACACCACCTTGAGGGAGTCCAGCTCCATCCCCACAACATTGCTGGCCTTACGGATCAGTTTATTAATTCTGTTGGCATCTGCGACCCTCAGCCTGCTCCCCCAGCATGCAACAGCATAGAGGATCGCACTGGCCACCACAGACTCATAGAAAATCCTCAGCATTTTCTGGCAGATGTTGAAGGACCTCAGTCGCCTCAAAAAATAGAGACGACTCTGGCCCTTCCTGTAAAGTGCTGTGGTGTTTTTAGCCCAGTCCAGTTTATTGTCAATGTGTACTCCAAGGTATTTATAGTCCTCCACAATGTCAACACTGACCCCCTGGATTGAAACAGGGGTCAAGTGTTTCCTGGTCTTCCTGAAGTCCACGATCAGTTCCTTGGTCTTTGCCACGTTGAGCTGCAGATGATTCTGCTCACACCACGTGACAAAGGAGTCGACCACAGCCCGGTACTCTGTCTCATCATCCCTGCTGATGCATCCAACCACCGCAGAGTCATCAGAAAACTTCTGAAGATGGCAGGTCTCTGTGCAGTGGCTGAAGTCTGTGGTGTAGAGGGTGAAGAGGAAGGGGGAGAGGACAGTCCCCTGTGGTGCCCCTGTGTTGCTAATCACCTTGTCAGACACACACTGTGGGAGACGTACATATTGTGGTCTTCCTGTCAGGTAATCAACAATCCAGGACACCAGAGAAGCATCCACCTGCATCGCTGCTAACTTATCACCCAGGAGGGTCGGCCTGATGGTGTTGAAAGCACTGGAAAAGTCAAAAAACATGACCCTCACAGTGCTCGCCGGCTGGTCCAGATGGGTGTAGACACGATTGAGCAGGTAGATGATGGCGTCCTCAGTTCTGAGACGAGGCTGATAAGCGAACTGAAGGGGATCCAGATGTGGTCTTACTATGGGTCGCAGCTGGTCCAGGATGAGCCTTTCCAGGGTCTTCATGATGTGGGAGGTCAGTGCCACGGGCCTGTAATCCTGGGGGCCACTGGGACGAGGCGTCTTTGGTACAGGGACGAGGCATGATGTCTTCCACATCACCGGGACCCTCTGCAGACTCAGACTCAGCATAAACAGTTTATGAAAGACTCCACACAGCTGGGGGGCACAGGCCTTGAGGACAAGGGGACTCACTCCGTCTGGTCCAGCAGACTTGCCTGAGTGAAGTCTCCTCATTTGCATCTCAACCTGGTATTGAGTGAAGGTGATGGGTGGGGGAGGGGTGTCAGGAATCTCACAGGAGGCAACATGTGAAGAGAGAGGCTGGCACAGTGGTGTGGCTCTGGATTCCAGGCTGACTACAGGTGAGGTTGTGGGGGTGGGAGCAGACACTGTGGTGTCGAATCTATTGAAAAACAAATTCTATTGAAAAAAAAAGCTTTATAAAGACTTCTATTTGACTCTATTTAATACAATACAAAATACATTTTATTTTTAAAATAATATTAAAATGTAATTCTACAAAGGTCGCCGGTTCGATCCCCGGGCTCTCTGTCCTGGTCGTTGTGTCCTTGGGTAAGACACTTTACCCTACTTGCCTACTGGTGTTGGCCAGAGGGGCCAAAGGTGCGATATGGCAGCCTCGCTTCTGTCAGTCTGCCAGTCAGCTGTGGCTACAACTGTAGCTGCCTCCACCAGTGTGTGAATGTGAGAGTGAATGAATAGTGGTATTGTAAAGCGCTTTGGGTGCCTTGAAAAGCGCTATATAAATCCAATCCATTATTATTATTATTATTAAAATTTACAGCAATTTCATTTGTTTATTCATTGTAGGTGATAGTCTGTGGGACCCAGAAAGACTGCATACCTGCATCTCTACCAACTTCCAGTTCGTGTGAACTCCAGCCTGTTCTGTTCAATGTGAGACGTCACAGCCCTGATCAGCACTGATCATCCTAAAATTAGAAATATCCTGTCTCAGAGTGACGCTGAAAAACTAGTTCATGCATTTATTACTTCCAGGCTGGACGACTGTAATTCATTATTATCAGGATGTCCAAAAAACTCACTGAAAAGCCTTCAGCTAATCCAAAATGCTGCAGCAAGAGTCCTGACAGGGACTAGAAAGAGAGAGCAGATTTCTCCTGTTTTGGCTTCTCTTCATTGGCTTCCTGTTAAATCCAGAATTCAAAATCCTGCTCCTCACATACAAGGTCTTGAATAATCAGGCCCCATCTTATCTTAATGACCTTGTAGTACCATATCACCCTATTAGAGCACTTCGCTCTCGCTCTGCAGGCCTACTTGTTGTTCCTAGAGTATTTAAAAGTAGAATGGGAGGGAGAGCCTTCAGTTTTCAGGCCCCTCTTCTGTGGAACCAGCTTCCAGTTCGGATTCGGGAGACAGACACTATCTCTACTTTTAAGATTAGGCTTAAAACTTTCCTTTTTGCTAAAGCATATAGTTAGGGCTGGACCAGGTGACCCTGAATCCTCCCTTAGTTATGCTGCAATAGACG
Source organism: Mchenga conophoros (assembly GCF_057382185.1). Taxonomy (NCBI): domain Eukaryota; kingdom Metazoa; phylum Chordata; class Actinopteri; order Cichliformes; family Cichlidae; genus Mchenga; species Mchenga conophoros. The sequence goes on from NC_140528.1 coordinate 40,095,239, forward strand.
TAGGCTGCTGGGGGATTCCGGGTTAATAATGAGATATATAAACAATGTTTTGTTTTGTTTTTTAAATTTCATTTCTGACATTTTTGGATAACTAAACATGTCCTGGATCAAACTGACCATCATTGATGTACCTAAAAAAAAAAGAATTTCTTCTTTAGTTTTTCTCACACTGAGGCAGAAATATGCCAGCAAGACATTTTCAAAACCAGGAGGACAAATGAGATGCAAAAATAGTGGAAGCATTAAATGTTCACTTCCTTGTATAATTGCAAGTGAAAAGAACAAGAGCAACTTTATGTTTATCAAATCAGTACCAGGAAACACTGTGGAAGTGTTGTTGTGGAATCATCACTTGAAAGAAAATAAACTTAAACCACATGTTTTTCTTTTCAAGGGATTTTTACTCAAAACAAGTTGGAGCATATGACACCATATTTTTATTTGCTTTCTCAACAACATTTGCTCTAAAAAGGCCTGAAAAGATCTGTGTCATCACTTCAGAATAGTCTTAAAATCAAGATCAATAATTTCACTTTCTGATTAATTATTGGATGCTGAACTGTGTGCAGGTGAATCTGCTTCAGCAGTGAGTGTTTGTCACTGGTACAGACTGACTGTGTGTGTTGTGTGTCCGATCATACAGTGACAAGAGACAACAGCAATACACGCAGCACTGTGGGTGTGGTGACAGAAGCTCTGGAGCTTTGATGTTAAAAAGGGAAAATTCAACAACACCACCGAGGGAATTTTGTCCAGGGAATATTTACCAACCAGCTGACAGTCATTCAGGCAGCAGAGCGAGAGAGAAGCTTTTATGTCTGTGACTGTTTTTGCAAACACTCAACTTGTCTTAACTTGTCTTCTGTTGTTGCAAACATATTGCTGGCAGCCAGTGAGTCTCTGTGTCTCTGTGCTTGTTTTGTCTACCCACTCTTTGTGAGCAATCATGAGTTGATCAACCAAAAATAAACACGAGGCAAATCTCAGCGTCTTGAAGATTCCCATCTTTATCTGAGGTCATGATATCATCATGTTGCATAGCAATGTTCTAAAATGACCTTTTTTCTCTTTACAACCTCATGAAGGCACCAAACAAATTCATTTGACAAAAATAGCTCATCATTCATATCCATAAAAGTTGAATTATACATTATATCATAATGTGCGGCCTGGCAACCACCTATCAATGGACTAACTGAGCCATGTTTTTGCATCATGACCTACGGCAGGAACAGGCCAAACCCTGCTGCAGCATGGTCACGTGTGAATTTAAAATAAACACAAGAGTATTTAAATGCTGCAAACTCTTCTCTGCCAGTTTTTGTTGTTTCACTGAGTGTTTAACAGTCAGTCTTACAATGCTCGTGTTCGATTAGGTCCAGGAACACTGTTACAAACAGAAACAGAAAAATAAAGTGACATTTGATTCTTCTTGTTTGAGCATTTCATATTTTTCTGAGTCTACTTGAATCTCTTTAGTTTCGTTTCCATCTCTTGTTTTGATCAAAGTCTGGTCTGATTTTCTGTATATTTCCAATCTGAAACAGGACGTATTTATTCCAGAGTACAGTGAACATATTTAATAAACACAGTCAGAAATAAACATTAAACAACAGCTGTTTCCCCTTCATATCAGCACTGTGTTTACTTTAATATGGGACAATTTAAACTCCCTATTTTTATTCCAGCATCTCTGAAATACACACACACACACACACACACACACACACACAGTGTGGATGCAGCAACAATATGAGGAATAATCATTAGCGTTGTTCCAGTTGCTGATCAGCACCATGGACAGCAGCCACAGTCAGGAGAGGAGTCACCTAAATTTAAATTTAAGTTGAACTTTGAACTTCAAGCAGGCTAACACAAACCCAACACAGATGTGACCTCAGTGAAGAAACATGAAGACAGCTGTAATAAAAGTAAGAAGTCCATTAGCCTCACAGACTGGACGGGTCACTGGATGAAGCTCCCTCATGCATAGAAATCCTCTCTCAGAAATCTCTTCCAGTGGAGCAGCTTCTACATTTCAAGGAAAATATTCACTGCATGAATAAATAAATTCAGACTATAATTGAACAAACAGAACTATGACTCAGAAAATGTAATGGAAACCTGTTCAGCTCAGGCTGAATGAATCTTGTAGTGCTGCAGCATTTGGCATCAGTCAGATATGTAAATAAGTATTTACAGGGTCACTATCAGAGAATTGGCTATATTTCAGAGAGCTTAATTAAATTAAAAGCACTTTTGTTCATATGTGAAATATTTCCACACCATGTTCCACTTTCTCCTTGGCTGTAGCCTCCATGTGCCCACTGAGTCACATGATGAGGGGAGGAGCAGAAGGACCAAAGACTGCATGCCTGACATTTAACAAAATTACTTGTTATTTTTCATTCTTTAAGTATTAATAAAAAATGCATTGAGGTTTTAATTTGGTATTGGTCAGTGTAGATGTGAGTGTGGAGTCATGAGGGTGAAATAATCTAACCAACTGTAGCGTCAGGCGGCAACAAGTGAAGAGGCTCTGACGAATTTCTGATTCGACTTCATGTATTCAGGGTTATGGTGAGCTCAATATTTGTATTGTTGGCTGGGAGATTTTGTACACAGTTCATATTGTAGTTGGGAAAGATATGTCCTCAGTAAAAGTATTCAAATATGATGAAAATATCTTCACTAACCTAAACTGGTGTTGGTGGTACTCTGGTTATGTCGAGATAAAACTGGATGGAGCGTTCCTGTACAGTGTAATGTCTGTGTGTGAAATGAACAACCTGGATTAAATCATTATTTTACTAATGTTTTTGCTACAACATTTATATTCACGTATAAACTGATGACACAAATCAATATATGAATTAAATCTCAGTCAGGTCTTAAAACATAAAGACTTTATGACCTGTAACTTTTGTCTAAATTGAGACAAAGCTGAAGTTACTTTATTAAACTGTCAGAAACATGGTGTTTAATGAGATATTTACTCTGCATGACCTCCAGCACTGCAGTGAGGATCAATGTATTGACTCTGTTTATCCACAGTCAGGTCACAGTGGCAGAGTTTTCCTCATGATTTTTACCACAGTGATGTTTTCCATCCTCCAGAGAGATCCTGGGACCAGATGAGGTATAAAGTGACTCCAGTTCAGAAGAAGAAGAAAGAAAAGTAAAAAAAAACTTAAATTAAATTAAATTAATTAAAAAACAACAACAACAACAACTGCTGTTTCTAGTCTGTGGTTGTAGTTTAATGTTTATTACACTCAACAAAAATATAAACGCAACACCTTTGTTACTGCTCCCATTCCCCATGGGATGGACGTAGAGACCTAAAATTCATTCCAGATACACAATATAACCATCCCTCCCAAACATGGTCACAAATCAGTCCAAATGTGTGGTAGTGGGCACATCTGCTATATTGAGATAATCCATCCCACCTCACAGGTGTGCCACATCAGGATGCTGATCTGACATCATGAGTAGTGCACAGGTGTACCTCAGACTGCCCACAACAAAAGGCCACCCTGGAATGTGCAGTTTTTTGCGCTATTGGGGGTCTGGGGACCCAGAACCGGTCAGTATCTGGTGTGACCACCATTTGCCTCATGCAGTGCAACACATCGTCGCATGGAGTCTATCAGATTGTCAATTGTGGCCTGTGGAATGTTGGTCCACTCCACTTCAATGGCTGTGCGAGGTTGTTGGATATTCGTGGGAACTGGTACATGCTGTCGTATACGCCGGTCAAGCACATCCCGAACATGCTCAATGGGTGACATGTCCGGTGAGTATGCTGGCCATGCAAGAACTGGGACATTCTCAGCTGCCATCTGCCCTGAACAATGTGAACCATGATTCATCCGTGAAGCGCACACCTCTCCAACGTGCCAGACGCCATCGAATGTGAGCATTTGCCCACACAAGTCTGTTACGGCGACGAGCTGGAGTCAGGTCAAGACCCCGATGAGGACGACGGGCATGCAGTTGAGCGTCCCTGAGACGGTTTCTGACAGTTTGTGCAGAAATTGTTTGGTTGTGCAAACCAATTGTTCCAGCAGCTGTCTGGGTGGCTGGTCTCAGACGATCTTGGAGGTGAACCTGCTGGATGTGGAGGTCCTGGGCTGGTGTGGTTACACGAAGTCTGCGGTTGTGAGGCCGGTTGGATGTGCTGCCATATTCTCTGAAACGCCTGTGGAGACGGCTTATGGTTGAGAAATGAACATTCAATGCACGGGCGACAGATCTGGTTGACATTCCTGCTGTCAGCATGCCAATTGCACGCTCCCTCATTGCTTGTGGCATCTGTGGCATTTTGCTGTGAGACAAAACTGCACATTCCAGGGTGGCCTTTTGTTGTGGGCAGTCTGAGGTACACCTGTGCACTACTCATGATGTCAGATCAGCATCCTGATGTGGCACACCTGTGAGGTGGGATGGATTATCTCAATATGGCAGATGTGCCCACTACCACACATTTGGACTGATTTGTGACCACTGTTTGGGAGGGATGGTTATATTGTGTATCTGGAATGAATTTTCGGTCTCTACGTCCATCCCATGGGGAATGGGAGCAGTAACAAAGGTGTTGCGTTTATATTTTTGTTGAGTGTATATTGTGCACTCAAGAGTCTGTCAGTTAGCATTAACCAAGCAGGAACAGTCAAGCTTTCCATCTGACACATTGGTGAAACCCAAAGAACCACACAAGGAAAAACAAGTGAGAACAAATAGAACAACATATAAATAACACTGAAATTATCGAGGACATAAAACAGACTAATATGTTTATTACTGATATAGAAAATGACACATTCAAATACTGAATGTAATTCAATAAATATAAAAATCTTTAAACATGTTGATGTCCTCTGGTCTGAAGTGCTGGGGGGGACCAGTTAGAGACCAGCAGCTGGACGTCAGTGGTTGGACTGGTGGACTACTTCAGTGAAGAGTAGATGGTGTCTGGCTCTGGTTTAAAGTCTGAACACAAACACACACAGTTCAAACAACAGGAAACATGATTACAAGATTTGTAGTTCAATACCTCCAATCTCCAACTCTCTGCATCAAACACAGTCCCAGTTCAGAGCTCTGATCTGGAGTCTTGATGTTGTGTGGTTAGCTTAGCTCAGAGTCAAAGATAAAGTCAAAGATAAAGAGCAGCTGTACCTGGGATACCTTGTTGGTTCATAACTGACGTCTTCAGCTGCTTCACTCTCTGCAGAATAAAACACCTAAGTGTTAACTTACTGCAGGTGATCTTTTTTTTTTTTTAATTCTTCTTCATGAAGAGATCATTTTAATAAACCACAGCAGCTTTTCAAAATGTTCTCATCTTCACATCTCTGCTGTGAAACACAGAGTGACCACAAAGAACTTGGAGGTGTTTCTGTGATAAATAAGTCAGACGACCACAAAGCTGCCTTCTGTTTTTTGACACTTCACCACAGAGCAGAAAGCAAACATGTTCTCACAGCATGAACACTATTATTAGACCAACCAGAGAACACTGCAGCGGGACATCTCACCAGCTTCAGACTGCAGTTACACTAGATTCATCAACATCAATGTACATGTTCAACATGTTAGGAAGGCACAGAAACTATAAACTGTTACTGAGAATTTCAAATGTTGGAGACACAAATGTTAAAAACAAAAACAGGATGCTGGACGACTGCAGAGCTGCTAGCTTCAACCACAGACCACAAACACACAGTCCAGCTCACAGTGAACAACACTCAGTAAGTACAGAGTTGAACACACATGATTACATCTCACTCATCAAATTATACTCAAAGGAAACTAACGTATAATTAAACTTTGTATTTAAATGTCCGCACAGTGCTACGCTGCATAAATGTCCATTGAAAAAGAAATAAAACATGTTAGCAGCCATCATGTTTTACCTTTTTACATAGTAACAAATGAGCTAAACCTGAACATGAGTCAAAGTCACATGTTTCATCTTTCAGCTGTTGATTGGCTGTTTGAGAGCATGGGTGTGGACACTTGCTTTTACTAATGTATATTCAGAATTCATTTCTTTGATTTCATCTCCTTTTTAAAATATTTTCATACTTGATCTCTTTACATCGCGTCAGTTTAGATGGTTTTGAATTCAGGTTCAAACAAAAAACCCTGAAAATAAAATATAATTAATCCAGCAAGTGGATGTTTTTACTGTTATGGCAGTCATTTATGAACAGCCTCTGTGAAAGTAGACGATTTTGCTTCTGGAATGACCAGACACCAGTGCTACCAAAACCAAGCGAAAAATTACATATCCAGATAAATCCACACCAAACCAAGATTTGACGTAACCTGACACTTTGGTTTACCTAGAGCAGGTTTCTCTGATTCCACTCCTCAAGAAATACTGTCCTGTAGCGTTTTAAACTGATAACAAGTGAGATAATCATTTGGATAAAGGATGTATCTAAAAGCCAAAGGAGAGAAACTTTAGAGGACTGGAGTTGCTTTACTGGATCTTAGGAAGGGGATTGAGATCCTTTTGCTCTTTTGCTTCACTTCCTGCTGAGGAGACATAAAGGGGAAGGTGCTGCTAACATGATCCCAGAAAATCTGTTGAACTCAAAACATCCCCAAATGATGAATGTGTTCTTGTTTAATGAACAAATATATATAAACATAATGGAACCCCTGATCTACACGCACAAATGTCCTCGCAGTATAACAGGAAGAAAACACAACATCACCTCTGCTTCGTCTGACTGGCTGTTGTTGATGATTTGATGAAACTGTACATGACATGAGTGATGATGTCATCTTCTCCAGTTTCTTCTTGACCTGCTGAAATTATCCAAAATGAAAAATAATATAAATTAAATATCTAAACAGAGATTACAGAGATTACATTTAAGAAAGTTGTTACTGTCATTATAATGAATGTGAACTTTATTCGACGGTACAAACCAAGCATTCCATCCATTCTCATGGGTAATGTAAGATCTTTACCAAACAAGATGGAAGAGCTAATTGCGCTAACCAGACTGCAGTGGGAGTACAAGCAGAGCAGCCTCCTCCTGTTCACTGAGACATGGCTCATGGACCACACACCGGACTCTGTCATAACTCTGGATGGCTTTCAACTGGTTAGAGCGGACCGGAATGCAATGGAGAGTGGTAAGAGGAGAGGTGGGGGACTAGCAATGTATGTCAATGAGAGATGGTGTAACCCGGGGCACATCACTGTGAAGGAACAGAGCTGTACCAAAGACATAGAACTGTTGGCAGTTAGCGTCCGGCCATACCACCTGGCCAGGGAATTTTCACACGTTATTGTGCTGACTGTTTACATCCCACCCTTGGCCGACGCTACAGCAGCCTGTGATTACATTCACTCCACTGTCTCTCAGCTACAGATGGCACATCCGCAGTCCCTCATTATTATTTCTGGGGACTTCAATCATGCCTCACTATCTGTCACTCTCCCAAACTTCTCCCAGTACGTTGACTGCCATACAAGGGACAGCAAAACCCTGGATCTATTGTTTGCCAACACAAAGCAGGCTTACAGTGCATCACCCCTCCCCCTGCTTGGCCACTCAGACCACAACCTGGTCCTTCTCCACCCCACCTACCCCCCCACCCCCCCCCACCCCACCCCCCACCCCCCACGAAGAAGGTGATAAGGTTGTGGTCTGAGGAATGCACTGAGGCCCTAAGAGACTGTTTTGAATGCACAGACTGGCAAGAACTCTGCAAGCCTCACGGTGAGGACATCGGCGCCCTCACTCACTGCATCACGGACTACATTAATTTCTGTGTTGAGAACACTGTGCCTACCAAGAAGATACAGTGTTTCTCAAACAATAAACCGTGGGTCACCCCAGAACTGAAGGCCCTGCTGAACAAGAAGAAGAGTACTTTCTGGTCGGGAGACAAGGAGGAACTTAAGAAAGTCCAAAAGGATCTTAAATACAAGATCCGAGAAGGTAAGGTGTCATGGTCCTGGGCCATGTTGGCCCAGTATTCTTAGTTTTTGTGTGTTTTTGTATTTTGTTCCCTATTTATGCCTTGGTTCCTAGGTTATTTAGTTAAGATGTTCCTTATTTGGTTACCTCCTGTGTGCCCCTGTGTACCTGTGAGCCCTCGTCTCTCCTTGTGTTTTATTCCATGTTTTCCCCAGCCTGTTATGTCTGTGTTCTCCCCGTGCTCTCTTCTCCTGTCTGAAACTCCGTGTACTTCCTGTTTTACTTTGACAGTCTCTCGTCAGTATGCGTCATGTTGTGTTCACTCCTGCCCTGTCTCGTTATGATTATCTGTGTCAGCTGTGTTCCCCGTGTGCTCCCACTTCCCTCGTTGACCCTCTGTGTATTTATGTGCATGTCTCCCTCAGGTCAGTGTCGCGTCGTCAGTGTCTTCTCCCCGAATCTGTGTGTCTTTCTGTGTTCCCACAGTCTTCTGTTAGTATTCCCAGTTTAGTTCTGTTCCTTTGTGAAACCTGCAATAAAGCAGTGATTTTGAGTTCAGTTCCTGCCTCCGTGAGTTTTGCGTTTGGGTCCTCATCTGCCTCCACACAGCCGGTTCATGACACAAGGAGTGCTTCAGGAGGAAGATGGAAAACCAACTCCAACAGAAAAACTTCAGAGAAGTCTGGAGGAACATGAAAAAAATCTCTGGACACTTCCAGGACAATGGAGGAGCCACAGTGTCTGCTGGCCGGGGGTGGGCTAATGACTTGAATCTGTTTTTTAACAGATTTGACAATCGCCCACTTATCACCTCTCCCACCCCCCAGGTTCCATTAACTCCCCTCCATTTGCCGCCCCCCCCCCCCCCCCCCCCTCTGGGTGCAATGCCCCCCACTCCAGCCCAGCCTCACATCTACTTCACAGCTGATCAGGTGAGAAATCAGCTCAAGAGGACGAAGGCAAGGAAGGCAGCAGGTCCGGATGGAATCTGCTCCAGACTGCTCAGGGACTGTGCAGACCAGCTCTGTCAGGTGGCCCTGTACATCTTCAACCTGAGCCTGAGCCTGGAGAGGGTTCCTGAACTGTGAAAGACTTCCTGTGTGGTTCCGGTGCCAAAAATCGCACACCCCAGGGAGCCCAACCACTTCAGGCCTGTTGCCTTGACTTCTCATCTGATGAAGATCATGGAAAGGCTCATCCTGCACCACCTTCAGCCACTGGTGGGCTCAGTGTTGGACCCCCTGCAGTTCGCCTACCGTTCTAGAATTGGGGTGGATGACGCTGTCATCTACCTGGTACACCGATCCCTCTCTCACTTAGAGCAGGTGGGGAGCACTGTGAGGATCATGTTTTTTGACTTCTCCAGTGCTTCAACACCATCCAACCCGCACTACTGAGAGGGAAGCTGGAGGGAGCTGGAGTAGGCAAACAGCTGACTGCATGGACCATCGACTACCTTACCAACAGACCACAGTATGTGAGGCTCCATGACTGTGTGTCCGAGGTGGTAATCTGCAGCACGGGGGCACCACAGGGCTCTCTCACCTTTCCTGTTCAGCCTTTACACTTCAGACTTCTGTTATAATTCGGATGATTGTCATCTACAGAAGTTCTCAGATGATACAGCCATCATTGGATGCGTATCAGACGGGAATGATCAGGAATACAGGGGGGTCATCAGTGACTTTGTTGGTTGGTGTGAGACCAACATACTCCAAATCAACACCGGCAAGACAAAGGAGATGATCATAGACTTCAGGAGGAAGTCACCCCCTACAACACCGGTGAACATCCAAGGGAAAGACATTGAGATAGTGGACTCTTATAAGTACCTGGGTGTTCACCTCAACAATAAACTGGACTACAAATACAGACATCCTCTATAAGAAGGGCCAGAGTCGACTCCACCTGCGGAGGAGACTGAGGTCCTTCGGAGTCTGCAGGACTCTGCTAAGGACATTCTATGACACTGTGGTAGCATCTGCCCTTTTCTATGCAGTGGCCTACTGCGGGAGTGCAGGATTGACAAACTGGTGCGGAGGTCTAGCTCTGTGCTGGGATGTCCCCTGGAGTCTGTGGAGGTGGTTGGCGAGAGGAGGATGTTGGTAAAGCTGACATCCATCATGAACAACCCACATCACCCACTGCATGAGTATGTGAGTGGGCTGAGCAGCTCCTTTAGTCAGAGACTGAAACACCCTCGCTGCAGGAAGGAGCGCTTTCGCAGATCATTCATCCCAACAGCAGTTAGACTCTATAACTCCTCAATCACGATGTCATAAGTCATAAGTCACTGGACACTGTGAACATCCACGGTCACCACTTCATGCATAATGGACCTTCCAAGCTATATAGTTTATGTCTTCCATATTTCCAACTATATCCATAATCTGTGTATGCTACCATTGTATATAGTGTATTATCTTACTTTTTTCATTGATTGTACTTATTTGTATTTTTGTATATCCTTTCCTTCATATATCTGTACTTAAGCTGAGGTGACGCAAAAATTTCCCCATTGTGGGATCAATAAAGTCTTGTCTTATCTTATCTTATCTTATCTTATTCTATTAAACAAACTCAGACATGAAAGATCAGGAAGTCTGAGTCTCACCTTCAGGTTTCCTGTGAACACATCGTCTCACCAGTAGAACCAGTAACACCAGTAGAACCAAAACACAGACTGATCCAACAGATGACAACACATGTTTGAGAGAGGAACCAGGAGGAGGTGTGGATGTAGGTGGAGGCGTGGATGTAGGTGGAGGTGTGGTGGTGTGTTCCCCTAAAATAAAGCAAACACAGTCATTAAGTTGTCGTCACATTGTGAATGTTGAAAGCTGCAGAAACACAGACAGGTGAGTGTGTCACCTGTGACAGTGATCCAGCTGGATGGAGACTCTCCATGACCGCTGATGTCACACTTGTAGAGGCCTTCATCAGACCTGGAAACATGCTGGATGGTCATGTGACCTGTAGGCTGCTTCCTGATGAGGGAGCCATCTTTATAGAAAGCAGCTGGGAGGTTGGAGGGAGTGGTCTTTGTTTTACAGAGCAGAGTGACGTCATCTCCCTCCATCACAGGGAGGACAGGACTCTGCAGGATCACTGATCCACCTCAACACAGAGACAAACTACAGCATTTCATCCATTTACACACAGCTTCATCAACACTAACTCCACACACTCAGCTTACCAGTGACTGTCAGGTTAACCATGTTACTGATGGGACCCTCTCTGGACTCACACCAGTAAACTCCACTGTCCCATGTGTTGATGTAGCTGATGCCACAGGAAAAGCCAGCTGGTTTTCCAAACCCATCTCTTCCACACTGAGTCCTCTGTCGTGTGCTTGTGTTTCTCCTCAGAGTCCATCCAGCAGAGCTGTCGTCCTCCTCACAGCTCAGAGACACAAAGACTCCTTGAAAGAACTGAGAGCTGCTGGGACTCACAGTCAGACGAGCTGTGAGGGTTAAAATGAAAAACTGATGATCTGTTTACTTCTCTCAAAACATTAGGGCAATTATTCATTAGTTTTGTATGTGAGCTCCATTGTGAAACATGAACCCAATCAGGTCATATCAGTGAGCATTTCTCAGGTTTAAACTGTGACAGAAGAAGGTTACTGACCTTGGTTTGTTGTGCAGCTCAGCAGTGAGATCAGAACTAAAGAGAAATGACACTCAGGTTGATTTGAGGTGAACATGAAGAACAACTCCACACAAACAGCTGACAAACACACAAACTCATCTCTGATATATTGGCTCAGTTTCTATGTAATGCCAGCAACATGTCAAAGTTTAGAGCAAAGATAAAGAGTCAGTTCAGACCTGCAGTTGGTCCTCGTGGTGTTTTGAACTTGAATTCAGCCTGATTTGTTTTTCATGTCTTCTCCTCCATCATCAGTTATCAGGAGAGCAGACAGTCAAAGTACAAGAATTCAAACAAACACAGAGATTCTACTTACAGAGCAGACACAGCACAGATGTTTCCTTCATCGTCCTTCTCACTCATTTGAGCTTTTTTTCATTTCTGTCACTGACACCAAGTAAAGCCCGCCCTCTTCCTCTGAGTCTTCCTCTGTTAGTAAGTGCAGAGCTAATGACGTCCAGTAAAGATGATCTAAAACATACAGACACTCACGCTCCAGTGCCCCTGTAAAGTACTTTAGATGTAACACATACGTGCACATGTCTATGAACATGTGCACGTATGTTACTGCCAATTACAAGCCCATTGCAGTGTCTAAGTTAGAGAAAATAACAACACTGTTTTAATGTCACTTAAGGTTAAACTGAGACATTTACATGACATTTTAATCCAGACGATGAGTTTTCTATGAGACAATCAAGCTCGTCCTGCTTAGTGACATTTCTAAGTTTATTCACAAAGTTTCTCCTCTCAGTGATCTGTAGTTTGGTTGATGAACAAATCCATGTCCATGTAGTTACGTCCCCCTCAGTGAGAGAGGCAGATATGAGCTGAAACACAGGAATCAAACCAGGGACGCTGCTGTTATGGAGCTGAACTGGAACCATTCAGACACTGAGGCCCTCTGAACACATTTTAATTACAGCTGTGCAGAGACACACTGATGACTGACTGGAACACTATGATTCACATTTTACATTAACACCATCCTCACACATGTTTATATATGGCCACTAGAGGGAGATGTTGGACTTTAAATACAAATGAGGATGTAAGAAGATCGTCATTGATTCTTCCAGAGATTGATATTAACATGCTTAACTCATAAAAAGGGTGGTCACTGGCTTAAAAATCAAAGAGATTGCCCAAACTTTGTGGATGTGCAGATGTCTCTTGATTATGCTTTAACATATTTAAAATGCAATTTTCAATTCAAATAAGCACGGCCAGAAGGGAATAAAAAGTATTTTCTGCCTACGGACTGTATTCTGACAGTGTTAATAATGAAATCAACTCAAAAGTCAACCTTAAGAGATAAGTTAACTTTATATTCTATACAAACTTTTTTTTTTTTTTTGAAAATTAGCACAATAACTCTGTGATCAAGCTTTAGCTGTTGTCAGCATAAGGAAATGCTAATGTCTACCAACTAGTTAGTAATTTCAACATGATTTCACCAAAGCAGAGTAGGTTGGTTCAGATTACAGAGCTGCTTCGTGGTGTGTTTTTCCATAACAATGCTCAGTTACTCTTCACTGTAACCGGTTTCTCCAAACAACCCCTCGATGCTGTGTTATGTACACAATGATCAACAGAGGCTAGTTTATCTGTTAGTGATCCTGTTTATTATGTGGATGATAAGAATATTAAATATTAATATTAAAAAGAACAGCACATCATAGCAATACAGAAGCTAGCTATTTAGTGCATTATGGTCGTGTCCAAATTCATGGGCTGCATCCTCCAGAGGTCGCATTTGTAGACCGATTAAGTTACAGCGACGTGCCGAAGGTTGTCCAAATTCGTAGACTCCTCCGAATGCAGCCGACAAATGGGTCCTCCTTTTCCCCGAATTTGAAGAATGGGTCGGGTGTGTCCTTCGTGGCCTACCATATCCCAGAATTCATAGCGCAGCCCAGCCAAACTCCAGTTTCCAACAATGGCGACCGCTACTAAGTTTTAAAATTACTCATACTAATCGTTCTGGGTCACAAAATAAACTTTTAACATATTTTCAGGCGAGAAAGTAGTTGTGTAAACATCAAATATCTGTTCGGTTCATCAAGATATCGCATATTTGCAAAAGTGCTTCGACGTTTTCGGAGGCGTCTGCTACCCACCAGCTCGATAGCTAGCTGGGAGCTCGAGGGTCACTGATGCGGCCGAGAACGGCACAACTCCCGGCACATCATTTTCAGATCACCGCGGACTTTCGCTGCTCGGGTAGACCGCGAAGGCCGGGTCCTCAGGAGGATGCAGCCCATGAATTTGGACACGACCTATGTCATTATTTGGATGTTTGGAATGCTTATTCCAGGTTATAATCAGATTTATACGGGACCTGTACTGTTGCACCCAATGTGACCCAGTGTCCTGTATTGAGATTCACAGCCAGCTAAACTCTCTCTTGCATCACTTCCTCCAAGGAACAGGCACGTGTTGTATTTGGACAGGATTTAATGCAAAAAAGTGTGAAACTGAAATGATACAGAATACAGAAATGTCACATAAACATTAGCTTGGGTTGAACTTAAGTGGACATATAAAACACATCAAATTTTTCCAACTCGCTTCAATAATGTCATATACCCTGTCTGAAAGGTAAACACAACTAAGAAACGTACTCATATTGCCACTCAAAGGGATTTAACGGAATGGATGGCTTTGGATCGGAAGAAACACACCATGTTCACTTCACTCATGAGCAAACACTTCCTATCACACTTCTTCTAGTGACTAATTGGCTCAACATAGCAAACTGTGCAAACCTGCGCCCCCTATAGGCCTGGAGAAATAACATACAAACAGCTCCAGTACAGGACCAATTCCAATACTAACGCGTGATTTAAAAATCTGTTATATCGGACAATATTTCATTTCACGCAAAATAAAATTGAATAAAACACAAAACAGATTTACTGAGACAGCATGACAATGAACTTGTTTTATTGCACACAGGTTGTGGATTGTTTACGCTCTCATTCCATTCATATCAGACGATTGCATTTGTGGTGCTCTAAACATGTTGTCATCATGGAAGTTGCAGAGTGCCCTCTGGTGGACAAACATCAACAACTGCACTTTTTTTATTTATAAGGTAAAAACTGTACACAGTGGTATGTTCAGTGCAGTCTTGCATTAACTAGCAGCATTTTCATGCATTTATCTATTACTTCCAAGATGGGGTATTGCTTCCACATTTACACAAACTGTAAAGAACTTTCACCTGCTCCCTACTAACAATTGGCAGATAATTGACTGACTCAACCCCCAAAGCATTTTGTATAGCTGCAACTGAACCAGTGACCTCTCACTCAACAAGTAAATGAATAAAACAGCACATCAAACTAAATGTGATTGTTTGTTCTCAGTTTTAAAGCTTGGATACATGGATAACAGAGTGTGCCATAGTGGCAACGTAACAGTGTTTTATTGATTCACATAGAACTGTTACTTTTGCATTTGACTGATTGCAATTCAGGTAAAATCTGCATCAACTTGTTCAAAAAGCCTCTGATTAAAATCTTTAGAAAAATAAATACCCAGAGAAAAACTTCAGTTAATACATTAAAAAGAAAAAAAACAATGAACAAAAACAATCTAAAAAACAAATCAACAATATGTGACCAGCTCTGGAAATGTTTAAAATTCAATAACAGTGTGAAGAGTCATTAAAAGAAACAGTTGAAGTTTCATAGATAACAGTGAGGAAACGTTGTAGCTACATGGAACTTTCTTTGGTTTCGTAATACAAAATAACAGTAACCTGAAAGACTTTATTCAGCTGACCAATCAATTTTGAACACCATCAGACAAATTATTTATAATCCACAGAACTTCATCTATTTTTACTGCTTCAGCTTTCGGTGGAGGTGGACGCATCCTTCACCCTCTCCTTTCCTTATCTCCCCTGCCAGCTTCTATGTCCTTGTCTGGTCTCATCTGACTCTAACCCTGATAGAGCCTCTCATTTTTTTTCTTGTTCTCTAAAATCTCAAGAAGAACTCTGGATTTGATCAACTGGTCCCTTAATGCAGTTAACACTCTATTTTCGACGAGAAGCCTGGATTTGGGAGAGCCTGAGTGTCCTGGAGGGACGTTCCCTGCTGGATACATGATGGACGGGTGGCAGAAGTGGGGAGTCGTGTGCCTGGCGGGACGGTCTATTGAGGACATTGAAGACATCTACCTATTCAGAACCATGATAACTGGGTTCTTGGTGGCTTGGCTCTGGCTTATAAGAAACTGAAGCAAGCTGTGACAGCTGTTCAAAAGAAAGATCCCTTCAACGGAAGACTGATAAACCTAGGGACCAGTGATGGACATTAAGAACAAGTGTAAATTCAGATGCATTTTGCTCGTACTAAAACAACATAACCAACATTTCTCATGCGGCTGTCCCCCCTCCCTCATGACAGCGCGAGCCGGACACTTGAAGGCGAACACTGTCAACGCTTGAAGGGTGACGCCGAGGAGAACAACAACAATTCTTCCCTGAGACACGACAATAAGAACTAACTGACTCTCTTGCCAGATCCCTCAAGGCCACCCGCGTAGGCTGCGGACTGTTGATCTTCGACTAATTAGGCAAAAGGACACTTTCTCAGGCTGAACTCAGGACACACACTCCCACACGCACACACACATGTACACTGACACTGATAAACACTCACCACCACCCTCCCTTACCCATATCCAATCGCCTCCAATGGTTGCCTCCCATCCAATGTGTACAGCTGCTCAGCTTCGGATGCGCGATCGCAGCATCCCAGATGCAGCTGTGCACATTGGCATACTCCCGCCCCGTTGCTTGTCTGTGTTTCATGGGGTTAAGGTGTGAAGTTATCTGTGCTTTTTTGTGCAATGGAGTTTTTGTTTTTCTTCTCATGCTGACTCCCTTTTGGGGACCAGTATGAGCAGAATTTCTTTTTTTTCTCCTCATCTGCCCTTTTGTGTTACACATTTGACAGTTTTTCCTTTATGCCACCTAGTCTGACCTGTCTCCCCAATGTGATGTCTGTGTATTGTATGGACAGTCGGCAAGGTCCAATTTCCTACAACAGAAATTAAGGCATTCATCCATTCTTGAGATAATCACATACGAATTTAAAATCAAATCAAAATCTACAAATTGAATGGTCAGCATTGTTCATATCTGTCATTCTTTTCAATGACAACACCAAGAAGTTGGAACCTCGACAGGAGACTCAGAGTCAATCCGTTAAAATCTTCGGGACATTTCAAAACAAGCTTCTGATCAGCAGGAAGTGTCTGTTGTTCTCTAGATTGCAAAACCAACAGCAACAAGAAGAAGCATGCTAAAAACTGTCAGACAAACTTTCAGCCCAACAGATCCATTTTTCCTCTGTCTATCCTTCTTCCCTCCGTCCTCTGTGTCTCCTCCTGGCCGACCTGCAGGTGAGAAACAGGTGTGAGGTGTCAGCTGTCAGGTAGGTGATGAGTGAAGAACAGAACAGAATCCATTTCCTCTTCAAACTGCTGTCAGACATTATCTACTGCACTCTGATCACATCACTCAGACCAGCTGCTTTCTACAAAGTCTCATCAACAACATCTTTAGAAACAAACATCAACAACCAGGAAGCAGCTTCACCTCTGATCACACACACACTCAACTCTACTCACTCACCTGGAGGAACAATGCTGAGTTTGGATGTGTTGATGATCTTTAAATTGGCTATCTCTTGGTTTGGTTCTCTCTGGGCAACTTGACACTCGTATGTTCCAGTGTCATTAATCGTCACATCCTTCAGAATCAAAGACACGTCTCCATCCTTCATCTGTCTGTCCTGCAGATCCACCCGGTTCTTAAAAGATGGATGCTGTTGATCTGGAACAAATTGCTCATCCCGGTAAAAAAGGACATATTGCTCCCCCAGGTCAGCTCTCCTCCAGTTTACTGCTATGATAGGGATCTTGTTATTTGCACGACATGGCAGAGTGACGTTATGTCCTGAGATGATTTCCTGGTCTGAAAGAGGAAACAACACAGAGCAGAGAGGTTAAACATAATAATTTCTAGGGGGGAAAAAGGCTTGAGAAACCAGAACATTTGGTGAGCCTGATGTGCTCTGCTTCTTGTGATGGGACTAAGTCAGAGTCAGATACCTGTTTGAAAATGTGTTAGATCAGCTAGCATAAAGAAACAATGTAAAAGTAATAATTTAAGTATAATATTATAATGATTTCTACAGGATATTACATGTGCTCTTTTAAAACATTTATACTTAGTTTTGTGATAATATTATTGACTTTTTCTTCTCCTTCTTTACAGGTTATCAGAGCAAATTATCAGCCTCCACCCTAACCATAGCATCCACCTCTGTCTGCACATCCTCCTTCATTACAGGGAGTGCAGAATTATTAGGCAAATGAGTATTTTGTCCACATCATCATCTTCATGCATGTTGTCTTACTCCAAGCTGTATAGGCTCGAAAGCCTACTACCAATTAAGCATATTAGGTGATGTGCATCTCTGTAATGAGAAGGGGTGTGGTCTAATGACATCAACACCCTATATCAGGTGTGCATAATTATTAGGCAACTCCCTTTCCTTTGGCAAAATGGGTCAAAAGGACTTGACAGGCTCAGAAAAGTAAAAAATAGTGAGATATCTTGCAGAGGGATGCAGCAGTCTCAAAATTGCAAAGCTTCTGAAGCGTGATCATCGAACAATCAAGCGTTTCATTCAAAATAGTCAACAGGGTCGCAAGAAGCGTGTGGAAAAACCAAGGCGCAAAATAACTGCCCATGAACTGAGAAAAGTCAAGCGTGCAGCTGCCAAGATGCCACTTGCCACCAGTTTGGCCATATTTCAGAGCTGCAAGATCACTGGAGTGCCCAAAAGCACAAGGTGTGCAATACTCAGAGACATGGCCAAGGTAAGAAAGGCTGAAAGACGACCACCACTGAACAAGACACACAAGCTGAAACGTCAAGACTGGGCCAAGAAATATCTCAAGACTGGTTTTTCTAAGGTTTTATGGACTGATGAAATGAGAGTGAGTCTTGATGGGCTAGATGGGTGGGCCCGTGGCTGGATTGGTAAAGGGCAGAGAGCTCCAGTCCCACTCAGACGCCAGCAAGGTGGAGGTGGAGTACTGGTTTGGGCTGCTATCAGAATCAGAATCAGAAAGGGGTTTATTGCCAAATGTTGAGCAGGTTTACAACATCAGGAAATTGCTGCGGTGCTTCAGTGCAAACATAGTGTCATAAGTTGCGCTTAAATAGACATGAAAAAATAAAAGTAAGAATAAGAATTAAAAGTGCTACGTAGAAAGATATATGCATGAGATATACATGAGATATACATGAGATATATACATGAGAATGAGAGTTAAGAGTGCTACGTAGAAAGATATATACATGAGTGCAGGTGGTGATCAGTGCAAACATGGAATGATGCAGTGAACACAGCGTAGGGTCATGTGTTAGTAGCGGGAACAGTCATGTGGTTATTGTTCATGTGACCAACAGCAGAGGGGAAGAAACTGTTCTTATGGCGAGAGGTTCTGGTGCGAATGGACCGGAGCCTCCTGCCTGAGGGGAGCAGGTCAAACAGACTGTGTCCAGGGTGAGAAGGGTCAGCTGAGATCCGAGCTGCACGCCGCAATGTCCTGGAGGTGTACAGGTCCTGCAGAGATGGGAGTCTGCAGCCAATCACCTTCTCAGCAGAGCGCACAACACGCTGCAGTCTCTGTTTGTCCCTGATAGTGGCTCCAGCGTACCACATGGTGATGGAGGAGGTGAGGATGGACTCGATGATTGCAGTGTAGAACTGCATCATCGTCCGTGTTGGCAGGTTGAATTTCTTCAGCTGCCTCAGGAAGTACATCCTCTGCTGGGCTTTCTTGATGACGGAGGTGATGGTGGGCTCCCACTTCAGGTCCTGGGTGATGGTGGTACCCAGGAAGCGGAATGAGTCCACAGAGGTGATGGGGGTGTCAGTCAGGGTGATGGGGGGGAGTGGGGCTGTGTGCTTCCTGAAGTCCACAATAATCTTCACTGTCTTCTGGGCATTCAGCACCAGGTTGTTGTGGCTGCACCAGGACACCAGACGTTCAACCTCCCTCCTGTAGGCAGACTCATCCCCGTCCGAGATGAGCCCAATAACGGTGGTGTCATCTGCAAACTTGATTAGCTTGACAGACTGGTGGGTGGAGGTGCAGCAGTTGGTGTATAGGGAGAAGAGCAGAGGAGAAAGAACACAGCCCTGAGGGGAGCCAGTGCTGATGGTCCGGGAGTCCGAGACATTCTTTCCCAGCCTCACATGCTGCTTCCTGTCCGTCAGGAAGTCAGTGATCCACCGGCAGATGGGATCAGGCACATTCATCTGGGAAAGCTTGCCTCGGAGATGGTCTGGAAGGATGGTGTTGAAGGTAGAGCTGAAGTCCACAAACAGGATCCTGGCGTAGGTTCCTGGGGAATCCAGATGCTGCAGGATGAAGTGTAGGGCCATGTTGATGGCGTCATCTACAGACCTGTTGGCTCTATATGCAAACTGCAGGGGGTCCAGGAGGGGGGCCGTGAGGGTCTTGAGATGGGAGAGAACTAGGCGCTCAAATGACTTGATGACCACAGATGTCAGAGCCACGGGTCTGTAGTCATTTAGTCCAGTGATCCTAGGTTTCTTGGGGACAGGGATTATGGTAGAGGACTTGAAGCAGGCAGGCACATGACATGCCTGCAGTGAGGAGTTGAAAATGCCAGAAAACACTGGGGCCAGCTCGTTTGCACAGTGTCTGAGGGTGGCAGGAGACACGCCGTCTGGGCCGGGAGCTTTCCGAGCATTCAGACTCTTAAACTGCTTCCTCACATCTGCTTCATGAATATGAAGAGTTGTGGTGGGAGGTGGTGTGAAATCCTCTTTTGTGTGGGGTGAGGAGGGGGGTGTTGTAGGTGAAGTGTTTGAAGGTGGTGATGGCTCTATGGAGGGGGGAGAGGTGGGGGAATGAGTGTCCAAAGTGTCTCTATTGTTGGGGCCGTTGGAGGTGTGAAGGCTGCCTGATGGCTCGTCAAAACGGCAGTAAAAGTCGTTAAGGGTGTTGGCTAAGAGCAAGTCATCAGTGGAGTGGGGGGTTTTAGGCTTGTAGTTGGTGATATTCCTAAAACCTTTCCACACAGAGGCCGAGTCATTCTCTGAGATCTGCTGCTGCATCTTCTCAGAGTGCTGATGTTTAGCAATGTCCACTTCTTTAGTGAACCTGTACTTGGCCTCTCTGTAGCAGTCTCTGTCTCCGCTTCTGAACGCCTTGCTCTTTTCCAGCCACAGCTTTTTGAGTTTAGGAGTAAACCAGGGTTTGTCATTGTTATAACTCACCCTGGTGCGTGATGGCACAATGCTGTCCTCACAGAAGTGGATATAGGAGGTGACAGTGTCCGTAAACTCGTCCAAGCTGTTAGAAGCAGCCTTCAATGTGTCCCAGTCTGTGGTCTCCAAACACGTGCGAAGCTCCTCCACAGCCTCGTTGCTCCACAGTTTTTTAGTCCTCACGACAGGTTTGGAGAGCTTCAGCCTCTGTCTGTACGCGGGGATTAGGTGGATCATGACGTGGTCAGAAAGTCCGAGTGAAGCGCGGGGCACCGCGCGATAGGCCCCGCTGATCGTGCTGTAACAGTGGTCTAATGTCCTCTCCTCTCTGGTCGGGCATTTAATATATTGTTTATATTTCGGAAGCTCATGGCTCAGATTGGCTTTGTTAAAGTCCCCAAGAGCAATGATGAGAGAGTCCGGGAATGTCCGCTCCATGTGGAGAATCTGCTCCGCGAGTGCGCACTGAGCTGCTTGCGCATCCGTGTCTGGCGGGATGTAAACAGCGGCCAGGATGAATGAAGCAAACTCCCGCGGAGAATAAAACGGTTTGCAGTGAATAAAAAGATATTCCAGAGAGGGAGAGCAGTGCTGAGCAATCACTGTTACATCTGTGCACCAGCCACTATTGATGTAGAAGCAGACACCTCCAGCTTTGGTCTTACCAGAGAGAGAGGCCTGCCGGTCCGCGCGCAGCAGATGAAAGCCCTCCAGCTTGAGCACGCAGATGTCCTCACAGAGCCACGACTCCGTGAAACACAAGACACAGGAGGAGGCAAAGTCTCTGTTCATGCTTCTCATCAGGGACAGTTCGTCTATCTTATTCCTGAGTGAGCGTACATTGGAAAGGAAGATCCCAGGAAGAGCAGTTCGCAGTCCGCGTCTCCTCAGACGCACGAGTGCGCCGGCTCGCTTCCCTCTCTTTCGGCGTCTCGCTTTCCTGGTCAGAGTCTGCAGTAAATCTGCTGCAGATGCGACAAATATTGGAAATAAATCCACAGGTGTTGTAGTCCTGTGGTTAAGAAGCTCTTCTCTGGTGTAAGAGTATCCAGAGGAGTGCCCAGACACAGAAGAAAAGCACAAAAACAAAACAAAAGTAACGCACTGAAGCACCAGGGCATCCATACGCGGCGCCATCTTGGTATAGTCAACTCCAACTAAATCAAACTATCATCAAAGATGAGCTTGTGGGGCCTTTTCGGGTTGAGGATGAGTCAAGCTCAACTCCCAGTCCTACTGCCAGTTTCTGGAAGACACCTTCTTCAAGCAGTGGTACAGGAAGAAGTCTGCATCCTTCAAGAAAAACATGATTTTCATGCAGGACAATGCTCCATCACACGCGTCCAAGTACTCCACAGCGTGGCTGGCAAGAAAGGGTATAAAAGAAGAAAAACTAATGACATGGCCTCCTTGTTCAATGTTGATGGTGAACAGATCAAAACACTGACAGAATCCATGGATGGCAGGCTTTTGAGTGTCCTTGCAAAGAAAGGTGGCTATATTGGTCGCTGATTTGTTTTTGTTTTGTTTTTGAATGTCAGAAATTTATATTTGTGAATGTGGAGATGTTATATTGGTGTCACTGGTAAAAATAAATAATTGAAATGGGTAAATATTTGTTTTTTGTTAAGTTGCCTAATAATTCTGCACAGTAATAGTCACCTGCACACACAGATATCCCCCTAAAATAGCTAAAACTAAAAACAAACTAAAAACTACTTCCAAAAACATTCAGCTTTGATATTAATGAGTTTTTTGGGTTCATTGAGAACATGGTTGTTGTTCAATAATAAAATTATTCCTCAAAAATACAACTTGCCTAATAATTCTGCACTCCCTGTATAAATAGAATAGAATAGAATCGAGTACTTCAGACCGGGAGATTGGCAAAATGTATAAATAGGATGGCGATTAGGGGAATTGGAGACAGCTGTGTAACACAGCAGGGATACATTGGGAATAAGAAGACAGTGGACGTAAGGCTCAACACAAGAAAGAGACAAGAGGCCACCAAACTAAAACACAGACCTAAGATACACGAGCTTGACACAGACAAAACCATAAACAGACATGAAGACAAGACTGGCTTTAACACTAGAGTGTTTTCACAAGTCTTGCATCCACTTGTGGAACGCTAAAAAAGAACTACACTTAAAAGCAATATGGAACTGAAAACAAAAGAATACATAATGTAAACATATCATCAAATAATCCAGGACTCACAAACAATGATATGATGAACAGAACTATAAAGAACAAAACTGAGAAATGCTTGGTAAACTGACCAAGGACTATGTCATCATGTCATTTTTTAAATATCATAGTTAATGTGTCCTGATTTGTAGATAGTGCCAACTTACAAATACAAGGAAATCCAACTGGGTGACAAGCCAGAGTTGTCTGCCCACACACCCACTGACTAGAAAAAGGGTTGAAACCACAACTATTAAGGATGATTTTTAATGAATTTTTGAAAATTGACATAATTCTATTGTATTGACTGTATTGAATTGAATATAAGTTTCCTTTAATATCTGAGGAATTCTACAGTAAATCTGGCTGAAACTTGGCACACAGGTACAGTAGGTGTCCCAGAGAAAGAATCTGTTGAAAGTTGGACCTCAACTACTCAGGATGATTTTTAATAAATTTTTGAAAAATTCCATATTTGTAGTGTATTGGCTATATTGAATTGCATATAAATGGCCTTTAATTTCTGAGGAATTTTACAGTAAATCTGGCTGAAACTTGGCACACAGGTACAGTAGGTGTCCCAGAGGAGGAATGTGTTGAAAGTTGGACCTCAACTACTCAGGATGATTTTTAATGAATTTTTGAAAATTGACATAATTCTATTGTATTGGCTGATTGCGTTGAATATAAGTTTCCTTTAATTTCTGAGGAATTCTACAGTAAATCTGGCTGAAACTTGGCACACAGGTACAGTAGGTGTCCCAGAGGGGGAATCTGTTGAAAGTTGGACATCAACTACTAAGGATGATTTTTAATGCATTTTGCAAAATTGACATAATTCTATTGTATTGACTGTATTGAATTGAATATAAGTTTCCTTTAATATCTGAGGAATTCTACAGTAAATCTGGCTGAAACTTGGCACACAGGTACAGTAGGTGTAAAAGAGAAAGAATCTGTTGAAAGTTGGACATCAACTACTCAGGATGGTTTTTAATGAATTTTTGAAAATTGACATAATTCTATTGTATTGACTGTATTGAATTGAATATAAGTTTCTTTTAATATCTGAGGAATTCTACAGTAAATCTGGCTGAAACTTGGCACACAGGTACAGTAGGTGTCCCAGAGGAGGAATCTCTTGAAAGTTGGACCTCAACTACTCAGGATGATTTTTCCTGAATTTTTGAAAATTGACATAATTGTAGTGTATTGGCTGTATTGCATTGGATACAAGTACCCTTTAATATCTGAGGAATTCTACAGTAAATCTGGCTGAAACTTGGCACACAGGTACAGTAGGTGACCCAGAGGAGGGATGTGTTGAAAGTTGCCCCACAAGCAACAGAGATGTGCAAACACAACAACACAAACGAGCAAAATACAAGAATGGCTAATCTGAAACTAATAAATATATGTACAATATATAATAGTGTATGCATTTCTGGATGTGTGTACTAAATATTTTCCTACGTGTGTGTGTGTGTGTGTGTGTGTGTGTGTGTGTGTGTATACACACATTTTTACAAATTAAATAGTAAAAAAAATAAAAAAATAAAATATATAAAATATACAGAGTTGAATATGTGCAAAACAAGTGGCATTTATATACAGTGTGTAGTGCATAATGTTGAAGTTCCAGTAGTGAAGCTGAGGTGTCTATGAAATGTTCAGCAGTCTGATGGCCTGATGGAAGAAGCTGTCTCTCAGTCTGCTGGTACGGGACCGGATGCTGCAGAACCTCCTTCCTGATGGAAGCAGTCTGAACAGTTTATGGCTGGGGTGACTGGAGTCCTTGATGATCCTCCCCGCTTTCCTCAGGCAGCGCTTCCTGTAGATGTCTTGTAGTCTTGTCTTGATGTCTTAAGTTTCGTTTCTGCCGCCATTTTCTTTATCCCGCAGTGGAACGGAGGCGACTGTTATGGAGTTAAATCAGGGCCATAATGTTTGTGTAGTTAAAAGAAAAATTTGAAATCGAAAATATGTAAACTGAAAGCAAAAGTCACATTTTTAGAGTGAACTTTGAAAAAGAAAGAGTTGGATTTAAAATAAAATCAAACGTTTTGAATATTTGTATTATTTCTCTGAGTAAACTTTATTTAAAATTTTTCAGTAATCTTCTTTTCATTATTATTATTTTTAAAAAATCTATTCAGTCTCAGATTACATTTTTTCAGATTCAGATCTTTTAAATTAATGTGCAAAAAAAATTCTTCAGGTTCGGATTTTTCTCTCAGCTTCAATTTTTTTTTTTCACTTTCAGATCTCTATTTTTCAGTTACAGACTTTTGGCCCTGTTTTGGCCTGGTGGGCGTGGCTACACAGAGAGGGGCGGGGAATCATGAGTGACAGCAGACCGCTGCAGGCTCAAGATGGTCCATTTTTTCATGTTGCCTTCAGGAAACCTGGGAATGAACATAATTTATCAAACACCTCCTGCACTGTCCATCCATCCATCCATCTTCATCCGCTTTATCCGAGGCCGGATAAATTGTAAATAGAAATGCTACAATTTCAACAAATTAACTGTCATGGTAATTAACATATTTATATAGATTATATCTGCATATAGATTTTTGTAGATATACAGATAACAGATACTAGTTTTGACAAGCTAGTAGTTAAAATTGAACTAGTTTTGTCTGTTTTGTATCTGTCCTTAATTCTGTCAGCTTCTTGTTTTTTAACCGGAGTCTTATCATGTTGGAACGTTTATCTGTCTTTGTGTCACAGACGGGAACTAGCATCCAGGGGCATCTCGATGGCATCACGGAGAACCTTCAACCATACCTCCTTGCAGTGGGCACTCAGAGGAATGTGATTCACAAGTACTTCATTGTGATAGACAAACATGCAGTACCTTGTAAGTCACCAGGCTCTCTTGCTTGTTTTGATGTGCTTTTCAAAGCTCACTTTGTCTTTGGTACGTCATATGACCACGATCTGGTCAATATGTACAACTTCCTGCAGACCACCATTTACGAGATAGATGTTGATACAACCAAAGTGAATCCTAGGGTTGCAGAGTTGAGGGCTCGGATGCTGCGTTGAATATTTTTTTTTCTACTAAGAGTGTTGAGCTGGAATGTTTTGTTTCATTTGCAAGAGGTCCCAGACAAATGCTAATTCCTTCATAAAGCATTTCAAAGTGATCCATGGACTCTGTTCTGTAAGATTGCAGAGACTCTTCGGCTACCAAACAACACCAAGGTGTTAAATGTTAGATGGGCAAAACACAATGGAAATATTTACTACTTCAGATTCAGTAGTTTGTTTAAAAGTCCATTGTGAAATGCCAGTTTTTCACAAGATCTGCAATGTTGTTGTGAAGGATGACAGGTTATTGTTGATTACCTTTGCACTGCAAACAGTGTCTGAATGAGCATTTTAATGCTTTTTAAGTTTTGTGTACAAGAGATGGACCTCATGTAATTTGTGTTGAAGAGCTTTTCTGTTGTAAAGCATTTGATTTACAGGTGTCATACAGTGATAGTGATTCCAGTTTTTATATTGTACCATACTGTTTCCTGTGAACAATAAAGGTGGCTGTTAAAATATAAATAATTTCTGATTTATTTATTGTACCTTGCAGTGAATGATAATACATAGAGGGCGAAATAAAGTCACATATTTTTCTTCTTTTAATTCTATTTAGAGTAAAATTTAGTTGTATGTAAAATTTAAATTCTATTTGGAGTGAAAATGTTGTTCTATTTGAAATAAATTAGAATTCAATTCTGAGTAAAATTCTGCTCTATTTAGAATAAAATACTATGTAGAGTAAAATTCTGTTCTACTCAGAGTAAAATTAGGGTGGAGGTGTTTTTATTTTATACTAAACTGAGTAAATTATCATCATGTGTATTAAAATATTTGCACTGAATAGAGTAGATTTAACTCTGAAAGTTTAACTCTACCGTAAGAGTAAACTTTACTCCATTTAGACTGGGACCAAATACTGTCTTTTTTAGAGTAAATTTTTTTTCAATTTGAGTAAAATTTACTCAGTGAATTTTACTGTGTGAATTTTTGAAAATTGACATAATTCTATTGTATTGACTGTATTGAATTGAATATAAGTTTCCTTTAATATCTGAGGAATTCTACAGTAAATCTGGCTGAAACTTGGCACACAGGTACAGTAGGTGTCCCAGAGGAGGGATGTGTTGAAAGTTGGACATCAACTACTCAGGATGATTTTTAATGAATTTTTATCTAAAGCGAAAAGGCGCTACCGTAAAGACTGGTGTAAAAGCGCAAGGAAATTTATGCGCCGGATAGGAGGCGCTGTCACACAAAGAAACTACGAAAATAATTATAATTATTTTAGAAAAACCGGGTCCATCTCAGAGAGAATCACAGTTTGGTTTCTAACAGTTAAATCTCACCTGCAGAGACAAACCCGAAGACACCGAGAAACATAAAACAGTAGAGTGACGCAGAGGTTGCCATTTCCGTGTTTTCACTTTCTGATGACGTTAGCTTCTTCTAAGTGTTGGACGGATAGATGTTCGTACTTTTGGTATATCTCGTAACCTGAGTTTAAAGCCTGAATACATTAATTAGTTAATCGTGAAATAAGGTTAAAAGTCAGAACTAGTGATGGGACGTTCTGTATCGAGGCTTCGGAGCGTGTGTCGAGTAATGGAGGGGGCGTTTCCGCGAAGCGCGTATCGAGGCTTGCTTCATTTATGGGAGGAGCTGAAAATGATGACGTCCGAAGCCTCGCTGCCCGGCTGTACCACGTGACTGGTTCATGAAGTGGTTCGAACTTTGCCGCGAGCTATGACAGCGATATAAACCCCTCAGACTTCATTCAAAAATGTGGGTGTTTGATGGAGAGTTGCGGTTAGTGAGAGTTTGGAGACCGTTTGGAGGTTTATGAGAGTGAGGAGAGAAAGTCAGGAGAGAATGGAGCCAGCTAAGAAGAGGAGGATGTCCTCCCCTGTGTGGGAACATTTTGATCTTATTCCTCCCAACAAGGTATGTAAATTTCTACAGAAGATGTATTTTCATGATAATGATGGTGCAATACAATTTATGTTAAGCTGTCTTTACTTTTGTACAAGGTGAAGTGTTTGCTATGTGCCAGGGAGCTGGGATATAACAACAACACCTCATCCATGCTTAGGCACTACAGAGCTTTGCATGAGAATAAGGGGGACACCGATCGTGGAGCAAGACCAGGTGAGCCATCAAATGCCATGATAATATAGCATGCAGTAATGTTACTAAATGATATAACAATATTATACAACTGTAATAAGTTACGTGTGTGATATTTATATTTGTGCTTTGTCTTTATTGTCTTTCCTCAGGAGAACAATCTCCAATAGATGAAGACCTGGTCAGCATGGTGATTGAGGACTCACAGCCATTTAGCATTGTGGAGGACAAAGGATTCAAAAGACTTGTTAAATCATTAAATCCTAGCTATGTTCTCCCCACTAAAAAGGTCATAAAAGCAGTGAAAATTTAGTTTTTACTGAATAAAATGTGAACAGGCAGGACTGAGACCTCAGTGTGTAGCTGTCCATACCTCAACGTTACAAAAGCACAACTACTGTCCACACCCCAACCACACCTCACCTCACAGTAAATGATCATTTCCATTTTAAGCATTTCCAAATGATAATTTTCCATACTGCCACTATAAATATACACAGTATGCTGCCATCACTACAATATAGATGTTTTACACACTCCTTTTGTTGTTGACATTTACAGGCTGTGTGCAAAATGCCACACTCTTCAAATTCATGCCAGCTATTATTTTTACGTCCAGTAGGTGTCCTGCTAGAGCAAATGAAGCTTCATGAAGCTTCGCGTTGGGGTGAACCAATTGGATGAAAAGCTTCAGTGCTTCATGGGGCTTCATCTGCCCATCACTAGTCATAACTACTTCCCCACTCCAGTCAACACGTCCGATTCCTGTCCCTGCCGCGTTCTCGTCCAACGGAAATCAGAAACCCCGTGTCCAGCTCCATCACCCCTCCGGTAAATTGGATTGAGAGAAGTCTAACAAACCCAGATTTCCAATCCCAGGCTGCAGTAGTGCGTACAAAAAGTATAAAACTGGTACAACCTCTAATTTGTACAATGCCGGTTTTGTATTTGTATCTCGGTGAATAAGTTATACTAGGCGCCATGCCTAGGATGTGTGTAAAGTGCTTTTAACTATAATGGACGGACAATGCGCTGTATTGTTAACAATGGACGAACGACTCCGTTTTGCTACGAATAAAAACATATCCTTCTGCCTCGCTTCTCTAACTAATGTTAGTAGCACCGTTTCAAAGGTAACGGGAACGCAGCATGAAGACGTTCGTGGCCAACTTCTAACTTAACTTAACTTAACTTGTAAACGGACTTCATTTTTTGTGAAAAACAAACACAACATTTTTGTTACAATTGAACCGGTATAAGGAGTGTGAGTGAAATGAGTGAAAAATCAGCCGAGCGCCAAAGAAAATATTTGAAAATCTTTCATAAAGCCTGGAGAACTACTAATCAAGACCACAAATAAATAAAACAAAGTGTGGCCTTTCTGAAGGACAATGTAAAGAAAATTAATATTATATAAATTAATTAATAATAATTAATAATAATTAATATATAAATTTTTAACATGACATATCTGTGGGTGTCTTTAGAGGCAAGTTTGTGGTTTGGACTTTCCTATGAAACATCAGTGCAGGAGTCTCTCAGTACATCTGTTTACAGTGAGGACAAAGAAGCAGCAGAAACACACACAGAGAAAACATGGAAAAGATGAGTAGCAGCAAATAGTCTGCAGGAAGTTTGTGTGTGTGTGTCCCGTAACACTTCCTGTACAGTGACAGTTTGTTGAGCTAAAAAAACTGAAAGGTGTCAACACTTACTGTTACTGTTGTTCTGAAGAGATCTCCAAAATCCTCAAAGAGTCGTCTGACCATCATGATAAAAAAATCAAAAACAAAAACATAAAATCCACTAAAATCTGGAAAGTGTAGCTTTGGTATACCCGATTGCTTTCCTGTAAATCAAAGGTTACTGGAGGAGGTTCGATGAAAAACAAGTAAAAAGTTACAAAAATAAGGAGACAAATAAAAAGTAAAATCTGTGTGTAAAGTGCCGTCTGTACCGCACAGCCACAAACCCAACTAACCTGTATTTCTGTGTCATCCTGTTTTCTACAGCCCACACCCTGCACCTGTATGACAGCAGTGTCCATAGCAACATCTCCTTAGCAACCACATTCCTTTCTTATCTGCTCATTCTGTAGGTGGGATTATGAGACATAAAACAAAGTGACATAAGTGTGACAGTTTCTGTATGACATGTCTGTCCATAAATGAAGATAAAGTCTGTGAAATAAATAAATGTACAAGGTCACAATTCCAGAGTACAGTGAACACATTTAATAAAAACGGTCAGCAGTTAAAAGTACTTTCTGTTTCAGTCTTGACTCTGATCAACACAACACCTAAAAAATTAAAGTTTCTGCTTTATCTAATCATTCACAATGTCAACTCATGCACTGAGCAACATGCCAGAACATTTTCAAATCTACTGATTTCTTCCTTATTATTTAACAAGACAATAGAATTTTATTTATTCACTTTGAAGAGATTAAAACATCAAAGTCAACAATAAAACGCTGACGCATACAAACACTTGAATAGTGACGTGGCTTTCCTCACAGCTGGGTGTGTATTAGATTAAACATTGATAAATCATCTTATCATGACCTGGTTGTTTTTAGTCCAAGCAGTGCTGGATTACAGCAGCTTCTTAATATCTGTACTGAATATGGTGTGTTATATGATATAAAGTAAAATGCTGTTGAAAGTTCTGTCTTGATATGTAGAACCAAACAGGATGAACAGGTAAATTTCTCTGTTTAAACTGTCCCAAAAAACTATTGAGGTTCATAAAAAGGTGAAATATTTATTACTGATCAAACTAATGATGATGATGACAGATACAGACAACGATGTAAGCGCTATGTGCAGCCAAATACTACTGCAAATCAGCTTTTGTTCACTTCCAGTTAAACTGGTTTTGTTTGAAGGGTATTGCACCCCGTTACATACTGCCCCCTTGTGGTCATCTTAAAAACATTGTAGAAGCTGCATGCTGCATGTAATGATGCAATGAGAATCCTTCGCAGAAAACTTAGAGGAGGTAGTGCCAGTCAGATGTTTGTAGCTGTGGGTGTTTGGACTTTTAAAGTACTTTTAAGAAATGTAATGTTCACATTTATGGCTCTAACAGTCTAATTTTAGCGCTCACAGAGACAGTGAGTGGTTCCTGTTACTCATCCAATCTGAGGAAGTACTGGTTGAAGTGTTTGTGTATTTATCGTTTTCTTTTAAGTAATTGTGTATTTTATGTATATAATGGTTTTATATCATTACAAATATTTTATGTTTTGTTGTTGTTGTTTTTTAAGCTATGGACGTAAAGTCTGCTAATAAAGATTGATTGATTCATTGATTGAATGACTGAGTAGAGTATTCAGTATTCAGTAATTCAGACTAAAACACAATTGCAGGTCGCTACATTCATTCTGTTCAAACGAACAACAGAATTCACTGCAGTTTTATGTTATAATTTCTTTCAAATTGTCTGTTTAATGTAAGCAGATTTCAGTCCTGTAAATGTAACTGTACAAACGCTAAGAAAAAAAGTGACATCAAATGATTATTCATCTGTTATGAATTTTGAGTTTTCGTGTCTCCTGGATTTGGGTGCAGAAGTATGGGCAGAAATCTGTGCCATCAGAAACTGAATTTGAATAAGTTAAATTTGAATTTGAATTGCTCGGATTGAATCTGAATTGTAACTTGAATAAATGCTTTTGAAAACTGAATTTGAATTAGTCTAAATTGAAATTGAATTTATATTTTGAAAATGAATTGATTTGCTTTGAAACTGCATTTTATCCTTTAAAAATTCAGCTCTCGAATAATTTCAGATTCACTTCTCACCAGCATCCCAACTCTTTAGCTAACTTAATAACTTTAGCTAAAGTGAATAGTTAGTGTAATTCATTAGTGCAGCATTACTGGATTTAACAGACTTAACTTGTCTTTTGTTGTTGAAAACGTATTGCTGGCAGCCAGTGAGTCTCTGTGTCTCTGTGCTTGTTTTGTCTACCCACTCTTTGTGAGCAATCATGAGTTGATCAACCAAAAATAAACACGAGGTAAATCTCAGCGTCTTGAAGATTCCCATCTTTATCTGAGGTCATGATATCATCATGTTGCATAGCAATGTTCTAAAATGACCTTTTTTCTCTTTACAACCTCATGAAAGGAACAAACAAATTCATTTGACAAAAATAGCTCATCATTCATATCCATAAAAGTTGAATTATACATTATATCATAATGTGCGGCCTGGCAACCACCTATCAATGGACTAACTGAGCCATGTTTTTGCATCATGACCTACGGCAGGAACAGGCCAAACCCTGCTGCAGCATGGTCACGTGTGAATTTAAAATAAACACAAGAGTATTTAAATGCTGCAAACTCTTCTCTGCCGGTTTTTGTTGTTTCACTGAGTGTTTAACAGTCAGTCTTAGGATTCCTGTGTTCGATTAGGTCCAGGAACACTGTTACAAACAGAAGCAGAAAAATAAAGTGACATTTGATTCTTCTTGTTTGAGCATTTCATATTTTCCTGAGTCTACTTGAATCTTTTTAGTTTCATTTTGTTATGAGTTCAAATATTGGGGATGGACACAAGATGAAAAAACCACAATAACAACACTGGTCCGGCCGGGTTAAGTCAAACGATGATTTTAATGGACACACGCGTGGGAGATGGACACCGTACGCAGACAGCATCAGATCTCAAAATGGTGGAGCATTGCTCAAACTCTTATAGCCTCTGGTGCCCCCACCTTATCATAAAAGCCTAAACATTCACATTCTTTCTCTCACAGGGCGCCTAAGCTACGACCTTGGCTCCTGCTGAGATGGGGCAGAAAACTCCAGCATGTTCTGTTCTCTTCTAATCAGACAAATAAGGCGATGCCTTTCTGCAAACAGTATTTCTTATAACATCATAAAACAATATCATTCATTCACAATCAATCAGCAGTCTAATGTAATGCAAATCAGTTTAACTAATGCAATAGTTATCAGCTTCTAATTCAGGAGAATAATGCAAACTAAAACTACATAATAATTCACAATCTTTAGTTAGGGGTATAACATGGCATAAAATAATATTATAATCTAACAATTTCCATCTCTTGTTTTGATCTAAGTCTGGTCTGATTTTCTGTATATTTCCAATCTGAAACAGGACGTATTTATTCCAGAGTACAGTGAACATATTTAATAAACACAGTCAGAAATAAAACGTACTTTCAGCTTGAAGTCTGTAACTGCACTCATTAAAATGACTGAGTTCAGTGTGGAGAGCAGGGAAATTATTTCATTGTTATCTTTTATTTCATTTATATTCTTTTATTAAGCTTTTAGTAGAGGTTCCTGGTTAAAACATTTATTCAATTTATATTACATCTATAGTTTTAGTAAAAAGTTGACAGTGGCTTCTGTTTGACTGTGAGCGTTAGTAGGTGAGAGGTGACACAGAGTGCCACGTAAGGTCGTGAGATATCATGTTTGCTTGTAATTGTGGGCTTGCAGAAGCGCTCGCTCACTGCATAATCATTGTCTGCGGTTTTGAAGAAGCGCTAATCAGAAAGGTTGACAGGAAACATCTGTTATGAAGATGAAGACAATGTTCTTTTAAACTGTGTTAAAGGTCATTGTGATTTTGATGTGACCTATGTATGAAATGTATCTGTGACGTATGAACGGGCGTCATTAATTCAAACCCTGATGGTATATAAAACATCTGTTTATGCTTTGAATAAGTCGGAGATCAGTTCCTGTCTGGTCTTCCCACGTGTGTATTCATTAAAATCAATTGTTTGACTAAGATCTTCTGGACCTGGTTCTTTGTACTCTCCCTCCTCAATATTGGAACCTTAACATCAGTCATTCATTTAATTTCAAAAAGAAAGAAAATATCAGCATATTGCATTTTGTAGACAGCAAAAAATGTTAATGTTATTTTAAGTTAACACTGATGTCACAATATATGAAATATGTAGTCATGTGATGCTGTTTCCCCTTCATATCAGCACTGTATTTACTTTCATATGGGACACACACACACACACACACACACACACACACACACACACACACACACACACACACACACACACACACACACACACAGTGTGGATGCAACAACAATATGAGGAATAATCATTAGCATTGTTCCAGTTACTGATCAGCACCATGGACAGCAGCCACAGCAGAGCTCAGGAGAGAAGTCACCTAAATTTAAGTTGAACTTTGAACTTCAACCAGGCTAACACAAACCCAACACAGATGTAACCTCAGTGAAGAAACACGAAGACAGCTGTAATAAAAGTAAGAAGTCCATTAGCCTCACAGACTGGACGGGTCACTGGCTGAAGCTCCCTCATGCATAGAAATCCTCTCTCAGAAATCTCTTCCAGTGGAGCAGCTTCTACATTTCAAGGAAAATATTCACTGCATGAATAAATAAATTCAGACTATAATTGAACAAACAGAACTATGACTCAGAAAATGTAATGGAAACCTGTTCAGCTCAGGCTGAATGAATCTTGTAGTGCTGCAGCATTTGGCATCAGTCAGATATGTAAATAAGTATTTACAGGGTCACTATCAGAGAATTGGATATATTTCAGAGAGCTTAATTAAATTAAAAGCACTTCCTGATGAGGGAGCCATCTTTATAGAAAGCAGCTGGGAGGTTGGAGGGAGAGGTCTTTGTTTTACAGAGCAGAGTGACGTCATCTCCCTCCATCACAGGGAAAAGACTCGCTAGCACCATGGGTACTTCACCTCTCCCTCCTGCACTTTCCTGTCAGATGTTTAGTTACTCCTCGGCCTCCTTTAGCAGTAATGATACCTGTAACAAATGTAGCATATTTGCAGCTCTGGAGGCCAGGATTACTGAATTGGAGACTCGGCTTCGCACCCTTCATTCACCCGTAGCTAGCCAGACCCCAGCTGGTGCAGCCGAAGATAGCGTAGGCACCGCTAGCTGTTCCCCGGCAGACCCCAAGCAGCTGGGGAAAGAGGGCGGCAGTTTTGCAACTTTTATTAGTTTTTATTTTTATTTAGTTTTGACTTCAGATTTTCAATTTTATATCAGTTTTGATTAGTTTTTACCAATTGTTTGCTAGTTTAGTTTAGTTTATATTTTTTGAAAATCCTATTGTATGACACGCACATCAATGAAAACTAAACACATTTTTGCTATAAATTCAGTTAATTTTGGTTAGTTTTGTGAACACTCGTTTCAGTTTTAGTTAGTTTTCCTTTTTTTGTTTTTATTTTTATTTCCGTTAACGAAAATGTTTTTTCACTTCTAGTTTTCGTTATTTCGTTAGTTTTCGTTAACGATAATAACCTTGGTAATTGGTGATTCTGTTCTCAGACATGTGAAGCTAGAGACACCGGCAACCATAGTCAATTGTCTTC
Organism: Mchenga conophoros; assembly: GCF_057382185.1. Classification (NCBI taxonomy): domain Eukaryota; kingdom Metazoa; phylum Chordata; class Actinopteri; order Cichliformes; family Cichlidae; genus Mchenga; species Mchenga conophoros. Next base: position 40,130,909 of record NC_140528.1, read on the forward strand.
CAGGGGCTAGAGCAGGCGACATTGAAGGAAAATTAAAACTGCTGGCTAAGGGTAAATGTAAATTCAGTAAAATCATAATTCACGTCGGCAGTAATGACACCCGGTTACGCCAATCGGAGGTCACTAAAATCAATATTGAATCGGTGTAACTTTGCCAAAACAATGTCGGACTCTCTAGTTTTCTCTGGTCCCCTCCCCAATCAGACCAGGAGAGACATGTTTAGCCCCATGTTGTCCTCAAATACAGATGGTCACTACAGTGACCATCTGTATTTGAGGACAACTACCTCACTGTAGTGACCATCTGTATTTGAAATGAAGAGAATACAAATGAAGAGAGCACCTTAATTTCTTAAGGTTCTCTCTTTCTCTTATATTTTATATAACCAAACTACGGACGGAGAGGCGACTGTTTCTATGCGTTGTCGTTAGCAACAATGACGGTAAAACCATCACGTGTCCGCTTGTTTATTTTCCACATAAGCCTTTCATAATAAAGCTCAAGATCCTGTTGAGACTTTTCAAAATAAACTGAATTACGTGAAAGAGTATGCAGATTGTTTATGGATGAGAAGCAAAAAAAAGCTGCCAGGTGCTAAAAAATAAACCTTAGACTCAAATGTTAGAACAGGCTTTTCCCCGCAGCACGCCGTGTAATAAATACTCACAAAGAAAACGGCGGCCGTTACAACTTATGTCTAAAAATTTGTAGTTTCATGCATCAGTTAAAACACTCGACTCCAGGTACGCGACGCCAAGCTGGAAACACTTCCCGCAAGTCGAGCTGCCCGAGATTCACAGAATTTACAGAAAATGTTAAATTTTGTGATTTATATCGTTATCGGGACGATACATGTCTTATATCGGGATATGAGATTTTGGTCATATCGCACAGCCCTACCCCCGAGTCATTCTAACTACCAGAAATCTCGAAGCACAGGCCGAGGGGGCGGTGAGGCAGCAATTTTTCACACCAGCCTATTAATTAATGAAAGACCAAGACAGACTTTTAATTCATTTGAAAGCCTGATGCTTAGCCTCGTCCACCCCAGCTGTAAAACTCAGAAACCAGTCTTACTTGTTATCATCTATCGTCCACCTGGGCCTTACACAGAGTTTCTGTCTGATTTCTCAGACTTTTTATCTGATTTAGTTCTGAGCTCAGATAAAATAATTATTGTGGGTGATTTTAACATCCATGTAGATGCTAAAAGTGACAGCCTCAACATGGCATTTAATCTGTTATTAGACTCAATTGGTTTCTCTCAAAACGTAAAAGAACCCACCCACCACTTTAATCACACTCTAGATCTTGTTTTAACATATGGCATAGAAACTGAACATTTAACAGTGTTTCCTGAAAACCCTCTCCTGTCTGATCATTTCCTGATAACATTTACATTTACAATAATTGATTACACAGCAGTGGAGAGTAGACTTTATCACAGTAGATGTCTTTCTGAAAGCGCTGTAACTAAGCTTAAGAATATAATCCACCCACTGTTATCATCCCCAATGCCCTGTACCAACACAGAGCAGAGCAGCTGCCTGAACGCTACCCCAACAGAGGTCGATTATCTTGTTAATAATTTCACCTCCTCACTAGATTTGGCACTATATAAATTAAATTGAATTGAATTGAATTAATTGTTTCTGAATTGACTCTATAAGAATGGATTTAAAATTGTAGTTAATTTGGGCACATTTTCAATGAAATTATTAATTTGGGACAGTTTTCCTGCTACCAGATGACAGTCAGCTCAGACTGAGGAGTGCACTCATTAAACACCCCAAACTTCACAGAGAGCTGAACATCATCTATAGTGAAGGTTTGAACTGTTAATGTGATTCAATATTCCTGAAACAACTTCATGTTCATTTCAGCCGTCAGTGGAAAGTTTCCTGACAGTTGTGATTGGATCTTTCACTGCGAACACAAACTGTCCTCATGGTCAAATGTCTGATCGTGTGGCGCCAGTCTGCACTTTGAAAGGTCGTCTGAGTACAGGGTTTTTTGTCAAAGATCTGCTGGTCAGTGATCTGTTTTTTTTAACCTCCTAGGACCTGGCGTCCACATATGTGGGCATCCCATGTTGGGTTATTTAGACCAAAATACTCAATTTTGCTCAGGTTTCAGTAATGTAAATGTTCACATTTGCTTTATTATTATTATTATTATTATTCACCACCAAAAACATTAAGAGGATGAGATAGATAAATGTTTGATATCCGAGTTCAACCCTTCCACCTCCCTCCCTCTGAAAACAAACAAACCTGTTACCACAGCGTCATGTTCCAATTTAATCTCATGAGGTTTGAAACTGAAGTCTTCTGCTCTTTTTGGAAAATATCACCGTCCTTTGGACATTTCTAAAAATCTAAGTGTGCATGAAGCAGAAATGTCTGCTGTAACTTCTGTGTCTCTCTGCTGGACGTCACTGTCTCTCTGCTTCCTGTTTGTCTCTGCAGGTGAGACTGAGCTTGTTTTTAATCAAACAGGATTCTCTGAATGACAAAGTAAAATGAAATTACTCAGACGTGTTGTTACGGCCGAGAGGGCCCGGCTGTGGGTGTGGACTCAAATGCAGACACAGAGGGAGGCAAACGGGCGTGAACACAGTGCTTTATTTACAAGTGTCTAGTGAAATTACACAACAGGAGACTATGAATGCTATGAATTATGAAACGCTATGAACTGTGAACTGTGAGGCCAAACTGTGAACATGAAACTGAGTGCTATGGCTAGGTGCTGGATTTCACGGATGGAAAAAAGGGGCAGCGGCTTGGATGGAGGTACGCAGTCACTATAATGAGAAGAGACAAGTAGTCAGTGGCAGTCCAGTGAATCACAGCTGCAGGATTAGGCTATGGAGGTTAGGGCTTACGCGTTGCAGGTTTAAAGTGTCATGCGAGGAAGGGGTGTCCAGGGGGTTCCGGGTGAGGAGTGTCCAGAGAGGATCCAGAATATGCGTGGAGTGAGGGACTTGGCAGGGACTTGGCAGGTGTAGTCCGATGGTGGAGAGGAAGAAACCAGATGACAGAACCAGCGTCCAGGCGGAGATGAGAGTAGTTCGGGAAACGTGACTGCCAGGTGGGTCCTATGACAAAGAAAAACACGGTGAGGGAAAAGCAGTAGTTGAGGGTTCTCACATGGGGTTCGCAGCCTAGCACTGACATGGGTTAGCAGAAGATCTGGCAGAGGTCTGTTGTGAATGCTGGTCTTATATGCAGGTGACTTGATTGGAACCAGGTGTGGAAGCTGATTGGAGTCTCTGCCTGAAGGTAGAACCCAGCGGAGTGGAAAAACCCCGTGCTCACCCGGACCATGACACGTGTGTTCATGTCCATGATGACAGTGAGTCTGTACGTGATGTGATTTTCCTGTTCTCAGCACAGATGAAGAGCTCAAGCTGAATTAGAACTCAACTAAATCTTTTATATTTAAATGGCCTGCATTTGTATAGCGCTTTACTAGTCCCTAAGGACCCCAAAGTGCTTTACACTACATTCAGTCATTCACACACTGGCGATGCCTTGGGGCGCACTGACAGAGGCGAGGCTGCCGGACACTGGCGCCACCGGGCCCTCTGACCACCACCACCAGTAGGCAAACATGGGGTTAGTATCTTGCCCAAGGATATTTGGCATGCAGCCAGGAGGCAGCCAGGGATCGAACCACCGACCTTCTGATTAGTGGCTGACCTGCTCTGCCACCTGAGCTACAGCCACCATAGCTTAAATCATAGTTAAACACATTCATCTGTACGGACGAGGCAGCAAGAGTAAAGCAAAAAGATAGTTTAATATTTGTTCATAGCATGATTGATGCATGCTTATTCATTCCTAATACACACTTCCTTTACAGCAGGATCAAACTAAACTACACACTAAAAAAATATTTATGTTGATTATTTCTAAGAAGATAAGGTGGTTTCTTTAAAAAGCTTCATTAGATCGCATTCTTACATTTGTTAATTTAAATGTATGTGGTCTGTCTGTAGCTCCTGACTGTGAAGTCATCAGTTGTACTTTGACCTTTAACCTCTCTGCTCTGTGTTGTTTCCTCTTTCAGACCAGAAACACATCACAGCTGAGTCTGGACAGAACGTCACTCTGACATGTCGAGCTCCACAAGGCAAACCCATCAGAGCTGTGAAGTGGAGCAGAGCTGATCTGGGAGATAAATATGTGCTTTTGTACAATGATGAGCGATTTGAAATAGATGAGCAGCATCCATCTTTTAAGAACAGGGTGGATCTGCAGGACAGACAGATGAAGGATGGAGACGTGTCTTTGATTCTGAAGGATGTGACGATTAATGATACTGGAACATACGACTGTCGTCTCATCCAGAAAGGGGTGGGTTTTTATAATCGATTTATCCATTAAAATCGATTCTGGCTTGGATAACGTAAAATCGATTCATTAAAATCCTGAATCGACTTTTTAATATAAATGTATTTTGCCCGAAATGCCAGAATCTCTGGTGAAATCTCACAAAATTTCAACAACCACCAAACAGCTAAGACAGTAAATGAGAGCAGGAACACGGATTCTGCACAAAGACTTAAACACACAGCGTAGACCGCAGATCAAGAGAGAGGAGACACTTCTCTTCTTTTAAATAAAAGTAGAACTGAGTCCAGGCAGCTCAGACTGACACCACATGATTGTGTTTACAGAAAATATTTTATCGTGAGTGTCATGAAGCTTTTCCACTTACAGCTGAGATGAACATGAAGGTTATACGTGGAATATTTCAATAAGAAGGAAGGAACAAACAGTTTCAGTCCTGGCTGTGTGAATGCATGATGCTCAGCTGTCTGTGAAGTCTAGATGCACTTCTGTGTGCAGGCTCAGCGTTTCAGAGACACAAAGATTTTTAGAGCAATGACAGCACAGTTCACACTGAGCTGGGTTTTATCTGACAGCAGGGAACCTGACCCACATTTCACCTCACATAGATCAAATTAAAGTCCTCTCATGTTGTGTTAACACAGAAAACATGAGCGTTACCCATAAAACCTGTTTAACATCAGATGTCAGATTTCATAGAGAGGCTTGGCTTTTCTCAAACTTTAGCTCACATGCTCTGAATTAATTAATTAATTAATTGGTTTTAGAAGATGCAAGCGTGATAAAGGTTTCAGGGGGAGTCACCAAACCCCAACAAAGGACAGAAAATATGAGTTAAATTTTCAGCTGGAGACACGAAGCACCTGTGGTTTCAGGTCGGAGCGTCTTCCTCCTCAGCAGAAAGTTGGTGGATGTTTATAATCTGTGGTTTTATGTAGAAGCTGCTGCTGCTGAGCTTGTTGGTGCTTCTTTGATGGAGCTTTCACAGCATTTACTCAGACTGATGAGGACGGTTTCTGATGTGTGCTCAGGGTTTCTGTACTATGGTTGTTAAATTGTGCATGTAAAAACCTTACTGTTGCTGACATCACCACCACTCACATTACATCACATCCCGTCAACCTGTTTTCACCTCCTGCTGCACTGAAAAAAAGCAGGATCCTGTTATTGACTTAGCAGCAGACCTCAGGCCTGTGTTTGAGTTCACTGGGTTAAAGAGGTGTTCCTATTGAAGTGGCACCTCCCACACACCTTTGACTGTCACAGTAAAGACAAATCCAGATTTTGTCTACATTGATTTTACAGAGCCAGCAGCAGCAGATCAGCTGTCAGAGCTCCTGTTCCAGAAATGTGGCTTTTCTGCTTTCTCCTCTGCTCCCTGGGCGCTTCTTTACAAGGTGATTTTAGAATAAATGCAACTAAGAAACAGAACACAAAACAGTATCAAACAAATGAGTTGTTCACTTTTCCGTGTGGATCATTTTCATTTTAACCCTCACAGCTCGTCTGACTGTGAGTCCCAGCAGCTCTCAGTTCTTTAAAGGAGACTTTGTGTCTCTGAGCTGTGAGGAGGACGACAGCTCTGCTGGATGGACTCTGAGGAGAAACACAAGCAAACAACAGAGGACTCAGTGTGGAGGAGAGGGGTGGGGAGAAGTAAATGGTTCTTCATGTAACACCACTGTTTTCCTACTGGACAGTGGAGTTTACTGGTGTGAGTCCAGAGAGGGTCCCATCAGTAACATGGTTAACCTGACAGTCACTGGTAAGCTGAGTGTGTGGAGTTAGTGTTGATGAAGCTGTGTGTAAATGGATGAAATGCTGTAGTTTGTCTCTGTGTTGAGGTGGATCAGTGATCCTGCAGAGTCCTGTCCTCCCTGTGATGGAGGGAGATGACGTCACTCTGCTCTGTAAAACAAAGACCACTCCCTCCAACCTCCCAGCTGCTTTCTATAAAGATGGCTCCCTCATCAGGAAGCAGCCTACAGGTCACATGACCATCCAGCATGTTTCCAGGTCTGATGAAGGCCTCTACAAGTGTGACATCAGCGGTCATGGAGAGTCTCCATCCAGCTGGATCACTGTCACAGGTGACACACTCACCTGTCTGTGTTTCTGCAGCTTTCAACATTCACAATGTGACGACAACTTAATGACTGTGTTTGCTTTATTTTAGGGGAACACACCACCACACCTCCACCTACATCCACGCCTCCACCTCCATCCACCTCTAACCCTGCATCTACCCCTGATCCAGCTGCAGTGAGAACATAAGACATCTGAGAAAACAGACCCAGAGGTACAGCTGATTTTCATTTAGTAAAAAGAAGATAAATCTGTTTCCTAAAACTGTTCCTTTAAATTGATCAGGAAGAGTATCAGCAACATGAGCAGGGGGCTTAGTCTGCTGTGTTTGGATGGGCAGCTAAAAATAAAAGTGGGGACATTATATAAAACACAGAACCTCACAGCCCATTGTTCATTCAGTGGTGCTATTTTCAGTCATCATGCATGTACTGGGCAACCTGCAGTCAGCTGAGACTGAAGAAGTCACTTGGATGAGTGACGAAACATTTCTCCCATTGAAAACTTCCAGATGAACAGAATCAACTTTTTGGGACTTCCTGCTGGGTGTCTTTCACATTAAAAGCATATACATGAGAGTTTGGTTGCCAAACGTTTATTGTGAAAATTCTGGAGGAAGATCTGAGTTATATTCTTTGACATTGTCCAGTGAAGTGTGTTTTGAAATAAAGGCCATTGTTTATTTGTTCAAACCCTCTGATAATGATAATTCTAAATATGTTTGTAGTTTCTGAGGGACAGTTTTGGTTGTGTGCACAGCTGCTTATTTTTCTCTTTGGTGTTTGTTTGTTTACAGTTTCTGCCGCCACAGATCTGAGACGTGAGCCACCAGACCAACAACTGCAACCAAGCTTCTGGTCTTTCTTTGTGTTTCTTTTAAAAGGTTCTGCTGATAAAACAAACTAACAAATAGATTTAAAATGTAAAAAATGTAAACCAAAAAAGATATAATAAATCAATATTTTCTTTGTCTTTACATTTTTTGTCACAGTTGTCTGTATTTTAAATGTTCTTTGTCTGAGGAGACGTTTGTAAGGTCTCACTCAGTACTTTAAGATGAAAGCAGAGAGCTGAGAGCTCTTTGTGTCTGACAAACTTCAGCAGAATGAAAGTGTGAGTCAGTGTGAGTTACATCTCGTTGCTGCTCAGCAGAAACTCCAGAGTCTGAAAACTGTGAAGCATTTAAAGTCTGCTCCCATCTATTGATGACACTGGTGCATTACATGGTGAATATGTCTAAAAGGATCAGTTCATTGTAAAATTAGCAATAACTCATTTATTATTGATTATTATAACAATGGGCTGTGCAAATAATTGAGACTTCTTTAACCATTTTATGACCTTTCAAATGTGAGTAAGAACACAAAGTGCTGGCCTTTAGTCTGCAATCATGTTTTCTCTGCGAAACCAAACTACAAGCAAACAAACAAACAGTCTTCATCTACAGGAGCAAAATCAGTGTGAGGTTTATATTGTTTATATTATATTTATATTACTTATATGTGCTTAGAGCTTTATAATCGATTGCATACTGATAGAGATCTGATCCTTAGCAGTCTGCAAAGACTCTGTGTGCCTTCCAGCGTGCTCTGGCATGCACACACATCTTAAGGTCACGAGAGAGGTCATACCTTCTCTTACTGATTTATACTATAGGAGGACACCTACTCTGTATCTGTTTTAGTATAAGGCCCTCTTGTTTAGATGGGGAGTCGTTCACAGGGTCACATCTTCAATTCAGTTTTATTTATATAGTGCCAAATCACAACAACAGTCGCTTTAAGGTGCTTTCTATTGAAAGGTGGACCCTACAATAATACACTGAGTTTCACAGAGCCTCTATTTGACTTCAGTGAACCAGTGAAAATGCTCTTTTAGTGCACATGTGCAGAATGAGCACTCAGACACTGTCTGTGGAGTATAATCAAGCCTTTACCACTGACCATTCATGTGTTTGACTGAATTTTCTTAAAAAGTAAGGCAAGGCAAGTTTATTTGTATAGCACAATTCAATAACAAGGTGATTCAAAGTGCTTTACAGAGACATTAGAAACAAGAACAAATAAAAAGCATGATTTAAAATTGATTAAAACAAGCAAATAAACTAACTAACTAATTAACAAACAAACAAACAAACAAACAAACAAACAAACAAACAAACAAACAAACAAAACAGTATATAAAATCAAAACAGATCAGAACAGTAGATAAAATCAGTAGTTAAATGTAAGTTTTGAAATTTAAGCTTAAAGTGTGGATTTGGTGCTTTATTCAAATGCAGCTGAGAACAGTTGAGTCTTCAACCTGGATTTAAATAAACTGAGTGTTTCAGCTGATCTGAGGCTTTCTGGGAGTTTGTTCCAGATATAAGGAGCATAAAAGCTGAATGCAGCTTCTCCGTGTCTGGTTCTGACTCTGGGAACTGATAAAAGACCGGATCCAGATGACCTGAGGGATCTGGAAGGTTCATACTGGGTCAGGAGGTCATTGATGTATTTTGGTCCTAAACCATTCAGAGCTTTATAGACCAGCATCAGAACTTTAAAGTCTATCCTCTGACGGACAGGCAGCCAGTGTAAAGACCTCAGAGCTGGACTGATGTGGTCCACTTTTTTGGTCTTAGTGAGGACTCGAGCAGCAGAGTTCTGAATGAGCTGTAGTTGTCTGACTGATTTTTTTAGGTAGACCTGTAAAGATGCTGTTACAGTAATCAAGCCTACTAAAGATGAATGCATGGACTAGTTTTTCCAGGTCCTGTTGAGACATCAGATCTTTTATCCTTGATATATTCTTGAGGTGATAGTAAGCTGACTTTGTTATTGTCTTAATGTGTTTTTCTAAGTTTAGGTCTGCATCCATCACTACACCCAAATTTCTTGCCTGGTTTGTGGTTTTTAGGTGTATAGATTGAAGTTCTCCGGTGACCTGTAATCGTTTTTCTTTGGCGCCAAAGACTATTACCTCAGTTTTGTTTTTGTTTAGCTGGAGAAAATTGTGGCATAACCAGTCATTGATTTCCTCAATGCATTTACCAAGAGCCTGTACAGGGCCTCGGTCTCCTGGTGACATTGTGATATATATTTGTGTGTCATCTGCATAGCTGTGATAGTTTATTTTGTTGTTGTTTATAATCTGTGCCAGTGGGAGCATGTAAATGTTGAACAGAGGGGGTCCCAAGATGGAACCTTGGGGAACTCCACATGTGATACTTGTCTGCTCAGATGTGAAGTTACCTATTGATACAAAGTATTTCCTGTTTTCTATGTATGTTTTGAACCAGTTTAGTACAGTTCCTGAAAGACCTGTCCAGTTCTCCAGTCGTTTGAGTAATATGTTGTGGTCAACTGTATCAAATGCTGCACTGAGATCCAGTAAAACTAGGACTGACATTTTTCCACTGTCTGTATTCAGACATATGTCATTAAACACTTTGGTCAGAGCGGTTTCAGTGCTGTGGTTCTGTCTAAAACCTGACTGGAAGGCATCGTAGCAATTATTCTGTTTTAAGAAGTAAAGTAGCAGATTTGTTTAAAAAAAAAAGTGAATCAGTTTCAACAAATGAACTTAAGACAAATGAGCTGGAGTTTTGAGGCCGTCAGGAGGTCAGAGGTCATGTTCACTCTGTGAGCTTGCTCTTACAAACTGGACCACCATTCATTAATATGTTTGTATCTGCTCTCAGTTTGGGTTTAATATCCCAGAGATTTGACTGACAGGAGGAACAGGAGTGTATATTATTGAAAAACATAACATGAAACATAAATAAAACTGCCACGGCTGTATACATACAGCAACCGTGTCGATATGTTAAGGGAATGCGGTTCAGCAGCTTTGAGTTGACGTAACTTCTCATTACTCCTGATGTCAACAAGCATATTCTGAATGTCATTAAATAACACGCTGGGACTAGTTTCACTTCCATCGTCCTGTTTATGTCCGACTGTATACTTTTTTTTCAGTCTTTGGCAGTCAGTAAATAATAGATGTTAGCTGGTCATTTAGCTATTAAAATGATGTTTCTGTGATGAGAACGCCTCAGTTCTTATCAGTGTTTGCAGCAGGTGATCATGTTAACCTATAGGTCTACTTGCAAACCTGCTGATCTAGCTATAAAGAAACCTAAAAAGCACTTGACTTCAGCTCCAGGCGACACAGAGTGAAGACTACACAGAGACAAACAGCAGTCGAGCTGCAGCCTCAGGCTGATACTCATATATTATTATCACATGTCAGTCATTTCCGACATATTTCCTGTAGAAAAACAGATGCAGCTCAGATTCCAGTAAGACCCAACCGGTATGTTTACCTTCTTTAACAAAGACGTTAAAACAGACCTTGATTCAAAGTTCAGCTTCACCTCACCAACAGTTTTATGATGAAATATTTTCCTATCATTGCTTCTGTCACAAAACTATCCAGCAAAACTTCTTCTAAATTTAAAAACAGATCACAGTGTAACTTTAAGGATTTGGGGAACGTCTCACTGCCCAGGAACTGACTGAAGAGATTAAATTAGTGTTTTCAGTTATTTGAAGCAGATGGTAAAGCTGTTATATGTTCAAAATACAGCTGCTGATTAGGAACTTTAAATAAAAAGGGCTAAAAAGAGGAAACAATTAAAGCTACGTAATAATTATTTAAACTTTTATTTAGTTTTCTGCATCATCGACCCTCAGCTGGATGATGCAGATGGGGTCACCGTCTGGATTAGCTCTCTTCCTGGGGTCTGTTCCTCTCATGAAGACGTGACACTCGTACACTCCAGTGTCAGCAGCCGTCACTTTCTGCAGGACCAAAGACGCGTCTCCGTCCTCCATCTGTCTGTCCTGCAGATCCATCCGGTTGTCAAAATACGGACGCTCGTTTACTGGATCAAACGTCTTATCGTGGTGAAGAAAAACCTGCTCTGGTTGCAGGTCCGGTCTGCTCCACTCTACACCGATGATGTCGTTGTTTGGAGCTCGACATGGCAGAATGACGGTCTGTCCCGGCTCCGCTGTGATGATTTTCTGGTCTGAAACAGAGCAGAGAGGTTAAAGTAACTGCAGCAGCAGCCAGTCAGACAGAGACTGCTGAGCTCTGCTGAACGGGACCAGAGTACGAGGAGGTTTACCATCAGCTGGGTGTCTGACAAAATATGATCCACATTGAGTTCAGAGAGCGAATCTCACTGAAGAAGAGCAGCACGTCCATCTGAATATGGATGACATTTGTGTTTTCACTAACATTCAGCACTTTTCTATAACCAGCTTAAACTTTACCAGATGCTGGATTAAGCTAAACTCCTGCACCAAACTCTGTTATGATCAAGGTTTCAGATGCCTGGGCTCAAAATTTACATTTACAGATATGTGTTCAGGCTACTGAAAAGTTCCTCAGATGCATTTAATTTTAGTGTCTTTTACTTGACAATATCAAACATTAAATCATTAGCACAATCAATGAATTCAATTCACTTCAATTTAATTTAATTTAATTGAATCACTGCACTTCGTTGTGTGAACACAGTTCAATTCAGTTCAATAACTCTTACATCTGTAGCCTGTATTCAGAAGCTTGTATGATAGCATTTGTTAGGTTAACAAATATTTCCTGGTTGGTTTTGTTGAAGTGTCACACAGGCTGTTTGTTTGTTTTTTAAATTAAAGCCTGCCTGCTGTGTATAACATAAGTGTAAGGTAACAGACTAAGAGCCTGACAGTTCCTTATTATCCACAGTTAATAAAAGAAGAAGAGCTGCCTCGGCTCTTACATTGAGTCCAGCTCTAATACAAGAATTATTTGTTCCAGATTTACACCAACTTATGTAAAGGCGTAAAGATCCAATGCAAGCTTTGACGTTTTGCTCTTATGACAAAGTTGAAAAACTTGCAACAGGAGTCAGATGAAAACTGAGTGCAGCAGAGAGAGTTTTCATTGGCTCTCTTTCTGGAACAAAGTCATCTGATGGTTACGACAAATCTGAATCTTCTCCTTGGAACAGATCACTTCTAATTCAGCTTCAGTAGAATAGGGTCAGGTCATAGAATAGGACAGAACAACTATTTTATTGTAACTCCGAATATACACCAGTTATTGAGCATTAGAACTCAATTTAGCTGCATTGATTTGCCATCAGACTAATGCAATATAATGAATCTAAGCATCTACGAAATAAATATGTTCCCACATACACACAGAAATACAGCAATAAAGCCCAGTGGACATCTCTATTCCAGACATTGCACTCATACGAAGGGATTTTAAACAGTTTCAGAGATCATTTACATCCTGAATGTTTACAGAACTCTTCAGGAAATCCTGTTTGATTCAAAAAGAGTTTATTCTCACCTGCAGAGACGAGCAGGAGGCAGACAGACAGTAAAGTCCAGCAGAGAGACGCAGACGTTACAGCGGACATTTCACACAGATGTCCAACGATGGTTCGATTGTTTGAGAATGCCAGAGATTAAAAGCTGACAACATGTTATTAATAAAGTGAAAGTAACTGAGTGTTTTACAAGGTGTGCATGTGAGGTGGTGGGGGTTGGTTGAGGGTTGCTCTGACTTGTTTCTGACAGAGGTGGAGTCAGAGTAACTGAAGTGTTTCAGGGTTGAGCCCCAAGGCTTGAACTGTGTGTTTGCTCTGAACGTCAAACTCCTTTCCGGAGACTTGTTTATCAAGACACTCATCATTTAATTTCCATAGCAAATTATATTTGATTTGTATCGATTATATCCTTATTAGCACCACACAACCAGCTTTTAATGCAGTGTTGCCTGAGGGCCTGACAACAAACAGGAACGAACAAAAACCAGGACGACTCTCACTCGGTACGTTAACACGAGCTTTTTGTGTCTAATAAACTTCACATTTATGAACATATGACTGAGTTGATCAGTTGTAGTTGCGGATCTTTAGATATAATTACAAATATCCAGCACACATTTCTGACATGTTTCTTTTACGTCTCATACAAAATATATCATAAATCTTATGTACATGAAAATCTGATGGTCAACCACAATGCTTACATTCTTCAACTACAGTATGTAACTAACAAACTGAAATTAAAATGTGATTGCATGTGATTTGAAGTTCATGTACCTCCCCTTTTTACCCCACACTGCAACAACAGCAGTGAAGCTCAATGACTCATTTCTTTAAACAGTTCTTAGTTTATATTAAATCAATTTTTTCAAATTTAAAGTAAGAATTGAAAAAAGCATTTAAGATCATTTTTGGGGGGTTTATACATTTTATAAATGATTTAAATCCTGTTACATAAGATAATGTTAAAATAAACTGAAAGAAACAACACAAAACGTAAGAAACACATTTTATATTAAAGCTGCAGTGGTGAGCGGGTCCTCACACCCTGGTGCACATCTGAGCGTGTGCGGTCTACAAGACATACAGCCCGAGCATATTGTTGAGTCACACGATCATATGATTGTCTTTAGCAGGGGATGCTGATTGGATGCTGTCATTTACCTACTGGGGCGATCGTGGCTCAAGAGTTGGCAGTTCGTCTTGTAATCGGAAGGTTGCTGGTTCGAGCCCCGGCTTGGACAGTCTCGGTCGTTGTGTCCTTGGGCAAGACACTTGACCCGTTGTCTACTGGTGGTGGTCAGAGGGCCCGGTGGCGCCAGTGTCTGGCAGCCTCGCCTCTGTCAGGGTGGCTGTAGCTACAATGTAGCTGCCATCACCAGTGTGTGAATGACTGGATATGTAAAGCACTTTGGGGTCTCTAGGGACTAGTAAAGGGCTATATAAATACAGGCCATTTACCATTTACTGAACACTTCCTGTGTTCACTAGATGGCGGTGAAGATTACGCACTAACTTTATGGCAGGCGATCATGTCTCGTGCTTGGACCCACCCGTTAAAATGTCATCTAAATGCCATGACAATGACCTATTGCTGATTTTCTGCTGCCACCAGGTGACATTTGTGTACATGGACGTCTCCAGACTCAAATTCCCATCAAGCACAAGTTTTAAGTTTGGAACATATTGGATAATTTGCAGTTGAGATATACGATTTTGAGTCTTTTGGCGAATGATTAAAATTAGTGCCATGACATTTCAACAACAAGTCTCTTTTTAAGACTGACTAAATTAGAATTTGGAGAAAACTCACAGTTTTGAACATAAACTGAGTACATCTGCTTCAGGGAATGAGGCTGCTGTATAATGAAAAATGTTCTTTATTTGTTTAAATGATGCTGTCTTTGTGGTATTGTATCAAGAGTCCAGCAGCATGATTTAAAATGCTGTGTTAAATTACATTTCAAACTAGAGAGCTGTGTGTGTGTGTGTGTGTGTGTGTGTGTGTGTGTGTGTGATGTATGTCGGGTTTTTTTATTGTCTTAAAGCTTTCAGAATCTTTAGATATTGTACATATAAATAGTTAAAGTTAAGCAGTAAACAACACCATGAAATATAGTTAAAGTAACTCAAGTGCCAATGTGTCCCCAGTGCACGATACCTTCGGATAATGTTTACATTACTCTGCACCAGAGATGAGTGCGAGGATGTGACATTTATGACCTGTGTTGAACTTGAATTCACAGTTTTCATTGTCACAAACTTTGGCTCTATTTCACCTGCTCGGATCACTATTGGTAAATGAAACTAAACGGAAAACTTGAGAGAGCTGGTTTGTTTAGTGAAATCAGTGAGCAAGAGCTGGTCTGACTCTTAGGTGTAAACATATAATATAGCATCCAAATCAATTTCATTCAGCTTATTTCTGTAGCACCAAATCCCAGATTATAGTCGTTAGCTTCTGATATCAGACGAGATCGAGTGAACGCGCCAAACATTCGTATGGAGGAAATTAAAAAAAGCAAACCAGGAGTCAGACAAAAATTCACTTCAATTCGCGGAATTTTAATTATCTGTTTTCCTTTAACAAACCCTCACCTGACGGTTAGCAAAACCAGTTTTATCTGCTCTCTGGAACAGACCCAGGATCAGATCTAGTTCAGCCAGAACTCAATGACCAGTTCACAGAACTGTCTTTCAGAACATACACCAGGTGCACAACAGTGCATTAACTCACCATCAAACTAATACAATATAATACATTTGAATATACAAATATAAAATATAAAAAAACATCTGCCATGCCACATGCAAAACATTGATATGAGGAAATGAACAAGACAAACCAGGAGTCTGATAAAAGTTCACTGTCATTGGCTGAATTTTATTTGGCTATATTCTCGGAACAAAACCTCACCTGATGGTGAGGGGAGGACGAGGACGTGACATTTATGGGATTAATGACCTCCGCTAAGCTTAAATTCACAGTTTCCAAGCTCTCTTTTCATCTGCTCCGATCGTGATTGCTAAATTAAACTAAACACATGATGTGATTCAGAGCAGTTTGCTTACCATTAGCTTGTTTTAGGACTGTTTTTGTTTGGGTGAAACATCAACATCAATATGTTAGATGTTTAGCCCATTTAGTAGTTGGAGTTTCATCCATTATTTAGGATGCCTGGGTTCAAAAACTTCCAGATACATGTCGACATGTTGCTCAGATGTATTGAGAGACAAACCACACCCTGCCTCTTTTCAGTGTTTAACTAAGATGTCTTATCTTTGCTTTGGTCCCTGATCACAAAAAACAAAAACGTTTGAAAAAGTGAATTTTGGATTTCTTCATGACTCCAGCTGCCCGAGTACAGCTACGTTTACTGACTCACACATCTGACATAGTTAGTGACCATAAATAAAACAGATTGTTGTGAATCAGGACTAAAAAATGTAAAGTGTTGAAAAAACGGGTTTTGTGTGTTGTGGTTTCAGTGCTCAGCGTGTCAGTTTACAGAAATGATGTTACTGAAACCAGAAACTACAAAGGGCCTCTGGATGGAATTTCATCAGAAGAGAAGGAACAAAGTAGTTCATGACTATTTTAAACACATTAAAAACTCCAACATGATTTATTACATTGCTCTGTCGTCTCAGGCCCTGCCGTCATCAGGGCAAACTGCAAAACTGATATGAACATAATCAACCCAGATATTTGTTTACATGGCCACTAGAGGACGATGTTTGAGCACTACACACACACTTCATCAGATCATCCATTATTTAATAACATTCAGTTGAACATGAGCAGGTTCTTTTTTTAAATAAATATCAGTGCTTTAATTAACTATTAATAAAAACCAGCTTCACTTAAATATGCCCATATGGAAAAGATATATATAAATCTTATAAAGTTTGTATCTGTCTTGTGTGAAACTTGTATGAAAAGCATACAAGTGAAAACAGATATAAATATATATATAAGATCCCTTGAAAAATTATATAATGAAACTTGTATGTTTTGGATACTTCCTAAAACAATATATGAAAGTAATGAGAAAGTGGCCAGTTTCATGAGCAAATCATATAAGCCTTATATGATTAACTATATGAAGAAGGCCACATCTGATGCAAGACTTTTTTAAGTTTTTATTATGTCTTTTCCATATGGACAGAGAGGATCCTCTGAGTCGTCCTAATGCAGCGCTGTCTGTAGAGATCCTGCATGGCTGGCAGTTCAGTCCCAGTGATGCGCTGTGCTGATCTCACCACCCTCTGCAGAGCTGTGCGGTCCAAAGCATTACAGCTGCTGTGCCAGGTGGTGATGCAGCCAGTCATACTTTCAATGGTGGATCGATAGAAGTTTGTAAGTATTCTGGGGTTCATGCCGAATCTTCTCAGGCACCGCAGGAAAAAGAGCTGCTGTCTTGCTGCTTTTGTGATCACACCAACATGGTGTGACCAGCTCAGATCCTCGTGGATGTTGATGCCCAGGAATTCACTATATGAAGTAAGCTAAAGCTGATGCAAGTCTCTTATAAGTAGGGATGGGTATCGTTTAGGTTTTATCCGATACCGGTGCCAAACCGGTACTTTTGAAACGGTGCCGGTGCTTAAACGGTGCTGAAACCGGTGCTTAAAGAATGGAGAACACAATTTTGTGTCCAAAAACCTCTCATGTTCAGCTGTTTTTTGTAAAAAGATAACAATGTTAGCCTTTTCTGCAGCTATGGGGCATATATGGTATCACTCTTGGCTGGAAGCAGTGCTTAAACAATGGAAAAAACACAAACTTTGTCCAAAAACCTCTCATGTTTAACTGTTTTCCACTTTTTCTTTGGTCATTTTAGCCTTTTTGGCCAGGGTGAAGGGAGCATCTGCCATCAAACAAGAAGACATGTAGCTATGATGATGTTTGCTAGTTCACCTTACATGCATTAATGTAATAACGTGGTTAGCCTACTCAACGTAAATTACACACGAACAACATTAAGCTACTCACGCAGAGAAGAACGGCTGCTGCTGCATCATCATCCGTCATCATTTCTGCTACACTGGCAGGGCTAGGGGCCAG
Organism: Mchenga conophoros; assembly: GCF_057382185.1. Taxonomy (NCBI): domain Eukaryota; kingdom Metazoa; phylum Chordata; class Actinopteri; order Cichliformes; family Cichlidae; genus Mchenga; species Mchenga conophoros. Next base: position 40,148,728 of record NC_140528.1, read on the forward strand.
GACTCTCCTCTTCGGGTTTTTGGGGAATGTTGCTAACTCCGGGTCCGATAACAGGCAACCCACCCGCAGTAGATGTGCTCGGTGTGAGGTCTCGCGGCAAGCTATCAAATACGGCGCATTTCTCGGCTTTTAAAAAAAACGCTATGCGTCGCCAGGTGTTTCATCGGATTCGAGGTGTTACCTCCTTTGACAGTATCACAGTATCAGCTTAAAGCACTTGTTGCAGGCTGCTGAGTTTGCATATTTTGCTGTGAACTACAGCCAGAGTTTGACCGCTTCGACTTGGTCATTTTTAATCTGTAAAAAAAAAAGATGACAAAGGATGAACTGAAGCTCCGCCATCACGTGATGTCACATGCTGCTGTTTCTGATGTCACTTAAAAAAAATAAAAAATAAATAATAATAATAATCTGTAGCTCTGCTCTAAAAGAACGTACGTACCTGGACCCGCCTACTATCCTCGGAAACGTAAAATGATTTGCTAGAATCTAAAGTGTATCACAGCTCAGGAACAAAAAGCACCGAAATAAAGCACTGAAATGTGCGCTGCTTTTCGGTCTGGTTACTACCGTTTATGTCATCATGGCACCGGACACCGGTACCCATCCCTACTTATAAGTTTTTCCCATTTCTTTTCCATATGGCTCAGTCAAATCCTGAATTTGGGGTTGCTTTGTAACTCAAAGCAATCATTTAAAGAATTCATCATTCAATAATTGTTTCCAATGAACGAGCTTCTGTATATCACACTTACACATACAGCATTAGCAAGTATTTTCATCATATAAAAACACAAGCTACTCGTCCATCAGAGCTTCATCTTTCAGGCCTCTGCTGTCCTTCCTGTAAGCATCACTTTTTTCTTGCTTTGCTTTTTAAACATCATTTAAATTGCTGCTGCACTGACACACTGCTCTAAACGAACTACCCAAAAACACAAGTTGTTGACTTCAATAGATTTGCAAACATTAGCTACAAATGAGTGAGAGCAAGGTTAGGAAGTACAGGTAATATATTTCTCAGGATGCCCCCCACTGTTAAAAAAAAAAAAAAAAAAAACTAAGCAGGAAGCTAATTTTAATTAGTTTAGTGTAAATTGAAAAATATTTTCTGTTGAAATTTCATTAGGAAAATATATATTTATATAAACAATAGAAAAGGTTAAGTTTAGGTTTACAAGGGAAAAGCATGAGCTAACCCATGACCATGACAATGACACAAGGGAACTCTCACATCTTACAAAGTACACACACATCATGTCACGTGAAATGGAATCAAACCCTGCAGGTTGTCATTCATTAAACAAGAAAAAAATCTGCTCCGCTGTAACACTGTTAATGTTCTACCACTAGATGGCACCAGACAATATAACCACTAACTTTGTAATCCAAGTTAACATAGTGAAATTGCTTTGTTTCTCTTCCAAGTGTAGTGCTATATTATTATTATTATTATTATTATTATTATTACTATTTAATATGTCAGCTGCTGCGGGCCGGTTTCAGTGACAACATCAAGGCAAAGTTCTCCATCTGTAATAAAGTTTTTCTGTGAAGTTTACAGCAACTGGAAAATTTCTGCTGCTGTGGTTTCATGCTTGATTTTTTGTGTGTGCTTGTTTTAATATTTTGTTTGTTTTATATATATAGTCGTTCTTTTGTTGTTTTTAGTGTTATGTTTATGGTTTTCTGCTGTGAAATAAAGCATGCGTCAGTTAGCCACAACCGTAAGAAGTCAAATTTTCCATCTGACATCACAGAAAGAGAACAAGTTTATTAATCCTGCAGAGAAACTAAAGTATTTCTATGCAAACATAAACAAGGTGCTTAACTCATATGGTTCATATACAACATAAAAAAAGACATTTAACACTCCAGAAGTAGGATCTGAGTTATGACTCATATTCGTTTAAATAAGTGAAAAAATACATAAAACATAAAAATATGTACAACATGTGGATGTTCTCTGATTTGAAGTTCTGAATGGACCAGTTAGAAACCAGCAGCTGGACGTCAGTGGTTGGACTGGTGGACTACTTCAGTGAAGAGTAGACGACGTCTGGCTCTGGTTTAAAGTCTGAACACAAACACACACAGTTCAAACAACAGGAAACATGATTACAAGATTTGTAGTTCAATCAATCCACCTCTCTGCATCACACGGTTCAGATGTTACTGAGAACACCTCAGTGCTTCTGTGCCGCCCACACTTGTTTGTGCTTGTTGAACTTCATAAAACTCAAACGAGGAACCCACAAAACTGAAAAACTTGCATCAGCTGCATTCAGGGAAATTAAAATTCGAATATTTCCTGTTTCCAACTTCTCACAGAAGATTTCTCAGACAGACCAACACGTAAAAACACAAACCTTGACTTATCAATCCTCACCACTAGACATGATTCTCGTAAGTAGGAGCATTCCCACATTTTCCACTAGATATTTCTTCTCTTGGTCAATATTTAGCTATTTGTCTTGTCTGACAACCTCCTCTGTCACAGCATCGTTTATTTCACGTCACTGCTGCAAGATGTAGCTACAAGCAGTGAGGCTTCAGACAGTAAAGGTGAACAGTGATGCACAGTTGTGTTGTAGCTGTGAAGCGAGTGTGGGTGTGTAAAATTTGACCCAGTTTGACCCATGTGTAGTGGAAAAAATAAGCAGCGTAGGAAGACAGGAAGTTACTGGGCTGAAACACATTGTAATTGAATTTGAGTTTGGTTATAATTTGTGTTACGCTTCCTCTCTGTAGGACAGGATAATAGATACGCTTCACATTTAACATAAAACTTATCTGGTTATTTCCTGAGTAGCTGTGCTTGATTCACACTTATAAAAAATCTTTATTTATCTTATACTGAACTCTCTTCAGCCTCTGTCTTCATTCTCTATTTTATTTGACCTTTAATGAAACATTCAGCTGATTGGCTGTCCTTTACGTGGGTGTGGCTCTTCTGCCTGAGATGGGCATATTAAGGATATCTTTATTTATCTCTATGACAGCATATCGATCTAACAAGTGAGGTAGAATAAGTGAATACTGGGGTGAGTTAGAGACAGGTGATCTGCTGTGGTAACCCTTTAATGGAGAAGAAGAAAAAGAAAAATGATGGACTGTGATTCTACAGCAGTCAGAAGGCACCTTCAGTTCTCACTTCTGAGTACACAACACCTGTCTCAGCCTCTGCAGAAATAAACACACAAATTACTACACTACACTAACAGCACTGATATACTACTGAAATAAATCGGTGGCAGTTTTTTATTTATTTTTGATTATGCAGACATTAACGTATAGCATTTGCACTTAGCAGCAGGTTTTCACAGTTTTCTCCACTTTTTTTCTTTTCTGCTGAGAACAGGAACTGATTGCATAAGACTTGTTTGTATGATGATATTGCACAACCACAGTCATGGCCTTTCAGTGCAGTCTGACACATTTCACCACAGAGCACCAAGAAAACACGCTCTCACAAAATGAACACTGCCATTGGCTAAACCAGATCTGTCTGTGGTGGTTTCTTCAGCTACAGTTTAGAATCAACAACAGGAAGTAGCTGCTGCGGTTAAACATGCAGGACTTGTTTCACTGCATTAAAGGATAATTGTTGTATTTAGTGTGAACATTCACACTGCTAACAGCTTTTGCATATCAAAACCAGACACATTTTGGCTGCTAATGGATTTATTACCCAGTTATTGCATTGCCAAATGCCCAAACACACCAGATCAAATTTGGCCCAAACAAAACCACCAATACCAAAACTCCTCATTTTCATTTATTTACTTTAGGTGGAGTTGGAGCTACCACACCGTCAAATATGCCTGCAAGAGTCAACTCTGTCCCCTGGTCTCAATTTTGGATTGAGATGGGTTGTGTGTTTTAATGAATGTTTTATTAGCTTTGTTTTTTTACCTTTAACTGATCAAAGGAACTGAAAAATCAATAATCGGTACGACCAAAGTTATTCTCCATTCTCCATTTCGTTGTGTTGTTCTATTCAGGTATGCTTTTACTGCATCCGCAGTGTGAAATGAAGCTGTTGCCAATTGGATGCTTTCCAGATGGTATTGCATGGTGGATCAAAATCCACTTACTTTTCTGTGTTCATAATTCTTTTGGCGGTCACAGTGCTGATGTCAAGTCTACATAAATGGAGAGAACGGCATGGGGAAGCGGACCCAGTGCAATTAACCATTTTGATCTTTAAGAATGAGCACACCAGATCGGTCAGGATTAAACATGACTGCCTCTGGTACTGTTGGCTACAGAATGCAGGGGAAAATGTGTTATTGTTACCCAAAGACAAAGGAAGAGGAACGGGTGAGAGGTAGTGAACGTGGGTGAGTTTGAATACTTGTGCACTACATTGTCAGCTTACAGGCTTATTTTATCTTCTGTATTGTCAGTTTTAACTCCTTCAATATCCACATTTTGTCGACTTTGAAGTAGATCTAAGATTGATGGACTCTGATGCTTAATGAATAAACTGATATATTATTAGAATGTTATCAAACAGTTTATCGGGGGGAAAGTGTGATTTTTAGCTTTTAACCAGCTGTTAGTTTTGTTTAGTCAGCTCTTGACTCTCTCCAGAGACAGGAAGGTAAAAAGACTAATCTGATGACAATAATTAATGGAAAGAATATCAGGACCAATTAAGAATTTTTATGCATGCTTCTGACTTCTGTTCAGTACATGAGATGTGAGGTGAGGAGGAAGAAGAAAACATTTCATTAGCATCCTTGACATTTCTTTGCTAAAGAAACAATGCTAAATTGTCTGCTGTCTGTTCTAATGTTAGCATTTAGCTTAAAGCAAAGGACCAGTTGTTGGTTGTAGAAGTGAACTATGATGGAGACAAGACGCAGCTGTACCTCTCATCTTTGAATTGTTTTGCTTCTCTTTGATGATGATTTCTGCATAGCTGGTGTCCTCAGATGTCACTGATGAGTACGCTGCAGCTGAATCTCTCACTGCACAATAAAAGACACACAGGACCATCAGCTAATAGGAGAGCTGCTCCCACAGATGTTTTTGCTACTATAGAAAACCTTCAGAGAATACATAACATTTCAGTTATAGATAATAAGAGGTGTATTCCAAATTTAAATGGGTTTTAAAATGTTGCCGCCCATCACAAAAAACTGTGGAGTCTGTTAAAAAACAATCTGTAAACAATATTAAGTAAGTTCATCTAATATGAGGAATTAATTCCTATTTTAAATAAACAGCCCTGTGTTGAAACAGCTGCAGCTGAAGTGTTTTCTTTCTATCAGAAACAGGATGCTGGACGACTGCAGAGCTGTTAGCTTCAGCTAACCACAGACTACAAACACAATGAACACAAAGTAACACATAATAATAAAGTTTTAAGACAAAAACTCATATTTTATGAGATTATTCTTTTCTAGCCTTAAATTGTTGACAAAGAAACAAATCAAATAAAACAACATGTTTGTAAAAGTGTGAATTAATTTAAGTAAAATGTGAAATGCTCGGACATGCAGAGGGGGGATAGTAAATATACTGGACAAAGGATTTTAAAGATGGTGCTGCCTTGCAGGAGTGTTGGTGTGACAGGAGAGGATGTGACAGACGATAGCAGAGTGATTCCAGATCCAGAGTTTTTCCCTGTCAGTCAAATGTTTATCTCAGCTGTCAAAGCTGGGTGAGAAGCATCCAAGTTTATTTCGTCTGGAGGTTTTTGCCACGTTTTTGCCACTGTAATCTGTTGTTTGCACTATTGAAGCTTTCTTTTCTTTTTTTCTTTCTTCTTTCTGCCTGGCAGTTTTTGCAATTACAATCCATGGTGATGTTTTGAAAATTACAATTCAGACGCAGAACTGTTAATTTTATATATGTAAGATGTAACAACTTGAAGATAGTAACTTTTGCATGCAATGTAAGCACAAAACAACGTTAATCATAATACATGTGTAAAGAAACCAACACATTTAAAAAATGTAAAGTCTGAGTCTCACCTTCAGGTTTCCTGTTAACACATCGTCTCACCAGCAGAACCAGTAACACCAGTAGAACCAAAACACAGACTGATCCAGCACATGACAACACAGAGAGAACAGGAGGAGAGAGTGATGTAGGTGGAGGTGTGGTGGTGTGTTCCCCTAAAATAAAGCAAACACAGTCACTAAGTTGTCGTCACATTGTGAGTGTTGAAAGCTGCAGAAACACAGACAGGTGAGTGTGTCACCTGTGACAGTGATCCAGCTGGATGGAGACTCTCCATGACCGCTGATGTCACACTTGTAGAGGCCTTCATCAGACCTGGAAACATGCTGGATGGTCATGTGACCTGTAGTCTCATCCCCAATAAAGACACCATCTTTGAAAAAAGCAGCTGGGAGGTTGGAGGGAGTGGTCTTTGTTTTACAGAGCAGAGTGACGTCATCTCCCTCCATCACAGGGAGGACAGGACTCTGCAGGATCACTGATCCACCTCAACACAGAGACAAACTACAGCATTTCATCCATTTACACACAGCTTCATCAACACTAACTCCACACACTCAGCTTACCAGTGACTGTCAGGTTAACCATGTTACTGATGGGACCCTCTCTGGACTCACACCAGTAAACTCCACTGTCCAGTAGGAAAACAGTGGTGTTACAGGAAGAACCAGCACCTTCTCCCCACCCATCTCCAAACTGAGTCGTCTGTGGTTTGCTTGTGTTTCTCCTCAGAGTCCATCCAGCACAGCTGTCGTCCTCCTCACAGCTCAGAGACACAAAGTCTCTTTTAAAGAACTGAGAGCTGCTGGGACTCACAGTCAGACGAGCTGTGAGGGTTACAATGAAAAACTGATGATCTGTTAGACTTTACATTGTGAAACATGAACCCAATCAGGTCATATCAGTGAGCATTTCTCAGGTTTAAACTGTGACAGAAGAAGGTTACTGACCTTGGTTTGTTGTGCAGCTCAGCAGTGAGATCAGAACTAAAGAGAAATGACACTCAGGTTGATTAGAGGTGAACATAAAGAACAACTCCACACAAACAGCTGACAAACTGAGGAAGAGCCCTCTTTCCAATAACTAAACCCTTTTAACTGAAAAAAAAGAAACTTAGAAACTTAAAAATAGATACAAACTACGTCAACCATCACCCATTACTGCCACTGATGTAACTAAACCACATACCACAACATGTCCAGGTTCAGTTTCATTTCAAGGAAATTTAACCACATTTACTCAGGGCCTTCTTGATGTGCTGTTCTTCTGCTTCTCTGGCCGTTTTGTCAGTGGGGATGGTGTTCGCTCTGTGTTATAGCATCCTGATGACACCCAGTTTGTGCTCCAGTGCATGATGAGAGTCAAACCTTAAGTACTGATCCATATATGTAGGTTTAATGATCAAAGAATTGAACTCATGCATCAAGACGACCCCTCGGATGGGGGCAGGCGTTAGCAATAGTGATCTGACTCATCTGGTGGCATGGTAGGAACCCCACATTGGTGGAGAAGGAGACACTAAGGGGCCGACCTGAAGGGTCCACTGCCTGATGATTTGTCGACAGCTCAAGCCCCAGAGGTTCAGATTCAGGCAGCTTAGGATACTATGCTCAGGAGCAAGAAGACAGGGCTGCTCAGCAGACAGTGTTGAGGAGTAACAGAATACGAACCAGGCTACGAGTCCGACACAGAACCCGACGTATTAGCCAGAGGTCCCTTTACTACGGTTTAGAGCTGCGGACCTGTTTTATACACATGCGGCGATCACAAGATCACTGCAAAAAGTGCAGCCGTACCTAATGTCAGTCTTACTGTTACTCATTTTATATTAATGTTTAAAAATCTATTTGGTATAAGTATGGCAAGTAGCCTTCAGCAATAGTAATAAATCACACAGCAATAGTACATTCATGTAGTTGTAAAAAGCATGATAATATATTAAGTAATCCAAAATATTCAGGATACGTTACTCTGATTGACTTACATAACATTGAGTAACATAACGGAATATGTTACAGAATACATTTTGGGGCATGTATTCTGTAATCTGTAGTGGAATACATTTTAAAGTAACCTTCCCAACACTGTCAGCAGAGCATGCAGGTTTGCTGTGTCCAAATTCAGGTGCAGCATGCTTTGACGGCCGCATTTGTAGGCAATTACATCACAGCGATGTGACCAAGGCTATCCAAATTCGAAGACTGCTCCAAATGTGGGGACAAATGCGTCCTTCTTTTCCCTAGATTTGACTGATGGGTGGGGTGTATCCTTTGTGGCCCAACCTATCCCAGAATTCATAGTGCAGCCCAGCCAATTCTAATTTCCAAGCTCGTGTCAGCTGATGTTAAGCAAAACCCAAATCATGACAAACAAATCCAGAAACTGGTCTCTGTCTTGTATATCCGCTCATTTTCAATTTGACACCAGCAATATTTTTTTTAATAAAGTTTGGATAACAAAGGTGAATAAAACTGAATAAAACATACCTAAAGATAAAAGACAGCTGCTAGCATATGTCATCCATCCATCCATCCATGCATGCATTAGGTTTCTTAACCAGTGTTTCCTCGACTCCTGAGCAAAGATAAAGAGTCAGTTCAGACCTGCAGTTGGTCCTCGTGGTGTTTGAAGTTGAATTCAGCCTGATTTGTTTTTCATGTCTTCTCCTCCATCATCAGTTATCAGGAGAGCAGACAGTCAAAGTACAAGAATTCAAACAAACACAGAGATTCTACTTACAGAGCAGACACAGCACAGATGTTTCCTTCATCGTCCTTCTCACTCATTTGAGCTTTTTTTCATTTCTCTCACTGACACCAAGTAAAGCCCGCCCTCTTCCTCTGAGCACCAGCTTTCTATTGGTTCAAACACAGAGGTGGGTAATTCACTTGTTCAATTGTTCAATCAAACCAGGGACGCTGCTGTTATGGAGCTGAACTGGAACCATTCAGACACTGAGGCCCTCTGAACACATTTTAATTACAGCTGTGCAGAGACACACTGATGACTGACTGGAACACTATGATTCACATTTTACATTCACACCATCCTCACACATGGTTTATATTTGGCCACTAGAGGGAGATGTTGGACTTTAAACACTAACATGGATACAAGAAGATCAACAACGATGTTGTCATAGTTTGATTAAAAGACATTAACATAATAAATATGTCTGTATCTATTGAAAATAAATTTTTTTATCGTAAATGGTCTGTATTTGTACAGCACTTTACATGTTCAGTCATCCACCCATTCACACACTGGTGATGGCAAGCCGCCCTGGGGTGCACTGACAGAGGCGAGGCTGCTGGACACTGGTGCCACCGGGCCCTCTGACCACCACCAGTTGGTGAAGTATCTTGCCCAAGGACACAACGACCGGGTCTGTCCGAGCCGGGGCTTGAACCAGCAACCTTCCGATTACAAGATGAACTGCCAACTCTTGAGCCATGATCGCACCTCAGTGTCACTGTGGATAAAGATTCTCTTCATTTACACATATTTTTGAGATGGTAATTAAATAAGTTGTGGAGAGTGTGAGTGTTACAGAACTTTTTGGATTTTCAAATTTATGTGTTCTTCTGAAATTCAGGAAATCCTGTTTTGTGCTCCTCCCTGCTCCCATTTCTAAGGTCATAACATGGAAACTATGTGTTGGCAAATGTTTAGGCAGGTGTTGTTTGTGGTTTGTTGATGTGATTTCAAAACGTAGTGCACTTTTCACCAGAGAATAATTACACCATGTGTGACGAAACATACAGTCAACAGAAAGATCTCTGACTTTCAGTCACTTGTGATGGAAATGGTTATATTTAGACATGTGCTTCATGCATCTGCTGCAATGACATATGAACAAAGTGCTCAGCAGTGCGCTGGATGCTAGAGGCGTTTTTAAACATAAAGTGATTCCAGGAGGAAATTCCATCCATCCTTTTTCTTCCACTTATTATTGTAGATGGCAAATGCAATACATTTATGGAACTATTCAACTTCTAAAATACTCTCGGTCAATCATATCACATCTTTAAAAGTTACTTGCAGCTCTCTTGATATTACTTTAGCAAATCACAATCTATTTTAAGCCAGTGCTGGTCTAGTTGAAGAAGATGGTGTGAGTTTAAAACATAAGCTTGAATATCAATGTGTGTGAGTGCTGTCCATGGTGCTGATCAACAGCTGGACTATCACAAGCTGAATGGACTCAGGCCCAGACTCTCTTGAGTAATACAGTGGGTTTATTTACAAGTTTGTGGTGCAACAATAGCCCAACACAGTAGTGATAAACCCCATTTCCTGCTCTACTTTGCCATTAAGTAATTTGGAGAGTGATTTATTATTTGCAGAGCTAAAATTCAATGTATTCAGAAAAAGTCTTTGTATCACAAGACAGAATCATGACCTGAAACTACAATGGAGCTCTGATAATCTACATATAGTTATAGACATGCGGTATTTATTTGGTGGAAGCCCCTTACTGCCTTCATAACTTTGTTAGACACCCCTGCTGCCACTCTGGGAACCATTATTTTGGTAAAAAGCAGTTAAACACAAATGACCTCGGGAGTCAATTGAAAGATATCACACTGTCAAAGTATTGTCATGTGAAAAGCAGCTGCTTTGCTTGGAGCTGGAATGTAAATGTGTCTTTCTCTCTATCAATATCATAGATAATTGTGATATTTGGCTCGAACTCTATTGAATTGCTCAGTGTTACCAGTAGAGGGCAGCAGACTTTATATGTGACTCATTTCCTTTTGAACCACACGAGGAAAATAAGTGAGAGCAAAGATTTATTATTCACACGCAGAAATTAAGTAGTAGCTGAGGGAACAAGAACAAGGTGCTTGAGTCACACTTAAATATAAACAGTGAAGCTCTGGCCATGAAACACATTAACATATTTATATTCTTTGTCACTGCAGCAAAATACACATTTAAATTTTCAACTAAAAATATATCCTCATATGGTTTTTGAAGTTTTGAATCATTTTAGTTTATATCAGCGAAAAATTAACATGTGGATGTCTTCTGGTCTCAGGTGCTGGGGGCCAGTTAGAGACCAGCAGCTGGACGGTTGGACTTCACTGAAGAGTAGATGGTCTCTGGCTCTGGTTTAAAGTCTGAACACAAACACACACATTTCAAACAACAGGAAACATCATTATAAACTTCATAGTTCTTGGTGACTTTGTTGAAAGATTTAGTCACATTTCTAAATGTCCTGTGATAAACTGGTGTAGCCGACCTCTCACCATTAACAGCTCCAGCTTCCATGTGAAACAGTGAAGCAGTAACAGTGAGCAGTGGTGCAGCACCTGTGTGAAGCGAGGTGCTTCACAGCCGTGTCAGAGTGAGCAACTAACATTTTAAGCAAGTGTGAGGGTGAAAGTGGGCTCACATGTGGGTTTATTTAGTGTGACCTTTGTATGACATATTAAAAATAGTAGCTTTTAAGTCTTAAGTCGCATAGATATCATGACACATTTAATTTACTTAACCTTGTAGCCTGTACACTGGTGTAAAATAAGTCTCTTTAGGACATGGCTGTCTGAGTTAATGAACAACTGGTGAAAATATAACTTTGATTTATGTGTTATTAATTAATACATTTAATGATTTTAAAGGACTTTTTATTTGTCTGTATATATTATTTAACAGGCTGATTTTCTATACATTTTAGTGATGATTTAAATTTCAGAAAAAGTTCAGTCGTTGTGTTAAAGAGTTGTCTGGGTCAGCTCTTTAGACCTGTTTTAATTTAACTGCCAAGCAAGTGTGCCTAATATTAATGTTGGTGTTTGGCCTCTGCAAACATTAGAACAGTTTTTGGTATGTACTTTTCATAGAACCAAAACTGGGGTATCAAGCTTTAGACACAGCATAGACCAGTTAGACCACAGCTAAAAAGACTGTGTGAAGATTGACCTATGTATGTAACGTTTGTAAATAGCTGTAGCTTTTCATGGTCTTTCTTTTTCCATTTCTCAATGCTTTTGCTGAGAAACAAGAAATGACGAGCTGATGATGACCAACCAGAGAGCTGGCACCTTTTTCAGTGCAGGCTGAGACTTGACCACAGCGCAAGTTCTCAAAATATAAACAGTGTCATTGCCCACACCAGAACAGAGAAGTGTCATCAGCTTCAAACTAAACTACAGGAAGTAGCTGCTGTGGTGTTAGAACTCTTTTTATGCCCTTCATATTAACAACACTTTCACCCTGATAACAAACTGTGTGCACTGAAGCCACAGAGCAGTATAACTGAATTTAATTGAATTCATATTTTTATATAGCGGCCGCTCACAAAAACATGAATACACTGATGCAGACCTCTGGATGAGTCAGTGTTATTTGTTAAGGTCCAGCGTGGCCCAAAGAAAATTGCAGATGTTTCATATTTGTACTCCCTCCAAGAGGAAGCGCAAACACTGGGATCTCATTAAAGTAGACAGTCGAGTCTGATGATGCTTGCTTGGAGTAAAAGGGGAGGGGCAACGGTTATTGTGGTGATGATAAATGGTAAATGATTCTTATATAGAGCTTTTCTACACCGAGCACTCAAAGCACTTTACACAACTTGCCTCATTCACCCATTCACACAAACACTTTTTCCCTATGATGTTTCTATTTGTGTGCTTCTATCTAACATTCATGCACATTCATACTCCAGTGGATGCATCGGAGAGCAACTTAGGGTTATTATCTTGCCCAAAGTTATTTGGCAGCCAGACTGGGGATCCAGTCCTTCCACCCAACCTTCTGATTAGTGGGCGACCTCCTCTACCATCCCAGTCTTAAAGTGTGGTCAGTCTTATCAATGAGATCTCTGAAGTTGTTTGGTCAAAATATTTGTGGAATTTGTTTTATATTAAATGATCATATTAAAACAATGAGTTTATGAAGGCAAGTCTTTAACCTATAATCATATTATTGAATCTATATTTGAGGATTTTTGAGGGGTTTTATCAAGGAAAATGGTTTCACAGTTTTGAATATGCAAGTTGTTTATGCACACTTTGTTGTTCAGGGAAACTCAGTGATGAGGATCAACGGTCAAAAGACGTAAATCCCTGCCTGTACATGTTATAGATTGAGTCTAATGTATATCAAAGTTTGTATGACTAAACTTCAGGTCTGCATTTTACACAGATGACCATCAAATCCTGATCAGAGGCCATGTGATTGGTGGTCATTTTAGCTACAGCTTTAGAATTTTTACTCTCTCTACTTGGGGCTTTGTATCTAACGTAGCCATTAGCATGTGACCTTAAATCAAGGTCAAGGTCAAGCTTGTTTATATAGCACATTTCCAAAAGCTCATGCTGCACAAAGTGCTTTGCAAACTAAAATGCAACGAAAAAAGTAAAATGTACAACAATTTTGCAATTAAATATAAAAAAGAAGACAATAAAACAATAAGACAATAGAAAGAACTAAAACAACAATGTGTGGGTTACCTCGTGCTGAAATCCAACAAATGTGCAGATCTAATATTTAGAGGCAGACTATTACAGAGTGTGGGACCTGCCACACAGAAGGCTCTGTTTAGACCATGGAATAGATAACATAAGTTTGGAACTGGACCGCACGGTTCTCTCTGGAGCATAAATAAATAGGAGCTCGAATAGGGAGGAGGGGCCTCAGCCTTTTAGATCAAAATCAAGGTGGGCCTGCAACTGTATATAGATCACTTTCTCCAGAACTCTTGAAAGAAAATGGGAGCGTTCCATCCATCTACATTTTTACATGCTCCACAGTGTCCTCAAATAACTTTATTTTTAATAAGCCATAAAATGTCTGTGCACAGAATCAAAAGCTCAAACTTTTCTGAAGTATGATATAAAGCATTTCATAAAAAAACAACAACAACATCTGTACAACCATTAAAGAATCTTGTAACAAAAACACCCAGAATTACCTCGAGTTCGATTGGTTGATATTTGAATGTCACCATACGTGATGTCATCTTCTACAGGTTCATCTTGATCTGGTGAAATGATCCAAATTCAACAGCAACATGTTTTACTTAAAAACTCTAAAGTTAGGATTTTAATTTAAAAAAATGATATACAAAGAATGTTGAGTTACTTCCATGGGGATCAAACATCAATGCAAAACCATCAAATCATTATTGATGTAAAGACTATAACATGTAGATTAACATGAACTTCAAATCTAAAATCAAAAAGTCTGAGTCAGTCTCACCTTCAGGTATCCTGTGAACACATCGTCTCACCAGCAGAACCAGTAACACCAGTAGAACCACAACACAGGAGGATCCAACACATGACAACAGAGAGAGAAGAGGAAGAGAGAGTGGTCGAGGAAGAGTGATGGAGGTGAAAGCTGGATGAGAGGTGGATGTAGGTGGAGCTGTGGATGTAGGTGGAGGTGTGGATGTAGGTGGAGGTGTGGTGGTGTGTTCGTCTAAAATAAAGCAAACACAGTCATTAAGTTGTCGTCACATTGTGAATGTTGAAAGCTGCAGAAACACTGACAGGTGAGTGTGTCACCTGTGACAGTGATCCAGCTGGATGGAGACTCTCCATGACCGCTGATGTCACACTTGTAGAGGCCTTCATCAGACCTGGAAACATGCTGGATGGTCATGTGACCTGTAGGCTGCTTCCTGATGAGGGAGCCATCTTTATAGAAAGCAGCTGGGAGGTTGGAGGGAGTGGTCTTTGTTTTACAGAGCAGAGTGACGTCATCTCCCTCCATCACAGGGAGGACAGGACTCTGCAGGATCACTGATCCACCTCAACACAGAGACAAACTACAGCATTTCATCCATTTACACACAGCTTCATCAACACTAACTCCACACACTCAGCTTACCAGTGACTGTCAGGTTAACCATGTTACTGATGGGACCCTCTCTGGACTCACACCAGTAAACTCCACTGTCTCGTTCAACGATGTAACTGATGTCACAGGAAGAGTTAAATGATGTTCCCCACCCATCTCCACACTGAGTGATGTTTCCTTTGCTTGTGTTTCTCCTCAGAGTCCATCCAGCAGAGCTGTCGTCCTCCTCACAGCTCAGAGACACAAAGTCTCCTTCAAAGAACTGAGAGCTGCTGGGACTCACAGTCAGACGAGCTGTGAGGGTTAAAATGAAAAATATTTGATTTGTTATATGAAATATTTTTGTTAAAACTTTTATAATTCTGTGATTAATGCTTAATTGAATCAGTTTTATATTTGAGATCAGGCTGCAGACCTTCTGTATTTATTGTCTGTGCTTGCTTCTGTTCATTGTCACGTCATTAACTTCCATAGCCTCAGACCTGCTGTGTGTTTTAGTTCTAGTTCAGTTTCTAGCCCTCCTAGTTTTGTTCTGTTTTTGACTTATGCCTGCAATAATGCAGTGGACCTCGAGTTTAAGTTCTGCCTCTACGAGTCTGCATATTGGGTCCTTTTCCTGCCTGCATACAGACATGACAGTCGTGAGCTTCTCCAAGATCTTTCCATTTTATGTTCAATAAGCACCGTCTACGTGCTCATGGCCCTCCCCATCGCTTCAATCATAGCGGCTAGCCTTGTGGAGTTTTGAACAGCCATAAGAGCTTTCTTTAATATCAGTAAGCCAGGGCCGAGCCAGCTCCGATCAGCAAGAACCCTGTTATCACGGTTCAGAACAAGTATAGATCTTCTATGTCCTAAATTGACAGTCCCACCAGGCACACGCCAGTGCTGCCACCCATCCATCGTATATCCGGCAGAAAACATCCCACCAGGACAACTGGGCTCTCCAAAACGCAGGCTTGTCGTCCATAAAAAGGTGTCAATCGCGTTCAGAGACCAGTTGATATAATCCATATTTTTTAGGGTTTAGAGAACAAGAGAGAGACTCTCTGAGGGTTAGAGTAGACAAGACAAGACAAGGACATGAGTAGCGCAAACAAGGAAGATAAGATGAGCGGGAGGGAGAAAAGATGCGACTGAATCTGTCAAGAGCCAAGAGCCTAGAGTTTCATGTGTGGCAGAAGAAGGTTACTGACCTTGGGTTGTTGTGCAGCTCAGCAGTGAGATCAGAACTAAAGAGAAATGACACTCAGGTTGATTTGAGGTGAACATAATGTAGCCAATCTATCATATATTATACTGATGTAGACCGGGGCCCTGGGTTCTTTTCTCTTAATACAGTATGTATTTAAACTCAAGATGGTGTAACTTAAATTACCCCCAGAAAATCAAAATTCCTTAGGGTCAATAATGAGACCGACATATGAACTACTTATAGCTCCTGGGCTGAGTGCCCCGGGCACAACCCATATATTGTGCAGCTGTTCCTGACATCTTCTGTTCTGAGTTCTGGTTACTTGACTTTATAGAAATACTACACACCATGAACACAATGAATACACAGTATTTAAACTTGAATGTGTCTGTTAACTGATATTACAATATAAATATTATTATATGTATTGTACAGTGTAGCAGCAAATTTAAATGCAACTTTAAATTTAACTTTATAACTTTATAACATTTATAAAGATAACCTCCCACTTCAATGATAGCAAGGACGCAAGAAGTCTATGGCAAGGCATCCAGGCTATTACAGACTACAAGCCTGCAGCGCGTAGCTGTGAGAGCGACACCACTCTGCTCAACAACCTGAACAGCTTCTTTGCACGATTTGAAGCACAGAACAACACACGCCCACAGAAAACACCACCACCTCCACACGACCAGCCTCTGTGCCTGTCTGCTGCCAGCGTGAAGAGGACACTCATCACCATCAACGCCCGGAAAGCAGCGGGTCCAGATAACATCCCTGGTAGAGTGCTGAAAGACTGCGCAGAGGAGCTGAAGAATGTCTTCACAGACATCTTTAACACCTCCCTGAGGCAAGCCACTGTCCCATCATGCTTCAAGACTGCCACCATCATACCTGTGCCAAAGAAACCATCCCCAGCCTGTTTCAATGACTACCGCCCCGTGGCACTGACACCCATTATTATGAAGTGCTTTGAACGACTAGTCATGTCACACATCAAATCCACCCTACCTCCCACCCTGGACCCACACCAGTTCGCATACAGAGCAAAACGATCCACAGAGGATGCAATCTGCTCTGCCCTCCACCCAGCCCTAACTCATCTGGACAAGAAAGACTCATATGTGAGAATGCTGTTCATAGACTTTAGCTCAGCATTCAACACCATAATACCACAACAACTCATCTGTAAACTGGACAGACTGGGCCTCAGCACCTCCCTCTGCAACTGGCTGCTGGATTTCCTCAGCCAGAGGCCTCAAGCGGTGCGTGTGGGCAACAAGGTCTCAAACAGCATCACCCTGAGTACGGGGGCTCCACAAGGCTGTGTGCTCAGTCCTCTGCTCTTCACCCTGCTGACACATGACTGCACACCAACCTACAGCTCCAACCACCTTGTGAAGTTTGCGGACGACACAACGCTGGTGGGGCTCATCACCAAGGGCGATGAGACCCACTACAGGAAAGAGGTTGAGCTCCTGACCACGTGATGCAGAGACAACAACCTCCTGCTAAATGTCAGTAAGACCAAGGAGATTATTGTCAACTTCCAGAGAGGCCACACCTGTCACCCCCCACTGACCATCGACGGCGCTGCGGTGGAGAGGGTGAGCAGCACCAAGTTCCTGGGGGTGCACATCAGTGAGGACCTCTCTTGGACCACCAACACAGCATCACTGGCCAAGAAAGCACAACAGCGCCTCTACTTCCTGCGCAAACTCAAGCGGGCAAGTGCTCCACCACCCATCCTGACTACATTCTACAGAGGAACTATTGAAAGTATCCTCTCCAGCTGCATCACTGTGTGGGGCGGTAGCTGCACTGACTATAACAGGAAAGCTCTACAACGCATTGTGAGAACAGCTGAGAGGATAGTTGGTGTACCACTCCCCTCCCTGCAAGACATTTACACCACTCGCCTCACCCGCAAAGCCATCACAATTGTCAACGATGCAACCCACCCCGCGCACTGTCTGTTCAGCCTCCTGCCCTCTGGAAAGAGATACAGAAGTCTCCGCTCCCGCACTACCAGGCTCACCAACAGCTTCATCCACCAGGCTGTGAGACTGCTGAACTCTCTTCCCTCCTGGCTCCCAGCCAGCAGAATCACCAGATTGGCAGAAGTATAGGAAGACAGATTGGACTCTACCCCCCCCACCCCCACCCCCCACCCACACACACTCTCCAACAAGAAACACTCTCTGAACCAAGAACTGGAAAACATTCCTGACTGGAAACAACTACCTCTGCATTGCAATTGCACACACCTGCTTCTATATATTTTTAGTATTTCTTTTAGCACTATTTATATTATTATATTACTATTTATTACCTTATTGTTAGGGCTGTTTTTGTTGTGCATCTGCACCTTATTGTTGTCAATGTCTACGCATGGGACAGTATGAAACGTAATTTCAATTCCTTTGTATGGCAAGTACAGTTGAAGAAATTGACAAATAAAGTATTCTATTCTATTCTATTCTATTCTATTCTATAACATTTATAGAGTTGGTTATGTGCCCCTTTGGTAGTTACGTGTTTTGATATTTACATGTTATGTTTACATATGCATGTTCAAAGCAGTAATAAGTATGTGTTATATCTACCTAGTTGTTTTCCCTGCATTGATCCGAGTATAGCTTCTGAGAGGCCAGTCAAGTATTCATGAGGGTGGTAAACAGGAAGTGTTGGGTTGTTGTTGCTGTGTGCTGAGAGCAATGAGGCTTCTAAAAAAGTTATCCGTCTCCATCTTGCTGTTTCTAATCATTCAGAGTGATTCCAAACCACATAGCAAACCCTCACGTTACAGGTAATATACAAAATTAAAGTCCACTTCTCTCTTGTTGATCAACTGAAATGTTCCCACTTATTTTAAGATGAAAAAACAATATAACAGAAAAGGAGCTGGAGATCATTATGACCCAAAACCTTATGGTTGCTTCGCTCCATCTGGAGTAAACAAAATAAAACGGGGTGGTACTTTGGAAAGTCTGGTGTCAGGTTGAGGGGACTCCAGTAACCTGGCCTCAACTCCGAAGCAGAGCAGAAAGTCTCAGGAACAACTGCAGAATACATGGGTAGTACCCGAACCATTCAGGCCAAGAAATGTCCTGAGAGAGCAACTATCTTGAAGCTAGTTTACTAGCTGTACTAGCTGTTCAAAGTCTGCTCGCTCTGCCAAATAGCCACTCACTTTCTCAACAAGCAGCAAACTTCAGTGCAGCAGCGTTCAGGTCGACATTCGCTGCTTTGCAGTGTCTAATAGTTCAGCTACAGGAGTCCACTCTCTTTTGCGTAACCTCCTCTGATTGTCTCCCTTTGACTGCTCTGACACAAAAACTTCTAAACTTGTGTCTAGTTCACTTCTACTGGGACAAAACTGCAAGTAACATGTTTATTTTTAGCACCTTTATTTTTTTCAACAAAATAAATAATAAAATTAAATAAATACACTCTTATATGCTTGATATTTTAACCATGAACTTAAAATGTCATCACACAACAAAGCATGTTATTAACTCTCTTTCATTTTGTAGGATTAATGTGTTATGAACTGAATATTTGCAGTTTCCCATTTTCTGTGAGTTTTCTTTTGTTTGTTTGTTTTTTGGCTACAATAAAGAACAACTCCACACAAACAGCTGACAGACCCACAAACTCGTCTGTGTATTATAGATTTATGGGCTCGTTTTTTATTTAATGTCAGTAACATGTTTCAATAAGGTTTGGACAACAAAAGATTGAAAAAAGTAAATTCCATAAAGTCATGTGTCCACTGTGCAGCTGTGTTGATATAATGAGTGAATGATTTGAGCTTTTCACTGCCTGCTGTGTTTCCTCGACTCCTGAGCAAAGATAAAGAGTCAGTTCAGACCTGCAGTTGGTCCTCGTGGTGTTTGAACTTGAATTCAGCCTGATTTGTTTTTCATGTCTTCTCCTCCATCATCAGTTATCAGGAGAGCAGACAGTCAAAGTACAAGAATTCAAACAAACACAGAGATTCTACTTACAGAGCAGACACAGCACAGATGTTTCCTTCATCGTCCTTCTCACTCATTTGAGCTTTTTTTTTCATTTCTGTCTCTGACACCAAGTAAAGCCCGCCCTCTTGCTCTGAGCACCAGCTTTCTATTGGCGCAAGCACAGAGGTGGTCAGTGTGTGTGGACGTCCCCCTCAGAGGCAGATATGAGCACAGGAATCAAACCAGGGACGCTGCTGTTATGGAGCTGAACTGGAACCATTCAGACACTGAGGCCCTCTGAACACATTTTAATTACAGCTGTGCAGAGACACACTGATGACTGACTGGAACACTATGACTCACATTTTACATGAACACCATCCTCACACATGTTCATATGTGGCCACTAGAGGGAGATGTTGGACTTTAAATGCAAACTAACCAGTCATGTTAGATGGTCACTGTGTTGATATGTAGATGTTAATGTAATGATAAGGTTTACCAGCAGGGGGCACTGTATTTAAGAAAGCTCATGAATTCCTCCAGGGGAGCACATAAAAGAAGACTGGTCTGTGGTGTGACATAAGAATGGTGTTAATAAAATGTTTGGGGCAGTAGCTTGCAAAGCATAAGTGGATGCTGTGTTATTTTGAACAAACGCTACGAAGGCAACACATGGTACCAGGAGTAAATGTGAAAGAGTGGAACCGTTCAAAGTTCTGTTTGAGACGGAAGGTTTGAAGCCACCGGAAGGACTGAAACTGGTGGGGAAAGTGAACAGCAACTGGCGGTGTTTTAAGCAGCAGTTTGAGCTGTATATGGCAGCCATGGGACTGGACTCCAAACCAGATGCCAGGAAAATTGCATTGCTGCTCACGGTACCTGGTCCTCAAGCCATTGAAGTCTTCAACACGTTTGAGTTAGAGGAACTTGGTGACACATTCACATTTTACATTAACACCATCCTCACACATGGTTTATATATGTGGCCACTAGAGGGAGATGTTGGACTTTACATACTAACATGGACACAAGCAGATCATCAGTGATGCTGTCATAGTTGGATTAAAAGACATTAAGATAATAACTTTTTATTAAGTATAAACATATTGTATTGAATGAAAAAGTTGTGTTTGATGTCACTGTTGATAAAGATTCCCTTCATTTAAATATGTGTGTATAAGATGGCATATACAATCCAATCATCCATCCATCCATTGTTCAGGGTCGTGGGGGGTGGAGCCTATCCCAACTGTCTTAGGACGAGAGGCAGGGTACACCCTGGACAGGTCTCCAGTCTGTTCCAGGGCTCAAATACAATCTATGTACAGAAACATTTAAGTTGTAAAATACTCTTTGCTAATCATATTACATATTTAAAAGTTACTTGCTTTATGTTACTTTGGCAACTCACAATCTATTTTAAGCCAGTGCTGGTCCAGTTGAAGAAGATGGTGTGAGTTTAAAACATAAGCTTGAATATCAATGTGTGTGAGTGCTGTCCATGGTGCTGATCAACAGCTGGAATATCACAAGCTGAATGGACTCAGGCCCAGACTCTCTATGTTTTTTTTTTTCATTAAAACATATTTACTTAACACTTCTAAGTGTGCTATATACTGAACTTTTGGACTAGCACTATGATATCACTCTAGTATCAATCTAAGATCAATAGCAGCGTTGGCATCAATCATTTCTGCTGTAACTCACTGAGGTGCAACAGGAGCGTCTCTGAGCTGGTTCAGGAGATGAGTCTGTCCAGTCTGAGTCACATGTTCATCAGTTTGTAGTTCATCTCTAAACACTTCAGCTCTTTATGTTAAAGCTCTGAGTGTGACACTGCAAATGTTTCCCAGGTGGAGTAACAATAAATGAACACTCAGTAAGGTTAACAAAATAAAATAAATTTATATTAATTATTACCAAAGACTTTTCAAGATGTTCTGTTTTTATTTGACCACTTTAAATAATAAATTTTTAAAAAGCCATGTCAGCAGCTGCCGGCTGGTTTCAGTGTCACTTACTGTAAAACATCAAAGTAAAATCTCTCTGTCTGAGATGAAGCTTTGCTGCATTATTTAAAGCCGTTGAATAGTTTCTGCTGCTGTGGTTTAATGCTTGTTTTCTTTTCTGCAATGAAAAGATATGTGGGTCGGTTAGCCACGACCAAGTCAGATTTTCCATCAGACGTCTCGGTGAAACCCACAGAACCACACGAGGAAAATAAGTGAGAGCAAAGGTTTATTATTCACGCAGAGAAATTAAATAGTTGCTGAGGGAACAAGAACAAGGTGCTTGAATCATACTTAAAATATAAAAAGTGAAGCTACTGTGTCCATGAAACACATTAACATATTTATATTGTTTTTCACTGCAGCAAAATACATTTAAAACTTACTTAGATAAAATCCTCATATGGTATTTGAATTTTTGAATCATTTTAATCTTAATCTGTGGAAAATCAATATATGGATGTGCTCTGGTCTCAGGTGCTGGGGGGACCAGTTAGAGACCAGCAGGAGGACAGCAGTGGTTGGACTGGTGGACTACTTCAGTAAAGAGTAGATGGCGTCTGGCTCTGGTTTAAAGTCTGAACACAAACAACAACAGGAAAAATGATTACAAGCTTTCTAGTTCTTGGTGACTTTGTTGAAAGATTTAGTCACATTTCTAAATGTCCTGTGATAAACTGGTGTAGCCGACCTCTCACCCTGAACAGCTTCAGCTCCCATGTGAAACAGTGAAGCAGTAACAGTGAGCAGTGGTGAAGCATCTGAGTGAAGCGAGGTGCTTCACAGCCGTGTCAGAGTGAGCAACTAACTGGTCCACAACATTTTGAGCCACTGTGAGGGTGAAAGTGGGCTCACATGTGAGATTATTTAGTGTGACGTTTACGTGATATATTTAAAATACTAGATTTAAGTCTTAAGTCACGTTGATATTTGATTTGATTAACATTGTAGCCTGTACACTGGTCTGAAATCGGTCTCTTTAGGACATGACTAACAGAGTTAATGAACTGGTGAAAATATAACTTTGATTTATGTAATACTAATTAGAAAGGCTTTTTAATTTTTTGTGTATATTATTAAACAGGATTTATTTTCTATATTTTAATATCAGTGAAATTTCAGGAAATGTTTAGTTCCTGAGTTGTCTGGGTCAATCTTTAAAAGTGTGCCTAATATTAAAGTTAGTATTTGACATTAGAACGTTTTGGCATCTACTTTACATCAAACCCAAAACCCCACCTAGTTTGATCAAAACTGGGGTATCAAGCTTTAGACACAGTACAGAGCAGTTAGAGCGCAGCTAAAAAGACTGTGTGAAGATTAACACATGTATCTAACTTTTGTAAATAGCTGAAGCTTTTCATGGTCTTTGCATTTCTCAACACTTCTGCTGAGAAACAACAGCTACCCTAACTAGTTGAAGGTGCACAACCACAGATCTGACACCTTTTTCAGTGCAAACTGATGCTTCACCACAGGGCAAGTTCTCACGATATGAACTCTGTGCTTGGCCAAACCAGAACAGAGAAGTGTCATCAGCTTCAGACTACAGGAAGGAGCTGCTGTGGTTTTACATGCAGAACTTTTTAAGCAGTTAAAAAGATTCATCGTATAACAGTTGTCTCTGTTTAAACTTCATATTAACATTCACTCTTCTAAGAAATGGTGATAGCAGTGTAATTGAATTCAATTCAGTTTACTTTTATATAGCACCAAATCACAACAAGTTGCCTCAGTGAGCTTTATATTCTAAAATAAGGACCCTACAAGAAAAAACACAGAAATCAAATGACTCGATTTGACAAACACTTGGTGACAGCGGGAAGGACAAACTCCCTTTAACAGGAAGAAACCTCCAGCAGAGCCAGGCTCAGGGAGGGGCGGGGCCATCTGCTGAGTGGACAGTGTGAGATGTAGTCTCACCACAGACTGTCTCAGTCTAAAGAAACATCATGGAAAACATTATCTGTTGTACCAGGTGTGTGTGTGTGTGTGTGTGTGTGTGTGTGTCTGTGTGTGTCTGTGTGTGTGTGTGTGTTTTCAGTAGCTCACTGACTGGTTTGTGACAAAGGTGGAGTCAAAATGATTGAACTGTTTCAAAGATGTGTGTGTGCTTGCTCAGAGACTAATTAATTGTCATGATAGTCAGTGTTAACAATGAGATAAGTTGTTATGTCTCAATATTTGTGGAATTTTTTTTATTGTAAATGGTAAATGACCTTTATTTGTATAACGCTTTACACATTCAGTCATCCACACATTCGCACACTGGTGATGGCAGCTACATTGTAGCCACAGCCACCCTGGGGCGCACTGACAGAGGCGAGGCTGCCGGACACTGGCGCCACCGGGCCCTCTGACCACCACCAGTAGGCAACGGGTGAAGTATCTTGCCCAAGGACACAACGACCGAGACTGTCCAAGGGCGTGAACCGGCAACCTTCCGATTACAAGATGAACTCCCAACTCTTGAGCCATAATCGCCTCTTGCATTAAAATATCTTATTAAAGTAACCTGTGCATGAAGGAAAGTCCTTAACCTACTACTACATTATTTAATGTAAATATGAGGACGGGGATTCTGGGTAGAAAAAAAAAAGACAATAGGAGAAAAATATAAAGGTCGAGGTGTTGAGACCCGCACAAACAATTAACCAGTGAACAGTTTAGGAGCTTTGGGCAGGTTTCACAGTTTTGAATATGCAGGTTGTTACTGTACGCTTTGTTGTTCAGGTAAACTCAGTGATGATGATCCGTATTTATTGAATATTATTAGTTTATGTTGCAAAGACAAAAATCTCTGATTGTATACAATAGCTTCAGTCTAACATATATCAATGTTAGCATTACTAAACCTCAGGTCTGCATCTTACACAGCTGACCACCAAATCCTGACTAAAAGGTGATTAGTGGTAATTTTAGCGACAGCTTTTTGCAGTATCTACTTGGGGCTTTGTATCTAATGTCCCCAGAAGCTTACAACCTTCAGCCACTCGTTCTCCTTTAATACCATGTTACACACCTCTCTAAATCCTGTTTGATTTTTGTTTGCATTGTTTTGTTTTGTTATATCAACCTGAGAAATATTAGAAAACTGAAGTTTGAAGTTTTTAAACAGAAGCATTAGATGCTTGTTCATGTATCAACATCTGTAATTCTTGAATTTCTCCACTCAGTAAATCTGTCCTGAACCAGCTGCAGGTTATTTAAAATGCTGTCAGACAGACAGACCCACATCACCACAGTCAGCAGACCAAGAAGAGCAGCTGTACCTCTCATCTGTGGTCTGGTTTTCTTGTCTTTGATGATGATTCGACCATAACTGATGTCTTCTGTTCTCACTGCTGAGTAGATTACTGCTGCATCACTGTCTGCACAACAAAACACACAAAATGTTGACATCACATAATGAAGCAGTAAAGTCAGTTAATTTTGAGTAAGAATATTTTTTGTAAAACTAATAGTAAAAGCAAACTTTGAATAAAATATAGCTTTAAGTTGATTTAATGTAACTATAATTTTTTTCTTTCTAACACCTCTTTCAGAAACACCTGCAGGTGTTTTTTAGTGTTAAAAAGGAAGCTGTACAACAGCAGAGGTGTTAGCTTGTGTTAACCACAGGCAACAAACACAGAGGCCAGCATGCAAAGAACATCACTCAGTAAGCACAGAGTGAGACTTTAAAGACTTTAAACACAAATCTAAAGATGAATAAAATTTGGACAAATGAAACATATCAAATATCAAATAAAAAGATAACAAAGGAAAGGATATTATTTCACGGTTTGACATTGAATCAAAATTTCAAACTTCTCTAAAGAGTTTATTTTAAAATAAGGCGATCGTGGCTCAAGAGTTGGGAGTTCGCCTTGTAATTGGAAGGTTGCCGGTTCGAGCCCCGGCTTGGACAGTCTTGGTCATTGTGTCCTTGGGCAAGACACTTCACCCGTTGCCTGCTGGTGGTGGTCAGAGGGCCCGGTGGCGCCAGTGTCCGGCAGCCTCGCCTCTGACAGTGCGCCCAAGGGTGGCTGTGGCTACAATGTAGCTGCCATCACCAGTGTGTGAATGTGTGTGTGAATGGGTGGATGACTGGATATGTAAAGCGCTATATAAATACAGGCTATTTATCATTTAAAACAATACAGTCGTATGAACACAAGCAAATCTTGCAACCACTAAAACACCTAAATTACCTTTGTTTTGTTTGTTTTGCTGTTGTTGATGATTTGATATTTTCACATCACTGTATGTGATGTCATCTTCTACAGGTTTGTCTTGGTCTAGTAAAAGGATTCAAATTTAGAATTAAATTTAAAATGAAAAAAAAAATAAAGTAAAGAGTCCAAAGAAAACAAATACCTTTCTTAGATGTGTAATATGAAATTAAAATGAAAAGTTATCAAATCATGACAAATGTAACTAGTAATAACTAGTATATACACCACATATTAAATTAGGAAATTTGAGTCTGACCTTCAGGTTTTCTGTGAACACATCGTCTCACCAGCAGAACCAGTAACACCAGTACAACCACAACACAGACTGATCCAGCACATGACAAAAAGGGAAGGAGAAAGGAACCAAGAGTAGAGGTGGATGTAGGTGGAGGTGTGGATGTAGGTTGAGGTGTGGATGTAGGTGGAGGTGTGGTTGTGTTTCTCTCTAAAATAAAGCAAACACAGTCATTAAGTTGTCGTCACATTGTGAATGTTGAAAGCTGCAGAAACACAGACAGGTGAGTGTGTCACCTGTGACAGTGATCCAGCTGGATGGAGACTCTCCATGAGCGCTGATGTCACACTTGTAGAGGCCTTCATCAGACCTGGAAACATGCTGGATGGTCATGTGACCTGTAGGCTGCTTCCTGATGAGGGAGCCATCTTTATAGAAAGCAGCTGGGAGGTTGGAGGGAGTGGTCTTTGTTTTACAGAGCAGAGTGACGTCATCTCCCTCCATCACAGGGAGGACAGGACTCTGCAGGATCACTGATCCACCTCAACACAGAGACAAACTACAGCATTTCATCCATTTACACACAGCTTCATCAACACTAACTCCACACACTCAGCTTACCAGTGACTGTCAGGTTAACCATGTTACTGATGGGACCCTCTCTGGACTCACACCAGTAAACTCCACTGTCATGAGGTGCTGTTACACCAATCTTACAGGAAGAACCAGCTGGTTTTCCCCACCCATCTCCACACTGAGTTCTCTGTTTTTTTGTTGTGTTTCTCCTCAGAGTCCATCCAGCAGAGCTGTCGTCCTCCTCACAGCTCAGAGACACAAAGTCTCCTTTAAAGATCTGAGAGCTGCTGGGACTCACAGTCAGACGAGCTGTGAGGGTTACAATGAAAAATATTTGATTTGTTATACTTTTGTTAAAACTGTTATAATTCTGTGATTAATCCTTCATTTAATAATTTTTTTATATGTGAGCACCATCGTGACTATATGAATCAGGTCACATCCTTGAGCATTTATCAGGTTTAAACTGTGACAGAAGAAGGTTACTGACCTTGGTTTGTTGTGCAGCTCAGCAGTGAGATCAGAACTAAAGAGAAATGACACTCAGGTTGATTTGAGGTGAACATAAAGAACAACTCCACACAAACAGCTGACAAACACACAAACTCATCTCTGATATATCTGCTCATTTTCTATTTAATGCCAGCAACATGTTTCTTTTTTTTTTTTGTCCCGTTTGGATCTATATTCATCAGAATTGTTGTCTTAAGGCCAAGAAAGATGCCAAGCGGATTTATTTTACCAAGTGGATCATCATGGCCTTGCCATATTGGTCCATTTGATTGACCTTTATTATAATTATGAATTTATTTTATTTTCGGTTGCTACAAACGGAACAGCAACATGTTTCAATAAAGTTTGGACAAGAAAACACTTAAAATCTACCCATTTTCATAACCGCTTGTTCAAATTTCATGATACCATCAATGTATTCGCACATTTTGGACTTTTCATGATCCTCTACTCCAGTTTTTATCCAAAAAACAACATTTAAATTAATCATTATGTCCAGTGACTAAAGATTGAGTATTGACACAATAACCACTACTTTTAAATAACCCAGTAAAGTCTTGTGTTGGCTTTCAAGCTGTGTTGATATAACGAGTGAATGATTTGATCTTTTCACTGCCTGCTGTGTTTCCTCGACTCCTGAGTCGAGATAAAGAGTCAGTTCAGACCTGCAGGTGGTCCTCATGGTGTTTTGAACTTGAATTCAGCCTGATATATCTGCTCATTTTCTATTTGATGCCAGCAACATGTTTCAATAAAGTTTGGACAAGAAAACACATAACACATAACTGCTTGTTCAAATTTGTTGATGCCATCAATGTATTCACACATTTTGGACGTCTACTCCAGTTTTTATCCAAAAAACAACATTTAAATTAATGATTATGTGCAGTGACTACAGTTTGGGTAGAGACACAGTGATCACTACTTTTAACTACTCCAGTAAAGTCATGTGTCCACTGTGCAGCTGTGTTGATATAATGAGTGATTGATTTGATCTTTTCACTGCCTGCTGTGTTTCCTCGACTCCTGAGCAAAGATAAAGAGTCAGTTCAGACCTGCAGTTGGTCCTCGTGGTGTTTTGAACTTGAACTCAGCCTGATTTGTTTTTCATGTCTTCTCCTCCATCATCAGTTATCAGGAGAGCAGACAGTCAAAGTACAAGAATTCAAACAAACACAGAGATTCTACTTACAGAGCAGACACAGCACAGATGTTTCCTTCATCGTCCTTCTCACTCATTTGAGCTTTTTTTCATTTCTGTCACTGACACCAAGTAAAGCCCGCCCTCTTCCTCTGAGCACCAGCTTTCTATTGGTTCAAATAGAGTTAGTGGTTAGTGTGTGTGCGTGCGCGCGCATTAGTGGACGCCCTCCTCAGTGAGAGAGGCAGATATGAGCTGAAACACAGGAATCAAACCAGGGACGCTGCTGTTATGGAGCTGAACTGGAACCATTCAGACACTGAGGCCCTCTGAACACATTTTAATTACAGCTGTGCAGAGACACACTGATGACTGACTGGAACACTATGATTCACATTTTACATTAACACCATCCTCACACATGGTTTATATATGGCCACTAGAGGGAGATGTTGGACTTTAAATGCAAACTAACCAGTCATGTCAGATGGTCACCACCACCTTAGCCTATTTCTGCTGGAGGTTACTTCCTGTTAAAAGGAATGTCCTCCTTCTCACTATCGCCAAAGTCCTTGCTCATAGGTGCTCATATGAATATTGGGGGTTTCTCTGTTTTCTATCTGTATTATTGTAGAGTTTTTACCTTACAGTATTAAGTGTCTCAGGGCAAATGTTGCAATTTCACAAAATATTTATAAAAATTAAACATCTGATTTAACAAACAATGACTTACATGTACTTCTAATTTTCAGTATATCCAATAACACTGAGCATTACTGAGCCTTTATATCTGTTCTTCCCTTCTTTTCTTTCTTACATATTTTTCAATTTTGTGTGATGTTTGCTCTCATTATTTTTTATGTCTTTATGTATTACGGGACGCCTCTCATCACTGGATGATTGTAGGAGACATATGTTAATTTGTGAGAGCCACATTTCAGTTCCACTTCACCATCCGGACCAAGGGTCTTCAGCATACCAACGAGAGCCCGAATCTTTCAAAAGCCTCCACATCCCCACGAAGAATGTCCGGTGCATCCATAACACCAGCAATCTTCCTGAGGGCTAACTGGTGGGGTGACCAAACTTCTCTGATTGGGCTGCCATGGTGTCAGTATAGGGGGATGGAGAATTGAGGTATGGATCAGCTATGAGGCGGGCTTCATCTAGTTTCAAATGATCCATCAGTATCTGAAACTCGAAAAGCTCTGTCCCATCTGGTGGCAGCAGATTATCAAGTGTGATCTTTAACTGGGCAAACTCACTTGGGTCCTTCTTAATGAGATCAGGAATACTTGGAGTTGGACCCCTGTATGTTTTCTCTTGTGCCATTACATGTGGTGGCTGGTAGGCTGGGGATGGATGAGGTTTATATTGCAATGCTGGTGTGATAGGTCTTGGTACCTCTGCAACAGGCTGCTGGTTCCAGATGTTGGTATGAGCTTGACTCTGGGAACTGCGATAAGCCCTAGCAGCAAACTGCTCTTGCAAAGAAGGCTTCAGATGTGGCTGAATGATAGGAGGATGTTCAAACTGAAAGGAAGGCGCACTGTTGGGGAATGGCGGGGTTGGCCAACTAGCTGTCAGTGTCCGCTCCTTTAACAGCTGTAGTTCACCCATCATCCCATCCAATGTATCAATCATTGTAGTATCCTTTGGTGGAGTACTCTGAGCTGTTGGTGGGCAAAAGTATGGCCTTTGGTATTCTTGTTGAACACGGATGTCCTGCCTATTGTCATACTGCGGCCATGGACTCATTTGTGCATCTATTTTAAGTGTATGGGAACTAACTGTGGGAACACTGATGGGCTGCATACGTTGGGAGGAAGACAGAGGGGGTACCTGCATTGGGGTGGTCTTTGGTCCCATTGCTGTGACAGGTAACCACCTCTGTCTGGTTCACATGGTTGGCCATAAGGCTGAGGTCTGCCATTCCCACCAAGTTCACCTCATAGTCTGCAAGTTAGGGAGGAGGTTGTACTTGGTGCCTTGGGCGAGTTGATTCTGAGGCATCTTCACTGGAGAAGAAACTAGGCTGCATCTTTAGGATCCAAGGAAAGCACCTCCGGCTCGAAGGACCAATGTTAATTTGGGTTTAACACAGGACTGGATAGGCGTTGGCTGAATAGCAGTGGTGTTCACCTTGGGGTGTCGGTCAGAGCACACAGGACGTACAGATAAAGGTTATACCGTCTTTACTGTGATTCCTTAGCTTAACAGCAAAGGACAGCAACACAGTAATGCAAACGCAGGCTTACAGAATGGTGAGGGGTGTGTGGGTGTGGTCTTTGAACAGAACATATACAGAATACTGAATGTAATAAACATCTAAGTCATGAATTATGATTCATTAGCTTTCTTCGAATCTAACCAGAACTACAAATGGGAATTCCTATATGAACATTTACATGCACAAGTTTCATACATTACTCCCAAACCCTTACAGCACATGACATTGATTGCCAATACACCCAACAACAATATATCACAAAACACCAAATGGTTTTAGCTTACAGGTAACAAGTATGTAGTATAACAACTAGCATCAGTAGCATGAACTAGCTACACAGCGAACATATGTTAGCTCAAACTGAAACCGGGAACATATGCCCAATAGTGCAACTATGCTCTCTCGCCAGAAGGGGGCTCCCCCACACAGCTGACAGCCTTTCCAACAACACGTTAGTGATCTACTCTAGCGCTCGTGAACGTTTTCTTAGTGTTAACCTGTGACTTTGTGTAACCAATCTTTCCTGTTGTCACAGGCTGGGTCTCCGACCCAGCACTCTGAGTTTTCTTTGTATTTTTTGATATGTTATTAGTTTGTGTTATTTCCTATCTGCCTTTAGTTTAGGCAGTTATTGTTCCTGGGTTTTCTATGTTTTGGGGTTTTGTATTTATTCATCACGTATTAGGTCTGTTAAGTTGTGTTGTCATGTTTAGTTTTAGTATTTCCTGTTTTATTTTGACGATGTCATGTGTTCTTTGTTCATTGTATTTAGCTTTCCTCTCCTGGTCCTGTCATTAGGTTTATGTCTGTCAGCTGTTCCCCCATGTGTCCCCACTTCCCCTGATCACCTCATGTCTGTATTTAAGCCTTTTGTTTTCTTCATGCCATTGTCGGTTTGTCTGTTTATCTCACCAGAGTTACAGTTATAGTCATAGTCTTAGCCTGTTTACCTCACCTCAGTCATAGTTCTAGTTTTCGTCTGTTATTTCCACGTTAGTCATAGTCTTAGCCTGTTTATTTCCACCTCAGTCATAGTTATAGTTTTTTGGTCTTAGTACCTTTAGTGTTTTGTTTCTTAGTGTTTTGCCAGTTTAGTGTTTTGTTTCTTAGTGTTTTGCCAGTTTGTTTTGGTTTCCTGGTTTAACCCTGCCGTCAAAGGAGATGCTGCAGGCCCAGGAACTGTCGAGTCAGGAAATGGCTTCCAGCATCCACCAGTCACGACAACTCCACAATCAGTCATCTCCATTGCTGCCTCCGGAACCTGAGTGTGTTCATGTCGGTTCGCTGAGATTCGCCACAGCGTCACCACCTCTCAGCTCACCAGTTTCCACGCCCTCATCACAGTCTCGCCATACTCCTGTCACAGTTCAGCGCGAGGAAGCGCCGGACACTATAGACTTGGACGACGACGAGCGCCAGTCTATATTCTGCGCTCTCTTGGAGGAGGAGCTCCGGTGGAAGCCATGGCTCATTCCGGAGCACGAGCCCTCTTTCCGGGGAACTCGACTGGCTCTCGGGGGACCTCGGAGTTACCAGGGACTTCCACCCATCGCTCCGCCGTCTTCCACTCCTAAGAAAAAGCGGCGTGTGCGCCACCGATGCTCCGTATCACAAACGCAAGTGAGTGATTACATTTTGGCTCCTCATGTTTTCTCTCAGGAAGTTGTTGAAATTGACACTACTTTTCCGGTTAATGAGCCCAGCTATACAGAGACTGTTTGCCCTGGAAAAGCTAGCCATCAGGCTCAGCTAAGCTGCTGTGGGACTGCTATCCAGGCCGGTTTGGAGCCGGAGGTACAGCTGGTGCAGCCAATTTCAGTGTCAGCCGGAGGGCCCGGGGAGCCCGTCCGGCCTCATGTTTCGTCTGCTGGAGGTTCAGGAGAACCCAGCCAGCTTCATGCTTCATTTGCTGGGGGTTCAGGAGAACCCAGCCAGCTTCATGTTCTGTCTGCTGGAGGTTCAGGAGAACCCAGCCAGCTTCAAGTTTCGTCTGCTGGGGGTTCGGGTGAACCCAGCCGGCTTCAAGTTTCGTCTGCTGGAGGGTCCGAGGAGCCCGTCCAGCCTCATGCCACGTCTGCTGGAGGGCCCGAGGAGCCCTTCCGGCCTCATGCCACGTCTGCTGGGGGGCCCGAGGAGCCCTTCCGGCCTCATGCCACGTCTGCTGGGGGGCCCGAGGAGCCCTTCCGGCCTCATGCCACGTCTGCTGGAGGGCCCGAGGAGCCCTTCCGGCCTCATGCCACGTCTGCTGGGGGGCCCGAGGAGCCCTTCCGGCCTCATGCCACGTCAGCTGGGGGGCCCGAGCCGCCCGTCCAGCCTCAAGCCACGTCAGCTGGGGGGCCCGAGCCGCCCGTCCAGCCACCTTCAGGTTCAGCTTCTGTTTCGCCTGTTCCAGCCTCAGCCACGTCTGCTCCGCCTGGTCCAGCTTCAGCCTGTGCTTCGCCTGGTCCAGCTTCAGCCTGTGCTTCGCCTGGTCCAGCTTCAGCCTGTGCTTCGTCTGCTGCGGCCTCCGTGTCTTCAGCCTCGTCTGCTGCGGCCTCCG
The DNA here is from genome assembly GCF_057382185.1 of Mchenga conophoros. Lineage (NCBI taxonomy): Eukaryota > Metazoa > Chordata > Actinopteri > Cichliformes > Cichlidae > Mchenga > Mchenga conophoros. The sequence goes on from NC_140528.1 coordinate 40,182,132, forward strand.
TGTCTTCAGCCTCGTCTGCTGCGGCCTCCGTGTCTTCAGCCTCGTCTGCTGCGGCCTCCGTGTCTTCAGCCTCGTCTTGTCCGGCTTTCGTGTCTTCATCTTCGCCTGGTCCGGCTTTCGTGTCTTCATCTTCGCCTGGTCCGGCTTTCGTGTCTTCATCTTCGCCTGGTCCGGCTTTCGTGTCTTCATCTTCGCCTGGTCCGGCTTCCGTGTCTTCATCTTCTCTGGCTGGCTGGAGCAGCATCTAATAACCAACTCGCAAAATAAAGGAAAATAAAAACAAAACAACAAACACAAAAACACCAGACATTTGCACCGATGTTTTTTCAAAACTCTATACGCGAAAAGTGAGCGCGAGAGCCCTGCTTGCGCCTGCTTGCTGCTGAAGTCAAAGTAAACTTTATTGGTATCTCCGCTACACAAGGTGCTACAGTTACAGCAGTAAACAAACAATAAATATAAGAAGAGTAAGAAAATAAATATACACTTTTTGTAACAGAGTTAGAAAATAGCTTAATGAATTTCCTCAAAATTGATGTGCTTTGTGAATCAAAACATTATTGTTAGTTGTCTTTATAGATCACCTGGTTCGAGTCTAGAAGTATTCACTGATTGGATTGAAAAAATATTTTCAGCTGTAAGTAATAAAATATTATTCATCTGTGGAGATTTCAATATCGATTTGATAAATCCAAACAATCACAAAACCACCGAGGATTATATTAATAGGATGATTGGTATGAGTTTATATCCCACAATTTTAAGACCAAGTCGTATAACATCTCATAGTGCTACCCTTATTGATAACATCTTTACAAATAATTTAGAGTTAATAATTGCTAGCGGACTAATGGTATGTGATATAACTGATCACCTGCCAATATTTATAGTGTATGACGTTAAGAGTGTATGTAAGAAAGTACCTCTGAAATATATCTACAAACGAGTAAGAACAGAAAATGCAATTAATCTCCTTTATCAGGACTTGATGAATCAGGATTGGAATGCAGTGTATGCTGGAGATGATGTGGATAGAGCTTTTGAAATATTTTTGGATATCTTCAACTGCCTGTATGATAAAAACTGCCCAGTCGGGCAATTCAGTATCAACAATAAATCTATTAAATGCCCGTGGTTAACAAAAGGACTACACAAGGCCTGTAAGAAGAAAAATTCTTTATATAGACAATTCACTAAGTTAAGAACTGAAGAAGCAGAGTATAGATATAAAAAATATAAAAATAAACTAACGGAAATATTAAGAACTAGTAAGAAATTATACTATACTAAATTAATACATAAAAATAAAAACAACACTAAAGAGATATGGGGAATACTTAACGCTATTATTAAAGGTAACACAAAAATGTGCTCATATCCAGATTATTTCACTAATAATAACAGTGACAATTACAATCTAAATGAGATGGTGGAGTGCTTTAACAGCTTTTTTGTAAATGTGGGACCGGAGCTGGCTACAACAATTCCAAAAAGTAATTGCAGCGAAATGTCATTGATAGAAATAAATTCAAAGACCATGTTCTTGTCGGGAGTTACTGAATTAGATATTTTAGATGTAGTTAACAACTGTAAGAACAAGACCTCTACTGATTGTTTTGGTATAGATATGACATTAGTGAAACGAATCATACATAGCATTGCCAGACCTCTAGCTTATATATGTAATTTATCATTTCAAACGGGGAAATGCCCAAAGAAAATGAAAATAGCTAAAGTTATACCCATATATAAAAGTGGAAACAAACACATCTTCACTAACTATCGACCAGTGTCCCTGCTCCCTCAGTTTTCTAAAATATTAGAAAAACTTTATAATAATAGACTAGGTAAATTTATTGACAAACATAAACTAATTAATGAAAGTCAGTACGGATTTAGGACAGGAAGGTCAACTTCAATGGCTATCATTGATGCAATAGAAGAGATAACCAACAGTCTGGATAGAAAAAGACATGCAGCAGGGATATTTATTGACTTGAAGAAAGCATTTGATACGATTAATCATTGCAGATTATTTAAAAAAATTAGACAGATATGGTATTAGGGGAGTGGCTTTGAAATGGATCCAAAGTTATTTGACTGAGAGACAGCAGTATGTGAAGATGGGCGAGTTTGAATCGGGGTATTTGGGCATTAGCTGTGGAGTGCCACAAGGATCAGTTCTGGGACCAACTCTATTTAACCTTTATATAAACGACATATTTAATGTATCAAAGTTATTAAAATTAGTCATATTTGCTGACGACACCAATATTTTTTATTCTAACGAAGACCTAGTACTTAACATTAACAATGAGTTAAGGAAATTAAAAATATGGATGGATGTTAACAAATTATCTATAAATTTGAGCAAAACTAAGGTAATGTTCTTTGGGAATTACAATGTAAATGTAGATACTGCAATAAAAATAGATGGTGTAGTCATAGATGTAGTATCAGAAATAAAATTCTTGGGAGTAATGATTGATAGCAAAGTATGCTGGAAATCACACATCAGACATATACAAAATAAAGTGTCCAAAAGTATCTCAATCATAAATAGAGCCAAGTTCTTCTTAAACTGCCATGCAATGTATTTGTTATACTGTGCACTAGTCCTACCATACTTGACTTATTGTGTAGAGGTGTGGGGCAATAATTACAAAAGTTCTTTGCATCACCTGGTTATACTACAAAAATGTGCTATAAGAATAATGTATAAGGTAGGATATTATAGTCACACTAATATTTTGTTTTTGCAGTCAAAACTATTAAAATTGATTGACTTAGCTGAATTCTCGACTGCTCAACTCCTATATAAGGCAAATAAGGGTATACTGCCAGAAAATATCCAAAAGCTCTTTATACATAAAGAAGGAGGTTACAATTTGAGGGGATGTAGTAACTTTAAAAGGCAGATAGTTAGAACTACCAGGAAAAGTTTGTGCGTGTCTGTGTGTGGAGTGAAACTTTGGAACAGATTGGATGTGGAGCTCAAGCAATGTCCAAATATCCATCTGTTTAAATCGAGGTACAAAAAATGTATATTGTCAAGGTACAAAGAGGAATCGCGTGTGTGATTGTTTATCCATGATAGTAAATAATAATATATTCTTTGTATGATTTTTTTTCTCTTTCTTTTTTCTTTGTTTATATATAGAATGTTAACAACAAATACTTATATAAACAATTATCTTGTAGAGTTGAAATGGACACTGTTGATATTGTCTTACGCTGTTGTTATTACTGCTATCTCCATTATTAGGAAACAGTAGACCAGAATTAATTCTTAAAGTAAAATTGATGAAGTTACTACTATATAATGGAAGCAAAATTCATTGATATTTTCATAGCTACAATATAAATAATATATGGAGAGGATTTAATGACCATGATGGTGATGACTGTGATACTCAACGGTGGTAACAAAGACTGTATTATTGATGCCAAATATTTACACTATATGTTGTAATTATGACAATGTGATAATTTTATAATTGTAATTGTATGTCACAAATATTTAAATGTAACTACAAAATTACTACGCAACTACAAAATTTAAAACTCAGATAAGATTGCAGGGGTGGGAGTTAAAAAGCTTGTCTTCATCCCACTCCTTTTCGAGCTAAACTTGTTTTTTTTTGTGTGTGTGTAATTGTACATTACAATAATTTTATTAATTGGTTGCTCGAATAAAGACATTCATTCATTCATTCGGGTTTCCGGTACGGATCGGGTAGTGACTGTCACTACCCGATCCGTACCGGAAACCCGATCGGTACCCCGCATGCGCGAAAGGTTTCTACTTCCGGTCGTAGCGTTTTACGATAGTTAAAGGTCAGAGTATCTGTTAAGATGTTAAGAATAACAAGTATATCTTAAAATGTTTGCAATAATGAAGCATTTCAGTACAATGTAGACAAAAACAAAAAATAAAAAGATAGTTACGGATCAGGACTCCCCGATCCTTACTGCGCATGTGTAAAGTCTGACCGTACAAATCGAGTCTACCCGATCCGTACCGCGCATGTGCAGATGTTTTCTTCTTTTTCTGTTCGTTTAATGGCAGTGTACTCCCCAGTGTACGAGGATACCGCCACCTGCTGACCGAGCGAATAAACCCTATTATAAACTGAATTAGCGTCATTACAAACGTGTGTTAAATTTGATTTAGCGATAGTCGAGTGTGTTTATGCTTGTCTGTGAGGAGAGGATTGTTGGAATAGTGATGATGATGTGCGCTATCACTGTCAATTGTCAGTAAACACTTCATCTGGCTGATGAATCTACACGTGAGATATTACAAAGTCTGCATTATTAACTCTGTAATTAGGCGCCATTCTCCTTATTTTACGGCGCTGTTGCTCAATCGGGGGACGCTCTCTGTTGAGGAGAAAAGCATGAATTTCTTTGTATACGGATTATCCATTGTTTAAATGTCCCGGGCAGTCGAAAAGGAGGCAGAGCTGTTGAGAAATGCTAGGAGCTAACTGGGCGCTAACTGTATCATTCAAATATATTGAATGTCGCAATGTTGGCAAAGAGAGGAAGTGACGTAAGATTTGCGCATGCGGGGTACCGATCGGGTTTCCGGTACGGATCGGGTAGTGACAGTGACACTCCTCGCAGCGCAGGTTTGCTGCTGCTAAAACTAAACAGAGCTCCCTGAAAGGCACAGCCAATCACATTGGCCATATTTGTCACATGACGTAGGACTCCAGTAGAGGACGTAATTTAACTCTTTCTGCTCCACTGGGTGAATGAGACGCTGACAGATCGATTTTTTTTTCTTTCTATCGGGTTTGTTTTTCTTTACTCGAAGAGATCAAATTATTGGTGGGGACACGTCCCTTCCGTCCATGCCAAATCTACGCCCTTGTCCCAAACCAAGGATCACCACAACATAACCTAATAGACCTACACCTTAGTTCACAGATTCACTTTGTCTAGGGTTTATTTCTGGGATTTCGCACAACCCAGGATTCAAATCATGAATACATAATGAGCTTGGATTTACAACATTATGAATGAAATGTGCTACACAATAAGACTAAAAACATGACTAAGGTCAACAATGACTCAAATGAGATTAAACAATGCTGCTGTATGTCCACCAGGACAGACTGGACAGTATAGATGTAAAACAAATACGCCAGCAGTTTACCTCAGTTAACGAGAGGAGCAGGCATGTGTGTGGCTGCTTCACATTGAGTTGTTGTGTGGGACACCAGTGGTTCATGTCTGTTGCTGTAACAGTAGTTCATGTATAGTGTTGAAATCTCCCAATTCTTTGAATCTTTGGGCTGAAGGAAGGACAATACTCGGTGTATAAATGCTCAATCAACAATCATTTATTTCCATACAATTCAACACTTATGAGCATTAGAACCATCATGATGGGAGAGATGCCTGCAGAGGGTCAGCAGCATGTCTCAAAATGGTGACGGGTTACACAGCTTTTTATACTCTCTAGTGGCCCCCACCTGGTCGTAAAAGCCCAAACATTCACATTCTTTCACTCACGGCGCCTAAATTATGACCTCGGCTCTCTGTCTTTCTGTGTGAAGTAGGAAGGGGGGGTAAGGAATGTGGTTTTATCTCTTTCTCCACAGACATCAAGTCTTCTGCTTACAACCTTCTTCATATGATTCAGCAGTAAAACATGTCAAGAAACAATGTAATACATTCAACAGTGTTGAGTAATACAGGTCAATCCAATAGATCTAATGATTTTCACACTCTTTTAAGTCAGAAGTATAATGCAAACTAAAACTACATACTGATCACACACTCTATGTTAAAGGGTATAATATGATCTACAGCAGTATCATACTTCAACTATTTTGATTACATATATAAGGTAACATATGATAACAGAATAATCTAATAATTCCCCCTTTGATCTCTTTTCTTCAAAGAGATCACTTACAACATGCACTCCAGCATTGCCAGGTCCAGTTCTTCTTGGTCCTGAGGCCCTCTGTCCCCCTTTAACGGGTGGACCATATGTGAGATGACCTCTGTGTTCACGCAGTTCAGATGCAAGCAAAGTTAGATTTACAACCATAACAGCAGTTACAGATGACACTCCCATCATTCCCCATTTTCCCACAGCTTTATTTTGGTGCTCCAGTTTTCCACCCCCTTGATGCCACCTAATACCTTTCAAATGTACTTAGACTAGAACCTCTGTCTAAGGAGCTTTTAACCTTTATTTTTTATTGCTGCAGCTACCAGTGTCTTCCAGTTGGGTGATTCTCAGCTTCTTTCTTCGACCTCCGGGGTTAGACCACCCTTTAGTCGTTGCAGAGTTCTGGGGATTATTCTGCCCCGATTTCAAACAAAGATCTGTGTGTTTTGGGGTCACCGCCGTGTCCCCCTTTTTGCCAAGAGCCTCTCGAACCTCGTTGGTATGGTGTTCCTGGTTCTCGCCAACCCCTTCATGGTTATTGCTGTGTTAGTGGGATCCATCTTCTCCAGGAGCCCAACCGTCATGACACTTGACCCCAGTTGCTGTCTCGGCAGTCCCTACATCTGTCTCTGCTGTGAAGGGTCCTCATATCTCCGGGTCCCCGTCTGGTGTCTGCTCCTTTCTCTGCAAGAGACAGAAAACCAAAACACCTCTCTCCCTAGCCTTGATAATCTAATATTGTTATCCATTGTTCTTCTAATGATTCAAATTTGGTTCAAAATATTATGTTCAGGACTTATTCTAATCATAATCTATGTGTGTGTAAAAGTAATCAAAATTAATGAACCATCTAAGTCTAACACATTATAAGCCTAAGTTTTACCATAACTAAATTATTAAACACAAAAATAAACTCATAGAAATTTTCATATCACCATTGTTAGATGTTCAAACTCAACTTCCACTTCCAGAAAAGGTTAGTGACATCATATGTCAAAAAGCATCAGAAATTCTCCTCTTCAGTCTCTCTTATCGTCCTGCTCCTGCAAAAATAAAACAAAACAAAGCGAAGCATCCACCCTTCTAATGCCGGCTGGGTGAATTGTTTGTTGGCATTTACTAATCCTAAAGTTAGTACAGTCATTGTCTCAGTCTCAAGTCAGTCAAAACTTTTAGTCGTCAGTCCATCCCAGTCCATTCACATGCATTCGTTCACACACATTCATACCAGATGTTGCTGATAATGGAGTCTCACGCGCAACCTATTCGAGCATCCATCACCAGCAAGATGACGTCATCATTTTAAAGGAAAACAATTCCTTGTTGTTTTTTGGGCCGGATTGACTCGGTGCAATCCTTTTAGATCAGTGTTCCCTATAAGTGAATTTCTCCCAAGCCAATTACAATCATGGAGAAGCACACTTTGCAACTGTTTACAGTAATAATATTTTATAGCGCTTTAAATCTCAATCTTTCAGGCCTGGTTTAAAGAGCTGATTGTTAAATCATGAACTCACAAAATATCACCATATCACCATATCACCACCGGTGGATCACACCTCTCAGATGTTTTTTCCTCAGTGCACTGTAACAAAAACGAAAACAGACGTAACCAACAAAACACTAATAACAATAACACAAACTAGGGCCCGTTGCAGACATGTCCAAGCATAAAACTATCCCTCTATCGCTTACGAGAAAGAACACAAGCCAAAGCTCACTGATAAAATCAAGCTAGCGCTAAACAAAACCAAACAATCAACCAGAAATTTACAGGAACTTTTTGCTTCCTGCCGGGACAATATTGTGTGGGAATGAGAACCTCAGGTGCCGTAACACCTTTCGTTCCTCCTTGAATTAAAACTCAATCACAGAAAATGCCGTACTCCAACCTAAAACTTACACTTTTAATTCATCATCTTCACTCTGTGCCACTGTTCCTCATCAGGGCTGTGTGAAGCACAGCAAAGAATTCGGTCAAGGCCTTGAGCCATAAACAGACATCATGCACAGACATTGTTTTCATAACCAAACTGTTTTAAACCTTATTAACTCTACATAAATGCCCTCTAGGTGACATATAACACATTCTAAGTAATCAATGGTAATCAATGGCTCCTCATAAAAATTATGTATTGGGATGTTTGTGTGCAGCATTTTGCATAACAGCATAAGCAAAGCATTCTTCATTGCATGAGCATGTGTGTGTGTGTGCGTGTGGATCACTCTTCATTGCACAAGCGTGTGCATGTGTATGTGTGTGCATCACTTCTCAGTGAATCAGCCAATGTGTGTGTGGGGGTGTGTGTGTGTGTGTGTGTGTGTGTGTGTTTGTGTTCATCACTTTCCTGTTCTGGTGTTCTGGGTAAACCACGGCCTGAAGCGTGCCCTGGGGTCCTGCCCTCCTCCTTGTTGGTTTGCGACCATTGCTGTTGCTGCTGCTCAAAGTTCCGTCCGTCCTGGTTCTGACCCCAATTGGGGCAGTCCTTTCTCCAGTGTCGATGTTCACCGCAGGTGAAACCTGCATCTTCTTCTGTGTTTTTGTCCATTCTGAGGTGCCTTCTGACCTCAGTTACTCCTCCTTTCTCGGTCACGCCCTTTTCGCCGCCCGATCATCCGTGTTGGTCCATCACTGTCCTGCACAGTGTGAATGCAAAGTTATCAAGGTCAGCATTCTTTCGCTCGGCCTTACTTTTCATTCGGGCTTGGCGGGCGTCTCGTCACAGCTCTGTCAGCTGAAGCTGTCTGAGAATTTTCCTCCGTGTAGTGAAACGGGCCTTAGGTTTAGTGTTCTCCGTCTCTGCTGCATGAGATCACATTCCTGCAGCACTGTCGACATTTTCAGGTCGTTGTTGTGGGTCCAGCTGTTGCAGCATTTGGTCAGGGTCACGTATGGGGGAGAGCAGGAGTCCAGTCAGCCTCGGCTTTCAGGGCCGGCAAAGCAGCCTGTAATTAAACATAAAGAGAAAAAACAAAAACAAAACAAAACAAACAAAAAAACAAAAACAAACGAACAGGAAAATGATGTTGTGTTGGCTGTGTTATTCAGACGGGGAAACAACGGGGCCAGGCCCTGTGTCAGCCTTCTCTCCCCCTTTTTTCTTTTTTTTTTTTTTTGTTTTTTCTCACCATATAATCCACTCATGACCCACCAAGCTGACAGGACAACACAGGTACATATTAAAATTCTTAAGATCATGTTTAAAAGCCCAAAAATGAATTTTCTTTCATTCAGTAATCACTTTTATTAATCAATCAACAGAAAACATGTCACAATTTGAGTCTTTTGACCACTAAATTTGTTGTGTCTTCCCTGGTTGGTTAGACCAGTGTTTCTTTTTTTTTGTTAAATTGTTGTCCTGCAACCCAGAGAGTTTCTTTGTCAGTAATGTATAGACTTCATCATTTAAGTATGTTAATTTTTCTTTAACCTTGCTGGAAAATCTTCACATGTTCATGAGTGTAAGCTGTTTCTTCATTGCGTGTGCATTTGTAGGCAAGCAGGTTAATTTTAACTTTTTCTCAAACTAGGCGTTACCTTAAAAGGAGCCTTTCTCTCACATTTCTCTGCTTGTGTGTGTTTTTGTTTCACCTTTTGTTGTGATGCTCCGGACGCCTTTCCCAACCTCCACAAGTTCGTCGGCCCCAATTTTACGAGTTAAAAACTTCCCTTAATTCCTCCTCTAATTCTCTCCTCGCTGCTGTCTGTTTCACAGCTGCTGATTCGTGCTGGGTGTGGTTCCCATTACCTATAATTTTGCTTCGGTCGCTGTGCTTGTGGGGGCAGTTGGTCCAGGTCCGCAGCTTCCTGTATTGACACACTAAGAGATTTATTTAATTTCATTTTCATCACCGTTAAACAGATAAGCAGGCAACACGCCTACCTTGACAGCGTAAACTGCACGCCGGTCTCCCAACACATTCCTCTCTCTACTCCTCCACAATTCTCCACTACACACCTCTTACTATCTCTCCTTTTTATTTTTATTACACCACAGAGTAATACACCCAATTATGCCCGTCTATCTCTATGTGGCTCCAAATTCCCTCTTTATTTTAATTTCACACTCGTCAGGGGACAGGCACACAACAATTTCAACCACTGAAACGAGGAATACAACCTTTTTATATTTCATCTATGATAGAACTCAACCTTAGATGTAAAAGCATTTTCTTGTTCTATTCCGGAATAAATGTGAACCCATGATTACACTGCGGTTCCAGTGTTATTCTGGGGCTCTGCGGGAGTCCTCAGTTCCCAAGTTGCCACCTTGGCATCCAGACGCCGCTGGTCCTGGCCGCGCGTCCACGACCAGGAGGGTCGCCACACCTTGAACAAAATTTCCACAGGTACACTAGGCGTCAACCTTAGATCTTAAAGCATCTTCTTCGCACTAATGCCCTCCTATTCAAACACATCAATCGTCACTGTCACTGTATTCACACTTCACACTCACAAAAAACACTCAGAGCGCGCCTCACTCACACTCAAAGCAGCACCCAGAGCGCGCCTTGCAGCTTCGCACACACTTCACCCACAGTGAGACACACAGAAAGCGCTCTTCATCAGCAGAAACTTGCACAGAAACCTCTGAGCTCAACTGTTAGATTCTTCTGAAGCACAACAACCAAAGATCAAAATACCCTTTTCTCTGCGCTTATGGCCGCCACAACGGGGCAAAATCGCATCATAAAAGTGATGCCTGCGTCCCCTGAAGTTATTACTGATACCATAAACCAGGTTTTGCTCTATGTACTTCTTGGCAAGTAAAATTTTACTTTGTTTTATGGCCGCAGCCCTTACTCGACAGACACCATAAACCACCGTCAAACCTCTATTCAATGTACTGAAACCAGCACCAACCACTACTGCACTTCCCGGCCGCACCACCGGAACACGCCCGTATCATAAACCAAAACCTACGGACGTGTTGCGCTCTCGCGTTGCCAGCGTTCAACTGCACCGTAAGCCAGCATCTGCTTTACCTTAAATCAACTTCTATTTCATAGCCGGCAAAGAGCCAGGACGTCACTGACACCATAAACAAAATAAACAAACCTCGACTTCAATGTACTGGACTTATGGCTGCGTCTCCAGAAGAAATTCTAATGTATTATTGCTACAGAAGCCAGTTTAAGACAAAATTAAATGTGGAAGGTAAAGTGGGCTGCAACTAGCTCAACGTAGTATGTTATTAGTTTCTCGGTAGAAGCAGTTTATTTAACACACTGGAATTTAGCCTCAACTTTTGTTGTTAGTATCTTGCGCCAAAAACCAGACACCGACAAATTTAATGTGAAAATACGTGTAACTCAGTGAACAGATTAATTTGGAAAGCCCAATATGCACATTTGGTATAATACAACAGGCTGTGCTTACCTTTTTGTTTTTGGACCGGTCCTCTGTTCACCTCACCTCACGATCTCACCAAAGGCCAAATCTGCACCTCCTCAGCACACCAAAGATCCGGGTCACAGTCACACGGCACCAAGTTGTTGAAATTTCCCAATTCTTTGAATCTTTGGGCTGAAGGAAGGACAGTACTCGGTGTATAAATGCTCAATCAACAATCATTTATTTCCATATAATTCAACACTTATGAGCATTAGAACCATCATGATGGGAGAGATGCCTGCAGAGGGTCACAGCAAGTCTCAAAATGGTGACGGGTTACACAGCTTTTTATACTCTCTAGTGGCCCCCACCTGGTCGTAAAAGCCCAAACATTCACATTCTTTCACTCACGGCGCCTAAATTATGACCTCGGCTCTCTGTCTTTCTGTGTGAAGTAGGAAGGGGGGGTAAGGAATGTGGTTTTATCTCTTTCTCCACAGACATCAAGTCTTCTGCTTACAACCTTCTTCATATGATTCAGCAGTAAAACATGTCAAGAAACAATGTAATACATTCAACAGTGTTGAGTAATACAGGTCAATCCAATAGATCTAATGATTTTCACACTCTTTTAAGTCAGAAGTATAATGCAAACTAAAACTACATACTGATCACACACTCTATGTTAAAGGGTATAATATGATCTACAGCAATATCATAATTCAACTATTTTGATTACATATATAAGGTAACATATGATAACAGAATAATATCACAATAGAATAAAAAGTCCCAGCTCACTGAGTTGATCGAGGCAGTAGTGCCTAAAATGTTGCATAATTTTGCTGAGAGATCTTTTACTTTGTGGTCATCTTAGACGAGTAGCTTCAGCACCTTTTTGACAATATTTGCTGTTTGTGTGACACACTACTAAAAATATAAAAAGCATACAGTACTTGGTTGAGACGTAACATTTCAACAACAAAAGTATAGATACCCCCCCCCCCCCACCCCCAAATGGTTTGTTCCAGCTCGCCTCTCCCCTACTGTGAGACGCAGCGGAGCTGCGGTGTGAGTGCCTGGCTGAAAATGGGACATGTTGGCTGCATTTAACCTGCAGTTACTCTTTATATAGTTAGGTAGGAGTCGGACCATGTTTCATTTTAGCTGAAAAACATTACACCAGGTAACCTGCAGTGTTGAAAACGTGTTTTCTGATAATGTTTGCTACCCTACAATCACTGCGGTCAAGTGAGCACTCACTTACGAAGTCGCAGTCAAGCTAGCCGCCCCGCCAGCCGCACCGAAAATGTGGTTGCACTACTCTTACGTATATTACGGTATGGGTGAAGACCGGCTTAGAAACGCAGTGTTTTGTGTCCTGACACTATTTTACTTCACAATCCACTCCCATTTTTAGTGTATCTACACTCTGCACCCTGTGATCCACAGCCCAAATTACTGTATGATTCAGAGAAAATTAACAATAAAATTTACCCAATTTACTCAACTGTACTTTTAATGTCCTCATCTTTGACCTCAGATTACAGGAAAACTGTAAGAGGTGACGCAGATATTTCACTGGATTATGACTCTGGGTGACCCCCACTCTGCATGCTGTGATCCACAGCCAAAATTACTGTACGTATTTTGAGAAAATTCATAGCAAAATCTTCCCATTGTGCTTTACTGTACTCCACATATTCTCATCTTTGAGCTCAGATTACAGAAAAACTGTAAGAGGTGACGCAGATATTTCACTGGATTCTGAATCTAGGCCATCTCCACTCTTCACCCTGTGATCCACAGCCAAAATTACTGTACGGATTTTGAGAAAATTCATAGTAAACTTTGCACAATTTACTGTACTATACTCTATATATTCTCATCTTTGAGCTCAGATTACAGGAAAACTATAAGAGGTGACGCAGATATCTCACTGGATTCTGACTCTAGGCTGTCGCCACTCTTCACCCTGTGATCCACAGCCAAAATTACTGGACGGATTTTGAGAAAATTGATAGTAAACTTTGCACAATTTACTGTACTATACTCTATATATTCTCATCTTTGAGCTCAGATTACAGGAAAACTGTAAGAGGTGACGCAGATATTTCACTGGATTATGACTCTAGGTGACCCCCACTCTGCACCCTGTGATCCACAGCCAAAATTACTGTACGGTTTTTGAGAAAATTCATAGTAAACTTTGCACAATTTACTCTACTGTACTTTTAATATCCTCGTCTTTAACCTCAGATTACAGGAAAACTGTAAGAGGTGACGCAGATATTTCACTGGATTATGACTCTGGGTGACCCCCACTCTGCACCCTGTGATCCACAGCCAAAATTACTGGACGGATTTTGAGAAAATTCATAGTAAACTTTGCACAATTTACTGTACTATACTCTATATATTCTCATCTTTGAGCTCAGATTACAGGAAAACTGTAAGAGGTGACGCAGATATTTCACTGGATTATGACTCTAGGTGACCCCCACTCTGCACCCTGTGATCCACAGCCAAAATTACTGTACGGTTTTTGAGAAAATTCATAGTAAACTTTGCACAATTTACTCTACTGTACTTTTAATATCCTCGTCTTTAACCTCAGATTACAGGAAAACTGTAAGAGGTGACGCAGATATTTCACTGGATTATGACTCTGGGTGACCCCCACTCTGCACCCTGTGATCCACAGCCAAAATTACTGGACGGATTTTGAGAAAATTCATAGTAAACTTTGCACAATTTACTGTACTATACTCTATATATTCTCATCTTTGAGCTTAGATTACAGGAAAACTGTAAGAGGTGACGCAGATATTTCACTGGATTCTGAATCTAGGCCATCTCCACTCTGCACCCTGTGATCCACAGCAAAAATTACTGTACGGTTTTTGAGAAAATTGATAGTAAACTTTGCACAATTTACTCTACTGTACTTTTAATATTCTCATCTTTGACCTCAGATTACAGGAAAACTATAAGAGGTGACACAGATATCTCACTGGATTATGACTCTGGGTGACCCCCACTCTGCACCCTGTGATCCACAGCCAAAATTACTGTACGGATTTCTGATAAAATTAAATTCCATTACCAAACAAAATGAGTTCATTGAAGTATTTGCTTAACTACAAGAAATGTCTTTCCACACACAATTTAAATTTTTCAAAATGTCATTCACACACCACCTCAAGTATCAACTTCAGTTTTAGACATTATTTATTCAGTGCTTAATCACAACAATAGTCAACTTAAGGCACTTACATAATAAGTTAAACCTTACAATAATACATACAGAGAAAAACCCAACAATCATATGACCCCCTATGAGCAACAGTGGGAAGGAAAAACTCCCTTTTAACAGGAAGAAACCTCCGGCAGAACCAGGCTCAGGGAGGGGCAGCCATCTGCCTCAATCGGTCAGGGTGAGAAATTACATTTCTCAGATTACTGATTTCTCATATTACTACTACACAGTTTAGATACACTCAACAAAAATATAAACGCAACACCTTTGTTACTGCTCCCATTCCCCGTGGGATGAACGTAGAGACCTAAAATTCATTCCAGATACACAATATAACCATCCCTCCCAAACAGTGGTCACAAATCAGTCCAAATGTGTGGTAGTGGGCACATCTGCCATATTGAGATAATCCATCCCACCTCACAGGTGTGCCACATCAGGATGCGGATCTGACATCATGAGTAGTGCACAGGTGTACCTCAGACTGCCCACAACAAAACAAAGCGAAACTTTATTAGCAACAAACACAAATTGAATATAAAAAATACATAACAAAAAGGTACATACCCAGCTCAGAAATTATGTATAA
Organism: Mchenga conophoros; assembly: GCF_057382185.1. Lineage (NCBI taxonomy): Eukaryota > Metazoa > Chordata > Actinopteri > Cichliformes > Cichlidae > Mchenga > Mchenga conophoros. Next base: position 40,197,226 of record NC_140528.1, read on the forward strand.
TTATACTGTAACAGCTGATCAATACATGAGAAGAACTTTGTGTGGTTCAAACTTCACAGAACAAGTTTGATCATACCAGTAGCTGCTCAGCCTGACGATGAAACACATTCAATGATTCTGATACTGTACCATACAAGAGGCTGAATTCATGAATACTAGGGTTATTTAGTTTAACTTATTTATATATAAGTGAAAGTTGAGCTTTTTGGACAGGTGAGTCAAAGTGAAGGTATTCACTTTGACTCACCTGTCCTGTGAAAAAAAAAATATTTTTTTTTTTACTTATTTGAAGATTTCCTTGCTTTTCTTTAAACACAAACAAACTGTTCCACATACAAACAAGATGTAAATGAAAAGAATGCAAGATGTTACTCTGAGATGATCAGCTAACTTGGACAGATTTGATGCTCTTCGACCTCAACTTGTGTTCTTCTTGGTTTTATAATCACTTTTTTTACTTTCTTGAGGGAAAAGTGAAAATATTGAGGGAACTGATGCTAACTCCTCTGTTATTTAAGCCCAAGCACAGCTTATTTATCAAACCATCGTCCATCCTGTGAAATATCGTTGGAAACATGCACATCTTCTGATTTTCTACTTGGATGTTATAGTTTTAGTTTCTTTAGTCACACATTATCCTTCCGCTTGTTTTAGCAATGCAGGCTTCTCTGAGTCTGTGTGAATTGCTGAGCCATTTTCAACAGGTTTCAGTTTATCACGAGACTGGTATGAATGCTGACTGTGTTTTCGTCGTTTGTTGTAGATCAAAAAACCAACAACACCAGTAAAAAGAAGCAGAGCAGCTACTGTCAGACCGACGATCAGTCCAACAGATCCATCCTCTGTGTCTCCTCCTGTCTGACCTGCAGGTGAGAAACAGGTGTGAGGTGTCAGCTGTCAGGTAGGTGATGAGTGAAGAACAGAACAGAATCCATTTCCTCTTCAAACTGCTGTCAGACATTATCTACTGCACTCTGATCACATCACTCAGACCAGCTGCTTTCTACAAAGTCTCATCAACAACATCTTTAGAAACAAACATCAACAACCAGGAAGCAGCTTCACCTCTGATCACACACACACTCAGCTCTACTCACTCACCTGGAGGATCAACAACACTCAGTGTGATGATGCTGATGGGGTCACCATCCAAAATAGCTCTTTTTCTACGGTTTGTTCCTGTCTTGACACGACACTCGTATGTTCCATTATCATTAATCGTCACATTCTTCAGAATCAAAGACACGTCTCCAGCCCTCATCTGTCTGTCCTGCAGATCCACCCGGTTCTTAAAAGATGGATGCTGGTTGTCTGAATCAAAGAGCTCATCTCTATAAAAAAGCACATATTCATCTCTCAGGTCAGCTCTGTTCCACTCCACCGCACTGATGATGTTGTTGTTTGGAGCTCGACATGTCAGAGTGACGTCCTGTCCAGACTCAGCTGTGATGTTTTTCTGGTCTGAAAGAGGAAACAACACAGAGCAGAGAGGTTATATTACACATTGTTCACACTGAGAGTTGCTGTGTTCAGTGATACTGAACAAAATGAGAGCTGTTATCATCGAGAGGATGAGGAGAAGATAAAGGTGCTGCTGAGCTACAGTAAGTGAAATCTAAGAGGAGGAAAAAACTGTTTGTTCCAGCTATCATTAAAGTGAAAAATGCTGCAAGCACATTTAGTGCCACTGCACACCCACCCTCAGCAGATCTAACTTTAATTCTATTCCTGCTCAAGCCAAAATGTTTTTTTCTGTTTTTGTGTTTTTTCTCTCCTTTTTATAGTTGGGAGCATTTTTCAAAAAGCCAGAATCTCCTATTTCCATAGCACAGGGTTAGATTTACTTATCACCTTCAGTAGAAACCTCAGAGGGTTAAAGCAGTGCTGTTTGTAACAACCAAAGAGTTCATTGTGTATAACAGCAGCTGTTTTATAAATATATTATATCTCAAAGATATTAAAGGAAATCTTTTAAAACACATCAGATCGCAGTGAGGAAATAAACAAAGCTGACATCTACACTGATATGCTTTGGGTAAAGTGTTAAGAACAAAATGATGGGAAGTTATTAACTTACAGGGGGCTGAAGTTAAAAAAAGACCCCCAAAATTAATTGTATGAACTCAAAATGGTTCTCAGTAGTTTGTATGACCTCCACATGTTTGTATCGATCTCTGACAACATCGGGGGATGCTTCTAATGATTGTGTCCTGGTGAAATCCTTTCTTTGTTATAGGTCAGGGGATGAAGCTTGTCGTCTAATTGGAAGGTTGTTGGTTCGATCCCTGGCTGTTCTAGTGTGCATGCAAATGTGAATGGGTGAATGAGGCATGTTGTATAAATACTCCTCAGAGTAGAAAGGCACTAAACAAGAAACACTCGATTTACCATATCCAACACTGAGCTCCTGCAAAGTCAGAGAGTGAAACAATGTCCTAGAGCTGTTCTGTTGGATTAAGCAGGAAGGGGTGGGGCCAGTATAAATTCTTTCTTCCTCCTCCAGCAGCTGCCTGCATGCTCTCACCACCGCATTGTTGTGCACCAGGACAAACCAAGGACCCACTGCACCAGTGTAGGGTCTGACAGTGAGTCCAATAATTCCTCTTGATACCTAACGACAGTCAGGGTGCTGCTGACTAACCTGCAGAGGTCTGTGCATCCGTCAGTGGATATGATCTCCATGACCATCACTCACACACCACCAAACCAGCAATGCTGAACAATAAATAACATTCTCTACAGATTCTGCAGACCTTTTTACATCTGTCTCATGTGCACTGACAGGGGCACAGTGTCAGAGCTGCAAATTAACACAATGCAGCTAAAACTGATTGACAAACCTTGTTACTTAACTAACCAGATCAAAATCACAGATGTTTCACTGACCACAGATCGATAGAAACACACATGCTGATAATAAGTGAACATAATGTGTGAGAGAAAGCAGCCTCTCATTATAAGACACTGAGTCTCTGCATGCTGCCTTTATGGAGCTACAGCTGTTTGTATACACTGAACAAAAAGCTTTGTAGCTGTATACTGATTCCTGACACTACAACACATCACACTGACACACACACTGTGTAAATCTCCCTGCTCTGATTAAGCCTTGTGACGTCTAAACACAATAGCCAAGCACGCCCAAAGGAGCTTTATGCCAGTGGTCAGCAGCACTCTGCATCTGGTCTCTTAATGGAGCGGTCACAGTGTCACAGTTGTAATAAAGGTTTTTGTGATTGAGTTGCATGTTAATAAATCTGTAAATGTTATATGTTTGCCAGTTTAAGTATCATGATGCTGGTTATAACTGGTTGCAAATGTTAAGATTAAATATCTCTTTAATTGATTATTTATAGAACTCCTGATATTACATCACTAAGATTGCTTTTGTGGTTTATTTTAATAGCATCAAGCTGTAAAAACAATCAGTTAAATGGCTGTTCTACTCTATAGCTGTTGGAAGTTTTGCCATAGTTGTGCGCTACTATTGGAAAACTTGCAAACCTCACAAAATGGAGGCAAATTTATGGTCTACAGTGCCCTCTTGTGGACAGATTGTGAAATATTGCTTGTGCAGCATATACTACCCCAGCAGAAGTTCATATTATTGTCCATCCAATAATATTTCATTCAATATTCAATATTTATTTTTTCCAGGAGCCCACACTCACACGCTATAACATAATGTGTTCAGTCTTGGGTGGATTAAGACTGGATTAAAACAGTGTTTAACGTGTCTCTGGGACTTTTTGAAGACAATTACCCAAATTCTTAGGTAGCTGCAGTCTGTCTTACAGAAGACTTGTAAACACCAGCGTTTCAATGCAGTTTTCAGAAATGGTCCTTAAAGCATCGTAAAAACGCATTGTTTTCTTTCTGTTTTGGCCTCCTGTCCACACTGAGACGGCGTTTTTGCTGATGTAAAACACAGCATTTTCAAAACGCTCTCGAAAACGCATACATTTTAAAGCTGTGCTTTCGCTTCACAGTGTGGACAGTAAAAACTGAGACTTTCTAAAACGATGACGCATTTTAGTCATATGATGCAGTCATGTGACCGATTCAACCAAGATGGCGGAGGTTATCGTCCCTTGCTTGCTCTCAATTTTGACAGCCCTATTAAAGATTAATATCAGTTTGTAAATGCTCCAGATAGCTTTTCTTCAAATTCTTTAATTCTCACTCGCTTTTGCAATTTTGTAATTTTGCGTTACTCTCAGCAACAACTCCACCTCATTGTTAGTCCATTTAACAAAACTCTGTACTTTTCTTCAACATCCTACCGCGACGTTTCAAAGAGCCGGAAAGTACTGGAACGTAAGCATTTTTGGCCATTTCAATATGGACACACACTCTGTGAACATGACTGAAAACTCTAGTGTGGACGCGGACGCCTTTTTCAAATCTATCCAGGCTAGTGTGGCACAGTCATTTTTGAAAACGGAGATTTTCCGGGTTTTTTGTTGTTTTTTTAAGATCCCGCGCCAAAAATGAAGGAAAACGCTGCCAGGAACGTGCCAAAGCAACAGTTGGCGATATATTCCTAACCGTGTAGTAATGTTGGCCAATCAGAAGTCTAGAAGCCTCGGTGGGAAAGAGTAAACAAAGATGGTGCATAGAAGCAGAACTGAGTCCTATGTGTGGAGGGACAGTAACTTCATGTGTATATGTAAACATTTAAACACTGCAGAGAGTAAAATTAACACTAACAGTATTTTCTGTAAGTCCGCCCTTGTAACATCAGAAAAGCCGCACACCTTTGACGCTGCGCTTTCTCTGTTTTCCCCGTCCACACATGAACGCAAAATCTGCGTTTTCAAAAATCTCCGTGTACGTGTGGACGTAGCCTTAAACTCACCTAACCTCCCTCGTCATTGTCCTGTAATCAGCACAATAAGGCAAACATCTCCACTGAGACCAATTAATGCAGTGACACCTATAGCCTGGGGAAAACCGCTAGATATCCTGTAGTCCAGATGATAGATGGGAGTGGCTGGATGCATGTTGGTAGACAAGAAACCAGAAGATGAAAGAGTTTGAAGGCTGATCTAATTTAAGTGGAAATGGACTAAATGGTCAAATTGATTTCATATCCACAGAGTGCTCACCTGTCCTACCCTTCATGCCACAAAGCTGCATTTTAGCCACATTACAGTTGTCTCCCTCAACTAGCGTGCAGTTACCTTGTTGTGGTTCACAGTCCAACAACAGCTACAAGGGATTCACCTACACATATATCAGGCTTAGCATGCAGCACAACAAGAACAGGTGGACTCCTCTGTATCAACTATATTAACTGCATCTGAAGCTGTGCCTTTACAGCCGTCTGCATCTACAATTCCTGTGGTCTTTACTCATCTTTTACTAGTGCAGCCTCTTCCTCCTGCTTCACCGCAGCCTCCAGCTACTGTTATGATGCCGCAAGATGCCAATCTATAGAACGTATGTGGATAAGTGTCGCCACTCAAACAATATCGCTTCATAATCGCTGATAAGGAGACGAAGTCAAAAGCCAAGACTTATAGTGAACTTTTCAGATGTTGACAGTCTACTCCACTGTCATATCCACCTGTTCATTCTCCTGCACCATCACATCTACAGCACTCCTACCCAGCACCCTTTTCTGCAACTCCTTGCCTTCTCTCATCTAACAAGTATGATGGAGATGATAATTGCTTCATCATATGTGAGCCAAACTCCTGCAGTCAGAGGATTTAGGTCGGTTCTATCCTGCAGTGTTCCAACAAGTCTTCACACACTAAGCCGGTTTTATTGTCCCACAAACCTGTCCATCCACTTTTTGGTTGAGGAGGGTAACCCACCTGACTGTACGGCATTGGAAGCCAGATGACGTAGGCCATTTCTGAATGTTCATTGGTTGGCAGGTGAAAAGAGCAGGAAGTGATAGCAGAGTTTACAAAGAACAAGAGAACCTAAAAAACTTCAAAGATCAAAAACTAAAGCACGAAAAGCACAGACAGTGACTGTAGCGATACTTGTCTTTGTTTTTAACACTCGGGAGCTTTTGGTATGTTAGCCTTCGCTCTGCTCCCCGGCTGGCTGGCAGACCACAAACAACACGAGCAACAGACGCCACAGACCGAATAAAGCACAGAATCTGTGCACTGCCATCATTTTAACCACAGATCTCACTTTAGTCAGAAGGACAGTCCCCACAGTGGTACAGATAGCAAACATGCTAACTCTACGATAAAACAAGTAGACCCCACCCAGCCTCGTGATGCATTCACGGACACAAACAAATGGAATCGACATGAAACTAATTATTTGTGAAGTATTGGCACCACGTAAACGACAAAGATACCATTTTTTCCTTTTTTATCTCAGAGGGGAAAATTTTGGTTTATTAACCTCACCTGCCGAGACAAACACGAAGATGGCAAAGAACAGCAAAGTGGAGCAGAGTGACGCAGTTACAGACATTTCCGTGTTCTTCTTTCGGATGATCGGACAAGTTTGTTCTAAATGTTCTAGTCTGATGATATTTTCTGCGAATAACAGACTATGACTTTAAAAAGTAACTACAGGAGATTCAATTTAAAGTTTAAGCAAGACAAAGATTATTTGAGCTTCAGCCGATCGTTTCAACTTCAAACTTGCGTTCAGTTCTCTTAAGGTAGTCGCATTTAAGTGACGTCAGGTTCGCTGAGCTATACGAACAATAAGTGAGTCATAAGAAAAGAGGTGAAAACTAAAACAGCTCTGAGTGTTTCTTGAATGATCTCCGTAACCACTCTCATCCATAAACAATCAGCTCCATGCTAGAGACCAAAGGACTTTAAAATCGTTCCACTGTACAACAATGTAAATATATAAAAATGAAGCCCTCAAACACTTTCCTGATTGGCGTCCTGTCTAACTTCTTAATAAGGACTAGAAAGTTTCTACCCAAATATTTGCTCATACAATTAAGGTAGCTTTAGCTTTCGTAACTGATGAGACACAAACAGAGGAATTGGTATATCTCTGATCATATAAGAATAGTATTAGACCTTATTGATTATTTACTTCTCATTTGATTTCTACAAGACTTTTGATTCCATCCACAAAAAAAAAAAAACCATTCTGCACTTGATAGGTTTAGCTTTGGGGCGTTTCTTCTATAACACTATCAAGAAATGTACACAAATGTGAATTGCTTTACAAAACTGAAGTCTTTATTTTCTAAAGCATTAGATTCCACTAAATGTGAACAAAACTTTTAAAGACTCCATCAACCATGAAACTGTGAAAATAACTCAGTTTCTTAAATAAAATCTGCACTGTTTATTTACGATGCAATTAGTTCTTTGTAAAATGTCAAAATGTTAGTAATTATTTTTATTTTTATCTTAACCTTGTTTCTATCTTACTTCACTATATTGTGAAATTATAAAGAACACCATTATGAATCCCTTCCCAATATTCTAAATGTTATTTATAATGTCCATCCATCCATCCATCCATTCATCCATCCATACATTTTCTTCCGCTTATCCGGGGCCGGGTCGTGGGGGCAGCAGCCCAAGCAGAGAAGCCCAGACCTCCCTCTCCCCAGCCACTCTACCCTGAGTCCCTTGTGAATGGCCGAATTTCTCAACCTATCTCTAAGGGAGAGGTCAGCCACCCTTTGGAGGAAGCTAATTTCCGCCGCTTATATTCGCGATCTCGTTCTTTCGGTCACTACCCACAGTGCTGGACCATGGCCTCAGATTTGGAGGTGCTGATTCTCATTCCCACCGCTCTTACGTTCATATCAAAGTTTGTGTTTGTGTTTTGGGTTGTTTTTATGTTGTTGTTTTAAAATGTGCGCGTTCGCTTGAGTTCAATACGGTATTTTCGTCAAATGCGCATGTGTGTGAGATGAAAATACTGCAAAGTTTCCCAGTAGGAGCAAGTTCGCCCTTAAAATGGCAGGAAAAAAATGCACAGCAAAAAGAAAATATGAAGATGAACACAGGACGTTTTTAACAGAGTGGGAGAGTTTATATTTTTTTGTTGAACGCAATGGTAAGCCATTCTGCCTAATATGTCAGACATCATTAGCGCATTTCAAAGCTTCAAATCTTCAGTGCCACTTCAGCTCACTCCATGCTAACATCGACCAGGAATTTCCAAAAGGGACTGAACTTCGCAAACACGAGTTGGCCACTTTGAAAAGTCAGGCAGAAAAGCAGATACAGTTTTTCCAAAAATTAAAGAAGCAGTCAGAGACCATAACGCTCGCATCCTATCAGCTGGCTTGGAACATTGCACGGGCTAAAAAGCCATACAATGAAGGGGAGTTCGTTAAAAAATGCCTCAGTGACGTTGTTGAAATCTTGTCTCCTGAAAACGACAAATTAAAACGCATGGTATCAGACGTCCAACTGTCCCGCCACACTGTTGAACACAGAATATCGGACATTAACACGGCTATTGAATCACAGTTGCACTCTGACCTTCAAGCATGTGAGTATTTTAGTGTCGCATTGAATGAGAGTTGTGATATACAAGACAAGCCTCAGTTGGCAATATTTGCACGGTCTGTGTCAAACGATTGTGTGATCAAAGAAGAACTCCTGGATATTGTGCCATAAAAGACAGAACCCGTGGCATAGATGTGAAAGAAACCATGATGGCTGCATTTGGAAAAGCAAATCTACCCATAACGAAATTAACTGCAATAGCCACGGATGGAGCACCAGCAATGATGGGATCTGTGAACGGGCTTGTGGGGCTGTGCAAAGCTGACCAAACTATTCCTGACTTTTGGAATTTCCACTGCATCATCCACATGGAGCAACTCGTGTCTAAATCATTGAATTTAGATAACGTCATGAAGCCTGTGATGGAAATTGTCAACTATATCCGCACACATGCGCTTAACCACAGGCAATTCAAGAATCTCACCGCTGAGCTGGACCAAGGGCTTCCAGGTGACCTGCCGCTGCACTGCACTGTGAGGTGGCTGTCAAAAGGCCAGGTACTCTCTCGCTTCTTTGAGCTTTTGGATGCCGTGAAACTGTTTATGGAAAAGAAGGACAAGGACTATCCCGAGCTCTCGGACCTCAAGTGGATTATGGATCTGGCCTTTTTGGTTGACATGCTGTGTCACTTGGACAGACTGAACCTGACCCTGCAGGGTAAGTTAAAAATGCTGCCTGACCTGGTGCAAAGTGTGTTTGCGTTTGTCAACAAACTGAAGCTGTTCAAGACACATATTCAAAAGGGAGATTTAACGCATTTTCCCACTCTGCTAAAAGCCAGCGGGCAAGTCGCCAGCGCTGCCCTGAGTAAGCAAAGAGCCAGATATGCAACGCTGATTGAAAACTTGCACGAAAGCTTCGTGACCCGATTCCATGATCTACAATTGAAAAGGCCACAGATTACGTTCCTCGTCGACCCATTTAATGCAGAGACCGGTTGTTTGAAAGTCCCGCTAGTCACAGATGAAGCTGCGGCTGAGTTGGAGATGATAGATCTTTGTGAAGAGGACCAATTGAAACCTGCTTTAAGGGAAGGGACCATTGAGTTCTGGAAAAGTGTGCCAATGGAAAAACGGGCTGCGCTCAAGATACTGTCAGTGTTTGGGTCAACATACGTCTGCGAGTCTGTGTTTTCTACCCTAAAACATGTGAAATCAAAGCATCGATCTGTTCTGACTGACACTCATGTGAAAGAATTGCATATATTTTCTTGACAGCTGTTTTACACAGAAATGATCTGTGACATCATTGTCCACAGCTACATCTTAGTGACCATATTTCCATGCCGCCTGTGTCCATGGCTCTCTGCCTTCACTGGTGGTCACCTGTTGAGTCTCTGGAGGGGTCTGCCTCCTTCATCAATATAAGTCACTGAAGGGTTGTAAGGACCACTTTGGTCCCGCAGCCAGGCCAACAAAAGCATTCTGTCAGAGTTCTTATTGTATTGGCCTCCTTGCTGGCGTCTGACTAAGCCTCCTGAACTACCCTATCATCACCATCAATGCCGGTCTGTAGACAAGTTGTTTCTGCTGCTAATCAGATGGTCAGCACTCATAGTTTCTCAATCTATACTGTTGGCCTCCTGGCTATCCACCTCAGTAGCTTAATCTCCATCACTGGCCTCCTGGATGCCCCCCCTGAGATACTCAGGCTCGCAGGGTTTTTAGTATTTTGGATTCTGTTCACCCTTCCTCAGTTCAGAGTTTTCTGGACTTCTTGATTTTATTTTTGGATTATTCTGGATTATTCACATTTCAATTTAATTTTCAGTTTAATTTAAAATTTAAATTCTGTTTATCTTGATTTTAAGGAACTCGTGTTTACTGTATGTTTTATGGTTATGCAGCTCTTTTAGTTTTTTCTACCAATGTTGCTGTGTTTCTTCACAGGGATATGGAGTTGGTATCCATTTTAAAAGAAGATCTGAGAGTAATGGAGGAACTTAACACCCATCAACAAGCCATTAATGGCACTTGAATAAACAAGAGTACAGACCTACAGCCAAGAACAGGTCATCCAGGGGACCTGACACACCCCCACCTATTGGTTGGAGATAGACAGAATTGGCTGAGAATCCACCACTCTCCGTGGTCACAGGCAACCAGCTCACCCCTGGTGACAGCAGTTTCAGAGAGCAGCACATCCCCACCTATGGCAACTATGAGGGACAGTAAAACTTTTCCCTAAACCCACTGTCAGAATCTTCCTGACAAGGCATCATGAAAGTGCCACATTATGCCACAAGAATGCCTGAAGTGCCATTACCTCTGGCAAGTAACAGTGACACTGGGGGTACATACCACATCTGTCTCTGCACTCTGAAAGAAGAGATCCTTCTTTGGACATGTGGCATTTGTTCGATTAGGGAGAGGTGAAAGTTTTGGGAGTGTCAGTGACGAGAGAGAGAAAGAAAGAGATCGAACAGCTAGTTTATGGTTCGGTAAGGACATGTCACTTCAGAGTCATCAAGACTTTACAAAGACTTCGGTTCAAGTTCTAGTGGCTAAAGTTTTGCCAAGACTTAGAGGACTGTGTTCTCTGCTTGCACTGTCCAGAAGGGACTGTCACAATGCTCCTATGCCTCCTTGGAACAGGATCAGGTGGAATGACTTGGGTGGGCATACTTGGCTTATTCCCCTTACCACTGACCAATGGAAAAGCTATGACCTTGTCACCATGAAGAGCAAGGTGGGAAATAGCTGCACAGAAGCGACACTGTGTTCCCCGAGTCACAGACCAGGTAATAGGTTTAACAATGTCCATCAATGTCCACCTTTCTTGTGCCATTTGTGTTGCATTCAAGTGATGTGGTAAAATTTTGGCCATGTTGCTATAAGATGGTGGCACTTGATTTTGCTGGAAAATCAAGTCATACCACATCGGGTCGTGTCGAGCCAATCTGAGTCGGTACTAATGGAAAAAGCGCTTGAGTGCACTGTTTGGAAAGTTTGGATATGACCTCTGTAGCCCAATAAGACCTGGTACTCGGGCTTCTCCCTGAGACAGAGTTGTCCAGTGAACCCAGATTGGACTACCTCCATAATCTCTGAGGACAGTTATGGGAGTTACACGAGATGACAGACAGGCCGTCTTTGATCCAGGCTCCTGGCTGAATTGAGTTATGATACACGCTGCAGGAGAGAAGGCCATGCATCGAGACAGCAGGTGTGAGTCTACTGCCCAGAGAACAAGAATGGCCTTTCTCCCAAACTGATGAGTCAGTGGGTTGAACAATGCACTGTGCAGACTGTCAGGCATGGTTTACAGAGTGCAGATGGTCAATTGGAATAGGGTGGATGAGCTCTGATCATCTTGCACCCTACCAGCCCTCGATGCCATCTGAGGGGGAGTCAGGGCCCTGGCTCCAACTCCAGACTGTGAGCACAACTTTCAAGATGTCTGAGGCTGAAATGACTTTGTTGTGGACAAGTGGGTTGTTTGGCACAGCTAACCACCTAGGTGGGAAGAAAACTTTGTTTTGATTCTAAGGAAAGTGTGTTTATTGTATATGTTATGGTTATGTTGCTCTTTTAGGTTGATCTTGCCAATTTTGCTTTGTTGTTTTGACTTAAAGTTGTTTTTGTGGTGGAGCTGTTACACCACTGAAGTAATATGCAGGTTCGTTGACCTTCTTTGAAGCACTTTGTTAGTGTGTCTGTAAATGTTGACCAAAGAGCTCCCCCTAGTGTGTTATTGGGGTAGTGCAACCTGAAGTAGTTTCTCACGTCAAAATTAATTGCTTTGGGATTCCTCAGCTCCGTTTGTTTTAAATAACTACACTTAATTAAGTGACAAAATGTGTTTATTGGTCCTCACTGCAAAATAATATAAAAATTGAAACTAGTAACTTAATGATCTAATTAATCACTGAATCCTCAGCAGCTTTGTCTGAGTGGAAAAGGGTGTGTGTGTGTTTGCATTGTGGTATTGTTGTATTTTTGCATTATCCCTATTAAACTGGTTCAGCAGTAAGAAAACTGTGTGAATGAGATTTCCTGCTTTGTGTAAAGTTTGATAAACTCTAAAATTAAGGGCTACTACAACATGGAGCTTCTTCTTTTTCTTCTTCAGTGTTGGTTCATCTGTCTGTTCAATGTTTGTTATTAGAGCTAACATAGCTCCGGTTAGCTTAGACTGACTAGACTGACCGACTAATAGATCCAAACAGTAAAATTTTAAATTTAATGTACTTTGGGTGTTTTTTTTCTCTTGAGGGTTTGATTTTATGTGAGTTTATAAGAAAGTTATTTAATTTTCAATCTTTACTTATTTTTTTTAAATTCATCTGAAGAGAAAAAAACAAAGATTGTTTAATTCTAGTTTCATTTATTATTTCATTTATTTTTTCTGTTTGTTTTCTCCTCATGTGCAGTGACAAAAAGAAAGAAAGGAGAAATATGATGAAACTGAGCAGAAGAGAAGTGGAGTAAAGTGTGACCAAGAGGAATCATTAAATGTTAACTTCCTGTCTTTTTGCTGGCAGTCAGTTAACACTAAAAATGAAACTGTTATAGTGTCAGTGGCTGCTGTTTCATAAATTTTACTTTGAGCCAGTGCTTAAATACATGTGTAGCTTATACTTTATAAGATAAGCATAAGAAATCTATACTTTTTTTTTTCAAAAGTTAAACTTCTTGAAATGTATTATATTGAGGTAACACTGCTACCATGAGGCTGGACTGAAACACTACGTTGAATTATTCGAGCTGAACTATTAAAAATATTCTAAAACTGAAAATATGTTTGTGTACTATACACTATGGAGTAAAATATATATATTACCACATAGAGGACATTTAGTGAGGAAACACAAGCAGGACAACCAACCACATGTAAAACATGAGAAGCAGCAAATAGTCCAGGAAGAAAGAGAGGCAGACAGATTATGTGACTCCTGCCAGCACTTCTCCTAAATCACATGACTGTAATCAGATTGACATGATCTTCCTCTTTATACTGTGTCAGTCTGACAGTTTTTGGTTCTTCAGATGATAAAGCATATTGAATCCATTTAATATGATGGGTTTTTTTTCAGTCAACAGTAAATATCATGCTTCACACTAACTCCGCATGACATTCATCTGTAACCAGTAAAGTGAAGCTTTAATCCTGGTCCAGATGGGTTAACATTAACAATCTGTTAATCTACTGAAGCCCACAGACTTCAGTCAACCTGTCAGATTATCTAAAAAACTGAAAGACGTCATTTTAAACACTTACTGTTGTTCTGAAGGATCTCTGAAGCCCTCCAACACTCTTCTGATCATCAGGGTGGGAAAAAATAGGATTTACATGAATCAATCCATCCATTTTCTTCTGTTTATATGGGGGCAGCAGCCTAAGTAGAGAAGCCCAGTCCTCCCTCTCCCTGCTGACAAAAGATATAATCTCTCCAGCGTGTCCTGGGTCTGCTGTCATTCCAGTGAGATATCCAAAGAACATCTCACCCAGGACGTGTCCAAGACGAATCCTAGTCAGATGCCCAAACCACCTCATCTGGCTCCTTTCGATGTGGAGGAGCAGCATCTCTATTCTGAGCCTCTCCTGGATGACTCAACTCCTCACCCCATCTCTAAGCGACAGATCTGGTTTACAAAAGTAAATGTTTCCAACTAAAACTGTAAAGATGACCTGTAACAAGTTTCCTCTGTACCAAACTGACTGAGCTGACCAGTAAACTGCTGTTTTAAACAGACACACCCAGATCTGAGATCTTGCCACAGAGAAACCACTGTACGCTCAGAGATTTGATTAACAAATTTCAAAAATGCAAACTAAGGTGTGACCATAACAGGAAGTGGACTTGTTTCACTGACACAGGTAGATGTGGAGACAACTTCCCACTGCACTCTGTGAATTTACATCAACTTGTTCTAATGAATAACAATAAAACCCCATGTTAACATGCTTAGGCTCACATAAAATATGCACTATTTATATTTAATTGTACACACACAACTCAAAAACCTCATATGAGAATTAAGGTCTCTGTTGGGTAGTATTTACTTTTATGGGAGCAAAATTATATATTTTTATATATTCCTTAGTTTTCTTTGTTCTGGTTAAATGTACAGAAATTTGTAGTGCAACAAGACTCAGATAAGAGCAGCATGAGAGATGTTTACTTTGATTAGACGAACAGTATTTAGGAGGAGGTAATAGATAATAGGTATTGATAACTGGAGACGAACAACTTAAGCATATTATATATAATATTATATTAAAGCATGTGTCGAACTAATGTTATCTTATAACACTATGAGCCAGGATAATTTGATAAATATGAATGTAAACAATTTATTCAAAGTTTTAAAGATAAAATAATTTTTAGGAAAAATTTGTCCTCATTTGACCTTAAAGAAAAGGTCAGAGGTCCAAAGTAACATGATTTATATGGAATCCCAGATATTATTCCCTACAAGCTGGTACACGTCAATACAAACAAATGTTTACGTTTTATTGAACTTTGACAGACATGCTAGTGCTACTAAACACATAACCTCCTTGGCAAAGGTAACAACAGCAATAGATGAAATTTTTTTTTCCACAAATGTAAGAAAACAAACAAAAACATTATCAGTAAACATTTTAAACACACTGACTGTGATCAAAGCCACTTACTTTATTCTGTTCTTGTCTCCATCTGGTAGTTTTTCTCAGCATAACGTCATCGGCTCATGACCACCATCATGTCAGGAAACATCTTCAGGCTTGAAAAACAGATTTAAATCAGAAAAAAGTTACAATTAATTTAAAATCAAAATGAATCAGTTTTACACTGCCCACTCCAGCTGTCAGTGTCTACAGACAAAACTGCCAAGTCTGTGAACGTCTGTGAGAACAGAAACAAGTAGTGGTTTGTGCTTTCTCAGTAAACTGAAGGCTCATATGACTACGTGAGATATGTGGCTGCTCAAAACAAGTTACAGCAAAGATCTATTCTTGCCTACATTTCCTGAAAAAATTAAAACAATAACACATGGATCTGATAGTGTTTACTCTGAAAACATCTGGAGGAATCTTTAAAGTCAGCTTTGAGTTTGTGGAGAAGTGAGTCTCAGAAAGACGTGAAAACTCTTCATGAAGTCGTCACCTCAGAATGATCTGATCAATCAATAAATCAATAATTTACTGATTACAATTGTCCGATCATCAGCAGCACTGAGTATGTGTTTGTGTGTTCATCAGTATCCTGGTCAAACTGGTTCAGTGAGTATTATTGGTACAGATGGACTCATTCATTTCCTGCTAGTGTGTACAGTTTACGTACATCATCATCTGTAAAACAAGCTCTACCTAAACATGGAGCTATTTTTAAAATGTTTCTGTTGTTTTGTCATCATCTCTCTGTTTGTGAAGTGATTTCAAAGATTCTTGTTATTGTGTGTACCTGTGAATATTCACTTCATTTCTCTGTGCTGACGTGGGAGAACAGAAAAAAGAAGCTGTTGTCAGATAAACAGTAAACACTTTGGAATTAGTGACTGGAAATAAAACAGGAACACTGTTTCCATTCTAATTACTTAAAACCAACAAAGAGCTTTGATTTCCTATGTGTGAGATTTGTTGTAAAGGGCAGAAGAAAACTTCAGATCTCTTTGAGTCCATCAAAAAGTGCAAAGCTGAGCAGAAAGCTGCACCAACTTAATAATCTGTAAGTAACTGTGTAAACATTTGCTGCATTATTCTTTATTTGACTTAAAGTCCAACTACTAAAACTGAAAATATTTTAAGTCACCAATTCCCAAAAAACAAGGGTGGTGTTCCTCCCACTCAACAAACAGAAAATCCCACACACGCCACCCAAAGCTAAATCCTCAGTCTAATCAATCAAACGCAACGTGTTAAAGTCAATGTGTGACCCACCTGCCACTGACACACAAACTTCAATGTGTTTCATAGTTTTTGTAACAGTGACAATAAAGATCTGTTCTTACAGAGCAGTGAATATAGGTCAGAGTAGTCAGTGATATCACCACCTTTTATTTTTAATTCACTTTTTATATAAATAAATACATTCAGATGAATGTGTAATTTAACACACTTGGCTGTGACTAATTTCAACCTGAATTTCTGTTTTTACTGTGGCCCACCTGTAGTACCTTCATGACTCACTGGGGCATCCAGACCCACACTGCTTAAAAGACTTTCTCCACCCTTATCATATCTAATTCAGTGAAATATACATAGTGATCTTGCCACATTAATAAAATATTTATCTTAATAAGAATATCACAGAAATTGATATGGCTCGCTGCCATATCGCACCATATCTGTCACTCTCAAAAGTACAGTTTTTAAATTTAATGTTGCTGAAACAACAAAATAAATAAAACAAATAATGCTATCTGATGGAGAAATCACTCATCTTTGGAAAAGAGAGTTTTTTACAGAGAAATGGCTCTTTCCAAAATAAAAGCTATACTATACACTTCTTCTAGGCTATATTCTCAGCAGCATATTAAACATATCAGGTCAGATCCTCATAAGGAGAATAAGTGGTAAGTAGATACAGGCTGGTGACACAGAGACATCCAGGTCAGTCACTGTACAAATGGAAGGCAGAAGACTAGACACTGAGAGGGAGAAATTAAAAAATATATATATTGACTAATCAAAACCCAGGCTGTGTGGCCATGTGGCTAACGGCAAAGAAGAAGCAGTTCAGAAGAACGGCTGCCAGAGATGTGGCAGGGCTGGAGGCTAGTCGAGGTGTGGGTGAAGACCTTTGGGTGGCTTGGTAGGTGGAGACGGTACCTGGAGTGGCAGGTGCAGGAGGTCCTGGTCATGCCATGGAAGGTCCAGGCAGTGCCGAATGCGGATCAGGTTTGGCAGGTGCAGAACCAGATAGCGGAGCGCAGACCTCTGGCTGAGACGTGATATAACCAAACATCGCTGAGGCCTCTGACTGAGACTGCAGCAGGCTCTGGAGATGGGCATCCTCCAGCCTCAGCTGGAAAGGGACCCATTGGTTTAATTCCCAAAGCGAGTGATGGCATGGAGTCTGTGGCAGGCGATGGCATGGACCTTTCGAACTGGGGTTAGCAGTGTCTGTCCATATTTTTTCCTTTCTCCGAAAGAGCACGAACAAAGTCTCTGTCACTCACCACAGCTGGCTGCTTTGGGGAAGTGTGGATTAGACATGAGCGCTGGTGGCGTAGACGCCAAAATTGCAAGATTAGCAAAAAAAAGTGCAAAAGCAGACAGAACAGAATTTGAAGGACGGCCCTGCTGGTATACGGGTTTTTAAAACAGCCAGTTGTTAATGGGAAACCAACCAGCAGCTGCCAGGTCAACGCCATCCAAAAACTGCTCCCCAGGTCCTCTCATAAAGACCACACATATAAAACACAATCCAGACACATTCATTCAAAATATGGCCAGGGTTCTAACATTAAAGTATTGCCATGTATAAAGCAGGTGCTCTGCTTAGTGCTGTGCAGTACTACAAATTCTGGTATAAGTCTGATACCAAGTAATTACAGGGTCAATATTCCTGATACCAATATTGATGCTGTTGACCTATAAAGGCAACTTATGTTGGTGAGATGAGTCTGTTGTGATTTATGAGATAAATCAGCATCTATTTGTTAGTTCAAAAAACATGCATTGACCACTAAATAATTTAGAGACCTGGAGTATAAAAGTGTCTGACTCTAAAGTGCTTTGGTTTAGCTGTTGTTGTTTAAAAGAATATAAACAAACAAAATAAATTTTCCATAGTGCGTCTCTGATGTAACACCCAGTTTTACCAGTAGGTGGCAGCAGACCTCATATGTGAATCATTCCCTTTTGAAGCTTCACTGTCATCCCTCACAATCTCATTCACAAGCTGGCACGAAGCGGATTATAGGAGAGAGGTCTGGTCTGGTGTCATGGTGTGAGGACAACAACCTCACCCTCAACACTGACAAGACAAAGGAGATGATTGTGGACACGAGGACGAAGAGGAGGCCTCACCCACCGCTGTCTATCCAGGGCCTTGAAGTGGAGAGGGTGAGCAGCTTTAGGTACCTGGGCGTCTACAACTCTGAGGACCTCACCTGGACACTGAACACCACACAGCTGACATCTTGCTTGAAACCCATAGAACCACATGAATAACACAGAATAAAATCTTTTAATGCAGATAAAGTTAATAGCTGGGGAAAAAGAAGATGGTGTTTAAGGCACATTTGAAATAAAAAACAACAAGGAAACTTAACTGTGTCCATAAAACACAAACATATGTTTATTGTTATTGATGATTTTACAGGAAAATAGAATTTTAAAACTCCAGGTAAAAATACATACTCATATATATATATATATATATTTATCATAGTTGTTCAGGTAAGTAAAAAAAAATTAAAATAAAGAACAACATGTGGATGTCCTCTGCTCTGAGGGGGGGGACCAGTTAGAAACCATCAGCTGGACGTCAGTGGTTGGACTGGTGGACTACTTCAGTGAAGAGTAGACCAGGTTTGGCTTTGGTCTAAAGTCTGAATACAAACACAGTTCAAACAACAGGAAACATGATTACAAGCTTTGTAGTTCCATCAAGACCTCCAGTCTCCATCTCTCTGCATCACACACAGTCCCAGTTCAGACGTTACTGGGAACCAGCTCAGATACATATCACAAAGGTTAAACACTGCTTTCATTTTAATTTAAAGTTAAATTAACAAAACCCAAACCTTAAACCCACAGAGCTGAAACAATCAAATAAGCATTTGCATTAAAAAGTCCAATATATGCTGTTTTAGTTCACTTCATTGGTTCTTGGTGACTCCATGAATGATTTTCAAAATACATTTGAAAAACTGTTGACATGTAAAAGTGTGTAGTCCACCCAGACAGCTATGATAAGCTCCAGTTCCCATGTGACCCTTAATTTGACAACTCAAAAAGAACACAGCTTTATTGCTGGCGAGGAGGCGACACAAATAACAATACAAAACTAAACTGGGGAAAACTAATGCACAAGGAGACAGGGGGAGAAACACACAGCTATAAGGGCTGATGCAACAGTAACAATGAAAAACACAGGGCTTAAATACATTGAGGGAAAACGAGGGGATTGTGACACAGAAGGAGAGCACAGTTCTCCTTCTGTCTTAGGCTGGACGAGACAAGGGAGGCAAAATTAGAAACAATGACATGAGACACGGACCTTCAAAGTAAAACAGGAAACACACTGACTGAACTCTAGACATGTAAACTTAACAGACTGGGGAGACACAACATAGGGACCTGAAACATGGGACAGAAAGGCACAGCACACACAACACGGGAAGCCATCACACAAAACCTAGGAACTAAATCCTTGACAACCATAACTGAAACCTAGGGAAAAACAATAATCAAAACAGTACAGCCAAGGACTCAGAACATAAACCATAATATGAAAGTACAAGGCTGGTCACAAGGACCCAGAATTTTTAGGTTTCTGTGTGGATGTAAAAATGCAGCACACTACACTTCACTGTGCCCTACAGCAAAGTTTAATAAAACATATAGAAAGAGACATGGTGTTATTGACTTGTGTTTGTTCATTGAAGCTTGTATATGATTTGTACTATGCTTGAATGAGAAACTGTCTGTTTCCACTCTGGAAGGAGATGACAGATAATCTATAATATCTATAATAATCTATCAATATTTACAGTGAAGCTCTTCATTTCCCGAGGAGCGTTACATGATACAGGGTTTAAAATAATCATTCTTTAACTTATACTGAACTTTTGTACAGCCTCTGGTTTTATTCTCTGCCTGAAATAAGGTGATTTAATATACCCTTGTTCAAGAAAACATTGTTTTAATTGGCTGCTGGTTTTTTGTTTTTTTTTTTTGCCTGAGAAAAGCATATTAGGGATATATCACCTCTCTATAATACCATACAGATTATTGGGAAAAACAACCTGTGAGCAGGCTGCAACCTCAGCTTTTGGCACACAGGAATTACTGTTCACACAATCACCTCATCATTTAAAAGGTTTGATGTGAGCATGGCCTTTCCAAACCAGTAAATGAATGCTTGGCTGCATTTGAATGGAAAGCAACTGCACCTCTTTTTCTCTTTGGTGTGGCAGCATAATTGTTCATAACTGATGTTTCCTGTTCTCAGTACTGAGTAGCCTGCAGCTGAATAAATATCTGCAGAAAAGAAAAACACAGAAATTACTTCACAACAACAACAACAGTACAGTGAAATAACGTAGCCATGATGGTTATACTGTATGCAGATTAACTAAACATCACCTCTGTCTAAAACTTCAGAGTTAAAGTAAATAAAAAGAGGGGAAACTGCAGTTTAATAGTTTAACTGCAGATTAATGCAAAGTTATGCCACTTTAATATTTTCACATTTTCATAATTGGTGCAAATATGTAAAAAACAAATATGCATAATCTATACATACAAGGTGTTTGTAAAGTGTTTTGTATGTTTGCGTGAGATTCCGTTTCCTAAGTCCTGATTGGTTGGTCAACCATACTGGAGAAAGGAAGTGGGTGTGGTCAGGCCACGGTGGCCCGTGCCCTACTGGACTGGAGTAAGCTGTTGGATGTCTACAGGTAACAACTAGCTGACAAAGCTTCAGTGACACCCCTGCTGTGTAGTGATGGGCAGATGAAGCCTCATGAAGCACTGAAGCTTTTCATCCAATTGGTTCATCCCAGCACAAAGCTTCTTGAAGCTTTATTTGCTCTAGCAGGACACCTACTGGACGTAAAAATATTAGTTGGCATGAATTTGAAGAGTGTGGCCTTTTGCACACAGCCTGTAAATGTCAACAACAAAAGGAGCGTGTAAAACATCTATATTGTAGTGATGGCAGTATACTGTGTATATTTATGCTGGCAGTATGGAAAATGATTATTTGCGGCAAAGTTCGAACCGCTTCCTGAACCAGTCACGTGGTACAGCCGGGCAGCGAGGCTTCGGACGTCATCATTTTCAGCTCCTCCCATAAATGAAGCAAGCCTCGATACGCGCTTCGCGGAAACGCCCCCTCCACTCGACACACGCTTCGAAGCCTCAATACAGAACGTCACATCACCCCTGCTGTGGTCTATCCCCACAGTAGCCTCAGTGAAGCAAAAGCCTACTGCCGTGTTTTTCCCGAGGCAGAGTTGGACTGTGGAATTTTTTATGCTAAATTTGAGTTGGACTAGGTTTTTGCACCACCAGTGCGGAGCTGTTTCCTTCTTTGCACCAAGATTTAACAATGTGGTTTGCAGAACTGCTAGCAGCACTAAAGAAGTGTTGACTGCTGTAAGCTAGCAAGGATGGTGTGCTGTCAAAATACTCAAGCATCTTCTGCTGAGGCCTGCAACAGGTTAGTTTAATTATTTTCTTTGTGTTCACGTGAGCTGACAAATGTACATGCGGTTATTGTTTAAGTAATCCCTCCTGCTTCACTGATTTATTACCACCTGGCTGATTGGGAAGGGTTTTTGTTGTGTGTCTGGGGATGCATCATCTCCTAGCTTAGGTAAACTATTTTGTTAAGCTATTTAGCATTGCTGGCTTAATAGGGGTTTTATTTTCTTGAGTCAACCACCCACATATTATTGTTGTTTTCTTTTGTGGTGTGTTGTTTATTTGTGGTAAATAAATGCCACCATTTTCCACTATTTTCCTATTTTATTCCTTTTACCACCACTTGATTAAATCCATGGCTGCAACATAAAAATTCTAATTTATTGATTAAGCTAGACCTTCTAAGTTGCAAACTTTATTTTTTTTTTTTGGGTTGTGTTGAATTAATAATGTTGGTAATTACATTAAATTAATTTTATATGTAATTTGAAATTCCAATGTTAGTGGGTTCAAAATAAAATTCAAGTTGTAATTACTTAAAGAAATTTAATAGATAACTTATTTTTTTTCCACTGTAACTTCTGATTTCAAATTCTTTCCCCTACCGACTTAACTACCACATGTAGCTAATGCTAGTCATTCTAAACTTTAGCACAGGAGAGGATAAGATTTATAAAGTTTCATTTGACAAAAGTCTTCAGCTAGAGAGTGCAACTGTGGCTAGGAAAAGCATGGTTAAAGCTTTGCTACACAGTGCAATCTAATTTCGATCATAGGCTGATTTTGTTTTTCTTTTTACCAAAATTAGAAGCCTTTAAGCTGTGAACAGTTTTGTCAGAGGGATAACCTAGAGGCTTCTTTTTTCTGTCTGGCTCACCTATTTTATATCTTTATAAAACTTGCATGACCTATACGTAATATTACATTGATTTTGGTTAGTATTGTGATACAGCTTAAAGTAAGTATTGTTCTTGATCTTAAGAGCTGTAGCTATCTTTGTTTTGTTTTTTTTGTTTTTGTTTTTTTTAAATCAGACTGTGTGAAATATTGTTAAATTCATTCCAATAGCATTATTCTGGCATAGGCTATGTGAATCTACTTAACATTAAGACTTTATGTAAGCAGTTAGTATAGTGTGATAATCTAGGGTCATTAGTGCTTTGTTAAGTTGGGACACAATTTTTACAAAATGGGCTGGGAGTGAACAATGTGTAAATTCGAAACCTCTGCAAAAACAGGGTTGCTAAAACATTAGAGATTACACCACGGTTATGGTGGGGAAGTCTCCCTTGTCTTCACCAAGATTGTTTTTGTTCCCTCAAAACTTGGGGTAGCCTTAGATCACTTCTATCCTCTTTAAATAATGTATTAGAGCATTCATTAATGCAGTATAGCTAATAGTCTGCAAGATTTAATTCTTCTGTTTGTGTGGTCTACAGATAAAGGAGGAGTTCAAGAGAATAACCACTGTAAGCCTTGAATGGCTACACTTGACCATTGCACCCCAAAACTGATGGATGTCATTTTATCAAGGGGAGGAGCTAAGTGAGTGAGGGAGTGAGAATCAGGCAGATCAAGGACATGCTGCTTGAGGTAGGACAACTATTTAGACTTTGGGTAGCTTTGAAATGCACTTTGTTGGCAGTCACCCATGTATTTTATACTCATACTTTATTTTTTCTTAAATAGCACAATACAATTGAAACACGCAGAGAAGTAGCCATCTGCTGCCTTATCACTTTCCTTGGAGAGAAGAAGGAGGACCTTTTCATGGAGTTTGGTGTAAGTAATTCAGCATTGTGTGTGTGTGTGTGTGTGTGTGTGTGTGTGTGTGTGTGTGTGTGTGTTCCATTGATCATCTGAATTCATTAAGATTCAGTAAGTATAAAAGTCTAATCTATAATTCACTAACCTATTTTTTTTTTTTTAAAAATAGGTTAGTGAATTAACCTATTAATTTCTTAACTTAAGGTTGGCCTTAAGTTAACACTGAAGAACTTAAGGCCAACCTTGAAAGGCAGGTGATGAAAACTGCCATCATCAGTGACCGGTACACCCCTAGATCTAACCATAAGACTGCAACCATCGTGGTGGAGGAAACAAAAATCATGGAGGGCCAGAATTTCCCAAGGTGCTGTGTTTTGCTCATGGGCATAATATATGCTCTCAATCTGAGCGAATGCAAGGATCTGAAATATACTTTTGAAATTGTTCAGAAGCTGTTCCTTGACCTTGATGGAACCATCATTATGTTAAAGATGTTGACTCTGTTTCAAAAAGTGGTAACTGTTTTGAATCCTGTATGTGTAACATTGATCTTAAAGGTGTTTGCTGCATTGTGTAATAGAAAGATGCAAGATCTTGTTTGTTAGGCATTGAAAGTTAACATTTACTGAACACTTGCATGGAAGTATTACTGTAACAAAATGTTTTCTAAGTAGATTTTTTACCAATTGAACACATTTGTTTCTGTGGTGTTAAATACATAAAGGCATATTCTATAACTTGGCTGTGATGGTATAGATCTAAATTTCTGGTTTATTTTCACTTTGTAAATACAAAGTGTTGAAATACCTACAGTTAAAAAATAAAGTTTTTTTTGATAATAAAAAAAAAATGTTGAATGAATTCCTTTCTTAAAAGCTATTACAATAAAAAAAAAATAAGAGAAAGCTAAAATGATGATAATAATGATGGAAATCAGCAACTTAATATTTTAAATAATGAACTTTAAAAAATTGTTTTTGTAATTGCTGTAATTAATTACATAACACTTAAAATCATTTTAAATAATGTGGGAAAAGTAATTGGAGGAACATCATTTTTATGAGTAAACAACTTAAAAATATGTTTTAAGCTACCAAATATTACGTAAATGGTAATTAAAATCACCTTTGATTATGAAGGAAAAGTTAATTCCCCTAACTCAATATAGTTTGTTGGTTCAATCTAATTTCAACATAAGTTATCATAACTCAAAAAGAGTAATGGAAACTGTTGCCTTAATTTTTTTGTTGAGCTTAAACAATAATTTTTAGAGTATAAGAGAGATATGAGATTAATAGTTTTAAAGATCACGCAATTGGCCAAGCTGCCTCACTCTGAACACACCTATTTGAGAGCGTGTGTGTTTTTGTTATTGATTGCTGTTAAAGAGACAAGAACCTGGGGTGATCCAATATCATGGCAAACCATGTAATAGTCAGGCTGGTCTACCATGTACATTTCATACTTTGCCTCTTCAAAATGTGAAATGTACACCCATGCAGAAGTTCCAGTAAGTTGCTGTAACAGCAGAGGTAGGCATTTCATTTCAAGCCAGTACAAAAATAATCATGAAAACAGACATAACACATTTACATGTATATACATATTATCCTCCTAACTTAATTGTTTCCAGTTATCAAGGTCCCTACCTGACTTCATCGCTTTAAATAAACCATCTTCACTGCTGGTAACTTCTGCATGCATGTCCATTTCATGTTTCGAAGAGGCAAAGCGTGAAATGGAGACAGTGGACTGGCATGTCTATTTCACATTTAGTCATGATACTGGGTTGCAAAGGCAGCTTGAAAGCGTGGACACAAACACACCAGTTCAAGTCGTTGTGGGGTGCATCGACTTCAGGTGTAGTTAAATTTCTCAGGCGATGGACATGTAAAATTTAACTCTAAGACATCATTATATGAGTTAATCAAAAAGTTAAAATCTTTATGTAATATTTTTTCAATTTATTTTTATTTTTTTATTATTATTTTAAAAGGTATTGATTGGTTTATAAAGACAAATTATTTGTTTGGGTATATTATTTAACAGGTTGATTTTTGTACATTTATAATCTGAGTTAAATTTCAATAAAGGTTCAGCCAGTGTGGTTAATATTAAAATTGTTATAAGATCATTGCAAACAACAGAACATTTGTGGTATCTGCTTTACATTGAATCCAACACTAAAGCTAGTTTGGTCAAAACTGGGGTACCAGGATTTGGAGACAGTATAGAGCAGTTAGACCACAGATGCAACGATTAACATATGTATGTAACCTTTGTAAGTAGCGTTTGCTTTTCAGTCTTCTTTCCTAACACTGCTACTGAGAAACAACAACTGCTGTAACTAGTTGAAGGTGCACGACAACAGATCTTTTTTAGTTTTCTGCTTTTCATCTAACCCACCACTCAACCTAGTTTGATCAAAACTGGGGTGCACAACCACAGATCTGACACCTTTTTCAGTGCAAACTGATGCTTCACCACAGGGCAAGTTCTCACGATATGAACTCTGTGCTTGGCCAAACCAGAACAGAGAAGTGTCATCAGCTTCAGACTACAGGAAGGAGCTGCTGTGGTTTTACATGCAGAACATTTTTAGGTAGTTAAAAAGGACAAACTCCCTTTTGACAAGAAGAAAACTTCAGCAGAACCAGGCACAGGGAGGGCAGCCATCACCTGTGACTGGTTGGAGTGAGGGGAGGAAGACATTGTTAAGGACACGCTGTAGAGATAAAGCAGACACATGTGAGCCTAATCTGTTCAGTTGTAGCACTGTGAAAAGTTATACCACACCTTACATCTCTATAAAACAGAACTGTGGCTGAGTCGATGTTATTAGTAAAGGCCAAGTGTGGCACAAGGGAAACTGCAGATGCGTCCTATTTGTCCTCTCTCCAAGAGGAAGTAGAAACCTTCACGTTAAAGTGGAAAGTGTCAGATGTAGTCTCACTGTCTCAGACTAAAGAAACATCAAGAAAAGAGTATGTGGTGGATGTCTTTGTCTGTGTTTTCAGCAGCTCACTCTGAGTTGTTTGTGAGAAAGGTGGAGTCAAAACAATTGAAGCTACGTCAGAGTCCTGACCCATGGGTGCATGAAGGCAAGTCCTTAACCTACTATGATAGTATTTAACAAATATCTGAGGACAGGAATTATAGTAAAGAAATGGACAATAGAAACAATCAAAGGGGGAAAGGTGAAAAAAAATTAACAAAACGCACACAATTAACCAGTGACTAGATTTGGGCAGGTTTCACAGTTTGGAATATGCGAGTTGTTTATGCTCACTTAGTTGTTCAGGAAAAGTCAGTGATGAGAATTTATTGAATATCTTTATTTTATGTTCCAAAGAAAGAAATCTGCCTGTATGTTATAGATTGAGTCTAATGTATATAACCTCAGCTCTGCATTTTACACGACTGACCATCAATGTGTAATTTAGCTACAGCTTTAAATTTCTTTCAATTTTTAAATTTCTATTGTCTAATGTCAGACAGACATATCACCACAGACAGGAGAAGAGCAGCTGTACCTCTCATCTGTGATATAATCTCAGGTCTGCATTTTACACAACTGACCATCAAATCCTGATTAAAAGGTGGTGGTATTATTTGTAATTTACCTACAGCTTTAAATTTTTTATTGTCAGACAGACAGGAGACCAATAAGAGCAGCTGTACCTCTCATCTGTGATCTGGTTTTCGTGTCTTTGATGATGATTCGACCATAACCGATGTCTTCTGTTCTCACTGCAGAGTAGATTACTGCTGCATCACTGTCTGCACAATAAAACACACAAAATGTTGGCATCATATAAATATATAGCAGTAAAGTTTAAACTTTGAGTAAAGCTACATATGTTAAACTGAGTTAAGCTAATTATAAAAGGAAATTATGAATAAAACGATAGTAAGTTTACTTAATGAGAATATGAATTATTAATTTCTAACGCCTGATAGAGAAACACCTGCAGGTGACTTTAAAAACAATCATAAACAGGAAACTGTACGACTGCAGAGGTGTTAGCTTGTGTTAACCACAGACAACAAACACAGAGGGCAGCATGTAAAGAGCAATGCTCAATGAGCACAGAGTGAAATTTTACAGACTTAAAATGACTGAATTATTAAATTTGGAGAGAGGAAACAAATCAAATGAAAAAAAAAAGTGACATTAAAGCCGTGACATACAAAGATGAACTCTGGCGAAATTACTACAGAGTTAAACTTTAGCATCAATTTAATAGAACGTTTATTTTTCTATTACAATGCACAGTTGTACTTTCTTCACCTGCTTCATAATATCCTCATAGAAATCTTTTCATGAGACATAAAATCTCTATGAATATAATCAGAACTTAAAAGTATTTTATAAAATTGGAGCTGAATAAACACAAATAAATAACCAACAAAGGACCTCAAATTACCGTTGTTTTGTTTTTTTGGATGTTGATGAGTTGATATTTTGACATCACTGTACAAGATGTCATCTGTGAGGCCATTTTCCACAGCTTCATCTAGTGAAATTATTAAAATTAAGAAAGTATTTACAATCACAACAATTTACAGTGAAGAGTCCAAATAAAAACAAAAAATAAACGGTTTTACATTTTTAATGTGAAATTAAAATTTTAAAAATCAATAATAAACATAAATAGTATAACACATGGATTTACATAACCACATATATTGAAAAGTCTGAGTCTCACCTTCAGGTTTCCTATGAACACATCGTCTCACCAGCAGAACCAGTAACACCAGTAGAACCACAACACAGACTGATCCAACAAATGAAAGCACAGAGAGAAGAGGAGGAGAGAGTGATGGAGGAACAGCGATGGAGGTGGAACCAGGAGGAGAGGTGGATGTAGGTGGAGGTGTGGATGTAGGTGGAGGTGTGGATGTAGGTGGAGGTGTGGTGGTGTCTTCCCCTAAAATAAAGCAAACACAGTCATTAAGTTGTCGTCACATTGTGAATGTTGAAAGCTGCAGAAACACAGACAGGTGAGTGTGTCACCTGTGACAGTGATCCAGCTGGATGGAGACTCTCCATGACCGCTGATGTCACACTTGTAGAGGCCTTCATCAGACCTGGAAACATGCTGGATGGTCATGTGACCTGTAGGCTGCTTCCTGATGAGGGAGCCATCTTTATAGAAAGCAGCTGGGAGGTTGGAGGGAGTGGTCTTTGTTTTACAGAGCAGAGTGACGTCATCTCCCTCCATCACAGGGAGGACAGGACTCTGCAGGATCACTGATCCACCTCAACACAGAGACAAACTACAGCATTTCATCCATTTACACACAGCTTCATCAACACTAACTCCACACACTCAGCTTACCAGTGACTGTCAGGTTAACCATGTTACTGATGGGACCCTCTCTGGACTCACACCAGTAAACTCCACTGTCATGAGGTGCTGTTACACCAATCTTACAGGAAGAACCAGCTGGTTTTCCCCACCCATCTCCTCCACACTGAGTCCTCTGTAAATTGCTTGTGTTTCTCCTCAGAGTCCATCCAGCAGAGCTGTCGTCCTCCTCACAGCTCAGAGACACAAAGTCTCCTTTAAAGATCTGAGAGCTGCTGGGACTCACAGTCAGACGAGCTGTGAGGGTTACAATGAAAAATATTTGATTTGTTATACTTTTGTTAAAACTGTTATAATTCTGTAATTAATCCTTCATTTAATAATTTTTATATGTGAGCACCATCGTGACTATATGAATCAGGTCATATCAGTGAGCATTTATCAGGTTTAAACTGTGACAGAAGAAGGTTACTGACCTTGGTTTGTTGTGCAGCTCAGCAGTGAGATCAGAACTAAAGAGAAATGACACTCAGGTTGATTTGAGGTGAACATAAAGAACAACTCCACACAAACAGCTGACAAACACACACATTCCTCTCTCCCTGACAAAAGAATAAATAAAAAGTGCCTGAAGCTAAAATACATCTGGTAGAATCAATCCTTCAATTTTCTTTACCAATTTTTAAAATTAGGGAATCTATCTCAGCTTCTTTAACATGACTACAGGTAATTACAGAGTAACACAGAAGGACTAACATTCACACCTACAGCCAGTTCAGAATCACCAGTTAACCAAACATGTCTTTGGACTGTGGGGGAAAACATACAGAGACACTGCAGCTCTGTGACACTTGTACTATTAGATATAATGTATACTCCGTTTATTACCAAATCTCACAACATCTAAAAATTTTTGGAGAAACTTCGTTACTGACATGAAAGTATTGAGACAGTTTTGTCTTTTTGATTCTCCTCTACCCCAGTTTTTATGTAAACACAACACTCACTAATTATCATGCACAGTGACTAAACTTTGACTATACACACAACCGCTACATTTAAATAACACAGTAAAGTCATGTGTCCACTGTGCAGCTGTGTTGATATAATGAGTGAATGATTTGAGCTTTTCACTGCCTGCTGTGTTTCCTCGACTCCTGAGCAAAGATAAAGAGTCAGTTCAGACCTGCAGTTGGTCCTCGTGGTGTTTGAACTTGAATTCAGCCTGATTTGTTTTTCATGTCTTCTCCTCCATCATCAGTTATCAGGAGAGCAGACAGTCAAAGTACAAGAATTCAAACAAACACAGAGATTCTACTTACAGAGCAGACACAGCACAGATGTTTCCTTCATCGTCCTTCTCACTCATTTGAGCTTTTTTCATTTCTGTCACCGACACCAAGTAAAGCCCGCCCTCTTCCTCTGAGCACCAGCTTTCTATTGGTTCAAAGAAAGTGGTGGGACACTCAATTTTATTTATTACTTTGTTTAAAGATGTGAGTGTTAAAAATAATAAAAAATAAAAAATAAGTACAAGGACATCGTAGTGCCTTAAGAATGAAAAAAATACAAATTAAAAAAATACTGCAAGTAAAACTTAAACTTTTAAACTGCCATGTAAAAAAATAAACTTAAACATGAACATATATAAAACATTTTAAGTAAGGGCAGCACGGTGGCACGGTGGTTAGCACTGTTGCCGCACAGCAAGAAGGTCCTGAGTTCAATTCCACCATCAGGCCGGGGTCTTTCTGTGTGGAGTTTGCATGTTCTCCCCGTGTTTGCGTAGGTTCCCTCCGGGTACTCCGGCTTCCTCCCTCCGTCCAAAGACATGCAGCTTGTGGGGATAGGTTAATTGGATAATCCAAATTGCCACTAGGTGTGAATGGTTGTCTGTCTCTGTGTGTTGGCCCTGCGACAGACTGGCGACCTGTCCAGGGTGTACCCCGCCTCTCGCCCCATGACAGCTGGGATAGGCTCCAGTGCCCCCCGCGACCCTGAAAAGGATAAGCGGAAGCGGATGGATGGATGGACATTTTAAGTAAGCAAACAAAATTTTATTCAAGTGTGTTAACATAGAGATTGAAACAACAGGTCATCTCAACTCTTAGTCTTTTCCCTTAGTGGGAAACTAAGTCACTTGAATTGGCAACATCAGCCTTTTGGTAATAACATAGATGGACTGGAAAACTGACAGCTTCAAGTTTACATTGAGCTCTCTCTTCACCACAATGGACCGGTACAGCCTCCACATCAATACATATGTCAATGTCACGCTTAGCTCCCCCTTCACACTCAAACTTCACTCAGGGCAGGAACTTGTCCTGGATTGCCCACTTCATGCTTTTACTGCTGAGAATTAAGCCCTTAGATTCTAGGTGCTAATTTTCATTCTTGCTGCTTAACACCACATTAATTAGAGTTGACAAAAGCAAAGCTGATATCCTAAGGCAACTAAAGTGGAGATGCTCCACTTCCTGGCTATGCCTTGATTTCCGTACCATTAAAATTATGAACAGAATTTGTGAAAAAAGGCAGCCATTACAGAGTCAACATGGACCGGAAGAGAGCAATATGAGCAAATTCACATACACCCTTGGATATTTTTTTTAAGGATGAAGAGCTCCAGTGTTCCACAACCAGGATGAAGACTGCATTGTTCATCTCCACTCTGAGATTCAACTAACAGACAGACACTCCTCTGCAGTACCCCGACATAGTTTTCCACCTCTCTAACTTAGTCTATGTGTTGGACGGCACCCTCTGGTGCCCATCTGCCAATCCACAGGCATCATCCAAGACCTCCACAGAATGTTGCAGAAAGATCAATCAAGACTGCAACAGAAGATCCAGAGTTTTAAGGAATTCAGAGCACACCTTGTCCTCCTCACAAGCTCTTCCACCAAGCAGTTGCATAACTAGAACAGTGACCTTAACCCACTGATAAGCACAATCACTGGACACTGCTTCCATTACAGAAGGCATGACAGTAGGATTCAGAAGATTCCCAAAGTGTTCCTTCCACCACCTGACTGTACCCTCAGTTTAGGTCAGCAGCATCACACTACCACTGTATACAGTGTGAACAGAGCATTACTTCACCTACCTTAGTTGTCTAAAAGTTTGCCAGAATTTCTTTGAGATCATATGAAAGTCCATAATTTCACCAAATGTCTCTCACACCCAGTTTTCTTTTCAGCCACTGCCAAAGTTGCACTCTGCCGGGCTAGCCATCACCTGTTAACTGCCTCAAGAGTTCCACACTGATACGATTCCTTCTTCAGCCTGACAGCTGCCCCACTTGTCCAGCCTCTGGTCCTGGAATTACTGCCACAACAGGCACCAATGACCTTCGAGCCATAGTGCCTTATAGATGCTGTCACCATCCTGGGTCTCTGACCCAGCGTTTTCAGTTTGTTTTGAGTTTTCAAGTTATCACTTTAAATATACTGAGTAATAGGATTATCATTTTGTTGCCTTAAGTTTAGTTATGTTCACTTAGGTCTTCTTCTCCATGTTGTCAAGTTTGTGTTGTCATGTCTGCATTCCATGCTGTTTTCTGTTTTATTGTCCTTGTCCTATGTGCAGTGTGTCTAGTTTTGCTTCCCCTTGTCTTGTTAAGTCTGATTTCTCCCAGCTGTTCCCCATCCCCCAATTATCTCTGTGTGTACTTAAGTTCTCTGTCCTCCTTTGTTCAGTGTCAGGTTGTCCTTTGTGTCACTTTTCCATCTTCCTTTGTGCCCATGTCAGGTTTCATTTTTTGATGTTTATCTTTAGTTTAGGTTATTGTTCAGCTTCACCTCTGCATTTTGTTTTGTAAGGTCTTAACGGCCTTAATAAATGGATCACTTTCAATTGACATTGAAGTTTTTTTATTGCACCAGATTTCTACTGCACCAGGGCCAGGCCCCCATGCATGGACCCGTCCAGCAGCCCGGCGACATACCAACCAGGACCCAAGCCGCCCAGGACCAGCCAGAACCCCAGCCCAGAGGCGGAGAACTCCCAGAACCCTAAGATCCCAAGCCAGCCATGGACCCACCCAGGAGCAGCGCAGCTACAGACCCAAAACCTCTGAACTGGTGGACAGAAGCAAAAAGTGTGTATGTAATTGTCAGGTTTATTCCCTTGACAGTGAGCAGTTGTCAGAGCACGTAAAATCTATCCTGAACATCCGATGACCTGCATACTGCGCTCTATGTAGTATTCGGTGTTATATTAATTGTAGACTGGGATAGATTTTTAAACATATCTGAGACCAGTATTCTTTTTCCCAAGTTGACCGATAGATGCAGCTCCCATTTTGCAGTAGGAAGGGATATTGATTCATCTATTTTGGAAGGTGTCCTGTAAATTTTAGACGGTAATTTGGGGATTTTGAGATTAGAAATTGTACAACACACAATTTAACTTGATTAGGCTTAAACTACTTTTTAAATAAAGATTTAATTTGTTGATATTCTAAAACTCTATTCTTGTTTTTCCCATATTGTATAACTAATTGTCAAACAGAATAAAGTCTGTTCCTTTGAATATATATTCCAAGTATTCAATCCCTTTTAGCTCCAATACGGGAAGTTGATCATTTTATTGTTCTGTTGACACCCTACGAGACCACCCATCTCCCAAGCTACAGTTAGCAAACTGCTTGCTAAGTTTCATGAAACTGGTTCAGTGTTGGATTTGCCAAAATGTGGACGCAAGAAAACTGTCACTAATGAAGAAACATCAGTGGCTGTCCTAGCTTCATTCAGCAAGAGCCCACAGCGTAGCACTCGCCGCATGTCACTGGAGAGTTGCATTAGTCGAACATCCCCTCGGCGGATATTAGCTACTCACAAATGGCACCCTTACAAACTCCAGCTACTGCAGCATCTCAACGAGGATGACCCAGATCGGTGCCCAGAATTTGCAGAATGGGCAAAACAAAAATTGGAACAGGACCCTCAGTTCACGTAGAAGATTTTGTTCAGTGATGAGGCAAACTTTTATGTGAATGGTGAAGTTAACAAACAAAACCACCGCTATTGGTCTGACGCTAACCCACATTGGATGATCCCTCCAAGGCTGTTGGAACAACAAAAGTGATGGTTTGGTGTGGTATATGGGGTACAATGATAGTGGGTCCATTCTTCATCAATGGAAACCTCAAGGACACTGGATATTTGAAATTGCTACATGATGATGTGTTTCCCTCTTTATGCACTGAAGCTGGCACGTTCCCTGAGTTTTTCCAGCAAGATGGTGCACCACCACATTATGGGTGCCAGGTCAGAGCATTCCTAGATGAACAGTTTCCTGGAAAGTGGATTGGTCGTCGTGGGCCAGTTGAATGGCCCCCAAGGTCTCCCAATTGGTCTCCCAATTAAATATGTAGACCTGGTCTACATATTTAATTCAGCTTCTCAATCCTGTAGTTGTAGCTGTTGTCTACAGGGTTTTGCTTATTGGTTGTTATTATAGGTGTGCTCTATATCTCAGCAATGTGTCATGCTAGAATGATAGGTTTGAAGCTGGTCAAGTGCCTCTATGCACTTCATTAGTTTAGTTATTCTCTGTATTGTCTTCATCTCACATGTCATTACACTGAGTTTCAGCAAACCTTAAGCTTGATGCAGACTACTGCTTAACAATTATCCACCTCACATCATAACCGATTAAGGTGCCTCTTCATATTAATATTATGTCATTGTTAATATTGTCATCTTTGTCTTATATAACAGCAATAGCATATTATAATATTTTATCAGTGTGTACCACTATACTACTCCTGAGCCAATTTGATAGTTAGGATCATCTTATTCAGCAAACAGATAATTTAGAATTCATCCAATCTGCGGTCACATTTGTTCTCTCTGTTGCATGGCGGACCAGGCAGTTCTATTATAATATATTATTTATATTTTATTTTGTATCCATCAAGGGCTTCAGGTGATCTGCAGTTATCACCATTTTCCCAAGGTGGAGACAGTTACCTTTACGCACACTGTCCTTGGCTGAACAGTGACACAGTCTTAATATACTTTATTTATTTTATTAAAATATCTTCGTGTGAATTATTTGCTTTATATTCATTTTATACATGCTGGGCATGGTCATCATGCCAACTGTGTTTCATTGTTAATATCACTTTACAGGTTGTTATCCTTGCTATTATTAATTTCAAATACTCTAAAGATAATTTCTACTGTAATTTTCCCTTTGTTTATCTTTATTTCGTACTTTTATATTTATATCTACTCAGTGGGGTCTGTTTTCAACCCTTTTAAACTACTACAAAACTACTGTGATCTCTAGTTTTCACTTAATAAGGGATTATTATGTTCTTCCTGATATGGGTGGTGCTGCAGATGCGGCTGCAGGAATGGGTGATGGCTTATTAAAAGGATTGTGGGGACTGCACAGTGTCTCGTCTTCTGGTTTTACTAAACTGGCAGTTGAGTTCTGTTCTTCTGACTGTTTATATTTTGTTTTCTTAAATCTCTCAATTTACAGACACTGTTTTTGTCCGGCGTCTGGACTTTTCTTTTCTCACCACTGCTCGTCAGCAGGAGTGAGTTTTAATTTCACTTGCTTGATTACCCATCTTATTTATGTATTTACTTATTTTTTGTTTAAGTAATATATACACGATACAGCTGCTATCACCTTCGCTGGTATTAGAGACGAGAGTGGTTGCTCACACGCCCTTCGACTTTCGGACTAATTCCGAAAGCGGTGTGAACTTTACGAGACGGAACTCGACCGTTCTCTCAACTCACCAGCACGTCAGTGAACAGCAGTGAAAGAAAAACACAGTAGGAGCAGCTCAGTCTCTTATTGGACCGTGAAAATTCAGCTTGCTCCGTTAATTAAAACGATACACATTCACATTCACATTCACAGCTTTGACGCGCGCGCGACCGGAACCCTTATGATAAGGGGAGCTCCAAGAGCTACTTACTCCCTAGACCCAGTCTAGACCCAGCTGGGGGAGCTACCCAGAGCTCCAAAGCTACCAGTCGACGAGCTTCCAAAGCTACCAGTCGACGAGCTTCCAAAGCTACCAGTCGACGAGCTACTTCCGCTATTTTAAATTCCCTGAATTTAAAATGCGCTTTTACGCAAGATTGTGTCAGTGTGTCTGTATCTACCTGGTCAGTGTCGCCGGGTCTGGTCCACCTCGATCGGGCCCCACCACCGTGGGTCGCTTTCTAAGACGGTGGCCAAGACCCGAATTTAACGCTCTTGGACTTTTATCACACACCTGGTGTGTGAGCTGTCGACAGTCGTACAACGTGGACTAATCACGGAGATGGGACACGATGGAGGCGCTCCGGCTCCGAAGGACCAAGAAATGTTGGGGGAAAACTCTGCAAAAGACCCAGGAGAAATAAAGACACAATGAGACAAAGTTACTTTTTATGCTTTAACGTGTACACGGGTAAGCTGTTAAGAACAACTCACATCATGAACAGAGGCTTGGCACTTTTTATAGGAGAAACAGTGAGAACAGGATAAGAAAATAATAAACAGATAAAATAAACAACTCCATATGTGGTGCTAGTCTCGTCAGCAGAGAGCTGGGAGAGATAAAACAATCTAAAACAATATGTCCCAGAAACAAGATGTCTTTGCTGGGAAAGACAAAAGACACTTCTAAACTAATCTAACCATAGACAAAGTGCAGACAAAGGGCATCTTTGTACATTTAAAAGAAGGTAAAGAAACATAGAATCATTTTTCCTGTAACAGTCTCCCAATCTGACCCCCTTAGACTTTTATCTTTGGGGTCATCTGAAGGCAATTGTCTATGGTATGAAGATACGAGATGTGCAGCACCTGAAACTACGGATACTGGATACCTGTGCTGGCATTTCTCCTGCGGTGTTGCTATCAGTGTGTGAAGAATGGGAGAAGAGGGTTGCATTGACAATCCAACACAATGGTGCTGCCCATTGTGTTGGATTGTCAATGCAACCCTGAACACATTTTATAAGTGGTCAGAAACTTCTAAATAACTTGAAAGAATAAAGTTATGTTGAAACCAAGCACACCGTTGTTTTTCTTGTGACATTACCAATAAGTTTGATGTGTCACATGGCCCTCTTCCTATTGAAAAAAACAAGTTGTATCCAAGATGGCCGACTTCTAAATGGCCACCATGGTCACCACCCATCTTGAGGAGTTTGCCCCCTCACATATACTAATGTGCCACAAACAGGACTTTAATATCACCAACCATTCCCATTTTATTACGGTGTATCCATATAAATGGCCCACCCTGTACATCTAGCCAGGGCTCATCTACAATGGTATGTTTTAACTATCCTGAGATGAATTGCATCCAGCTGGCTAAAATGTGGTGTTGAAGCTTAAGCAAATCTAGTCCTCCTTTATCCTGGGTCCTTTGTAGCATTTCTAAGCTGATAAGTGGGGATTTATCTCTCCAAAGGAATTTAGAAGTAGACGAATTGTCATGGTCCCCCGGATCTGCAGGATGTGTTATGTTTTGCTGCCTTTACAAGTCTTGCCACGGCAAAGCAGGACGAAACTCCCCGCCTCTGACCTCACAATGTTCACCTTTTGCTCATTCAGGTTAATCACCCGATGGCTTCTCATCGCGACTGATTTTCTCCTCACTACTTAAGACTGCAGGAGGGTCTGCTTCTTTGCTGCATCGTTGTTCTAACTACTATCAGTGTTGCCCCAGCTTCTCCAGCAATTGTTTGTGATTTCTTAGTGTTCTGTCCTAACAACCTTGTCTTCTCTATATTCAGACTTCCTCTCAGGAGACAGAAGCTGGAGGATGTTTGGTCATTTACCCTGACACAAGCTGTTGGGAATCACATAATATTTTTAATCAGCTTATGAAAGAGTTTCCAAAATCAAATTTGTGTAAAGTTGCAAATAAAAATTTCCTTTCATGAAACCAATTTTGCCAGGATGTTTTATGAGGGGGGTTGTCTTCTCTAATCTTTTAGTGAAAGCTTGCAGATTATTTGAATGTCAACTTTAATAAGGAATGCTGGCCAAAAGCTGGTGGAAAACAGGGTTTTGGCAGGATACCATTTTTCTCAGAAATTAAAGTATAAATGTATTACATTCCATGACATAACATTCGCTAGTCTCAGTACTCAGGGATCAGTCTGCCAGCGTTTCCACCCTTTGCCATGGATGAATGCCCGGCCATGAGGCACTCACCCACTGGTACCCTCCACAGGGTAAGGTAACCCTATCCTGGACAGGGTTAAAAGTTCCCTAGATCTTTCACTCGTAGGGGTGTTCAATCACTCTTTGTCTGGTCCCTCTCCAAGGGGCAGTCAATTTTACGTAAGAGAATCTAACAAGAGGGAAAACGCCCCCTGACAACATAGCCCGTGGGACATACTGATCCCTCCACTATGATAGAGTTGTGATTCAATGAGGGGCATTTAGAAATATTTCTTAATAATTCCTCTTTTTCTTGTATATTTTCCATTCATGATCAAATAATGAATTGCTGCATGAATGTTTAATAAGGCAGCTATGTTGGGCGAGTAGGTTAATCTTTGATGTCTAGTTTTTCCATCTCCCAAGGATGTAATTCAACAGATCTCAGTGGGATATATACTGAACTTAGGAATAGAATCCAAACATCAGTCCTTTCCAAGTAGTTTCAATTCAATACCAATATTAGGGGCAGTGTCAATACTATTGAGCTTGAGCTCTCCTGTAACAGTCATTACTCCAGTAAATTGCAGCAGATTTTAAGTGGTACTTATTGTTTTATAAAGCTTCACTGAGGTGTAACACAAGGGTCTCTGAGCTGGTTCAGGAGATAAGCCTGCCGTGTCCGGTCTGAGTCACATGTTCATCAGTTTGTAGTTCATCTCTAAACTCTTCAGCTCTCTGGCTTCATGTTAAAGCTCTGAGTGTTACACTGTGAATGTTCCCAGATGGAGGAATGATAAATGGACACTCAGTGACTTTCTAGTCCAAGTTAACACAATTAGATTATTTTTTGTTTAGCAGACAAAAGTTTCAAATGTGAAGTTTGTAATCAATAATAAAGATAAAGGTAAAGACTCACTTAAGAAGAATGTTTAGGCTGTTATTTGTATTTTAACATTGATAAGTTAATTAACGAAAATAAAATGTTCTGCCATGAAAGCAGCTGCTGGCTGGTTTCTGTGTGATTTAAAACAAAGCTCTTTGCGTTATCATTAACAAACACTAAATTGTTTTTGTTGCTGTGGTTTAATGCTTCTTTTTTTCTTTTTAGCCACAACCAAACCGGAAGAAGTCAAATTTTCCATCTGACATCTTAGTGAGACCCACAAAACCACACGTGGAAAATAAGAAAGAATAAAATTTTATTAAGGCAGAGAAACTAAATTGTTGATGGGGAAATACAAACGATGGTCTGAGACATATTTTTGAATATAAATAACAGGGAACTTACTGTGGCCATAAGAAACATTAACACATTTATATTTTCATTGTTGATTTTGCAGGAAAAACACTTTTAAAACTCCAGTTAAAAATACATATTTGTGATTTTTGAATTGTAATATTCTAAATGAGAAAAAGACAAAGAAAAATAACAGCATGTGGATGTCCTCTGGTCTGAGGTGCTGGGGGGACCAGTTAGAGACCAGCAGCTGGACGTCAGTGGTTGGACTGGTGGGCTACTTCAGTGAAGAGTAGACGACATCTGGCTCTGGTTTAATGTCTGAACACAAACACACAATTTTAAGATTATTTTTTTGTTGATTGTTACACAAATTTGGAAACTAGGGGGCGGTTGCTTTTTGAGGGACATTAGTTGAAAAGGATTCTGGGAAATCTCAAATGTTCCTGGTGGTTTTTCTACAGTGAATATCTCAACCCCTAAATTATGTCAGGCTGCATAATTAATGCTGAAGCATAAACAAGGGTAACATTAGTATGTGAACGAAGCCGCAGCAGAGCTGTTGGGACTTGAATCTGTTTTTAGCACAAGGCTTTCAAATTGAAAGTTACATGCTATAGCACAGAGTAGCAGCTTTTAGGAAAGTTGTTCCACTGATCATCAGCTAGCTTGCATCTGTCTACAGTTAAAGATACAGAGTAGCTGTACCTGGGTCTCCTTGGTCTGATGGTTGTTTGTTTCATGACTTCTTCAGTTCTCACAGCTGGAGAAATTGCAGCTAGATCAGCATCTGCAGAATAAAACACATTAAGGTTACTGAAGATAAAACTGCAACAGTACTGGTTTGAAAAAAAAAAATGTTGTTTGTAATGTTCCATTATAAAGGGACTTTGGGATGATTGTTATACACAACAACACCTTTTTACAGACTTATAAATACCTGTGATACACAAAGTGACCACGAAGAACTACTTATGTGATATGAATGTATGCTTTCTTTCAGTGCAGTCTGACACCTTTAACCACAGAGCAAACATGTTCTCACAACATGAACACTCTCATTGGCCAGATCGGAACACACTGCAGTGAGAAGTCTCATCAGCTTCAGGCTACAACTACAGTTAACTAAAATCATCTTCAAGATGAATGTTAAACATGTCAGAATGCTACAGAAACTCCAAAATTAGGTTTTATTGAAATACTTTTTCAAAATATGTCTCCACGATCCTTCGTATTTTAAAATGAGCAGCTCTGTGTTGAAACACCTGCAGCTGAAGTGTTTTCTTTCTATCAGAAACAGGATGCTGGACGTCTGCAGAGCTGTTCGCTTCAGTTAACCACAGACCACAAACACAGTCCAGCTCACAGTGAACAACACTCAGTAAGTACAGAGTTAGACTTAAATATTGGGATTTTAGCTTTTGATCAGGCAAACATTTTTAAACTTCTGATCATCCCTCTGATTCTACATGTCCTCATAATCCATCAAAGTCAGCAACAGTCTTCATGACTATAACATAATACACAACTATTCTATTTTCCTTATCTATTTTCACAATGTAAAGCTGCACAAAAGTCCTTCTAGAAGCAAATTTAACATCTCAGTTATGTTGTATATGTTTCAAAGTACTACCTCTGTTTTGTGTGATTGGCTGTTGATAATTTGGTGTTTTGACAAAAGAGTACATGACATGAGTGATGATTTCATCTTCTTCAGTTTCTTCTTGATCTGTTGAAATGATCCAAAATAAACAATAATATAAGTTAAATAGCTAAAAAAAGATCACATTCAAGAAAGTTACTGTGATCATAATTAATGTGAACTTTATTCTACTAAACAAACTCGAAAATGAAAGATCAGGAAGTCTGAGTCTCACCTTCAGGTTTCCTATGAACACATCGTCTCACCAGCAGAACCAGTAACACCAGTAGAACCACAACACAGACTAATCCAACACATGACAACACAGAGAGAACAGGAGGAGAGAGTGATGGAGGAGAGGTGGATGTAGGTGGAGGTGTGGTGGTGTGTTTGTCTAAAATAAAGCAAACACAGTCATTAAGTTGTCGTCACATTGTGAATGTTGAAAGCTGCAGAAACACAGACAGGTGAGTGTGTCACCTGTGACAGTGATCCAGCTGGATGGAGACTCTCCATGACCGCTGATGTCACACTTGTAGAGGCCTTCATCAGACCTGGAAACATGCTGGATGGTCATGTGACCTGTAGGCTGCTTCCTGATGAGGGAGCCATCTTTATAGAAAGCAGCTGGGAGGTTGGAGGGAGTGGTCTTTGTTTTACAGAGCAGAGTGACGTCATCTCCCTCCATCACAGGGAGGACAGGACTCTGCAGGATCACTGATCCACCTCAACACAGAGACAAACTACAGCATTTCATCCATTTACACACAGCTTCATCAACACTAACTCCACACACTCAGCTTACCAGTGACTGTCAGGTTAACCATGTTACTGATGGGACCCTCTCTGGACTCACACCAGTAAACTCCACTGTCGTGAGATGCTGTTATACTGATGTTACAGGAAGAGTTAGCTGGTTTCCCCCACCCATCTCCTCCACACTGAGTCCTCTGTCCTTTGCTTGTGTTTCTCCTCAGAGTCCATCCAGCAGAGCTGTCGTCCTCCTCACAGCTCAGAGACACAAAGTCATATTCAAAGAACTGAGAGCTGCTGGGACTCACAGTCAGACGAGCTGTGAGGGTTAATACTGGTTTGGTTATACTTTTGTTAGAACTGTTATAATTCTGTGATTAATCATTCATTTAATACGTTTTATATGTGAGCACCATCGTGACTATATGAATCAGGTCATATCAGTGAGCATTTCTCAGGTTTAAACTGTGACAGAAGAAGGTTACTGACCTTGGTTTGTTGTGCAGCTCAGCAGTGAGATCAGAACTAAAGAGAAATGACACTCAGGTTGATTTGAGGTGAACATAAAGAACAACTCCACTGCACCACCTTTATCTTAAAATGCAGCTCTTTATGTGAATTGTTTACACTGTTGGTATGCACCAAATATTTATTATTAAAGTTAAAGTTATATTTGTGTCCACTGTGCAGCT
The DNA here is from genome assembly GCF_057382185.1 of Mchenga conophoros. Lineage (NCBI taxonomy): Eukaryota > Metazoa > Chordata > Actinopteri > Cichliformes > Cichlidae > Mchenga > Mchenga conophoros. The sequence goes on from NC_140528.1 coordinate 40,239,537, forward strand.
GTGTTGATATAACGAGTGAATGATTTGATCTTTTCACTGCCTGCTGTGTTTCCTCGACTCCTGAGCAAAGATAAAGAGTCAGTTCAGACCTGCAGTTGGTCCTCGTGGTGTTTGAACTTGAATTCAGCCTGATTTGTTTTTCATGTCTTCTCCTCCATCATCAGTTATCAGGAGAGCAGACAGTCAAAGTACAAGAATTCAAACAAACACAGAGATTCTACTTACAGAGCAGACACAGCACAGATGTTTCCTTCATCGTCCTTCTCACTCATTTGAGCTTTTTTTCATTTCTCTCACTGACACCAATTAAAGCCCGCCCTCTTCCTCTGAGCACCAGCTTTCTATTGGTTCAAACACAGACTCACTTATTTTTTTCTTCATTTAAAGATGCAAGTGTTAAAACTGTAGAGCATCCTGTAGTGTTTTTATATAACAAAAACCTTACAAAAAATTCTTAAAGCTGCTACAAAACAAGCAGTAAAATGAAAACGAAATAAAATATAAGGATTTTTTTTTAACAGAATCTGGGTTTAATCAATGTGATTATAATTCATTTCTATGGTAGCCATATATCTCAGACATGTGTTCACTTACAAAATCAGATGTCCTTTGCTCTCAGTGATCTGTAGTTTGGTTGATGAACAAATCCATGTCCATGTAGTGGACGTCCCCCTCAGTGAGAGAGGCAGATATGAGCTGAAACACAGGAATCAAACCAGGGACGCTGCTGTTATGGAGCTGAACTGGAACCATTCAGACACTGAGGCCCTCTGAACACATTTTAATTACAGCTGTGCAGAGACACACTGATGACTGACTGGAACACCATGATTCACATTTACATTAACACCATCCTCACACATGGTTTACATATGGACACTAGAGGGAGATGTTGGACTTTAAATGCAAACTAACCAGTAATGTCAGATGGTCACCACCAGTGTTGGTCAAGTTACTTGAAAAAAGTAATCAGTAACTAATTACTGATTACTTCCCCAAAAAAGTAATCCTGTTACTTTACTGATTACTTATTTTCAAAAGTAATTAATTACTTAGTTACTTAGTTACTTAGTTACTTTTTAAAAACACGATTTACAACCTGAAGAGGTGATAAAGCGATAGATATTTCAGCCCAATTCTACTTTTTCTACATAATCCATCATACAAAATGTAATCAAATGGAAAAGTCTCTTTTTTTAACTTGTTTTATCAGTTTTAATCTTTTAACTTTATGCATCAAGCAAAAATTTAATTATATGCAACATTCACTGACTGGAAGAAATTAGTTTAACATTTAAACCTATTTTCTGCACATTCCAGCACATAAAATAAAATATTTTTTGTGTTTACACTCAGTCTTTCAAATGGATGCAAGTAAAACACAGCAGAAAATAAATGAAGTCAAAGACTCAGCGGTCCTGTTGCTCTATTTTCACCTGTAAAGCAGGACTTCGGTAGGCGGAGGTTTACGCTGGTGCAGGTGTGCCGCGGTCAGTGGAAGAATCCGCGAGTTTCTCTGTGAGTTTCCCATTACGTCGTTGTGCACTCGGTGCTTGCTTGGAAGTTTAGGGGGTTTTTTCGCTGTAAAAAGAAGTTTTCTTCCCACGCACGATGGACGCTAATGTTTTTGTCACTTTTTATGGATTCAAACTCAAAGTAAGGTCAGTGCTGCACGCTCATACTCTCTCCCACAATCGATATGTGATCCACTGTTGATCTGCACACAGCTGTTGTCACTAACAGTGCACTCGCTTACGTCACTGTCGTGAGACATTCTCGCAAAAAATCACGGTTTTAGTAACGCAGTAACGCAGCGTTCCTACGGGAAAGTAACGGTAATCTAATTACCGTTTTTGCAATAGTAATCCCTTACTTTACTTGTTACTTGAAAAAAGTAATCAGATTACAGTAACGCGTAGTCTCCACTGCCTTAACCTGTTTCCGCTGGAGGTTACTTCCTTTTAAAAGAAATGTTCTCCTTCTCACTTTCGCCAACGTCCTTGCTCATAGGAGCTCATATGTATATTGGGGTTTTCCCATTTTTCTTGTATTATTGTTGAGTTTTTACTTCACAGTATTAAGTCACACATGGTTTACATACCATATATATACCATATATATAGTATATATATATATGGTATATATATGGTATATATATATATATATATATATATATATATATATATATATATATTAGGGGTGCAATGATACACAAAATTCACGGTTCGGTTCGATACTTTGGTGTCACGGTTCGATATTTTTTCGATACAAAAAAAATGTTCATGCATTTTTAATTTGTCATTTATTAAAATTATAAATATATATTTTAACTCAAAAGTACAGTTTTTAAATTTAACCCTAACCCTTGTGCGTGTTTTTTATTTTGACAGCGAATGCGCACCTGCGGACCACTTATGTGCAGCCCTGGTTATTTAGCTCGTCATATTGCAGCCACAGAAATTATTTTGTCCATGAAACCATAAAGCTGCACTTTCTTTTTGCCTTATAGTCTGATTTGTCATAACTTCTCCGTTTTGTGGTAAGCTTTTCTTTGGCTGTCACTTCTTCACCCTGACCTGTCTTATTTGGCTCAGCAGAACTAAAATATATATCCTGCTGCTTTTACACACGCACTCACATAAGCTCAGCGATTCTCTGCGCGATCAACCTCTCACATGTTTAAGCTTGCTGCGGGAGATTTCACTTGTCATGTTTGCATAGTAAGCTAACAATTAATAAGATGATGTCAGAGGAATTGGTGCACAAATTTTCATCACTCACAGATCAGTGCTGTCGCTCTCTATACACAGTTCGCACGATTGCAAAGTGAAAGCAAAAAAAACAAGCGCAAATTCAAACGCGACTTCAATATGTCACATATTGACAGTGGCTCACCGATGCCAATGACATAATTACCCAGCTACATTTCTGAAAGAATGCAAAAGCATTGACATATATTTTTCCTTCCTACAATAGCCCGACGGGCAGGGTAGCCCGACTGAAAAAATCGCTAGCTCCGGGACGTCGGGCTAGCGATATTGCAAGCCCTGTATCTGATTGAGGAATCACTCATCTTTGGAAAAGAGAGTTTATTACAGAGAAATGTCTCTTTCCAAAATAAAAGCTATACTATCCGCTTCTTCTGGGCTATATTCTCAGCAGCATAAGGAGAATCATGTGCTAACAGCTGTCTAAATGACTCGGCTAAAGTTAGTAGCATGCTTGTTGTTTTTGTCTTTGCACTAGGATGATGTCGGCGTAAATGTGCAGTCATATTCGTTGTGTTCCCACTAGTGCTTTCAGGTTAATCTCGTTGAAATGACCTTAACACCACAACACGGCAAATCTCCGTTAACGAGCTACCGCCGATCGCCCCGTGCATGGGGCTAGACGGCCAACACGTTAACGAGCTAACTGCGCTAACACACTAGTTCCCACCCATGTAATTGAGCCTTGCATGGCACATCCAACATACTGTTTTACTTTAGTCCATGACTCGCTTACCTTCAGGGTCATACGTCACATGAAAACCAAAATAATTCCAAACGCCAGATCTGAATGAGGGTGGGGGAGGTGCCCTGCGCTCTTCCTTCTGACTATGCTGTCTGTGTGGAGCACTCAGTGGATCTGCGCTCGACAGTGCAGCCTAGGCGGAGTAGTCGAACGCAGATTCACTGAGCGCTCAACACAGACAGCATCGTCAGAAGGAAAGTTGATAAAATAAATTACAAATGTTGTATTGTTCGATACATATGCGTACCGAACCGAAAGCACTGTATCGAACGGTTCAATATCGATACGAATATCGTTGCACCCCTAATATATATATATATATATATATATATATATATAACACCATCCTCAGGCGTGGTTTATATATGGCCACTAGAGGGCGCTGTTTTACCTTACAGACTAACGTGGACACAAGCAGATCATCAGTGATCATTCAAGAGTGCCGAAGTTTCTCTGACACTAATTCATTCGGTTATGTCTAGTTTGGAAAAAAACAAACAAAAAGAACATGGCCTCAGACCTGAAGGTGCTGATTCTAAGGCCAGACTGCAAGTTGCTCCATCACCGAGTGCTGGAGGTCATCACTCAGGTTGTTAATTAACTCAGTAATCAAGTCAAAGGAGCTTGCAAAGAAAAGCGTCTGGACTTACTTGAAGACGTTTCACCTCTCATCTGAGAAGCTTCTTCAGTTCTAAGGTCAAATGGTGGAGAGTCCCAGATATAAACCTAGTGGGAGTATGCCCCCCCCCAAAGAGGGACAAAGGACTGCTGAGTCTTGTCCTGTGGAGGTGGCTCTTCTGTGTTGTGCCATGCGCTTGTGAAGTGGCTGTTTGGTCTCTCCAATGTAGAGGTCTGGGCATTCCTCGCTGCACTGTACAGCATACACCACATTGTTAAGTTTGTGTTTTGGCGTTTTGTCTTTCGGGTGAACCAGTTTCTGTCTGAGCGTGTTGCTGGGTCTGAAATGCACCGGGATGTCATGCTTGGAGAAAACCCTCCTGAGTTTTTCTTATACACCGGCTACATAGGGGATGACAATGTTGTTGCGTCTGTCCTTCTTATCCTCCCTCGCTGGTGTCTGATCTTCTTTTCTGTGCCTCTTTGCTGACTTTATAAACGCCCAATTACATAACTGCACGTTTTGAGTGCTTCCTTTACATGTGTGTGTTCCTTCTTTTTTCCTTCAGGCTTAGAGGGAACATGTTCTGCCCGGTGGTGTAGGGTCCTAATTACTCCAAGTTTGTGTCCCAGAGGGTGATGGGAGTCAAAGAGGAGGTACTGGTCCGTGTGTGTGGGCTTCCGGTAAACTTCGATGTTGAGGTTGCCGTTCTCTTCAATGTGCACCGTGCAGTCCAGGAAAGGCAAACAGTTATCCTTTGTGTCTTCCCTGGTGAACCCGGTGTTTTTATCCACGGCGTTAATGTGCGCAGTGAAGGATTCCACTTCTTGTGTCTTGATTTTTACCTAGGTGTCGTCTACATATCTGTACCAGTGGCTGGGTACTCTCCCTTTGAAAGAGCCAAGAGCCTTCCTTTCCAAGCTCCTTACACTACGATGACGTGGATGACTGAGAACCTTCACAGACTTACAGTATTATTAAGTGTCTTGGGGCAAATGTTGCAATTTGACACTATATTCATAAAATTGAACATCGGATTTAACAAACAATGACTTACATGTACTTCTAATTTTCAGTATATCCAATAACACTGAGCATTACTGAGCCTTTATATCGGTTTTTCCCTTCCTTTATTTCTTACATATTTTTCAATCTTTGCGTGATGTTTGCTCATTATTTTTTATGGCTGTAAGAAATACAACAGCTGCACCACTAGCTAGCAGTCCCTGTCATAGTCCCTGTGTCTGCCCAGCCTGCCCCGCAGTAAAATGCTTTGTGTCCAAGCTGTGGACAGGCAGCAGCTGTGCCATTCCAGCTCATGGTTTTAGCACTACACTATCCAGCATTAGGGCTACACTAAGAAAAAATATCTTATCGATCATGTTGAGAATTAAAGTAGAAAATCTGTTTTGAGAAAAATGTCCAAATGTTTACATCACTGTTGTTATTTCAAGACACATTTCCACGATACCCTCTGAGTTAGTGAAATTGTATTTCAGAATAAGTTTTAGTCAAAATGAATAAAATTCTCTTTTAGTGCATAAAAACAGTGTGTGGTGATCAGTACAGACTTTCAACATATGGTGCAGAAAGACCATATAAAGTGGTGAGATAGACATTGATGGTTATACTCTTGTGTAATAGAGGATGTGTGTCGTATCACAAGATGGCTGATCAATTGACGTCACTAAGCTGTCTACAAAAGCTATTTTATCGAGGTTATAGCAGCTGTGACAGAAACATGTTTTTTTTTCATTAAAAAACAAAAACTTGTTTCTAGAAATTGAATTACAACTTTAATCTCACCCCCCTAATAATTCTGTGCTCTGTTCTCCATTGAAATCTCATTGTAGCTCAGGAGCAACATAATTTGTTTAAATTTACTTGAGCACATCAAGACAACTTTCCACTGGCTAGTTTGTGGTTTCTTGTTAAAGGGAACAAATTCAATACTCTGTTTCATTTCTCTATCTGCTGCAGGGAGACAGTTTCAGGATTATTTGTTTGTTATTCCTGGCTCTGTTTAGTCCAGCTGAGGTCAAATCTGCATCAACTGGTTCTACAGATCTCCCAAATAAAAAAAAAAAAAAAAAAGTTTTACAGCCACAGAAAACAAATTGAATCAGACAATATAGAAAAGACGACAATACAATACTGTAAAACTTTATTAGCAAAAACTCAAATGAAATATAAAAAATACATAAAACAAAATATGCACCCAGCCCCATCAGAAAGTAAGCATAATTATACTGTAACAGCTGATCAATACACGAAATTCACTTTCAAACGTCAAGTCAAACAAGTTTGATCTTACAAACAGCTGAACCTGATCCTGAAGATCAGACTCATTCAATGATTCTGATTCTGTAACATTCAAGGCACAGCATTCATGAATACCGGGAGGAAACAAAAAGTTATTTTTTATATCAGTATAAGTTAAGCTTTTTGGACAGTTGAGTCAAAATGAACACCCTCTGTGGGGGGAAAAAAAAAAACAAACAACAAAAAGTTATTTGAAGATTTCCCAACTTGACTTTTCTTGAAAACATGAACAAACCGTTCCACGTACAAACAGGATGCAAATAAAACAACGGAACATGTTACACTGAGATGATCAGCTACAGAGTTGTTGACTTGTTTGAAGATTTGTTCCTTGACCTCATGTTACGTCCCCCCCACCATGGCGGAGGCAAAGGTAGGAAGGAGACAGCAACACTGGACAACCACAATCAATGAAGGAGGAAGACCACAGAACAGTTAAGTATCAGGCAGGATTTATTGGGTGCTTGCCTGGATAGTCAAATTTAACAACAGTAAAGAGGTGGGGGAGGAGGACTGGGCGGTTGATCCAAATCAAAGAAAGTAATAAAACAAAAAGAGGTCAGTAGCTTCCAGGGCCTAGCCTAACTGAAAGAAAAATGCAAAACAAAAGGCCTACCTAGCTACTCGATAAAAGTCAGTGAAAACATACAAGGGTGGCATCAACCGCATAACCTAGTGTGACTAACAGAGTAAAATCTACAACCAGTGTAGAGGGTACCCCGGCTTACCTGTCCAGCCTCCCACCACACACAACATAAAGATGCTTGTTCGCAAATGTTTGTCAAAGCAGAAGCCAGCAGCCACCAGCTGGCCAGGGAGCGGCTCATTTGTAGTGTTCCTTGGAGTGTGATTGGCCAACTGAGCCCAGTCCAGCCAATAGACACCTGCCAATCAACTTCGAACTGGCCAATCAGAGGAGGCCTGACGCCTGAAAGATGAATAGAACACAAAACAGAGTACAAAAGCAAAGCCACACCCCTTGGCACATAACACCTCAACTTCTGTTATTCTTGGTTTTATAAATCACGTTTTCAGTCTTACTTGAGGCAAAGTGAAAATATTGAGGGAATGATGTTCTCTCCTCTGTTATTTAAGCCCAAGTATTTATCAAATACTTGTCCAAATTGTCCATCCTGTGAAATATCTTTGGAAACGTGTGACTCTTCTGGTTTTCTACTTGGATGTTATCTTTTTAGTTTCTTCAGTCACAGATTATCCTTCTGTTTGTTTTAGCAATGCAGGCTTCTCTGATTCTGTGTGAATAGCTGAGCCATTTCCATGCTGTAGTTCATCAGGAGGCTGGTATGAATGCTGACTCTGTTTTGGTTTTTTACAATTTCTGTATATCAAAAAACCAACAACAGCAACAAGAAGCACAGCAGGAACACTCAGACCAGCAATCAGTCCAACAGATTGTTCCTCCTTCCCTCCATCCTCTATATCTCCTGGCTGACCTGCAGGTGAGAAACAGGTGTGAGGTGTCAGCTGTCAGGTAGGTGATGAGTGAAGAACAGATCAGAATCCATTTCCTCTTCAAACTGCTGTCAGACATTATCTACTGCACTCTGATCACATCACTCAGACCAGCTGCTTTCTACAAAGTCTCATCAACAACATCTTTAGAAACAAACATCAACAACCAGGAAGCACCTTCACCTCTGATCACACACACACTCAACTCTGCTCACTCACCTGGAGGAACAACAACAACAACAGTCAGGGAGATGCTGCAGAGGAGCTTCAGTGTTCCTGTCTGGATGACACCACACTTGTATGTTCCATTGTCATTAGTTGTCACATTGTTCAGAATCAAAGACACGTCTCCATCCTTCATCTGTCTGTCCTGCAGATCCACCCGGTTCTTAAAAGATGGATGCTGGTTTTCTGGATCAAACTGCTCATCTCTGTAAAAAAGAACATATTCTGGTTCCAGACCAGCTCTGCTCCACTTCACACCTATGATGATGTTTGGAGCTCGACATGGCAGAGTGACATTCTGTCCAGACTGAGCTGTGATGTTTTTGTGGTCTGAAAGAGGAAACAACACAGAGCAGACAGGTTGAAGGTCAAAGTAGTTTGCAAAGCTGCCAATCAGAGAGAAGAGCAACAAAAGACCAGAGTAGAAGAGAAACCAGTAAACAAAAAGACAGGATTTTGTGTTTTGGTTTTTATATTTAACATGTTGCTTTGAGTGTTGTATTAAGTATTGTTTAAGCATCACATCAATGGAGAGTGCTGTGTGCATTTTATTTGTAAAAAATGTTTGGAATCATGTATGATTTTCGTTCCACTTCTCACGTGTACATCTTATCATCAAGATTTCCATGCAGCACAACAAGAACAGGTGTAAAGCTGTGCCTTTACAACCCTCTGCATCTACAATTCCTGTGGCCTTTACTCCTCTTATTAGTGCAGCCTGTTCCTCCTGCTTCACCGCTGCCTCCAGCTACTGCTATGATGCCAATCTATAGAATGTATGTGGATACTGAAACAATATGGCTTCATAATCGCTGATAAGGAGACTTTGTTTTTCTTTTTTGCATTTTTTCCTCAAGTTTAAGGGTGAGCATAATGGCAGCATCACCTGGTGTCTCCTGCAACACCGCAGTCAGAGCCATGTGCATCTTAACCATTACAGCCTGCCCCACCAGAGCAGCAGTATAATGAAGCCAAATGCAGCCAAATTCCTGCAGTCATTTTGACAGAGGTCTTTGGCTTGTTCTATCCTGCAGTGTTCCAACAAGTCTTCACACACTAAGCTGATTTTACTGTCCCACAAATCTGTCCATCCACTTTTTGGTTGAGGAGGGTCACCCACCCCAGATGTACTCCGGTTCAGTTCTGGCAGTACGTCATTGGAAGCAGATGACGTAGGCCATTTCTGAATGTGCATTGGTTGGCAAATGGTCCGGAAAAAAGAGAGCAGGAAGTAATGGCAAAGAGAACAAGAGAACCTAAAAAAACTCAAAGATCAAAGACTAAAGCACGAAAAGCACAGACAGTGACTGTAGCGATACTTGTCTTTGTTTTTAACACTCGGGAGCTTTTGGTATGTTAGCCCTTCGCTCTGCTCCCCGGCTGGCTGACAGACCACCAACAACACGAGCAACAGACGGCACAGACCGATTAAAGCACAGAATTTGTCTGCCATTATTTCAACCACAGATCTCACTTTAGTCAGACGGACAGTCCTCACAGTGGTATCGATAGTCAACATGCTAACTCTACGATAAAACAAGACTCCGCCCAGCCTTGTGATGCAATCACGGACACAAACAAATGGAATCAAGACGAAACCAAATATTTGGGAAGTACTGCCACCATTTAAACCACAAGGATAAAAGTTTGTCCTCTTTAGAGGGAATCAGCCTTTGATTTTTAAACCTCACCTGTGGAGACAACCATGAAGACACATACAAACTGCAAAGCCGAGCTGAGTGACGCAGTTAGAGCAAACATTTCCGTGTTCTGTTTGTAATAAATATCCTCTCCTGACGGTGTTTTCAGTAATTAACAGAATATTACAACAAAGTAAACTACATAACATTAAATTTGAGTTTTAAACAAAGTTAAATATATTTGTCTTTCAGCCGCTCGTTCAAACTCCACACTTCCTTTTCTCTAAGTTAGTCGCATTAGAGTGACGTCAACTACGCTGAGCTATACGATCTAAACCAGGTCTGAAGGGGAAAAAAAAAAAAAAAAAAAAAAACAGGTCTGAATGTTTCTGGAATGGTCTCCGTAACCTCTCTCATCTATCAATCATCAGCTACATGCTGAAGACCAAAGGACTTCGAAATTGTTCCACTGTACAAACATGTACCCCATCTTTCTTCTTAATAAGTTAAAAAAAAAGGAGATTTTTATTTTGTAAAGCATCAGATTTGACTAAATAGTAACAGATGTGAACAAAACTTTTAAAGACTCCATTAACCACGAAGCTGTGTACACAACACAAATTCTTTACAAAATTGTGCACTTTTTATTTTACATACAATTTGTTCTTTTTATTGAGAAGAAAATCTCCCAGTTTTAGTAATCATTTATTTATTGTCTTTATGTTAACCTTGTTTCTATCTTACTTCACTATATTTTGTAATTATAAATAACACCATTATAAGTCCCTTGCCAATTCTGTTAATTATCATTTACAACGATAAAAGAAATATTTTCACTATATAAAAATGTAGATTGCACTATGTAGGAGGCAGCATTTAGCTCCATGAAACCACCGCTATTCTAGAGAACTAGTCCCAATCAAAAGTTTAAGACCACTTGAGAAAAGGCAAAAATTCATATTTTGCATGGTGCAGATTGCAGTCCCATAACCATCAGCATCTGAGCCTGAAGGGCTTCAAAAACAAAATGTGTTTTCAAAGACCTCGTCTCCTTGAACGCCACAGAACTGACCATTTGGACCATTTGTCCAAACATTGGACATTGAAAAGTGGAAGAGAGTTTTATTCTCTGATGAGTTGTTGTTGTTTTTTTAACGGGCCGCCATATTGGTCTGGAGTGCTTTTTCCTTCAGGAGGTACAATGGAGCTTCAGGAGGCGCAGGGGCATCAAACGCTGGCTAAGTCCACATGTTGCAGAGAACATCCCTCATAACTGAGGGCCCCTTGTCTCTGTGATAACGACTGAGTTTTTCAACAGGACAACACAACAGTACACAATGCCCACAGGACAGGGGACTTCTTCCAGGAGAATAACATCTCTTTTCTTTACCATCATGCGTGTTCCCCTGATATAAATGCAATTGAGAACCTTTGGGGATGGATGGCAAGACAAGTTTACAAAAATGGACAACAGTTCCAGACATTAGATGCCCTTCGTGTGGCTATCTTCACTACATTGCGAAATGTTCCCACTCGCGTCATGGGAAATGCTTGCATCAAGCATGCTGTAACAAACTTTTGAAGTGATCAAAAATAACAGTGGAGCTAGTTCATTTTTGGAACTTTGATTTCTGTTTTGGGGGGTTTACAGGTTTTTTGAAGGTGTTAAACGTTTGTACATGGTTGTGTCGGCTCCTCCAACCAATGGCCGCAGCAGGCTAAACATGAGGACACAGATGACGCGCAACAATACGCATAAAATACATTTCTGTAACATTTGCTCCTTTTATTCCACATGCAGCTGTCCAATATACAAATCAGTGCCTGGGATTAACTATTAAACAAATGCACAGACTGCACACACAAATAACTGCAACTCACCAATAACTGCACTAATTACAATGCCAACTTACAACTTGGCCTATGGCATCAATTTGTGCACAAATATACAAAAACTAGTGATGGCCCGCTTGAAGCTGACGCTCCGGAGCGTGTGTCGAAAAAAACAACACACTGGTTCAGAAGCACTGTGTCGAGGCTTGCTTCGTTTGGCAAAAGTCACGTGACCAGTGACGTCCGAAGCTTCATTACGCACGTAACTGCTTCGGTACCTGATTCAAACGGATATAAGGAAGTGAATCATCCACGGGATTCGTGGAGTGTGTTGATGGTGACAGATAGCGACGAGGTGATCATTCCACTGACAGATATGGAGCCAGCGAGGAAGAGAGGACGTTCTGGCGTGTGGGAATATTTTGAGTTGATTTTGCTCAATTCATTTTATCTGCCGAAGTGAAAAACTTGAAATGTCCAAAATCATGTTTTCATAATGTAAATATCATTACAGCATATGACTTTAGGAACACTTCCATGTGAATTAAAGCTAATGAAGACTACAAAAATGTATTTGACACTATACGTACATTACATTGCTACAGTTTAGAAAATCATTTTGTTTATTGTTTTTAGGTGATAGTCTGCAGGACCCAGGAATACCTGCATATCTACCAGCTTGCAGTGTGGTTCCTGCACTCCACAGCCTCTTCTGTTCCATGCAAGTGGATTTTCTCCAGGGCAGGAGAAACTATTTCTAAGAAAAGAAACAGACTCAGCCAGCGCACAGTAACACTAATCCTCTTTTTAAATGTAAATAACAAAAGGGCTACCTGACATAGATCATGTTTTTACTTTGCAAGTTCTTGATTAGGGGTGGGTTTTGATTATCGCCTTTCTGATTACAATCCATGCTAAATTGAATAAAGTGATATTGATTCATTACAATCCTGTGTCGATTTGTAAATTAACGTTATTATGCCTGAAACGCCAGCATCTCAGGTTAAACCTCACAACATGTCGTCAAACACCATGCAGCTAAAACAGTAACTGGGAGCAGGTTTACGGATTCTGCATACAAACGTAAACACAGAGCGCGGACCCGACGCGTCAGAATCAGATTTTGGTGTGTCGTCGGGTCCGCGCTGTGTTTGCCTCTTTTTTTCGCTGGCTTCTGCAGCTGCAGGTTTCATAACTCTCTGTTTACATCTCTAATTAAGTCTCACATGTGTCAGCTTTCTTTTAATAGATACGAAATTATGGATATATACTGTTAAATGATCAGAATTGTAATATTTCTGACTGAGGCAAAACTTTCCAGATTCCAATCAAATTGAATCGGATCCTGTATCGAATCAAAATGATTCTACAAATCAGTGACGATGCAGCCGTACTCAGCCCCCTAAGCATTTTCCCTTTCCAGTTCACAATCAATCCCACCCCTAGGTCAAAAATATGTATAGGAATTGGCCTAATCTAATATTTTGTATGAACCTGTCCAGCTGTCCAGTGATTAAACGACAAGTAGATGGAGGCAGGACTCCACAGCAGGGGCATACTCCATAATGTGCTGTGCATTATCATATGTATATTATATATATTGCTCACTTATTGTATTTACCAACATCAAGGAGTTATGAGCAAAGAAAGGCCACACCATAGTGCATGTTTAAATAGGGAAAGTTTATTGATCAAAATGTATTACGCAGATACGCATTACATTTTTTTCAGCCCCCCAATCGAGAAAAGAAAACCAATTACATGTTCAAAGCAACGGAACGGTGGCCCAATATCAGAGAGAACTCCACTCTTGAGTGAGCAGTGATAATTGAGCAGTCCGTTTTATTTTGCAGATTCAAGCTGCTCTTCAAAATTTTCACCACCAGATGTCACCGGAGAGGACTGTGTTGAAAAGCTTCGAGTAATGAACCGTTTTTCAATACAAGCTTCAGTGCTTCGGAAAGTTTCATTTGGCCATCACTAACAAAAACCATCAAGTTCCAGTCAAAATACATCAAAATCATTCAAGCTGCGGTCAGCAGAAAGTTTTGCTTCATGCTCACCCTACCTTTCTGCTCATCAACATCAGGTGCCGTGAACAGGTGAGTGCAACCACATTTATCATCTACCACACCCATGAGACACGCCCCACACCCGTGCACCAATACAGTGAGTCCATTTAAACCAACCCACTTAGTCAAAAAGGAACAACTCATATGGCTCCTACAATGGTTGTAAAACAGCCTCTTTCAGTTTAAGTGCCGTTTTAAATAAATTGCATGCTCACTTCCTTTTCATCTTGTTGCATGTTGAAGCTCTCATTGGAGGCTTGTTAAAATCCAATCATGCAAAATATGATATTTTGCCATTTTTCAAGTGGTCTTAAACTTTCAATCAGGACTGTGTTTTGGATACAAAAAATGACAATGAATCCACATTTTTGCACAGATTTGGCCTTTTAAAGGCATGTGGTCCTAAACCCTGATGTATCAGTCAAACCAAATCTGCTTATTATTCTACCATTGTCTGTTCAAGTGAGAACACCAAGACCCTATTCTCATTATTCAACTCCTTTAACAGGCCACATGATTCTCTGCCCGCTCATCTCTACTCATCTAACTTCTGCGACTCTCTAATGCTAATCTTCACTGAAAAAAATCATAAAATACACCTAGACTTGGTTCCTAATGCTCAATGTAGCTCCTCTGTCTTAATTCCACCCCCTTCTCACTTCCTCTCTGGTTTTCAACTTCCGTCTTTAACTGATATTGCTGATCTCATCCACAAATCAAAGCCTTCTACCTGCCAGTTTGATCCTATCCCCACTGTCCTTGTCAAAGCCTGTTTACCCCCTCTCCTTCCCCTCATATCTGCTATTATTCACTCTTCACTCACCACTGGAACTGTTCCTGCTTCTTTCAAAGTTGCCGCCATTACCCCAATCCTGAAAAAAACAGGTCTAGATCCCAACAACTTTAACAATTTTCATCCTATCTCCAATCCACCATTCCTCTCAAAAATTCTTGAAAAAATTGTTGCTTCACAAGTCCATCTACATCTAACTGATAATAACCTTTATGAACAGTTCCAGTCTGGTTTCCGTCCTCTGCATAGCACCGAAACTGCTCTTATAAAAATAACAAATGATCTTCTTATGGCAGCTGATTCTGGTCTCCTCTCCATCCTTATTCTCCTTGATCTGAGTGCAGCCTTTGACACCATCTCTCATCCCATTCTTCTAAGCAGATTAGCTTCTATTGGTCTCTCTCATACTCCATTGGCCTGGTTTAAATCATACCTGTCTGACCGCACTCAGTTCATTCAATTAAAATCCTTCACTTCTCAGCCTTCTCCTCTATCTACTAGGGTGCCCCAGGGATCTGTCCTCGGGCCCCTCCTTTTCCTCATTTACCTTCTTCCACTCGGACATATTTTTCGTAAATATAACATTCAGTACCACTGCTATGCCGATGACACCCAGCTTTATCTCTCTACCAAACCTGATTATACCCTTCCTCCACCCTCCCTCACCCTCTGCTTAGCTGAACTCAATTCCTGGTTCTCCTTCAACTTCCTTAAACTCAACAGAACTTCTCCTGGTCGGCACAAAACGATTGCTATGCAGAATTAACGATTTCTCTCTTACTATCAATAATTCATTAAGTAATGACAAAATGAATGTGTTTATTGGTCCTCCCTTCAAAAATGATGTAGAATTTGAGATTAGTGACGAAATCATGTAATTAATCTTGAAATCCTCAACACCTTTGTGTTAGTGGAAAAGAGGTGTTTGTGTGTGTGTGTGTGTGTATGTGTGTGTGTGTGTCGCTATTATTATCCTGATTAAACTGGTTCAGCAGTGAGGAAACTGTGTGAGTGAGATGTCCTACTTTTGTGTACAGTTTGATAAACTATAAGATAAAAATAAGCTCTATTGAAGCTCCGTTTTTATTTTGTGTCAGTGCATCTGTCTGGTTAACATAGTTAACATAGCTCTGGTTAGTTTAGACTGCCTAATACATCCAAAGAGTTTCAGATTTAATGTATTTGATTTTTTCTCTAGGGTTTGTTTTCATGTGAGTTTACAACAAAGTGACTTCATTTTCATTTTCAAAAAATAAATGTTTATTTATTTTTTATTTAAAAACCCGTGATGTGCTCAGCTTCTCTGATATTTTCTACTAAAGGGCTAAACGATTAAGTAATGGACAGAACATTAAGCAGCAACTACTTTAACAATCATGTGAGTTTTTTTTTTTTAAAAAGAGAAAATATGATGTTTTACCTCCAGGTTTATTTAATCTAAATGTTTTCCTTTTTTATGTTTATGTTTTCTCCTTGTGTGCAGTGAAAGAAAAAGAAAGAAAGAAAGAAAGAAAGAAAGAAAGAAAGAAAGAAAGAAAGAAAGAAAAAAAGAAAGAAAGAAAGAAAGAAAGAAAGAAAGAAAGAAAGAAAGAAAGAAAGAAAGAAAGGACAAATATGACGAAACTCAGCAGAAGAGAAGTGAAGTGTGATCAAGAGGAACCATTAAATGTTAACTTCCTGTATTCTTGCTGGCAGTGAGTTAACACTAGAAATGAAACTGTTTTATTGTCAGTGGTTGCTGTTTCATCATTTTTAATCCACCTGTTTTTTGAGCCAGTGCCCAAATACTATAGGTATGTGTAGTTTATACTTTATGTATGCATTTCTTACGTGTATGTTATATTTTTTGAAAAAGTTAGAAACACACCTTAAACTTCTGAAAATATATTATACTACCATGAGGTCAGAGTGAAACACTACATTGGATTAATCGAGCAAAACTAGAATTTTTTTTCTATATCCTATGTAGTATGATATATATATATATATATATATATATATATATATATATATATATATATATTATTGCAGAGAGGATATTTTGTGAGGAAACACAAGCAGGACAACACATGTAAAACATGATTAGCAGCAAATAGTCATCATTCTTCAGATGATAAAACACATTGAATTCATTTAATATGATGTTTTTTCACAGATGAAACCAACCAACAGTAAATCTGATGCTTTACACTAACTCCACATGACATTAATCTGTAACCAGTAACCAGTAAAGTGAAGATTTAATCCCGGTGTAGATGGATTAACATGAACAATTTGTTAATCCATCTGAAGCTCCATCTGAAAGACGTCATTTTATACACTTACTGTTGTTCTGAAGGATCTCTGAAGCCCTCCAACATTCTTCTGATCATCAGGATGGAAAAAAATAGGATTTACATGAATCAATCCATCCATTTTCTTCTGTTTATTTGGGGGCAGCAGCCTAAGTAGAGAAGCCCAGTCCTCCCTCTTCCTACTGACAAAAGATATAATCTCTCCAGCGTGTCCTGGGTCTGCTGCGTGGCCTCATTCCAGTGAGATATCCAAAGAACATCTCGCCCAGGAAGCGTCCAAGAGGAATCCTAGTCAGATGCCCAAACCACCTCAACTGGCTCCTTCCGATGTGGAGGAGCAGCATCTCTATTCTGAGCCTCTCCTGGAGGACTCAACTCCTCACCCCATCTCTAAGAGAGAGATCTGGTTTACAAAAGTAAATGTTTCCAACTAAAACTGTAAAGATGATCTGTAACAAGTTTCCTCTGTAGCAAACTGACTGAACTGACCAGTAAACTGCTGTTTTAAACAGACACACCCAGATCTGACATCTTGCCACAGAGAAACCACTGTACGCTCAGAGATTTGATTAACAAATTTCAAAAATGCAAACTAAGGTGTGACCATAACAGGAAGTGAACTTATTTCACTGACACAGGTAGATGTGGAGACAACTTCCCACTGCACTCTGTGAATTTACATCAACTTGTTCTAATGAATAACAATAAAACCCCATGTTAACATAAAATATACACTATTTATATTTAATTGTACACACACAACTCAAAAACCTCACATGAGAATTAAGGTCTCTGTTGGGTAGTATTTACTTTTATGGGAGCAAAATTATATATTTTTATATAGTCCTTAGTTTTCTTTGTTCTGGTTAAATGTACAGAAATTTGTAGTGCAGCAAGACTCAGATAAGAGCAGCATGAGAGATGTTTACTTTGATTAGACGAACAGTATTTAGGAGGAGGAAATGGATAATAGGTATTGATGTGTATAGAACTGGAGATGAACAACTTAAGCATATTATATATAATATTATATTACAGCATATGTTTAACTGATATTATCTTAAAATACTATGAACCAGGATAATTTGATAAATATGAATGCAAACAATTTATTCAATGTTTTAAAGATAAAATTAATTTTAGGAAAAATTTGTCCTCATTTGACCTTAAAGAAAAGGTCAGAGGTCCAAAGTAACATTATATATATGGAATCCCAGATATTATTCCCTACAAGCTGGTACACATCAATACAAACAAACGTTTACGTTTTATTGAACTTTGACAGACATGCTAGTGCTACTAAACACATAACCTCCTTGGTGAAGGTAACAACAGTAATAGATGCAGAAAAAAATGTTCACAAATGTAAGAAAACAAACAAAAACATTATCAGTAAACATTTTAAACACACTGACTGTGATCAAAGCCACTTACTTTATTCTGTTCTTGTCTCCATCTGGTAGTTTTTCTCAGCATAACGTCATCGGCTCATAACCACAATCATGTCAGAAACATCTTCAGGCTTGAAAAACAGATTTAAATCAGAAAAAAGTTACAATTAATTTAAAATCAAAATGAATCAGTTTTACACTGCCCACTCCAGCTGTCAGTGTCTACAGACAAAACTTTGCCAAGTCTATGAATACGAGAACAGAAACAAGTAGTGGTTTGTGCTTTCTCAGTAAACTGAAGGCTCATATGACTACGTGAGATATGTGGCTGCTCAAAACAAGTTACAGCAAAGATCTATTCTTGCCTACATTTCCTGAAAAAATAAAACAATAACACATGGATCTGATAGTGTTTACTCTGAAAACATCTGGAGGAATCTTTAAAGTCAGCTTTGAGTTTGTGGAGAAGTGAGTCTCAGAAAGACGTGAAAACTCTTCATGAAGTCGTCACCTCAGAATGATCTGATCAATAAATCAATAATTTACTGATTACAATTGTCCGATCATCAGCAGCACTGAGCATGTGTGTGTTTGCATGTATGTGTGTGTGTGTTCATCAGTATCCTGGTCAGACTGGTTCAGTGAGTATTATTGGTACAGATGGACTCATTCATTTCCTGCTAGTGTGTACAGTTTACGTACATCATCATCTGTAAAACAAGCTCTACCTAAACATGGAGTTATTTTTAAAATATTTCTGTTGTTTTGTCATCATCTCTCTGTTTGTGAAGTGATTTCAAAGATTATTGTTAATGTGTGTACTTGTGAATATTCACTTCCTCTCTCGTGCTGAAGTGGGAGAACAGACAAAAGAAGCTGTTGTCAGATTAACAGTAAACACTTTGGAATTAGTGACGGGAAATAAAACAGAAACAGTGGTTCATGGGATTTTAGCACATTTGTATTTCTTTAAAATGAACAATTACATAACCATAAAACATTTGAGCTTTGATACATTCTAATTACTTAAAACCAACAAAGAGCTTTGATTTCCTACGTGTGAGATTTGTTGTAAAGGGCAGAAGAAAACTTCAGATCTCTTTGAGTCCATCAAAAAGTGCAAAGCTGAGCAGACAGCTGCACATAATAATCTGTAAGTAACTGTGTAAACATTTGCTGCATTATTCTTTATTTGACTTAAAGTCCAAATACTAAAACTGAAAATATTTTAAGTCACCAATTCCCAAAAAACAAGGGTGGTGTTCCTCCCACTCAAAAAACAGAAAATCACACACACTCCACCCAAAGCTAAATCCTCAATCTAATCAATCAAACGCAAAGTGTTAAAGTCAATGTGTGACCCACCTGCCACTGACACACAAACTTCTGTGTTTCATAGTTTTTGTAACAGTGACAATAAAGATCTGTTCTTACATAGCAGTGAATATAGGTCAGAGTAGTCAGTGATATCACCTCCTTTTATTTTTAATTCACTTTTTATATAAATAAATACATTCAGATGAATGTGTAATTTAACACACTTGTGACTAATTTCAGCCTGAATTTCAGTTTTTACTGTGGCCCACCTGTAGTACCTTCATGACTCACTGGGGCATCCAGACTTTCTCCACCCTTATAATATCAAATTCAGTGAAATATACATAGTGATCTTGCCAAATTAATAAAACATTTACCTTAATAAGAATATCACAGAAACTGATATGGCGTGATATGGCAGCCAGGGCAGCTGTGGCTACAACCGTGGATTGCCTCCACCAATGTGTGAATGTGAGAGTGAATGAATAGTGGAATTGTAAAGCGCTTTGGGTGCCTTGAAAAGCGCTATATAAATCCAATCCATTATATTTTAACTCAAAAGTACAGTTTTTAAATTTAATGTTGCTGAAACAACAAAATAAATAAAAATAAATAAATCTGATGGAGAAATCACTCATCTTTGGAAAAGAGTTTTTTACAGAGAAATGGCTCTTTCCAAAATAAAAGCTATACTATCCGCTTCTTCTAGGCTATATTCTCAGCAGCATATTAAACATATCAGGTCAGATCCTCATAAGGAGAATAAGTGGTAAGTAGATAAAGTTATACAGGCTGGTGACACAGAGACATCCAGGTCAGTAACTGTACAAATAGAAGGCAGAAGACTAGACACTGAGAGGGAGAAATTCAAAAATATATATATTGACTAATCAAAACCCAGGCTGTGTGGCCATGTGGCTAACGGCAGAGAAGAAGCAGTTCAGAAGAACGGCTGCCAGAGGTGTGGCAGGGCTGGAGGGTAGTCGAGGTGTGGGTGAAGACCTTTGGGTCTCTTGGTAGGTGGAGACGGTACCTGGAGTGGCAGGTGCAGGAGGTCCTGGTCGTGCCGTGGAAGGTCCAGGCAGTGCCGAATGCGGATCAGGTTTGGCAGGTGCAGAACCAGATAGCGGAGCGCAGACCTCTGGCTGAGACGTGATATAACCAAACATCGCTGAGGCCTCTGACTGAGACTGCAGCAGGCTCTGGAGATGGGCGTCCTCCAGCCTCAGCTGGAAAGGGACCCATTGGTTTAATTCCCAAAGCGGGCGATGGCATGGAGTCTGTGGCAGGCGGTGGCATGGACCTTTCGAACTGGGGTTAGCAGTGTCTGTCCATATTTTTTCCTTTCTCCGAAAGAGCACGAACAAAGTCTCTGTCACTCACCACAGCTGGCTGCTTTGGGGAAGTGTCGATTAGACATGAGCGCTGGTGGCGGAGACGCCAAAGTTGCAAGATTAGCAAAAAAAAGTGCAAAAGCAGACAGAACAGAATTTGAAGGACGGCCCCTTACCACGTTCACTGCTTTGCTGCACCAGCCCAGCTACCACACCAAGAACCATTGTTTTCATAAAAGGCACTTAAACCCAAATGACTTCAGTGGTCATCTGATAGATTTCTGAACGTTAAATCTTACGTCTCTGTCTAGGAGGACCAACATAAGGGTTAAAAAAGGTGTCTCTGCCCCAGTCCCCAAAGCCAGACCCAAAAGCCAACATAACATACGGTGAGGTTTATTCCTACTAATAACACCAAAACTGAAAGCATTAACTCTGGGGTGAACAAAGACCACAATAATAAAGAAACAAGCTATTCCAAAGAAGTGCAACCTAGCTCTGTGTGAAACAAAACTAAACTAAACAGCATTTTCAGCACTACATACAAAACCTAATTATTCTCAAAAGACACACAAAATTGATTACTGAGGGTTTGGAGGCCAAGAACAGGTCTGCTGCTGTCATGAGAACAACTGCTGGTTTAAGGGTTTTTAAAACACCCAGTTGTTAATAGGGAACCAACCAGCAGCTGCCAGGTCAACGCCATCCCAAAACTGCTCCCCAGATCCTCTCATAAAGACCACATGGTCAGGGTTCTAACATTAAAGTATTGTCATGTATAAAGCAAGTGTTCCGCTTAGTGCTGTGCAGTACTACAAATTCTGGTATAAGTCTGATACCAAGTAAATCCAGGGTCAATATTCCTGATACCAATATTGATGCTGTTGACCTATAAAGGCAACTTATGTTGGTGAGATGAGTCTGTCGTGATTTATGAGATAAATCAGCATCTATTTGTTAGTTCAAAAAACATGCATTGACCACTAAATAATTCCTGGAGTGTAAAAGTGTCTGACTCTAAAGTGCTTTGGTTTAGCTTTTGTTGTTTAAAAGTATATAAACAAAATAAATTTTCCATAGTGTGTCTTTTGTTTTGTTTTTAATAAATGAAAATATATATTTATTTAACAGATTTCAGTCAGCTACATGCTGAACTTGTGTGATAGAATCAAAGCATCAATCTTTTAACACTAGTCTTTATTTAATACCAATATCAAGATTGTCATCAAAACTTTTGAGCGCAAGCGCTGATGTAATACCCAGTTTTACCAGTAGGTGGCAGCAGACCTCATATGTGAATCATTCCCTTTTGAAGCTTCACTGTCATCCCTCACAAACTCACTCGCAAGCTGGCAACACTCGGCCTGCATCCCGTCAGTCTGTCAGGATCGGCCACAGGACTTCAGCCAGCATTATTACAAACACTGGCGTCCCACAAGACTGCGTCCTCAGCTCCATCCTCTACACTCTGTACACCCACAACTGTGTCGCCTCCAACAAAGATGATATCATTTTGAAGTTCGCGGATGACACTGCAGTGATCGGTCGCATCACTGGAGTGGACGAAGCGGATTATAGGAGAGAGGTCTGGTGTCATGGTGTGAGGACAACAACCTCACCCTCAACACTGACAAGACAAAGGAGATGATTGTGGACACGAGGACGAAGAGGAGGCCTCACCCACCGCTGTCTATCCAGGGCCTTGAAGTGGAGAGGGTGAGCAGCTTTAGGTACCTGGGCGTCTACATCTCTAAGGACCTCACCTGGACACTGAACACCACACAGCTGACATCTTGCTTGAAACCCATAGAACCACATGAATAACACAGAATAAAATCTTTTAATGCAGATAAAGTTAATAGCTGGGGAAAAAGAACACGGTGTTTAAGGCACATTTAAAATAAAAAACAACAAGGAAACTTAACATATGTTTATTGTTATTGATGATTTTACAGGAAAATTGAATTTTAAAACTCCAGGTAAAAATACATACTCATATTTTAATCTTAGTTGTTCAGGTAAGTAAAAAAAATAAAGAACAACATGTGGATGTCCTCTGCTCTGAAGGGGGGGACCAGTTAGAGACCATCAGCTGGACGTCAGTGGTTGGACTGGTGGACTACTTCAGTGAAGAGTAGACGACGTCTGGCTCTGGTTTAACGTCTGAACACAAACACAGTTCAAACAACAGGAAACATGATTACAAGCTTTGTAGTTCAATCAAGACCTCCAGTCTCCATCTCTCTGCATCACACGATCCCAGTTCAGACTGATTACTGGGAACCAGCTCAGATACATATCACAAAGGTTACACACTGCTTTCATTTTAATTTAAAGTTAAATTAACAAAACCCAAACCTTAAACCCACAGAGCTGAAACAATCAGATTTGCATTAAAAAGTCCAATATATGCTGTTTTAGTTCACTTCATTGGTTCTTGGTGACTCCATGAACGATTTTCAAAATACATTTGAAAAACTGTTGACATGTAAAAGTGTGTAGTTCACCCCTCACCCAGACAGCTATGATAAGCTCCAGTTCCCATGTGACCCTTAATTTGACAACTCAAAAAGAACACAGCTTTATTGCTGGCGAGGAGGCGACACAAATAACAATACAAAACTAAACTGGGGAAAACTAATGCACAAGGAGACAGGGGGAGAAACACACAGCTATAAGGGCTGATGCAACAGTAACAATGAAAAACACAGGGCTTAAATACATTGAGGGAAAACGAGGGGATTGTGACACAGAAGGAGAGCACAGTTCTCCTTCTGTCTTAGGCTGGACGAGACAAGGGAGGCAAAAAAAAACAATGACACGAGACACAGACCTTCAAAGTAAAACAGGAAACACACTGACTGAACTCTAGACATGTAAACTTAACAGACTGGGGAGACACAACATAGGGACCTGAAAATGGGACAGAAAGGCACAGCACACACAACACGGGAAGCCATCACACAAAACCTAAGAACTAAATCCTTGACAACCATAACTGAAACCTAGGGAAATAACAATAATCAAAACAGTACAGCCAAGGACTCAGAACATAAACCATAATATGAAAGTACAAGGCTGGTCACAAGGACCCAGAATTTTTAGGTTTCTGTGTGGATGTAAAAATGCAGCACACTACACTTCACTGTGCCCTACAGCAAAGTTTAATAAAACATATAGAAAGAGACATGGTGTTATTGACTTGTGTTTGTTCATTGAAGCTTGTATATGATTTGTACTATGCTTGAATGAGAAACTGTCTGTTTCCACTCTGGAAGGAGATGACAGATAATCTATAATATCTATAATAATCTATCAATATTTACAGTGAAGCTCTTCATTTCCCGAGGAGCGTTACATGATACAGGGTTTAAAATAATCATTCTTTAACTTATACTGAACTTTTGTACAGCCTCTGGTTTTAATCTCTGCCTGAAATAAGGTGATTTAATATACCCTTGTTCAAGAAAACATTGTTTTAATTGGCTGCTGGTTTTTTTTTTTTTTTTTTGCCTGAGAAAAGCATATTAGGGATATATCACCTCTCTATAATACCATACAGATTATTGGGAAAGACAACATGTGAGCAGGCTGCAACCTCAGCTTTTGGCACACAGGAATTACTGTTCACACAATCACCTCATCATTTAAAAGGTTTGATGTGAGCATGGCCTTTCCAAACCAGTAAATGAATGCTTGGCTGCATTTGAATGGAAAGCAACTGTACCTCTTTTTCTCTTTGGTGTGGCAGCATAATTGTTCATAACTGATGTTTCCTGTTCTCAGTACTGAGTAGCCTGCAGCTGAATAAATATCTGCAGAAAAGAAAAACACAGAAATTACTTCACAACAACAACAACAGTACAGTGAAATAACGTAGCCATGATGGTTATACTGTATGCAGATTAACTAAACATCACCTCTGTCTAAAACTTCAGAGTTAAAGTAAATAAAAAGAGGGGAAACTGCAGTTTAATAGTTTAACTGCAGATTAATGCAAAGTTATGCCACTTTAATATTTTCACATTTTCATAATTGGTGCAAATATGTAAAAAACAAATATGCATAATCTATACATACAAGGTGTTTGTAAAGTGTTTTGTATGTTTGCGTGAGATTCCGTTTCCTAAGTCCTGATTGGTTGGTCAACCATACTGGAGCGAGGAAGTGGGTGTGGTCAGGCCACGGTGGCCCGTCCCCTACTGGACTGGAGTAAGCTGTTGGACGTCTACAGGTAACAACTAGCTGACAAAGCTTCAGTGACACCCCTTCTGTGTAGTGATGGGCAGATGAAGCCTCATGAAGCACTGAAGCTTTTCATCCAATTGGTTCATCCCAGCACAAAGCTTCTTGAAGCTTTATTTGCTCTAGCAGGACACCTACTGGACGTAAAAATATTAGTTGGCATGAATTTGAAGAGTGTGGCCTTTTGCACACAGCCTGTAAATGTCAACAACAAAAGGAGCGTGTAAAACATCTATATTGTAGTGATGGCAGTATACTGTGTATATTTATGCTGGCAGTATGGAAAATGATTATTTGCGGCAAAGTTCGAACCGCTTCCTGAACCAGTCACGTGGTACAGCCGGGCAGCGAGGCTTCGGACGTCATCATTTTCAGCTCCTCCCATAAATGAAGCAAGCCTCCATACGCGCTTCGCGGAAACGCCCCCTCCACTCGACACACGCTCCGAAGCCTCAATACAGAACGTCACATCACTACTGCTGTGGTCTATCCCCACAGTAGCCTCAGTGAAGCAAAAGCTTACTGCCGTGTTTTTCCTGAGGCAGAGTTGGACTGTGGAATTTTTTATGCTAAATTTGAGTTGGACTAGGTTTTTGCACCACCAGTGCGGAGCTGTTTCCTTCTTTGCACCAAGATTTAACAATGTGGTTTGCAGAACTGCTAGCAACACTAAAGAAGTGTTGACTGCTGCAAACTAGCAAGGATGGTGTGCTGTCAAAATACTCAAGCATCTTCTGCTGAGGCCTGCAACAGGTTAGTTTAATTATTTTCTTTGTGTTCACGTGAGCTGACAAATGTACATGCGGTTAATGTTTAAGTAATCCCTCCTGCTTCACTGATTTATTACCACCTGGCTGAATGGGAAGGGCTTTTGTTGTGTGTCTGGGGATGCATCATCTCCTAGCTTAGGTAAACTATTTTGTTAAGCTATTTAGCATTGCTGGCTTAATAGGGGTTTTATTTTCTTGAGTCAACCACCCACATATTATTGTTGTTTTCTTTTGTGGTGTGTAGTTTATTTGTGGTAAATAAATGCCACCATTTTCCACTATTTTCCTATTTTATTCCTTTTACCACCACTTGATTAAATCCATGGCTGCAACATAAAAATTCTAATTTATTGATTAAGATAGACCTTCTAAGTTGCAAACTTAATTTTTTTGGGTTGTGTTGAATTAATAATGTTGGTAATTACATTAAATTAATTTTATATGTAGTTTGAAATTCCAATGTTAGTGGGTTCAAAATAAAATTCAAGTTGTAATTACTTAAAGAAATTTAATAGATGACTTATTTTTTTCCACTGTAACTTCTGATTTCAAATTCCTTCCCCTACCGACTTAACTACCACATGTAGCTAATGCTAGCCATTCTAAACTTTAGCACAGGAGAGGATAAGACTTATAAAGTTTCATTTGACAAAAGTCTTCAGCTAGAGAGTGCAACTGTGGCTAGGAAAAGCATGGTTAAAGCTTTGCTACACAGTGCAATCTAATTTCGATCATAGGCTGATTTTGTTTTTCTTTTTACCAAAATTAGAAGCCTTTAAGCTGTGAACAGTTTTGTCAGAGGGATAACCTAGAGGCTTCTTTTTTCTGTCTGGCTCACCTATTTTATATCTTTATAAAACTTGCATGACCTATACGTAATATTACATTGATTTTGGTTAGTATTGTGATACAGCTTAAAGTAAGTATTGTTCTTGATCTTAAGAGTTGTAGCTATCTTTGTTTTTTTTTTTTTGTTTTTGTTTTTTTAAATCAGACTGTGTGAAATATTGTTAAATTCATTCCAATAGCATTATTCTGGCATAGGCTATGTGAATCTACTTAACATTAAGACTTTATGTAAGCAGTTAGTATAGTGTGATAATCTAGGGTCATTAGTGCTTTGTTAAGTTGGGACACAATTTTTACAAAATGGGCTGGGAGTGAACAATGTGTAAATTCGAAACCTCTGCAAAAACAGGGTTGCTAAAACATTAGAGATTACACCACGGTTATGGTGGGGAAGTCTCCCTTGTCTTCACCAAGATTGTTTTTGTTCCCTCAAAACTTGGGGTAGCCTTAGATCACTTCTATCCTCTTTAAATAATGTATTAGAGCATTCATTAATGCAGTATAGCTAATAGTCTGCAAGATTTAATTCTTCTGTTTGTGTGGTCTACAGATAAAGGAGGAGTTCAAGAGAATAACCACTGTAAGCCTTGAATGGCTACACTTGACCATTGCACCCCAAAACTGATGGATGTCATTTTATCAAGGGGAGGAGCTAAGGGAGTGAGAATCAGGCAGATCAAGGACATGCTGCTTGAGGTAGGACAACTATTTAGACTTTGGGTAGCTTTGAAATGCACTTTGTTGGCAGTCACCCATGTATTTTATACTCATACTTTATTTTTTCTTAAATAGCACAATACAATTGAAACACGCAGAGAAGTAGCCATCTGCTGCCTTATCACTTTCCTTGGAGAGAAGAAGGAGGACCTTTTCATGGAGTTTGGTGTAAGTAATTCAGCATTGTGTGTGTGTGTTCCATTGATCATCTGAATTCATTAAGATTCAGTAAGTATAAAAGTCTAATCTATAATTCACTAACCTATTTTTTTTTTTTAAATAGGTTAGTGAATTAACCTATTAATTCCTTAACTTAAGGTTGGCCTTAAGTTAACACTGAAGAACTTAAGGCCAACCTTGAAAGGCAGGTGATGAAAACTGCCATCATCAGTGACCGGTACACCCCTAGATCTAACCATAAGACTGCAACCATCGTGGTGGAGGAAACAAAAATCATGGAGGGCCAGAATTTCCCAAGGTGCTGTGTTTTGCTCATGGGCATAATATATGCTCTCAATCTGAGCGAATGCAAGGATCTGAAATATACTTTTGAAATTGTTCAGAAGCTGTTCCTTGACCTTGATGGAACCATCATTATGTTAAAGATGTTGACTCTGTTTCAAAAAGTGGTAACTGTTTTGAATCCTGTATGTGTAACATTGATCTTAAAGGTGTTTGCTGCATTGTGTAATAGAAAGATGCAAGATCTTGTAAAGTTTGGTAGGCATTGAAAGTTAACATTTACTGAACACTTGCATGGAAGTATTACTGTAACAAAATGTTTTCTAAGTAGATTTTTTACCAATTGAACACATTTGTTTCTGTGGTGTTAAATACATAAAGGCATATTCTATAACTTGGCTGTGATGGTATAGATCTAAATTTCTGGTTTATTTTCACTTTTTAAATACAAAGTGTTGAAATGCCTACAGTTAAAAGATAAAGTTTTTTGATAAAAAAAATGTTGAATTAATTCCTTAAAAGCTATTACAATAAAAAAAATAAGAAAGCTAAAATGATGATAATAATGATGAAAATCAGCAACTTAATATTTTAAATAATGAACTTTAAAAAATTGTTTTTGTAATTGCTGTAATTAATTACATAACACTTAAAATCATATAAAATAATGTGGAACAAGCAATTGGAGGAACATAATTTTTATGAGTAAACAACTTAAAAATATGTTTTAAGCTACCAAATATTACGTAAATGGTAATTAAAATCACCTTTGATTATGAAGGAAAAGTTAATTCCCCTAACTCAATATAGTTTGTTGGTTCAATCTGATTTCAACATAAGTTATCATAACTCAAAAAGAGTAATGGAAATTGTTTCCTTAATTTTTTTTTTTGTTGAGCTTAAACAATAATTTTTAGAGTGTAAGAGAGATATGAGATTAATAGTTTTAAAGTTTTAAAGATCACGCAATTGGCCAAGCTGCCTCACTCTGAACACACCTATTTGAGAGCGTGTGTGTTTTTGTTATTGATTGCTGTTAAAGAGACAAGAACCTGGGGTGATCCAATATCATGGCAAACCATGTAATAGTCAGGCTGGTCTACCATGTACATTTCATACTTTGCCTCTTCAAAATGTGAAATGTACACCCATGCAGAAGTTCCAGTAAGTTGCTGTAACAGCAGAGGTAGGCATTTCATTTCAAGCCAGTACAAAAATAATCATGAAAACAGACATAACACATTTACATGTATATACATATTATCCTCCTAACTTAATTGTTTCCAGTTATCAAGGTCCCTACCTGACTTCATCGCTTTAAATAAACCATCTTCACTGCTGGTAACTTCTGCATGCATGTCCATTTCATGTTTCGAAGAGGCAAAGCGTGAAATGGATACAGTGGACTGGCATGTCTATTTCACATTTAGTCATGATACTGGGTTGCAAAGGCAGCTAGAAAGCGTGGACACAAACACACCAGTTCAAGTCGTTGTGGGGTGCATCGACTTCAGGTGTAGTTAAATTTCTCAGGCGATGGACATGTAAAATTTAACTCTAAGACATCATTATATGAGTTAATCAAAAAGTTAAAATCTTTATGTAATATTTTTTCAATTTATTTTTATTTTTTTATTATTATTTTAAAAGGTATTGATTGGTTTATAAAGACAAATTATTTGTTTGGGTATATTATTTAACAGGTTGATTTTTGTACATTTATAATCTGAGTTAAATTTCAATAAAGGTTCAGCCAGTGTGGTTAATATTAAAATTGTTATAAGATCACTGCAAACAACAGAACATTTGTGGTATCTGCTTTACATTGAATCCAACACTAAAGCTAGTTTGGTCAAAACTGGGGTACCAGGTTTTGCAGACAGTATAGAGCAGTTAGACCACAGATGCAACGATTAACATATGTATGTAACCTTAGTAAGTAGCGTTTGCTTTTCAGTCTTCTTTCCTAACACTGCTACTGAGAAACAACAACTGCTGTAACTAGTTGAAGGTGCACGACAACAGATTTTTTTGGGTTTTCTGCTTTTCATCTAACCCACCACTCAACCTAGTTCGATCAAAACTGGTGTACCAAGCAGTACAGAGCAGTTAGAGCACAGCTAAAAAGACTGTGTGAAGATTAACACATGTATGTAACTTTTGTAAATAGCTCAAGCTTTTCATGGTCTTTGCATTTCTCAACACTTCTGCTGAGAAACAACAGCTACCCTAACTAGTTGAAGGTGCACAACCACAGATCTGACACCTTTTTCAGTGCAAACTGATGCTTCACCACAGGGCAAGTTCTCACGATATGAACTCTGTGCTTGGCCAAACCAGAACAGAGAAGTGTCATCAGCTTCAGACTACAGGAAGGAGCTGCTGTGGTTTTACATGCAGAACATTTTTAGGTAGTTTAAAAAGGACAAACTCCCTTTTGACAAGAAGAAAACTTCAGCAGAACCAGGCACAGGGAGGGCAGCCATCACCTGTGACTGGTTGGAGTGAGGGGAGGAAGACATTGTTAAGGACACGCTGTAGAGATAAAGCAGACACGTGTGAGCCTAATCTGTTCAGTTGTAGCACTGTGAACAGTTATAACACACCTGACATCTATATAAAACAGAACTGTGGCTGAGTCGATGTTATTAGTAAAGAAACAGATACATCAAGAAAAGAGTATGTGGTGGATGTCTTTGTCTGTGTTTTCAGCAGCTCACTCTGAGTTGTTTGTGAGAAAGGTGGATGTCAAAACAATTGAAGCTACGTCAGAGTCCTGACCCATGGGTGCATGAAGGCAAGTCCTTAACCTACTATGATAGAATTTAACAAATATCTGAGGACAGGAATTATAGTAAAGAAATGGACAATAGAAACAATCAGAAAGGGTAAAGGTGAAAAAAAAAGAACAATACACAAACAATTAACCAGTGACTAGATTTGGGCAGGTTTCACAGTTTGGAATATGCGAGTTGTTTATGCTCACTTAGTTGTTCAGGAAAAGTCAGTGATGAGAATTTGCTGAATATCTTTATTTTATGTTCCAAAGAAAGAAATCTGCCTGTATGTTATAGATTGAGTCTAATGTATATAACCTCAGGTCTGCATTTTGCACGACTGACCATCAAATCCTGATTAAAAGGTGGTGGTATTATTTGTAATTTAGCCACAGCTTAAAATTTCTTTCAATTTTTAAATTTCTATTGTCTAATGTCAGACAGACATATCACCACAGACAGGAGAAGAGCAGCTGTACCTCTCATCTGTGATATAATCTCAGGTCTGCATTTTACACGACTGACCATCAAATCCTGATTAAAAGGTGGTGGTATTATTTGTAGTTTAGCCACAGCTTAAAATTTTTTATTGTCAGACAGACAGGAGACCAATAAGAGCAGCTGTACCTCTCATCTGTGATCTGGTTTTCTTGTCTTTGATGATGATTCGACCATAACTGATGTCTTCTGTTCTCACTGCAGAGTAGATTACTGCTGCATCACTGTCTGCACAATAAAACACACAAATTGTTGGTCTAACATAAATATGAAACAGTAAAGTCATTTAAACTTTGAGTAAAGCTACATATGTTAAACTGAGTTAAGCTAATTATAAAAGGAAATTATGAATAAAACTATAGTAAGTTTACTTAATGAGAATATGAATTATTAATTTCTAACGCCTGATAGAGAAACACCTGCAGCTGACTTTAAAAACAATCATAAACAGGAAACTGTACGACTGCAGAGGTGTTAGCTTGTGTTAACCACAGACAACAACACCTGCTTCATAATATCCTCATAGAAATCTTTTCATGAGACATAAAATCTCTATGAATATAATCAGAACTTAAAAGTATTTTATAAAATTGGAGCTGAATAAACACAAATAAATAACCAACAAAGGACCTCAAATTACCGTTGTTTTGTTTTTTTGGATGTTGATGAGTTGATATTTTGACATCACTGTACAAGATGTCATCTGTGAGGCCATTTTCCACAGCTTCATCTAGTGAAATTATTAAAATTAAGAAAATATTTACAATCACAACATTTTACAGTGAAGAGTCCAAATAAAAACAAAAAATAAACGGTTTTACATTTTTAATGTGAAATTAAAATTTTAAAAATCATCAAATCATAATAAACATAATAAACATAAATAGCATAACACATGGATTTACATAACCACATATATTGAAAAGTCTGAGTGTCACCTTCAGGTTTCCTGTGAACACATCGTATCACCAGCAGAATCAGTAACACCAGTAGAACCACAACACAGACTGATCCAACAGATGACAACACAAAGAGTACAGGAGGAGAGAGTGATGGAGGAGAGGTGGATGTAGGTGGAGGTGTGGATGTAGGTGGAGGTGTGGTGGTGTGTTCCCCTAAAATAAAGCAAACACAGTCATTAAGTTGTCGTCACATTGTGAATGTTGAAAGCTGCAGAAACACAGACAGGTGAGTGTGTCACCTGTGACAGTGATCCAGCTGGATGGAGACTCTCCATGACCGCTGATGTCACACTTGTAGAGGCCTTCATCAGACCTGGAAACATGCTGGATGGTCATGTGACCTGTAGGCTGCTTCCTGATGAGGGAGCCATCTTTACAGAAAGCAGCTGGGAGGTTGGAGGGAGTGGTCTTTGTTTTACAGAGCAGAGTGACGTCATCTCCCTCCATCACAGGGAGGACAGGACTCTGCAGGATCACTGATCCACCTCAACACAGAGACAAACTACAGCATTTCATCCATTTACACACAGCTTCATCAACACTAACTCCACACACTCAGCTTACCAGTGACTGTCAGCTTAACCATGTTACTGATGGGACCCTCTCTGGACTCACACCAGTAAACTCCACTGTCATGAGGTGCTGTTATACTGATGTTACATGAAGAACCAGCTATTCTCCCCCACCCATCTCCACACTGAGTCCTCTGTCGTTTGCTTGTGTTTCTCCTCAGAGTCCATCCAGCAGAGCTGTCGTCCTCCTCACAGCTCAGAGACACAAAGTCTCCTTCAAAGAACTGAGAGCTGCTGGGACTCACAGTCAGACGAGCTGTGAGGGTTAAAATGAAAGACTGATGATCACGTCTTTGAGATCTTTACTGAAAGTTTTAATCCAAATGTGTAAAACCTGTCAGAGTTTATCAGGTTTAAACAGCTCAGCAGTGAGATCAGAACTAAAGAGAAATGACACTCAGGTTGATTTGAGGTGAACATAAAGAACAACTCCACACAAACAGCTGACAAACACACACATTCCTCTCTCCCTGACAAAATAATAAATAAAAAGTGCCTGAAGCTAAAATACATCTGGTAGAATCAATCCTTCAATTTTCTTTACCAATTTTTAAAATTAGGGAATCTATCTCAGCTTCTTTAACATGACTACAGGTAATTACAGAGTAACACAGAAGGACTAACATTCACACATACAGCCAGTTCAGAATCACCAGTTAACCAAACATGTCTTTGGACTGTGGGGGAAAACATACAGAGACACTGCAGCTGTGTGACACTTCTACTATTAGATATAATGTATACTCTGTTCATTACCAAATCTCACAACATCTAAAATTTTTTGGAGAAACTTCGTTACTGACATGAAAGTATTGAGACAGTTTTGTCTTTTTGATTCTCCTCTACCCCAGTTTTTATGTAAAATCAACACTCACTAATTATCATGCACAGTGACTAAACTTTGACTATACACACAACCGCTACATTTAAATAACACAGTAAAGTCATGTGTCCACTGTCCAGCTGTGTTGATATAATGAGTGAATGATTTGATCTTTTCACTGTTTCCCACTAAGGGAAAAGACTAAGAGTTGAGATGACCCGTTGTTTCAATCTCTATGTTAACAAACTTGAATAAAATTTTGTTTGCTTACTTAAAATGTTTTATATATGTTCATGTTTAAGTTTATTTTTTTAAATGGCAGTTTAAAAGTTTAAGTTTTACTTGCAGTCTTCTCCTCCATCATCAGTTATCAGGAGAGCAGACAGTCAAAGTACAAGAATTCAAACAAACACAGAGATTCTACTTACAGAGCAGACACAGCACAGATGTTTCCTTCATCGTCCTTCTCACTCATTTGAGCTTCTTTTCATTTCTGTCACTGACACCAAGTAAAGCCCGCCCTCTTCCTCTGAGCACCAGCTTTCTATTGGTTCAAAGAAAGTGGTGGGGCACTCACTTTTATTTATTACTTTGTTTAAAGATGCGAGTGTTAAAAATAATTAAAAATAAAAAATAAGTATAAGAACATCGTAGTGCCTTATGAATGAAAAAAAATACAAATTAAAAAAAACAGTGTCATATTATTTACTTGGCATGAAATGACTAACATGGCTTCTTTTTTATAGGGTATGGAAGAACGTGCCATCAGTGAGACTGTTGAAGACACCACTGTTTGAATTTATCTTCTTAAAGAGCAAACTTCAGCAGATGAACAAGAGTTGTCCTTGCAGGCATCAGGGTGGCGAAGAATTTGGATAATGTAGCATTTGCTGTGATAATGCTATTTGGACTCATGTATGCATTAAACCTTGCCTACCCTGCTGACCTTCGCTACAACGTTGACATTTTCCAGAAGGTTTTCATAAGTCACTTGAATTGGCAACATCAGCCTTTTGGTAATAACATAGATGGACTGGAAAACTGACAGCTTCAAGTTTACATTGAGCTCTCTCTTCACCACAACGGACCGGTACAGCCTCCACATCAATACATATGTCAATGTCACGCTTAGCTCCCCCTTCACACTCAAACTTCACTCAGGGCAGGAACTTGTCCTGGATTGCCCACTTCATGCTTTTACTGCTGAGAATTAAGCCCTTAGATTCTAGGTGCTAATTTTCATTCTTGCTGCTTAACACCACATTAATTAGAGTTAACAAAAGCAAAGCTGATATCCTAAGGCAACTAAAGTGGAGACGCTCCACTTCCTGGCTATGCCTTGATTTCCGTACCATTAAAATTATGAACAGAATTTGTGAAAAAAGGCAGCCATTACAGAGTCCAACATGGACCGGAAGAGAGCAATATGAGCAAATTCACATACACCCTTGGATATTTTTTTAAGGATGAAGAGCTCCAGTGTTCCACAACCAGGATGAAGACTGCATTGTTCATCTCCACTCTGAGATTCAACTAACAGACAGACACTCCTCTGCAGTACCCCGACATAGACGAAGTTAGGGAGGTGGAAAACTATGTGTTGGACGGCACTCTCTGGTGCCCATCTGCCAATCCACAGCCATCACCCAAGACCTCCACAGAATGTTGCAGAAAGATCAATCAAGACTGCAACAGAACATCCAGAGTTTTAAAGAATTCAGAGCACACCTTGTCCTCCTCACAAGCTCTTCCACCAAGCAGTTGCATAACTAGAACAGTGACCTTAACCCACTGATAAGCACAATCACTGGACACTGCTTCCATAGTCTCAGTACTCAGGGATCAGTCCGCCAGCGTTTCCACCCTTTGCCATGGATGAATGCCCGGCCATGAGGCACTCACCCACCGGTACCCTCCACAGGGCAAGGTAACCCTATCCTGGACAGGGTTAAAAGTTCCCTAGATCTTTCACTCATAGGGGTCTTCAATCACTCTTTGTCTGATCCCTCTCCAAGGGGCAGTCAATTTTACGTAAGAGAACCTAACAAGAGGGAAAACGCCCCCTGACAACATAGCCCGTGGGACATACTGATCCCTCCACTATGATAGAGTTGTGATTCAATGAGGGGCATTTAGAAATATTTCTTAATAATTCCTCTTTTTCTTGTATATTTTCCATTCATGATCAAATAATGAATTGCTGCATGAATGTTTAATAAGGCAGCTATGTTGGGCGAGTAGGTTAATCTTTGATGTCTAGTTTTTCATCTCCCAAGAATGTAATTCAACAGATCTCAGTGGGATATATACTGAACTTAGGGATAGAATCCAAACATCAATCCTTTCCAAGTAGTTTCAATTCAATACCAATATTAGGGGCAGTGTCAATACTATTGAGCTTGAGCTCTCCTGTAACAGTCATTACTCCAGTAAATTGCAGCAGATTTTAAGTGGTACTTATTGTTTTATAAAGCTTCACTGAGGTGTAACACAAGGGTCTCTGAGCTGATTCAGGAGATAAGCCTGCCGTGTCCGGTCTGAGTCACATGTTCATCAGTTTGTAGTTCATCTCTAAACTCTTCAGCTCTCTGGCTTCATGTTAAAGCTCTGAGTGTTACACTGTGAATGTTCCCAGATGGAGGAATGATAAATGGACACTCAGTGACTTTCTAGTCCAAGTTAACACAATTAGATTACTTTATTTTTTGTTTAGCAGACAAAAGTTTCAAATGTGAAGTTTGTAGTCAATAATAAAGATAAAGGTAAAGACTCACTTAAGAAGAATGTTTAGGCTGTTATTTGTATTTTAACATTGATAAGTTAATTAACGAAAATAAAATGTTCTGCCATGAAAGCAGCTGCTGGCTGGTTTCAGTGTGATTTAAAACAAAGCTCTTTGCGTTATCATTAACAAACACTAAATCGTTTCTGCTGCTGTGGTTTAATGCTTCTTTTTTTCTTTTTAGCCACAACCAAACCGGAAGAAGTCAAATTTTCCATCTGACATCTTAGTGAGACCCACAAAACCACACGTGAAAAATAAGAAAGAATAAAATTTTATTAAAGCAGAGAAACTAAATTGTTGCTGGGGAAATACAAACGATGGTCTGAGACATATTTTTGAATATAAATAACAGGGAACTTACTGTGGCCATAAGAAACATTAACACATTTATATTTTCATTGTTGATTTTGCAGGAAAAACACTTTTAAAACTCCAGTTAAAAATACATATTTGTGATTTTTGAATTGTAATATTCTAAATGAGAAAAAGACAAAGACAAATAACAGCATGTGGATGTCCTCTGGTCTGAGGTGCTGGGGGGACCAGTTAGAGACCAGCAGCTGGACGTCAGTGGTTGGACTGGTGGGCTACTTCAGTGAAGAGTAGACGACGTCTGGCTCTGGTTTAAAGTCTGAAGACAAACACACAATTTTAAGATTTTTTTTGTTGATTGTTACACAAATTTGGAAACTAGGGGGCGGTTGCTTTTTGAGGGACATTAGTTGAAAAGGATTCTGGGAAATCTCAAGTGTTCCTGGTGGTTTTTCTACAGTGAATATCTCAACCCCTAAATTATGTCAGGCTGCATAATTAATGCTGAAGCATAAACAAGGGTAACATTAGTCTGGGAACGAAGCCGCAGCAGAGCTGTTGGGACTTGAATCTGTTTTTAGCACTAGGCTTTCAAATTGAAAGTTACATGCTATAGCACAGAGTAGCAGCTTTTAGGAAAGTTGTTCCACTGATCATCAGCTAGCTTGCATCTGTCTACAGTTAAAGCTACAGAGTAGCTGTACCTGGGTCTCCTTGGTCTGATGGTTGTTTGTTTTATGACTTCTTCAGTTCTCACAGCTGGAGAAATTGCAGCTAGATCAGCATCTGCAGAATAAAACACATTAAGGTTACTGAAGATAAAACTGCAACAGTACTGGTTTGAAAAAAAAAATGTTGTTTGTAATGTTCCATTATAAAGGGACTTTGGGATGATTGTTATACACAACAACACCTTTTTACAGACTTATAAATACCTGTGATACACAAAGTGACCACGCAGAACTGCTTATGTGATATGAATGTATGCTTTCTTTCAGTGCAGTCTGACACCTTTAACCACAGAGCAAACATGTTCTCACAACATGAACACTCTCATTGGCCAGATCGGAACACACTGCAGTGAGAAGTCTCATCAGCTTCAGGCTACAACTACAGTTAACTAAAATCATCTTCAAGATGAATGTTAAACATGTCAGAATGCTACAGAAACTCCAAAATTAGGTTTTATTGAAATACTTTTTCAAAATATGTCTCCACGATCCTTCGTATTTTAAAATGAGCAGCTCTGTGTTGAAACACCTGCAGCTGAAGTGTTTTCTTTCTATCAGAAACAGGATGCTGGACGACTGCAGAGCTGTTAGCTTCAGTTAACCACAGACCACAAACACACAGTCCAGCTCACAGTGAACAACACTCAGTAAGTACAGAGTTAGACTTAAATATTGGGATTTTAGCTTTTGATCGGGCAAACATTTTTAAACTTCTGATCATCCCTCTGATTCTACATGTCCTCATAATCCATCAAAGTCAGCAACAGTCTTCATGAAACTATAACATAATACACAACTATTCTATTTTCCTTATCTATTTTCACAATGTAAAGCTGCACAAAAGTCCTTCTAGAAGCAAATTTAACATCTCAGTTATGTTGTATATGTTTCAAAGTACTACCTCTGTTTTGTGTGATTGGCTGTTGATAATTTGGTGTTTTGACAAAAGAGTACATGACATGAGTAATGATTTCATCTTCTTCAGTTTCTTCTTGATCTGTTGAAATGATCCAAAATAAACAATAATATAAGTTAAATAGCTAAAAAAAGATCACATTCAAGAAAGTTACTGTGATCATAATTAATGTGAACTTTATTCTACTAAACAAACTCAGACATGAAAGATCAGGAAGTCTGAGTCTCACCTTCAGGTTTCCTATAAACACATCGTCTCACCAGCAGAACCAGTAACACCAGTAGAACCACAACACAGACTGATCCAACACATGAAAGCACAGTGAGAAGAGGAGGAGAGAGTGATGGAGGAACAGCGATGGAGGTGGAATCAGGAGGAAAGGTGGATGTAGGTGGAGGTGTGGTGGTGTGTTTGTCTAAAATAAAGCAAACACAGTCACTAAGTTGTCGTCACATTGTGAATGTTGAAAGCTGCAGAAACACAGACAGGTGAGTGTGTCACCTGTGACAGTGATCCAGCTGGATGGAGACTCTCCATGACCGCTGATGTCACACTTGTAGAGGCCTTCATCAGACCTGGAAACATGCTGGATGGTCATGTGACCTGTAGGCTGCTTCCTGATGAGGGAGCCATCTTTATAGAAAGCAGCTGGGAGGTTGGAGGGAGTGGTCTTTGTTTTACAGAGCAGAGTGACGTCATCTCCCTCCATCACAGGGAGGACAGGACTCTGCAGGATCACTGATCCACCTCAACACAGAGACAAACTACAGCATTTCATCCATTTACACACAGCTTCATCAACACTAACTCCACACACTCAGCTTACCAGGGACTGTCAGGTTAACCATGTTACTGATGGGACCCTCTCTGGACTCACACCAGTAAACTCCACTGTCATGAGGTGCTGTTATACCAATCTTACAGGAAGAACCAGCTGGTTTTCCCCACCCATCTCCACACTGAGTCCTCTGTCGTGTGCTTGTGTTTCTCCTCAGAGTCCATCCAGCAGAGCTGTCGTCCTCCTCACAGCTCAGAGACACAAAGTCTCCTTTAAAGATCTGAGAGCTGCTGGGACTCACAGTCAGACGAGCTGTGAGGGTTAAAATGAAAAAATATTTGATTTGTTATACTTTTGTTAAAACTGTTATAATTCTGTAATTAATCCTTCATTTAATAATTTTTATATGTGAGCACCATCGTGACTATATGAATCAGGTCATATCAGTGAGCATTTCTCAGGTTTAAACTGTGACAGAAGAAGGTTACTGACCTTGGTTTGTTGTGCAGCTCAGCAGTGAGATCAGAACTAAAGAGAAATGACACTCAGGTTGATTTGAGGTGAACATAAAGAACAACTCCACACAAACAGCTGACAAACACACAAACTCATCTCTGATATATCTGCTCATTTTCTATTTAATGCCAGCAACATGTTTCTTTTTTTTTTTTTCTTGTGTCCCGTTTGGATCTTTAGCCATCAGAATTGTTGTCTTAAGGCCAAGAAAGATGCCAAGCGGATTTATTTTACCAAGTGGATCATCATGGCCTTGCCAAATTGGTCCATTTGATTGACCTTTATTATATTTATGAATTTATTTTATTTTCGGTTGCTACAAACGGGACAGCAACATGTTTCAATAAAGTTTGGACAAGAAAACACTTAAAATCTACCCATTTTCATAACCGCTTGTTCAAATTTCATGATACCATCAATGTATTCGCACATTTTGGACTTTTCATGATCCTCTACTCCAGTTTTTATCCAAAAAACAACATTTAAATTAATCATTATGTCCAGTGACTAAAGATTGAGTATAGACACAATAACCACTACTTTTAAATAACCCAGTAAAGTCTTGTGTTGACTTTCAAGCTGTGTTGATATAACGAGTGAATGATTTGAGCTTTTCACTGCCTGCTGTGTTTCCTCAACTCCTGAGCAAAGATAAAGAGTCAGTTCAGACCTGCAGTTGGTCCTCGTGGTGTTTGAACTTGAATTCAGCCTGATTTGTTTTTCATGTCTTCTCCTCCATCATCAGTTATCAGGAGAGCAGACAGTCAAAGTACAAGAATTCAAACAAACACAGAGATTCTACTTACAGAGCAGACACAGCACAGATGTTTCCTTCATCGTCCTTCTCACTCATTTGAGCTTTTTTTCATTTCTGTCACTGACACCAAGTAAAGCCCGCCCTCTTCCTCTAAGCACCAGCTTTCTATTGGTTCAAACACAGAGGTGGGGGACTCACTTTTTCTAATTACTAAAGAGACATCATCATCGAAGCTTTTTCATAAAATATGAGTTGCAACTTTTTGTCTGTTTTCCCAAAATACTTTAAAATAAAATATTCATTGGTTAACCAAATGAAAACAAAGTAAAAAAAAAAAAAAAATAAAACAAAGAAAGTTCAAAAGTCCTCTGCTCTCAGTGATCTGTAGTTTGGTTGATGAACAAATCCATGTCCATGTAGTGGACGTCCCCCTCAGTGAGAGAGGCAGATATGAGCTGAAACACAGGAATCAAACCAGGGACGCTGCTGTTATGGAGCTGAACTGGAACCATTCAGACACTGAGGCCCTCTGAACACATTTTAATTACAGCTGTGCAGAGACACACTGATGACTGACTGGAACACTATGATTCACATTTTACATTAACACCATCCTCACACATGGTTTATATTTGGCCACTAGAGGGAGATGTTGGACTTTAAACACTAACATGGATACAAGCAGCTCATCAAATTGAATATGAACGTAAACACGGATTAATTCAGTTTTAATGATGATCATAAAAGTGAAACTTGTTGTATCACAATGAGTATGCACATCTCAGCACTTCCTGCATTGTTTTAAATATTAAATTGTCAAATTTCTCTTTGCGTACAGTCTTCATTTCTTAACAATGCTTTTATTTTGAAACAATTAAAGGGAACTTAAAAAAAAAAAAACTTAAACTGATCTCAATTAGAATTAATATCTTATAGCTATAGAAGTTATTTTTGGATTGTATATCACCCACAAGAACGTTTTGCCACATCAGAGAATAGGGAGGGTGCAAGTGGGAGCATATTTGGCTTCCCATTATACAGCAACATGGCTCAAACGGAAGAACAGTGAATGACTTAGACACACAAACACTCAAACAAATTAATCGGGAAATCAGGAAGATGTGAAAACATGTTTTACATGTGCTTTGTGCTGAATTATTGATGGTTACAAAAAACATCCAATATCCGACACCTCAGCAAGTGTCTCAGAAAGTATGAATGCACTTTGAATAGCCTTGCTGTTGAATTCTGCCATATAAATAAACTTGCCTTGCCTTTAATAACTCCATGATCATGACAAGAATTCCATCATATGTTTCAGTCATGGTTTAATTTTGTGCATTTTATGATGAATACATGTTCCTCATGAACTGAATTCCCCATCCATCCATCAGCTCTGCAAATATTTACCATATTAGTTTACAATACAATGAAAATAAACTTCTGACCAGTCATCTGTGCAAAATGCTTGTAAACCTTTTGAAGTAAGCTATTCAATTTTTTTTAACAACTGTTTCATAGAGCAGTTTGTTGGCAGTAGCATTTTTGAATGACTAAGCAAAGCAAAAAAAGTTTGGATTTAGGCAGTGTTGTCTTTAACTTCACTGAACGCACGACCCCAACAATGAAGGTCTGATAGGTGAGCATGTTGGGATTTTGTAAAAAGCTGAAATGTTATTATCACATGTGTTGTAATGCGTGTGTGTGTGTGCATGGTATATGTAGAATCTGGTCCAGTGATTGTAGACTGAGGATTTCTATAAATGAGTGAACTCTAAACCTTAAATAAATGTGTCTGTTCCTCCAAACTCTGATTGGGGCTGCCACCCATGGTACGTCAGCAAATTTCAGATAAAAATAGTGGTACATCTACAGAAAATAAATAAACACATTTCAGACAAACATAAAATTTTGCTGTTTTTATTATCATTTGTCTGGGGCGCCCCAGGGTGGCTGTGGCTACAATATAGCTTGCCATCACCAGTGTGTGAATGGGTGGATGACTGGATATGTAAAGCGCTTTGGAGTCCTTAGGGACTAGTAAAGCGCTATATAAATACAGGCCATTTACCATTTTTTACCATTTATTTGCACATTTCTAAAATATTATGGGCCATTTATACATATTATTCAATTAAATTACACACACAATACAAAATATATAAGGAAAGATGTTGGCTTTAACTTTAGTTCATTATATTCCAGTAGGCAGTATTTTTTTTTTTTGGAACCTTTTCAGCTCAGTGTTAATTAGAAAGACTAATTCTTGCTTGACCAGACTAATTTCTTGGGACTTTCCAAGAGATGCTTGAGAATAGGGCTGGGCGATATATCTAGTTTTTTAAAAATATATTTTTATATATTTTATACGAGATATAAGATGTGACAATATCCTTTATATCGATATAATATATGTTACGTTATAATTATACTTGTGGAGCCAAGTTTGCCTCTCTTTCATCCACTTTTGTCTGTTACTCCTATTTTTCGTAATAATAATTTTTAATAGTTGTTTGATACTATATGTCCCCCCCTCTTTCTTGAGGGACTCTTAGCTTTTATTTAACATTGTCTCTGCTGTGAAATCTTTTTGGTATAAAGCAATTCTTATGTTTTTTTGTTTTTTGTTTTTACTTGTAATCTGGTGTTTAGGTTTCTTCAGTGAGACTAGTAATGTAGGTTTCTCTCACCCAGCGTCACCATGTGAGAAGCTCTGAGACATTTCAAACATCAGGATGTTAGTTAAAATTCTGTTTTTGTCGTGTATGCCAGTAGATCATAAAACCAACAACAGCAGCAAAAAGAAACCCAGCAGACACACTCAGACCAACTTTCAATCCAACAGATCCATCCTCCCTCTCTCCTCCATCCTCTGTGTCTGTTGGCCTCACAGATTTGATGTTCCTGGACCATGACTTGTGTTCTTCCTTATTTTATAATGTTTTTGTTTTCTCTTACTTGAGGCACGGTGTGTATCATGGAGGAATTGACGTTCACCTCTTCTGTTATTTAAGCCTAACATTGGCTTACTTATCAAACCATTGTCCATCCTGTGAAATTTCTTGGAATATATGCTATTATTTTAGTTTTTCCAGTCAGATCTTCTCCTGATTTTCTGGCTTCCTTTTCCAGCATCATCATGTAAGAATCTCTGGGACATTTCAAACAGGTTGCTGTTCAGCTGGCGGCTGGTATGAATCTTTACTCTGTTCTTGTTTACATTTTCTGTAGATCAAAAAAACTGAAACTGACTGCAGCTGAGATCAAATTTGCATCAACTGCTTTAATAGAGAAAGAGAGAAAAGAGACAACCCGGCTCAGAGGAAATGACAAGCAAGTGGGAGACCACACACAGGTTTTTAAAGGCTGTAAGACATATTTAATGAAAATAAGGTAACACAACGTAAACACAACACAAATGATGGAGAGAGCCAGAGCAACACAGCTGGTTCCGTCAAGGTGTCTTTATATGCACTGGGACTGGCCTTCTCAGGTGTGCTGCATCTATAATTGGGTCAGCTCCACCTACCTGCAAGAAACAGGTAACAGAAAAAGCAAAACACAAGGCCAGCCCACAGAGCAAAAAACATTTACAGCCACAAAAACACATGAATAGACTCAGTTAAGACAACAATAAGGCTAAAAAGAAATTATAAGTAAAAACATTCAAAAAGAGTAAAAATGAATAACAAAAATGTGACCAGCTCTTGAAATATTTAAACTGACAGCCAGAAAACAGAATGTAAAGTTCAAAAAGCTTCACAGATCACAGGAAACATCTTAGTGTTACAGAAATAATTTTTAAATTTTAAATCTTTGGTTTTATTACCAAAAGATTTAAAATTATAGTTGTTAAATAGATC
The DNA here is from genome assembly GCF_057382185.1 of Mchenga conophoros. Taxonomy (NCBI): domain Eukaryota; kingdom Metazoa; phylum Chordata; class Actinopteri; order Cichliformes; family Cichlidae; genus Mchenga; species Mchenga conophoros. The sequence continues at coordinate 40,283,696 of NC_140528.1, forward strand.
CCGAACTCCATCAGATTGTTATTGATGACCTACGATCCACAGTAATTCATATGTTCATCTTCACAGGTTTGTGTTGTTTAGCTGGTTCAGTTACTGTTTGTAGTAACAGCTACGTGAGGATCAGTCTGTGTGGTATAAACAGCTGTTGAAAATTCAGAGAAGTGTTGGAAGTAAGCACACAACAATACATGTAAAGAACATGAAATGCTAACAGAAATGGTTTAGAATATAATGTTTTATTCAATATTAGGCAGCATCTAGCATAAACTTTGCCTGTTGATTAAAATGTCTTTGATTTTTCTTGGATCATTTTGGGTCTAATTTCTGAGGTCTCTCCCACAGATGCTGGAGAATTTTTAGTTTTTAATTGCATTGTGATATTACAGTTAAAATAACCTACAAGTTTTAATAATTGTAGTTTCCCATTATGGATTGATTAACTGATCCTTGTCATTTTTTCCTGATAGTAATACTACTACTACTACTAATAATAATAGTAGTAGCTTTTTATTTAACATTGTCTCTGCTGTAAAAAATTTTTTTAATTGAATCAACTCTTTTGGTTTTGTAGATGTTATTGTTTTAGGTTCTTCAGTCAGATTTACTCCTGCCTTTGTTGCTTCTCTTACCAAGCATCACCATGTAAGAAGCTCAAAGCTGCTGCATTTCACTGGGAGGCTGGAATAATTCCCGACACTATCGTTGTTTATATTTTCTGTAGATCAAAAAACCAACAAGAACAACAACAACAACAACAGAAATGCACAGGATAACGATCAGTCCAACAGATATTTCCTCCTCTCCTTCCTCCTTCCCTCCATCCTCTGTGTCTCCTCCTGTCTGACCTGCAGGTGAGAAACAGGTGTGAGGTGTCAGCTGTCAGGTAGGTGATGAGTGAAGAACAGAACAGAATCCATTTCCTCTTCAAACTGCTGTCAGACATTATTTACTGCACTCTGATCACATCACTCAGACCAGCTGCTTTCTACAAAGTCTCATCAACAACATCTTTAGAAACAAACATCAACAACCAGGAAGCAGCTTCACCTCTGATCACACACACACTCAACTCTACTCACTCACCTGGAGGAACGACATGAAGGTGGATGATGCTGATGACCTTCAACGGTTGTCTGACTCCCAGGACGACACGACACATGTATGTTCCAGTGTCATTAATCGTCACATTGTTCAGAATCAGAGACACGTCTCCATCCTTCATCTGTCTGTCCTGCAGATCCACCCGGTTCTTAAAAGATGGATGCTGATTTTCTGGATCAAACTGGCCATCCCGGTACAAAAGCACATATTCTTTTTGGAAGGTCATATATGTCCACTTTACAACTATGATGTTGTTGTTTGGGACTCGACATGTCAGATTGACGAGTTGTCCAGACTCAGCTGTGATGGTTTTTTGGTCTGAAAGTGGAAACAACACAGAGCAGAGAGGTTAAAAGTTAAAGTTCAACTGTTGACTTCAACAACACGTGCTGATAATAAGTGAACATAATGTGTGAGAGAAAGCAGCCTCTCATTATAAGACACTGTGAGTCTCTGCATGCTGCCTTTATGGAGCTACAGCTGTTTGTATACACTGAACAAAAAGCTTTGTAGCTGTATACTGACTCCTAAAACTACAACACATCACACTGACAAACACATTACACTTCTTTGTCTCTGTGCTGGGAACAACACCGCTCACCAAGCGGGTGAATCCACACAGAAACCACCACATCTCGAGATGCCGTTACACACACAGGCAAACTGAAACGAATTTTTGGGAAGTACCATGTAAACCAGACTGATGTTTATTCCTCTTTATTTTATTCCAGAGGGTAGCACTGTTTGGTTAAGACACAGAGACCAACATGAAGACATCGACAAACAGCAAAGTCGAGCAGATTGACGCAGTTACAGGAAACATTTCCGTGTTTTTGTTTCTGCTGATCTGACTCTTAGTTTGTTCTAAAAGTCTGAGTCTGTTGGTATTTTCAGTGAATAACACAACTAGAGTTTTAAAACTGCTTACATGAGGTTAACTTTGAGGTTTAAATAAAGCTGAAACATTAGTATTTCTGCCACTCGTTCAAACACCAGACTTTCGATCTCTTAAGGAAGTCGCATTAGATTGACGTCTGTTACGCTGCGCTGTAGGACGATCATAAATAAGTGCGTCATTACTAAAGCGGTGAAATCTAAAGCAGGTCTGAGTGTTTAACAGGTTCAGTTCATTAACACTATAATATATATATTTAGTTTTAAAATTTATATTCAGTGTTAATAGTAGCTGGATTCAAAGTGTTGATGCTAGCTTGTTTTAATAAAAACAATATAGATACAAAATTACGGTGGCACTCGGGGTGCCAAAAGATCATTTTAGGGTGGCACCTGCCACCTCTGTGGATCTGCCCCTGGCTGTATACTGACTCCTGAAGCTACAACACATCACAGTGACGAACATCTTACACTTCTTTGTCTCTGTGGTGCAACGTCTGCTGGAGGGCCCGAGTCGCCCGTCCAGCCTCATGCCACGTCTGCTGGAGGGCCCGAGTCGCCCGTCCAGCCTCATGCCACGTCTGCTGGAGGGCCCGAGTCGCCCGTCCAGCCTCATGCCACGTCTGCTGGAGGGCCCGAGTCGCCCGTCCAGCTTCAAGCCAAGTCAGCTGATAGGTCCGAGGAGTCCACCCAGCACCACGTCTCGTCTGCTGGGGGTCCTGGAGGACCCAGCAAGCACATCCTCATGTCTGCTGACGATCCGGGGAGGTTTGTTCAGCCACCACCTGTTGAATCATCCCCTGTGACTTCTACACCGTTGCCTGCATCCACATCACCTCCAGCAGCATCACCACTGTCAGGTTCCGCAGCCGTCCCGCTGCCATCAGGTTCCGCAGCCTCTGTGTCTTCATCCATGCCTGGTCCGGCCTCAGCTCCGCCTTCATCTGGTCTGGCCTCAGCTCCGCCTTCGTCTTCGTCTGGTCTGGCCTCACCTGGTCCTGCGGTTGCCACACCGCCGTCAGAGCCAGCTCGACCTGTTCCGCCTCGCCTCTGCCAGCCGTTTTCTTGGTATCATGGCCTTCGGGGACGGCCCGGAGTTCGTCGCCGCTGCTGGCATCGTCGCCGCTGCTGGCATCTCCAGACCTGCTCAGTGGCCGCCACTGCCTTCCAAGTGGTCGGCCTCCTGATTGGTTTTGCCTGCACCGCCGCCGTTGCCGTGTGCACGGTCGGCCCCCTGAACTTTTCGTGGACTCATGTTGAGCTCTGGTTTCGTTTTGTTTCTTGATGTGCTTTCCTGCGTTTTTGGACTCTAGTGCTCCTTGTTTTTTGTTTGGTCTCTGTCCCTCCATCCTGGACCCCCTCCGCCCACCCTGGCCTGGTGCTTTGTACTTTTTTGTTTTGGGCTGTCAGGAGCCAGCCCTTGAATGGGGGGTACTGTCACGGTTCTGGGTCAGTTTGACCCAGTATTTTGAGTTGTCATGTTTTTGCAGGTTTAGTTTAGTTCCATGTGTCATTTTCTGTCTCTCTCTCTATGTCGAGTCTGCGTCTTAGTGTGATGGTTTCTTGTTCCTGTTTTATTGTGAAGGTCAGCGTCTCATGTGAGTGTGTTCAGTTTTACCTCTGTCTCGTCTTGTTGATTATTCCCAGCTGTGTCCACCACCTGTGTGTAATTCCCCTGTGTTTCTCTGTGTATTTAAGTCGTGTCCTCTGTCATTGTAGTTGCTGGTCTGTCTGTGTATCCACCATGTCTCACCCGTGTGTTCTCCCTGCTGTTCATCTCCTCTGCTCGTTCTTGTCCAGGTTTGTGCTCTTTAGTTTAGTTGTTTCCAGTCTAGTTTAGTTCGTGCTCCATTTGCTGTTTGTCCATATTTATTTTTGTGTTCAATAAACCACATTCACTTCTCCACTACTACCCAAAAAAAAAAAAAAAAACACCTGGGTCACCTTTATGGAGAAAAAAAAACAGAAGAGAAAGCAAACAACAAAGAGCAACAGAATAAAAAAAAAAGGCACCATCACAATTAACTAGCTAGCAGTAGATATCAGTAGATACTAAATAATAAACGATATTGTGCAGCACGCAAGATAGACAGCGCACAATGTGCTTTGAGGCAGCAGCCAAGAAAGCTGTAGTCCGCGTCTGTGAATACCCGTGTGTACACCTGTGTGCATACCTGTGTGGATCAGCATGCTTGCATTCCAAAGGTTTCTCCATGTAACGATCTGCTAGGGAGTGTGGGGAGCCACAGCCCCGTCCTCCAGGGTATGAAGCAGGTATGGAGGAGATCAAAACTGCAGCCATCCAGAGGCCCCCAGAACACAAGAGACCAAGGAAGACCAACAGAGGGGCAGCCGCGCCACTGTCCCAGTAAGAGCTGAGGAGAGTCCCAGGTGAGGGCTCACTCAGCAGCCGCAGAGCAGAAGCCAGGGGGAGTTGCAGTGACGCGCCCGTGAGCTCCGCCGGCAGCCAGCTGTGCCTGAGTGACCGAGCCCCAGGCCGAGAGGCCGGGGGCACCCCACTTCCGAAGTGGCCCGAGCGAGCCCCAGGTTCCAGGCCCCGATAAGCGACCGCCAAGGAGTGAGCCGGTGTGTACCCGGACGCCCACCCCCAGACACAAAGAACCACCAATGCACCGACACCTGAGGGAGTCCGCCACTGGCAGGGGAAGTGGTGGTGGGTGGAGATAGGCCTCCAAACCTTGGAGGGCCTGAGGTGTCCCCCGAGAGGTGGCGTCTGATACCCAACCTGACATATAGACACAGACATACAGGCACACACAGACACAAACATCCATTCCCACCCTCATGCTCTCATAAGCACTTACTCCACACTCAACCAACGTGGAGACAGACATAAAGAGACGCTGTACACACGATCACACTCCCCAAGCGTACTCTACGAACCGGGTCTAGGTACCCTTGCCCCTGGAGGGGGGAACTGCACCCAGACCCAGGTGGTGTTACCCTTTTCCCTGCGGTGGGGAGAGGCAGACCGCCCTGACTCCGCAGCAGCACGAAGGCCCCACACTCCAGACCGCAGTCGGACGGCCAACTCCTCCTCCTAGCCCCCCCGCTCCAGCAGGTCGCAGAGAATGGGGGTGAGAGAAGACTCCAAACCTCCCTCCACCCGCTCATTGTAGTGTTAATGCATGTGTGTTCTAAGGTGCAATTAAAACCCAGGAGGGCATGGAGCTACCTGCCAGAGAGCAGCAGGTAAGCGCATAGTCCCTCCTGCTAGCCCTCAATGTCTACGTGTATTCAAAATTGAGAGGTGGGCAACGACGCCAGGGGTGAGGTATACAACCTGATGGTAATTTGGACTCCGTGTATCGTGCCCACCCCCAAGATCCTATATGTATGTGTAATGAGAGTGTGAGTAATGTGAATGTCTAAGTTGTGGGATAAAATTGAGGCAGAGACAGCCAGAAGGGGACAGAGGGGGGGGGGGGGGGGGGGGGGTAGCCTCCTCTGCACCCTGGTGACATACCCCTACTCCAAAGCCCTGCATGTGTGGGTGGTTGTGGTGGAGCGGGAGGAGGGAGGCAGCTGAAGATGGGGAGTGAAGGAAGGGAGGGGCAGGTGACCCCTCCCTGGGGCCAGCTCCCCCGCTGACCCCAGTAGGCACTCCCATACTCCGCGACCCGCCAGGGAAAGGGGGCCCAGGCCCATCAGACCGGGGCCCAGCGCAGCAGCGCCCCCCGGCCCCACAGAGCCCGGGACAGTCCACCCAACCCCACTACAGAGAAAACTGCACCCACCCCACCATTCATTCATCTTCCAGACTACATGAGACAATGGACGCCCAGGCTGAGATCTTCCTCCACCTCTCCTGTATCTCCCCCTCCTGCAGAGAGTTCCTGAGGAGAGGAAAGCTCCTGCAAGGTGTGACAATCTCCCCCACCAGTTGAAGAGCCCCCCAGGCGACTCGACGCACCGGCGTCACCCTGCGCCAGGGATGGGCCCCCATGCACCCACCCGCCCACAACCCCGGCAACACACAAACCAGGACCCAAGGCCCCGAGTCAAACTTTTCAGGCTTTTTGTAATCCTTTACACACCATACAAATGAAAAAAACCTCAATTGTTCAAAATATATGTTACCTTTAAAAAGTAAAAAAAACCCAAATCATTCATCATTAATCCAGCAGGAATAATCGCATATTCAAATAACATGAAAAAAAACCCCACTTACACTTACCAATGATTCCCTCATTACATTATCAAATTATAAATTATGAAATTATCATGGCTAAAAAACACCAATTTGTGTTGTGGATGATCAACATGAATGCAAAAAAAAAAAAGGACTTTGATTCTTTCTTTCTTTACGTCATCAAATATTAAGCTATCAAATCATTAAGGCTAAATACATACTTAATTTAAGTTGTGCAAAAGAGTTACAACCAAATTAATATATTTTACAGCATCCACTCCAACTGTCACAATCTACAGACAAAACCTTTATCAAAGTTTCACATTTTTAATAAACAAGTCCAGGTTAAAGCAGTGCATTCTGGGAAACTTTGAAGGCTCATATGACCATGTGGGAAATGTGGCTGCTCAGAGCAGTTGATGAGTTACTGATTACTGTTACTGTTCACGGCGAAAAGGTCAGTGTATAGGAATTTCTTTTACTTATGAATTAAATTTCCTTTATGAGATTGTTACCTTAAAATAATTATTTGATATTCTGATTATTCATCAAATCCTCACCAGTTTTGTGTTGGTGGAAAACAGGTGTGTGTGTGTGTGAGTCAGTATCCTGGTCAAACTGGTTTAGCACAGTGTTTGTTGAGGGAACACATGGATGCTGTGTGTTTTGTATGTGATACAAAACATAAATTCTTTACAAATCCTACTGTGTGAATTCATGGATTTTTTTTTCACATTCTGTCTCTCACAGTTGAAGTGTACCTCTGGTGCAAATTACTGACCTCTGTCATCATTTTAAGTGGGGGAACTTGCACAATCGGTGGCTGACTAAATACTTTTTTGCCCCACTGTATATACATTGTCAAAGAAACCTGTCTTTGAGTGAAGATTTAAGGTGACAGGAAATATAAATAATATAAATAAATGCAGCTTGAATCTTTACTGAAGCTCAGTATTTGAAACAGAGTTCATTCACTGCTGTAATAACTAATAATGATTGAAATTATAACTTTAATATTGGCCATATTATATTTACATTACCAAAGTGAGATGACTTTAGTCTCATGAACAACATTAGCTAATTGTCATTTACTAGCTAATCTTAAATGACTGTTCAGTACAGAAGTGAAGCCCAATAATCATGATTTCACAGTCCTGTGGTCTCAGCCTCAGATACTTATCAAATCAAAGCTCATGTAGAAACAAACAAACAAATGAACAAAAGATTTTCTCCTTCATTTCTGTCAAACAAAGCTGTGTCAAACGTGTCCAGCTGTTAGTGTCATGGTTGCTAGGCAACCTGGGCAGTGTAACGGAGTCTAGACGGTCCCATTTCACAAGCCTCGCACTTCCGGCCTTAGTGGTCTTTGAGTACGCGGCCCTTGTGGGCCGTTAAGGCTGCAGACCCTGAATTGGGATACAGCCTGTGTGTTGTAAAAGGAACAGGAAGTGATAGTGACACACAGAGAGTAAGCACTAATTGAGAGTGCTACCAAACTGTTCAAAGGCCATTTAACTCAAATTACTTCACTGGTAAGCTGAAGTTTAAACGCTAGATGGCAGCAAATTTTCAACATGACCTTTCAAGTGTCAGCTCTGAGCAGATGAGATCCAGAAGGAAGTTCCATATGCATTACATGTTCATTGGTTTTTAGTTTATCTCCAAACACTTTAGCTCTCTAGATTTGGGTTAAAGTACTAAGTGTTAAAGAAATTCATTCAAGTGGGTCAAAGGCTATTCTGGAAATGAGTAGAAGACCTTTTGTTTGTAGATATCTGAGAAGTATACACAGAATCATTCCCAGGAGGAGGAACAAAAAAGAAATCTGTTTATCAAAATGAAGCACCCTGTAGTCCAAGTTAACTACAAGGTTGGAATTAACTTTTTTTGCTCAGTAGTAAAAAGTCCCAGATTTGAGATTTGTAATACATATTGATTGTAAAGAATCACACGAATCTGCAACCAAATAATGTTTAGATTGTTATTATTAGGTTTCCTTAACATCAAACAGTCAGCTGCTGCCGCTGGTTTCAGTGTGAATTAGAACATCAAGGTAAGAACTCTTTCCATGTTGTAGCTCTCCTGCAGGTTTAATGGGGTTTTTTCCCTCTTCTTCTTCTTCTCTGAAGTGAAAAGATGTCTGCATTGGTTACCCACAACCAAACCGGAACAAGTCAAATTTTCCATCTTACATCTTGGTGAAGCCCACAGAACCACGTGAGAAACACAAGAGAACAAAGGGTTCTTAATCCTGCAGAGAAACACCTGTTTGCTGTGGGAACAAGAGCAAGTTATTTCTCATATTTTTATTGTAAATAACAGTGAAGTTACAGTGTCTATAAAACACATTCATATAGTTATATTAGCACTGATGGTTCTGTGTCAGTAAAAAAAATATAATTTCTGATTTTTTGAATCATAAAAGAGTAAAAAAAAAACATGCACATATATATATATATATATGTATAAAAACTTTGTTAACATGTAGATGTCCTCTGGTCTGAGGTGCTGGGGGACCAGATAGAGACCAGCAGCTGGACGTCAGTGGTTGGACTGGTGGACTACCTTAGCGAAGAGTAGACGACGTCTGGTTCAGGTTTAAAGTCTAAACACAAACACACACAGTTCAAACAACAGGAAACATGATTACAAGCTTTGTAGTTCAATCAAGACCTCCAGTCTCCACCTCTCTGCATCACACACAGTCCCAGTTCAGACTTGAATCAATTCAAAAACACTTGAACCTGAAATCCACAGAGGTGAAACAATTAACTGATAAGCTAAACTGCACTAAATTATATTCAAAAGTCTAATATGTAATTTTTGTTCACCTAATTGTTGCTTATTTTGTGTCTTTCTTGTAAGATTTGGCCTCATTCAAGAATATCCTGTAATAAACTGGTGACCTCTACAAGGGAGTATCCCACCTCACCTTTACAGCTGGGAAAAGCTCCACCATGCAAATGATCCTGAACAGGAGAAGCAGCAAGAAACTGGGTGGATTGACGGAACTGGCAAAACATTTATTCAAAATATGGAACTAACTAGTCTTCTAACTAATCTAACTATTCTTTTGCTCTTCTGGCATAGAAACAGTGCGAGAAGAGCTCTCTCTCTCTGTCTCTCATTCACTGGGTGGGCGAGCAGCGAGACTTCGGAGAACAAAGGTGAGCAGTGGTGCACAGTGGTGTTGCAATGAAGCAAGGCATAGGTGAGTGAAATTTGACCTAGTTAAGTGCACACAGAGGAAAAAAAGAGGACCTAACACTGAACTGTGTGGTGCGTCACAGCTAGATGATAACTAAAAAGCTGATTTCTAAAATATATGAATGAAATATATGAAATCAGCAGCTGATAAAAAATGTTCAGATCTACTGAGTCAAATGCTGCGGTCATGTGTGAAAGAAAGCAGCCATGCTTCAGTGCAGTAATAGGTTTATTTCAGTCTGTTAATGAGCCCTAAACTCTCATTTTCCACTGTGTGGCAAATGTTACTGAACTGCAGCAGGTACTATGTAATGCACATGGTGTAATACAGCAAGGTTTACTAAAATATCAGGATTGAGACAGTGTTACTCTATTTTGGTTTGGTTATAATTTGTAACCAGTCGGAATCAGCAACGTGTTTAAAATGATTACATTTGTCATGCTTGAAGGGGGATGGCTGCTTCCACTTAGCACATCTATTGTGCTATCCTGTAATTTCCACATTTCAACCAAAGCTCTTGTGCAAACTTGTGATAACTTTTGACCCACTTGAACAAAATCATTTCTGTTTAAGGTAATTTAAGTCAAGGTATATTAAATTAATTTACATTTTTCATTGACTTCACAGTTTGCTTTGAACTTCGAATGAATAGAGCAACTTTGCAGATAAAAAAAAAATATATATTTCTTTCTGAAATTATACCAAGAAGTTTGAAATCTTGAGTTTTAGTCAAGATCTGGGTTGCTGATCTTTGTGTGGAGACCAGAACAACTTGTGTCCAAAGTCAGACGTAAAGATCATCTGTACCTCTTTTCATCTTTGGTGTGATGATTATGTGTTCATAACTAACATCTTCAATTCTCCTTGCTGAATAGATTACAGCTGGATCACCTTCTGTAAAACAAAGCAAACACAGATTACAGAAAATGCAGCAGCAATGTTATACTCTTTCACTTTTTTTTATTTTTTCATTATACAGACATTAAATGATTACTTTTGTGACTAGCAGGAGGTTTTCAGAGGTTTTTTCCACTCCTTTAAACCTCTGCTGAGAATCATGAAATGATTGCAGAGAACTGGTAGGTGTTTGTGTAAGAAGAACATGCACAGCCACAAAGATGCCACCTTCTTTAAGTGCCGTCTGACACACTTCACCACAGTGCACCAAGCAAACAAATTCTCACAAAATGAACACTGCCATTGGCCAAACCAGAACTCTCTGTGGTGAAAAGTTTCTTCAACTTCAGACTACAAGAACAAACTAAATATAACAGGAAGCAGCTGCTGTGGTTTGACACAGACCTTTAAGACGACAAAAAGACCCATTGTCTTATAGTTGTCTCTTTATACACTTCATATATCCAACACATTCACCACTCTAATAACCTGTATGTGGGTCAAGAACATGTGGCGAACACAGCTGGACTGCCGTCTACCCATCTTGGTTTACTTGTGGTTCCTAGAGAATTTTAAAGTAGAATGGGAGGCAGAGCCCTCGTTCTTCAGAACTATGTTCCAGTTTTGCTTAAGGAGACAGACACAATCTCAACTTTTAATATTAGACATGTTCAACCGATCTTGGCAAATGAATTGGTGCTATATGAGTAAAAGTGAATTGAATGGAATCTGGGCACCTCTTCATTGATGGTACTACACAAAGCACACTGTAGATTTCTACTCTGGTATGAACTTTCAGATAGATGGGATCATGTTACAGTGGACAGTGGCTTCTTGGACAATGGACTGAAAGAGCTGAAGACATTGTTAGATGGTTGCAGACAAACATCAGTGAACATCAGTGAGACGAGAATGAGTCTGGACAGTCTGAATTGTAGATTGAACACAGGAGGTCTCATTACCAAGGATATGGGCCTGAATGTGGTGGATGTAAGGATAATTATGATGATGCTTGTATCTTAAGTCAAAGTAAGTCAAGTCAAAAGTAAACTTTATTGTCAAGTTTTGTTTGGTCTAAATTTCTGGACAATTTATTAGAAGCTAGGTTATTTTATCTTATAAAATTTGATCAAAAATAATGAGTTTATTTAGAGCTCAGTGCCAATAAGACAGGTACAAGATGCTGTGCTAGAAAATGTGGCCATCCTCAGGAATGAATGATCTAATATCAGGAAGATTCTGGGTCTGTTTTCCTCTGCTCATGTTAGCCTATAATTTTCAAACAGTCTCTGTCCTTCAATACCTCTTTATAGTCTTTATAGACTTTATAGTCTAGTTTTTGTGTCTTTGATGATGTTTTGTCCATAACTGACATTTTCTGTTCATATTACATTCGCTTAATATGTTTGTTTAATTATTATACGCTTCTAACCTGCTTTAGATGAAGTTTAAAAATGTTTAAAATGTTTGATTTTTTTTTAAATCATAAACAGGAAACGGTACAAATGCAGAGGTGTTAGCTTCTGTTAACCACAGACAACAAACACAGAGACCAGCACACAAAGAACATCACACAGTAAGCAATGAGTGATTCGATTGCAAAGCGCCTTTTTAAAATACAACACTATGGGCCACTTGACCTTAATTAATTAATACTTATACCAATATTATGGGGCCTCTTTGACAGACATGAGCCTCGGGACAAAGGTGGCTGAACTGCTAGCTGTCTGCTACGTTTCACCTCAGCTAATTGGAGTCCCTGAACTTGACTTCTGGACTGTGTTTGTAATGTTGGAGCTTCAACAGTTAAATTTTCACTCACCAGTTTTAAATCTAAGATTTTAATATATGTTATTTACCAAGAACAGATGTTCTTTTACAGTATATTTAAACGTTTCCTAGCTTTTTAAAAATGTCAGGACTGTTTCTACTTTCTAAATCATACTTGTCCACACACCCAATATTACCTCCGACTGGCTGTTGTTGATGATTTGATATTGTCGTATCTCTGTGCATGTTGTCATCTTCTGCAGGTTCACTGTGATCTTGTGAAATGTTTCAAATTTAACAGTGAAATATGTTATTGTAAAGAGTCTAAACAGAGCCTTAAAGTATCAAAAAGTACATACATATATATATATACATATATACACATATACAGGGAGTGCAGAATTATTAGGCAAATGAGTATTTTGTCCACATCATCCTCTTCATGCATGTTGTCTTACTCCAAGCTGTATAGGCTCGAAAGCCTACTACCAATTAAGCATATTAGGTGATCTGCATCTCTGTAATGAGAAGGGGTGTGGTCTAATGACATCAACACCCTATATCAGGTGTGCATAATTATTAGGCAACGTCCTTTCCTTTGCCAAAATGGTTCAAAAGAAGGACTTGACAGGCTCAGAAAAGTCAAAAATAGTGAGATATCTTGCAGAGGGATGCAGCAGTCTCAAAATTGCAAAGCTTCTGAAGCGTGATCATCGAACAATCAAGCGTTTCATTCAAAATAGTCAACAGGGTCGCAAGAAGCGTGTGGAAAAACCAAGGCGCAAAATAACTGCCCATGAACTGAGAAAAGTCAAGCGTGCAGCTGCCAAGATGCCACTTGCCACCAGTTTGGCCATATTTCAGAGCTGCAACATCACTGGAGTGCCCAAAAGCACAAGGTGTGCAATACTCAGAGACATGGCCAAGGTAAGAAAGGCTGAAAGACGACCACCACTGAACAAGACACACAAGCTGAAACGTCAAGACTGGGCCAAAAAATATCTCAAGACTGGTTTTTCTAAGGTTTTATGGACTGATGACATGAGAGTGAGTCTTGATGGGCCAGATGGATGGGCCCGTGGCTGGATTGGTAAAGGGCAGAGAGCTCCAGTCCGACTCAGACGCCAGCAAGGTGGAGGTGGAGTACTGGTTTGGGCTGGTATCATCAAAGATGAGCTTGTGGGGCCTTTTCAGGTTGAGGATGGAGTCAAGCTCAACTCCCAGTCCTACTGTCAGTTTCTGGAAGACACCTTCTTCAAGCAGTGGTACAGGAAGAAGTCTGCATCCTTCAAGAAAAACATGATCTTCATGCAGGACAATGCTCCATCACACGCGTCCAAGTACTCCACAGCGTGGCTGGCAAGAAAGGGTATAAAAGAAGAAAAACTAATGACATGGCCTCCTTGTTCACCTGATCTGAACCCCATTGAGAACCTGTGGTCCATCATCAAATGTGAGATTTACAAGGAGGGAAAACAGTACACCTCTCTGAACAGTGTCTGGGAGGCTGTGGTTGCTGCTGCACGCAATGTTGATGGTGAACAGATCAAAACACTGACAGAATCCATGGATGGCAGGCTTTTGAGTGTCCTTGCAAAGAAAGGTGGCTATATTGGTCGCCGATTTGTTTTTGTTTTTGAATGTCAGAAATGTATATTTGTGAATGTGGAGATGTTATATTGGTTCACTGGTAAAAATAAATAATTGAAATGGGTATATATTTGTTTTTTGTTGAGTTGCCTAATAATTATGCACAGTAATAGTCACCTGCACACACAGATATCCCCCTAAAATAGCTAAAACTAAAAACAAACTAAAACTACTTCCAAAAACATTCAGCTTTGATATTAATGAGTTTTTTGGGTTCATTGAGAACATGGTTGTTGTTCAATAATAAAATTATTCCTCAAAAATACAACTTGCCTAATAATTCTGCACTCCCTGTGTGTGTGTGTGTGTGTGTGTGTGTGTCTGTGTGTGTGTGTGTGTGTGTGTGTGTGTGTGTGTGTGTGTGTGTGTGTGTGTGTGTGTGTGTGTGTGTGTATATATATAGCAATTTTAATATATTTAAAACACCTTGCACATCTAAAATGCAGTCATCTGGGTCTCACCTTCAGGTTTCCTGTGAACACATCGTCTCACCAGCAGAACCAGTAACACCAGTAGAACCACAACACAGACTGATCCAACACACGACAACACAGAGAGAACAGGAGGAGAGAGTGATGGAGGAAGAGTGACGGAGGTGGAGTTAGGAGCAGAGGATGTAGGTGGAGGTGTGGATGTAGGTGGAGGTGTGGTGGTGTGTTCCCCTAAAATAAAGCAAACACAGTCATTAAGTTGTCGTCACATTGTGAATGTTGAAAGCTGCAGAAACACAGACAGGTGAGTGTGTCACCTGTGACAGTGATCCAGCTGGATGGAGACTCTCCATGACCGCTGATGTCACACTTGTAGAGGCCTTCATCAGACCTGGAAACATGCTGGATGGTCATGTGACCTGTAGGCTGCTTCCTGATGAGGGAGCCATCTTTATAGAAAGCAGCTGGGAGGTTGGAGGGAGTGGTCTTTGTTTTACAGAGCAGAGTGACGTCATCTCCCTCCATCACAGGGAGGACAGGACTCTGCAGGATCACTGATCCACCTCAACACAGAGACAAACTACAGCATTTCATCCATTTACACACAGCTTCATCAACACTAACTCCACACACTCAGCTTACCAGGGACTGTCAGGTTAACCATGTTACTGATGGGACCCTCTCTGGACTCACACCAGTAAACTCCACTGTCATGAGACATCATAGTGATGGTACAGGAAGAACCAGCTGGTTTTCCCCACCCATCTGTTCCACACTGACTCCTCTGTTGTTTGCTTGTGTTTCTCCTCAGAGTCCATCCAGCAGAGCTGTCGTCCTCCTCACAGCTCAGAGACACAAAGTCTCCTTTAAAGAACTGAGAGCTGCTGGGACTCACAGTCAGACGAGCTGTGAGGGTTAAAAATGAAAAAAATGATGATCTGTTAGACTTCATTTATTTTATTTCTGAGATTTTACATCTGCAAACATGAAGTCTATCCAGCCATCCTCTTCCGCGTATCCAGGGCTGGGTCGCAGAGGCAGCAGCCTAAGCAGAGAAGCCCAGACTACCTCCTCCCCAGCCAGCTCCTCCAGCTTGTCTGAGGAAACACCAAGGTGTCTCTGAGCCAGCTGAGAGATACAATCTCTTCAGCGTGTCCTGGGTCTGGGTTAAGGCCCCAGGCCTCTTCCCTGTGGGACATGCCCGGAACACCTCACCCAGGATGCATCCTTGTCAGTGTGGATGCTTCAAGTGTGGCAACACCTTGAGGTGTTATATTAACATATGAAGCGCATGAAGTTTGCGTTGACAAACATGAACCCAATCAGGTCATATCAGTGAGCATTTCTCAGGTTTAAACTGTGACAGAAGAAGGTTACTGACCTTGGTTTGTTGTGCAGCTCAGCAGTGAGATCAGAACTAAAGAGAAATGACACTCAGGTTGATTTGAGGTGAACATAAAGAACAACAGCACTCTCTGCCAGTTGAGTGTATTTAAAACATTTTTTTCCTTTATAAATGATTAATCCTCACATCAAATATTGACTTAAATTTAATTCAGTTCAATTTTATTTTGTTTAAAATGCCAAATTTTAAAGCTGAAAGTTCTTTGCTGAGAAACCCCTCAAATCAGAGAACTCCTCATGACCGCGCAATTTGGATACACTGGAAGGAAAAAAAAGCTTAAATAAGGAAAATAGAGAGAACTAGGATCTGGGAGTTGTGGAAATGAAGACAAAATAAAGGAAATGGCATAAAACAGATGTTTAATATGTCCCAATTCGGGGGACCCAGACTTTGCGGTCTACATGGACCAGGTCCTTCGAAATGGGACACCCTAGCCTTTAGATATGCATCACTACTGTCTTGGTGGAGTTTAATGAACTCGGCTGTCTGCTCCTTGCTCACTAAAATATAACAGGACACTGGAATATATTCTCGAGCATCTCACACTTCTGTTTAAAATGTTTTCTGTTTGACGTTTATTCAGCTGTGTGAAAACTAGAACTTTAATCTCAGCCAAATTACTCGGGAACAAATAAAACACTGAAAAAAGCCAAACAATAACATTTGTAAGTTATCTAAGTAGCTTATATATCATGTTTAACCTGAGTAGTGAAAGACTGCGGGGATGAGAATGATGTGCCGGGAGTCGAGTGTTCTCACTGGCTCTAGTGAGCCTTGACCTCCCAGTCAGCTATCAAGCTGGCGGGTAAAGACGTCTCCGAAAACGTCAGAGTACTTTTGCAAATATGTGATGTCTTGATAAACTGAGCAGATATTTGAAGTTTACACAGCTGCATTCTCGCCTGAAAATATGTTAAAAGTTTGTTTTGTGACCCAGAAAGAGTGATATTTCAAACTCTTTTGCCTATGCCATTGCCACATTTGAAAAGTATTTTTATATTATTATAAAAATATTATAAATATTATAAATACTACTTCAATTAATAAAGTGTTGAAAAGAGAAATAAGAGTAATATTAAAACTAAGTAGCTGCTGTCATTGTTGGAGACTGGAATTGGCTGGGCTGCTTGAATTCTGGGATAGGCTGGTCCATGAAGTCGGCTGCATTTGAAGCAGCCCTCGAATTTGGACAGCCTTTGTCGCGTCACTGTGACGTAATCGGTCTTCAAATGCGCCCCCCAAAGGATGCAGCCCTGAATTAGGACATGGCAGTAGTCTGTTACAGCCCTTGGCCTTGGAAGAAGGGAGCCAGCCTGCCTTCAAGCAAATTCAAGTGTGGCAACACCCACAGACGATTGGCTGACTGGGAACCTGTGGTTTGCACCTCCAGAAAAAGGGACCAATCAATGGCTGATCTGGCACACCCGTGTCTTTACAATGCAATGAAGAGCATTGATTCAGGCGCTGCTGTTTAGAACTGAGTGTGCAGTATGTGAGTCTCTGCAGTCTTCTCTCTGTGAGCCTAAATTGTGATATTCTCTTGAGTAATGTTAGTTGTGTTACAACCTGTGAGGCTAGTTTTGATTTCTACAGGCTTTAAGCAAGCAAGCTGTTTTTGCATTGGTTATTTATTTGTAGTAGATGCCTGTATCATTCTTTAGTGTTTTGTAACAAAACTTTTTAACTCCTCTGACTCCCTAGCAGAGCTGGGTTTATTGGTTTATTGAAACATAGACAAATCAATGTTTCAATAAAGTTTGATCAACAAAACACCAAAAGGTGTGTGAAGTTAAAAGCTGCTGTTGGAAGTATCATAATCATCATCATCATCATCCATACCTTCCCCAGTTAACCAAACATGTCTCATGTGTATATTTAACCCCTGATTTTTAATCAGTCCCTATCCTGATCTGCTTCATGTTTTGTGCTCTCTTGTCTGTCAGTTAATCCATGTTTGTTTGGTTTTTTCAGTCAGTCTGCTTCACCTTATATTTTGTTTTAATTTGACAGTTTCCATCTAATAAAGCTGTGTCTTCAGTCTGTCTGCTGAGTCCACGCTCTGCATGCATCACACAGTCACTAACCACAGCACCTCTCTGCTACTAGATCTAATTTTAAAATCTTTTTATATTGTTTTGGAGGAACTTTGTTACTGACAAACATGTTTACGCAGTTTGGGCTCAGCTTTTACCTTGGTTATAATGTTTACAGCAAGTATACAAAAGATATCCTCTACAGCGTTTCCTCGACTCCTGAGCAAAGATAAAGAGTCAGTTCAGACCTGCAGTTGGTCCTCGTGGTGTTTGAACTTGAATTCAGCCTGATTTGTTTTTCATGTCTTCTCCTCCATCATCAGTTATCAGGAGAGCAGACAGTCAAAGTACAAGAATTCAAACAAACACAGAGATTCTACTTACAGAGCAGACACAGCACAGATGTTTCCTTCATCGTCCTTCTCACTCATTTGAGCTTTTTTTCATTTCTGTCACTGACACCAAGTAAAGCCCGCCCTCTTCCTCTGAGCACCAGCTTTCTATTGGTTCAAACACAGTGGTGGAAAACTCACTTTTTTCTTTTTTTAACAATTACGTTATAAAATAATTTAAACATATCTAAGGGTACATTGTAACAATGCACTTTTATTTCAGAAACAAAAAACAATAAATCACAATTCTGTTCTTTTAAACTTATGTACAAGGACTTAAACTTTTTTACATGTCCATGTTTAAGTAGTAACATAATCTAAATTTCACCAGTGAGATTACAATCCATGTCTATGACGCCCACAAACATCCTAGACACTAGCTCATTGAATAAATCAGATGTCCTCTGCTCTCAGTGATCTGTAGTTTGGTTGATGAAAAAATCCATTTCCATGCAGTGGACGTCCCCCTCAGTGAGAGAGGCAGATATGAGCTGAAACACAGGAATCAAACCAGGGACGCTGCTGTTATGGAGCTGAACTGGAACCATTCAGACACTGAGGCCCTCTGAACACATTTTAATTACAGCTGTGCAGAGACACACTGATGACTGACTGGAACACTGTGATTCACATTTTACATGAACACCATCCTCACACATAGTTCATATATGGACACTAGAGGGAGATGTTGGACTTTAAACACTAACATGGATACAAGCAGAACATCAGTGATGTTTGAACAGGAACATCACACTGAGCATTTGCATCTCATAATAATCTCAAGTTTACTTAAATGAAATGGAGCCCACCCGTCATAGGGCCAGAGGTGAATACATCCTGGACAGGTGACCAGTCAATTGCTGGGCTAACACAGAGAGACAGACAACCATTTGAACTCACATTCACACCTATGGACCCACTAACTGTATGTTTTTGGATTGTGGGGGGAAGCTGGAGTACCTGGAAAGAACCCACACATACACGGGGAGAACATGCAGACTATAAAGGCCCCTGGGCCAGTTGGTCACTTTAAGCTCAGGGTCTTCTTGCTGTGAGGCAAAATGATGTCACTGTATAAAAATGTATATTGTACTATATAGGAGGCAGCATTTAGCTGCAGCCTCCATAAAACCACAGCTGTTCTGGAAATCAAATATGTCATTTTAAAACACTTACTGACCTTCTGATGGGAGTGATGCAACTAAACAACCTCAGGATTATTTGAGGGATATTCTTGGATGTTTTATCTGATCTATTTGGACTGACTCCAGCTGAGATAAACTCTGCATCAATTATGTCAACAGCAAGATTAAAGTGATATGAAAAAAAAAAACATTTACAGCCACAGAAAACACATGAATAGACTCAAAACAACTATAAAGTATTATTTAGGTAAAAAATTTATTAGCTCTTGAAATATTTCCACTGCAGTAACAACCAGAACACAAACAACACAAGTGTTCATGGGATTAAAAATTCAATGAATCTTCACAGATCAGAGGAAACATCTGACTGTTACAGAAATCATTTCATCTTTGCTTTCATGACACTGTCAGAACATTCATTCAGTTATAGTTGCCAAATGAGCACCATCGGACTGATAATTGATCAGTTAGTGTCTGTAATTATGTAACAGCTGATCTGCACATGAGGATCAGTTTGTGGTTCAAACTTCACAGAACAAGTCTGACTTTACAAACAGAGGCTGAACCTGTAACAAACTGGGCACTGAACTCTGAAAACTGATGAGAAACAAACCATAAACAAGTAAATTCCTGACATTAGTGGAAATAAAATTTTGCTTCAAACAAGTTCAATTGGAAACAGAATATGTTGTTTGGGAAAACACTGAAATGCATTTGTATTCATTTTAACATATCTTAATTATTGTTTGAAAATATGAGCTCATGCCTGTCTCACAGAAATGTAAAGAATAATATGAGCGACTAACCTCACAAACACAAGTCTGACATTTTCTCTCCACAAACTAATTTAGCTGCCTCAGAACAACATACAATCAAATGATGAAGACCTGTGTATGTTTGAAACGTCACATCATCAAAACTGAACTACTATTAATAATAATTGTCCATTACATCAGAAACCAATAATGCTCAGTGTTAGAAGTAAATACATAACAATAGCTGTTAAAAACAGTAAAGGTGTAGGCTTTAACACTTTTGCAACATTATTCAGTATCTTCTGTCAACTTCTCAGCCTGCTGATTAAAAATGTAAAAAAACAGTGATCCTTCCTGGATGACTTTGGGTTTAATTTCTTAGGACTCTCCCACAGATGTAGGACAATATGATTTATTTTTAACCTGCAACTTTTAATAATTGATTTTCCATTTTTATTCCTTTGTACTTTTGGGACACTAGCTTTTATTTAGCTGTGGAATCTCTGAAGCAACTCTTCTGGTTTTCTACTTTGACTCTAGTGTTTAAGTTTCTTCAGTGTGCTTTACTCCTGCCTTTCTGCCTAATGTAGGCTTCTCTTACCCAGCATCAACATGAAAGAAGCTCTGAGACATTTCAAACTTGCTGATGTTCATCAGGATGCTAGTTAAAATCTCGGTTCTGTCGTTCACGTTTTTTGTAGATCAGAAAACTAACAGCAGCAGCAAGAAGCACAGCAGAAACACTCAGACCGACGATCAGTCCAACAGGTCCTCCTGTCTGACCTGCAGGTGAGAAACAGGTGTGAGGTGTCAGCTGTCAGGTAGGTGATGAGTGAAGAACAGAACAGAATCCATTTCCTCTTCAAACTGCTGTCAGACATTATCTACTGCACTCTGATCACATCACTCAGACCAGCTGCTTTCTACAAAGTCTCATCAACAACATCTTTAGAAACAAACATCAACAACCAGGAAGCAGCTTCACCTCTGATCACACACACACTCAACTCTGCTCACTCACCTGGAGGATCAACTTTCAGTGTGACGATACTGATGGGTTCACTAACTAGATTAGCTCTCTTTCTCACGTTTGTTCCTCTAATGAAGGCCTCACACTTGTACGTTCCAGTGTCATTAATCATCACATCCTTCAGAATCAAAGACACGTCTCCATCCTTCATCTGTCTGTCCTGCAGATCCACCCGGTTCTTAAAAGATGGATGCTGGTTGGTTGGATCAAGCTGGTCATCCCGGTACAAAAGCACATATTCATCTCCCAGGTCAGCTCTGCTCCACTCTACACCGGTGATGCTGCTGCTGTTGTTTGGAGCTCGACATGGAAGAGTGACGTTCTTCTGTCCAGATTCAGCTTTGATGATTTGCTGGTCTAAAAGAGGAAGAGCACAGAGGTTAAAGGTCAAGGTACAATTGTTCATCCATATACACACACAATTATATAAAATAATTAAGATCAATGGAGGGTTCTGTGTTATATAAACATTTATACAGTGAAACGTGCTGAGAGAAAGCAGCCTCTCATTATAAGACACTGTGAGTCTCTGCATGCTGCCTTTATGGAGCTACAGCTGTTTGTGTACACTGAACAAAAAGCTTATCAGTATACAGGGCTGGATGTAATGAAATGTTCTTAGGGTGGCAAAATTAAAGGCATTTCTTTACACATGCAGCTTTTACATTGTGTAATATGCCTTAAAATGTAGCTTGTGACAACCATTTCAAACATTTCTTTACATATAGGCACATATTCATCTCCCAGGTCTTTGCTTTTTCTGTAATATAAAAAGATTTAAGCTGACATTGAAACAACATCCAGCCTTGCTCCTTTTCAGCTTGTGTTGAGAGTTCGGACTGCCTCGATCGGTGTTGTTGATCAATGGTCATGAGAATTTGCATAATTAAGATTAAGGAACTGACCTCCCAGCCCATTGTTCAGTGGGCTGGTTTCAGTCATTATGCAAATGTACTGATTATAAGATTTCGGAAACCTGCAGTCAGCTGAGACTGAAGAAACGTTTCTCCCACTAAAATGAACAGAATCAACCTTTGGAGATGATTAAGCTACTGACAAGAAGAAATAAAGCCAGGTGGAGGGGAGGATAACAATGTGAAATATATTCAGTTTTACAATTTAAATTCAGCATTAATAGAAGCTAGGTTCAAAGTGTTGATGCTAGCTCATTTAAATTAAAAAAATGTCACATAATAAAACTACTCTGGCACAAGGTGTGGCAAGGTAACTATTTTTGGGTGGCATATGCCACTCCATGCCACGTCTGTAGATGCGTCCCTGGCGGTATACTGACTCCTGAAACCACAACACATCACACTGACACACACACTACACTTCTTTGTCTCTGTGCTGGAAACAACACCGCTGACCAAGCGGGTAAATCCACAGACACCATCAGACCTCGTGATGCCGTCACACAAACAGACGCTCAGAAACTAAATGTTTGGGAAGTACCATGTAAACCAGACTGATGTTTATTCCTCTTTATCTCAGAGGGAAACACCGTTTGGTTTATAAACCTCACCTGCAGAGACAAACACGAAGACACCGAGAATCAGCAAAGTGGAGCAGAGCGACGCAGTTACAGGAAACATTTCCGTGTTTTTGTTTCTGCTGATCTGACTCTTAGTTCGTTCTAACTATCGGTGGCTGTTGATATTTTCAGATAATAACAGAACCTGATTTTTAAAACTGACTACATTAGATTGAATTTGAGGTTTAAATAAAGCTGAAACATTTGATTTTCAGCCACTCGTTCAAACGCCACCCTTTCGATATCTCTTAAGGAAGTCGCGTTAAAGTGACGTAAATAGAGAACTATGACAAAATACGTCATTATTAGGGCGGTAAAGGTAATGATTTCTTTGAGAGATATCAACTCGTAAACGACGCTAATATGTATTTCAGACATAGACACTGTTTGCTCTCTAACTGTTAAATTCCACCTACATCCACAAACACTCAGGTAGATGATGTTGATGGCGTCACCAACTACCTTATGTTCATACCTCTCATGACGACATGACACTCGTATCGTTCCAGTGTCATCAAAGACACGTCTCCATCCTTCATCTGTCTGTCCTGCAGATCCACCCGGTTCTTAAAAGATGGATGCTGGTTGGTTGGAACAAAGTGACCATCCCGGTATAAAAGGACATATTCTTGTTTAAGGTCAGCTTTGCTCCACAACTATGTTGTTGTTTGTAACTCGACATGTCAGAGTGACGTCCTGTCCAGACTCAGCTGTGATGTTTTTCTGGTCTGAAAGATGAAACAAAACAGAGCAGAGAGGTTAAAGGTTAAAGTACAACTGTTCACTTCGACAGCAGCCAATCAGAGTGAGGACCACAAGCACTCCCTGCTTGTGCTGTTACAGAAAATAAATAAGCTGAATGGCAGGATCTGTGTTATATAAACATTTATACAGTGAAACGTGCTGAGAGAAAGCAGCCTGTCATTATAAAACACTGTGAGTCTCTGCATGTTGCCTTTATGTAGCTACAGCTGTTTGTATAGACTGAACAAAAAGCTTTAAGATACGATAAGATAAGATTAGACTTTATTGATCCCACAGCGGGGAAATTTTTGAGTCACCTCAGCTCAGGTACAGATATATGAAGGAAATACAAAAATACAATTAAGTACAATCAATGAAAAAAAGTAAGATAATACACTATATACAATGGTAGCATACACAGTATGTGATTGTGGATATAGATGGAAATATGGAAGACATAAACTATATAGCTTGGAAGGTCATGGAAGGTCCATTATGCATGAAGTGGTGACCGTGGCCTGCTCTAAGTGAGAGAGGGATCGGTGTAGGAGGTAGATGACAGCGTCATCCACCCCAATTCCAGAACGGTAGGCGAACTGCAGGGGGTCCATCACTGAGCCCACCAGTGGCTGAAGGTGGTGCAGGATGAGCCTTTCCATGGTCTTCATCAGATGAGAAGTCAAGGCAACAGGCCTGAAGTGGTTAGGCTCCCTGGGGTGTGCGATTTTTGGCACCGGAACCACACAGGAAGTCTTCCACAGTTCAGGAACCCTGCATACTGTAGCTGCATACTGACTCCTGAAGCTACAACACATCACACTGACACACACATTACACTTCATTTTCTCTGTGCTGGGAACAACACCGCTGACCAAGCGGGTAAATCCACAGACACCACCAGACCTCGTGATGCCGTCACAAACAAACAAAAACTGACTATGACTGACTAATATGAAACTACATGTCGGAAGAATGATGTAAACCAGACTGATGTTTATTCCTCTTTATCTCAGAGGGAAACACCGTTTGGTTTATAAACCTCACCTGCAGAGACAAACACGAAGACACCGACAATCAGCAAAGTCGAGCAGAGCGACGCAGTTACTGGAAACATTTCCGTGTTTTTGTTTCTGCTGATCTGACTCTTAGTTTGTTCTAAAAGTCTGAGTCTGTTCTTTTTTTAGTAAATAAAAGAACCTTAGTTTTAAAAAAAAGTTTACAAATGACAACAGTATGTTAAATTTGAGTTTTAATAAAGCTGAAACATTTAATTTTCACTCATACTCATATTCATACTCAACACTTGCATCATTTTGTAGGATGACCATAAGTAAGTTTGTCATAACTAAAGCGGTGAAATCTGAAGCAGGTCTGAGTGTTTAACAGGTTCAGTCCTTGAATGATCTCAGCAGAACAACACAAACATAACCTCTCTCATCATCAACCATCAGCTACATACTAAAGACCATCATCAGCCAAAGGACTTCAAAATGACGTCACTGTATAAAAATGTATATTGTACTATGGAGGAGGCAGCATTTAGCTGGAGCCTCCATAAAACCACAGAGAACTTTCTCCACCTTTGTACAAAATAGTCAAATATGTCATTTTAAAACACTTACTTTTTTTCTGGAGGAAAATCCTCAAATTCTTTCCTGATCATTTTGATGGAAAAAATAAATATTCAAAATATTTAAAAAATGTAAAGAGCAAAAAGAAAAAGTACAATAAAATAAAATAAAATAAATGGACCTCTGTACTAAACATCCAGAGAACAAACTGAGCTGTGTTTCCTTATCAGCTGTTTTTATACAGACACACCTCAGATCTGTGACATCAGCGCCCACAGCGTCACCTTAGCAACCACATTCCTCCACCTATCAGCTGTGAGTTCACATATTTGACAAACAAAAACAAAGTCACAGCTGACTCTGAGCCCTCACAGTCAGCTGATCCTTCTGTCAAATAACTTAATGAAACCCTGAAATACAATAAATATTTCAGGTCCTTGAAGTACACGGGTGGGGGCTGGAAACTCACTCCACCTGTCACAGTCTGAAGACTGAACGTGGTTTCTGTTCAGTGTGTGAGGATCAGTATGATGTATAATAATGTGAGTAAACTTCAGCAGGTTCATGTCTGTGATGTAGAGAACAGGAACAAGCAGAGGTGCTCTGGATGTTTGATCTGTGCTCTGATAATTCAGCGTATCACCATGTGGGACAGGAGACTGTCCAGCACAAGTTACAGCCTGTCAGAGTGTCGCTCACGACAAACAACAGATGCATCTGTTACTGTTTCTGTCTGCTTTTATTCTAAGCCCACCTTTTATTTCCTGTCCTGTTCTTGTTTTGTGCTCATGTCTGACTGTGAAATGATTTCACTTCAGTGCAGCTAAAGCTCCTGTTAGAGTGAACATAGCTGTGGTTAGCTCCACCTGCCCGTCTGTTAGAATACAATAGAATCAAATACAATAAAAACATCCTGAATATTAACATCATTAGTTCAAACTAACAAAGTCTATGTATTATTATTATAATTGTTTTAATATAACACTGAGATGCAGCATAAACTGTTCATTTAAAAGAAAAATTGAAACTGATTGTTGCAGTAACTAAATACAAGTGAAACTCATACACAACCTGTTTAAAAAACAGATTTTACAAACCTTAAATATTATTTTTAAATGCAACATATGTAAAACCAATAAATCAAGGTGATTAAATGATTAAATTATTGATCAGCTCCTCAGCACCACTTTGTTGATGGTAAATAGCTGTGTGTCAGTATCCTGGTCAGACTGGTTCAGCAGTAGAATCATGTGTCTGTGTGTGAATCATATCAGATTTCCTCTTTGGTGTTCAGCACATTCATCAGCTCTATTTGAACTTGGAGCTCCATTATTTTTCTTTCTGTTGTTTTGTTCTCGTCTGGATGTAAAATCATTTTAGAGGTCAAAGCTGACACACCTGTGGTTATTTCTGCCTGTCCAACAGATCTAAACATTTCAAATTTCACTGAAGTTTTATTTTAATCTACTTTGACTTTTCTTGCGTTTAGTGTTTGTTTTGATGGTAACTAAATACTTGACAAGTTTCTTATTGTTTACTTCTAATGAATTAAATGATCAGTAACTCCTTTGAAATGATCATCTGAGAAAGTTTGCTAAAGACAACAAACAGAAACTAAACCTCCAGCTTCCTTAAATGTAAAAGTTTGATTATTTTTCTTAGGTGAGAACATAGAAAGAAATATGTCAACATGATCAATTAAAATCAAGCAGGGAAAATTTGATGAAATTTGAAGAGAAGTTTGTAACTGCTCCTGAAGGTTTTTCATGTTCGAAGTAGAATAAAGGGCCATGCTCCAACTGATGTTCAGCCAGTATTTTAATCTTCTTTTCACCAGCAAACACCGTGAAAAACTATGGTGAAATGATCAATGAAAAACACGGATATTACATCAGCAGAACAAAAATTACAACTCAAATAAAACATACACACAAAGTAAATGCACCAACATACCGTGTGCGCCTTTCTACTGAACATTCATGTTCAGTCCATATTTTCTATATTTCCACCCTTTACACAGGCCAGCATTCTCTTTGTGGCTCGAGCCTTCAGTCTCTGGTGACACGTGCTCTTAATTGAGCCTCACCCCAAAGCATGCGCACCACAAAGCGCCACACTCAGGCCCACCAGTAGGTGGCGACAACACAACATGAATCCAGATTAAACACCAAATTTTTCAACATTGCAATCACATAATAATTACATTTCAATGCGACAGCTACACTGCCACCAAAATTACAAAGGATTTCTATTTACAACTGTTAAACAAAATTAAATCCTGTAATTTTTAATAAATTGACAATCAAACATCAACTTATGTTACAAAAAAAAAACACTTCTTAAATAAACTTATAGATCACATATTATGTTTGTGCTCTTAACCCATGTACTACTTCACTGTAGTTTAGACCCTTTAACTAGTACCACTAGTTTCTGAACTGGTCTCTCAAGAAAAGAGACTTGTTTCAAACGTTCACCTTTCTTTCCCAGATCCTTTTGCCCTATTTGGATCTTAACCTTCCGCACTAAACCATCATCATCTTCATTGGCTTCAACCACCCTTGCCAATTTCCACTCATTTCTTGGAATATTGTCCTCCTTTAAAATCACTACATCTCCAACCTGTACATTTTGTTTAGAAGTATGCCATCGTTGTCTTAAACTAATGCTGGTTAGGTATTCCTTGCGCCACCTGCTCCAGAACAACTCTGTTAAATATTGCACCCTCCGCCACCTCTTCCTGGAGTACAAATCTTCTCTTACAAATCTACCAGGAGACGGAAGTGGCACAGACTCTTTCATTGTGAGCAAATGATTAGGCGTCAAAGGCTCAGCACTGTTGGGGTCGTTGATTGTATCAGTAGTGAGTGGATGATGGTTCAAAATTGACATGGCCTTGTAGAAGAAAGTTCTCAATGAGGTGTCATCTAACCTCCCTGTGGCTTGGGCTAGGACAGAACTCATGACATTCCTAACAGTGCAGATCTGTCGTTCCCAAATGCCTCCTCTGTGACTAGCTTCAGGAACATTCATTTGAAAGTCACACTGGTTTTTAGCTAGATAAGTAGAAATCATCTCCTTGTCTAATTCCAACAGACCCTTCTTGAACTCGTTCTTAGCTCCGACAAAATTTGTCCCTTGGTCAGAACGAATCTGTCTGACTGTGCCTCTGATTGCTATGAAGCATCTTAAAGCGTTTATAAATGCGTCAGTGGAGAGATCCTCCAACATCTCAATGTGCGCGGCTCTCGAGCTTAAACACGTAAACAATAGGCCATACCTCTTCCATTCCTTTCGACCTTGTTTCGTATAGAAGGGGCCGAAAACATCAACTCCAGTGTAGGTGAATGGGGGCGAAGGATCCACTCTGTCAAATGGCAAGTCAGCCATGCGTTGTTCTTCAGCTGGCCCACGCACTTTTCTACAATTGACACACCCTTTAAGGTATTTGGCCACTACCTTACTGCCACCTATGATCCAATAGCCACTTTCCCTGAGTTTGTTCAGAGTTTGGCCTCGGCCTTGGTGTTGCGTTTTCTTGTGACAGTGGTCAAGAACAAGTTGTGTGACAATGCCTTCCTTTGGAAGGATTACTGGATGATTCAATGCAAATGATGCTGAGGACTTTCTCAACCTTCCTCCAACCCTAAGCAAGTTGTCTGCCAAATCAAGTTGATACATTTTTGGTAGTCCAGCTGAGTTTTGACTGAACCATTTGAGCTCTTCTTTAAAGACTTCCCTCTGTGCTGCCTGGAGGAGTACAAAAGCGGCCATTTGTCTTTCTTTTACACTAATGGGTCCTGAGTTATCTCTCCTTGCAAGTCTTTTAATTCTTGCCACAACGTTAAGAGCTGTATCCCAATTGGAAAATCTTGAGAACCTCTCAAGAAAGCTGTTTTCTTCAAGGGCATTTGTCTTCAGGACCTTTACTTCTGGGTCCCCAACAAGAAGATTAGGGGAATGTTGGTTTGTGACAATTTCCCTTTCCCATAGGAATTTAGGTCCAGTGAGCCAATTCGAGCTTAGCAGATCTGCCACCTTGAGGCCCCTAGACACGTGATCAGCTGGATTTTGATCAGATTCAATGTAAAACCATTGCTTCGGATCAGTAGAGTCTCTTATTTTCTGAACTCGATTTGCCACAAAGACATGAAAGCGACGAGCATCATTTTTTATGTATCCAAGCGTCACTTTAGAATCTGTCCAGAAAAACTCCTCGTCAATTTTCTGCTCGAGCTCTGACCTGAGGAAGTTACTTACAGCTGCAGAAACTGCAGCTGCAGTGAGCTCAAGGCGTGGGATAGTGATTATTCTTGTGGGTGCCACTCTGGCTTTACCCATGACCAGTGCACAATGCACGTTCTTATCAGCAACAATCCTGATGTATGAACATTGTCCATAGCCACTGCTGCTGGCATCCGAAAAATGATGCAGCTCAATTTTTTTGACCTTGCCAAAGTTCTCAGGAACAAGGCATCTTGGTATTTCAATCCTTTTTAGATTCTCCAAGTCACCGAGCCATGCTTTCCATTTGGTCTCTAGTGCCGGGGGAATAGGATCATCCCATCCCACTCCGCGCTTGCACATTTCCTGGAGTACTTGTTTTCCTGTCAAAATGTAGGGTGAGAGAAAACCTAACGGGTCATACACACTAGCAACTGTTGCTAGAATTCCTCGGCGTGTGGCTGGCCTTTCTTTGAGGGCTACACTGAATGAGAACACGTCAGCCTCTATGTTCCACTTTACTCCCAGCACACTTTGCATTTGAATTACAGAGTAGTTCAGGTTTACATCTTTGGTCTTGCTGGCTCGTTCTGTTTCTGGGATAATGCTCATGACCTCCTTGTTGTTGCATGCAAATTTGTGCAAGCGCAGTTTCCCTTTTGCACAGACCTCTTGTGCTTCACAGACCAGCTGCTTGGCTTCCCTGACTGAATCAATGCTGATTAGCCCGTCATCCACATAAAGGTTTTTGTGAATGAATCTGGCTGCCAGTGGGTAGTCCTTTTTTTGTTCCCTGGCGAGATACTTCATGCCATAGTTAGCACATCCCGGTGATGATGCCGCTCCAAAAATGTGCACTCGCATGCGATACTCCTTAGGCTCAGTATCTGTATTCCCGTCCTTCCACCACAGAAACCTTAAGAAGTCTCGATCCTCTGGGTTGACATGAAAGCGATGAAACATTTTTTCCACATCACACATAATTGCTATTTGATGCTCTCGAAATCTGCACAAAACCCCTGCCAGAGCATTAATCAAGTCTGGGCCTGTGAGTAGGTGGTCATTTAAAGAGATGCCTTCGTGTTTAGCAGAGCAGTCGAAAACAACTCGAATTTTCTCTGGCTTCCTGGGATGATACACGCCATGGTGCGGAATGTACCATGTGTTACTACCTGATGTGCCATCTGCTTCCTCTGCATCACCATCTTTAAAGACACTATTCATGAACTTGATGTAGTCTTCCTTGTACTTTGGGTTCTTATCCATTTTTCCTTTTAAACGTTTCAAGCGAAACATTGCAAGCTGCTTGTTATTTGGAAGCTGTGGGCGTTCTCTAAAAGGCAGAGGCATTTCTAAATGGCCTTCCTCATTGTAGTGAATGTTCTCATTCAGCATCTCTAGAAACTGAATGTCCTCTTGAGAGACACTCCCTTCTTTATGGTTTGTGTCCAGAAAGTCAATTTCAAGTGCTTTAATCACAGAAGCAGGCGTGACAGATGGCAGCTCCTTTACTGTGACACGATGACAGATCCCTGCTGCTCCCATTGAACTTTTCCATGGCTTAATGGCTCCCACGATACTCCACCCTAAGTCTGTCTTTATTGCATAGGGATCATAATCATTTCCTGGTATGACTTCCCTTGGCTTTAGTGCTCTTGCACAGTCGTAGAAGAGCTATAGGACAGTCCAAGAGATCTGGCATTTCATTTGCAATGCTAAGTAGATGGGGCCACTTCTTTGCTGTCTCTCGAGTTGGAATAGTGTGTTTCTCCAATGGAATGTACTCTTGAGTGTAGGTTGGTGGCAAGTCAATGTACTTTTCTGAGTTGTACCCTCTTACCCTCAGTCCATCCACTCTTTGACTAGGTACAATCGAACACCTGTCAGTCATTGTTGTCAGCTTTAGCTTCACTGGTTCCCTGCTTGCCTGTATCTTTTCACAAATATCTTGGTCAATAAATGTGTTGCTGCTTTGGGTGTCTAGCAGAGCATAAACCAATGTCTCTTGATTCTTCGCTGATGAAGAAAGCCACACTGGAACAATCATTGAAGTGCAATCATTGTTGCCCACTCTCACACTGCACGATACCGTGGCTGCATTCTCCTCTTCTGATGGTGGTTCAGGTTCATCTCCCAGTGGAGGATCTTCATGGAGAGGAGAAGGGTGGCTTCGTCTGCAGACATTACATGTTGCTCTCTGTCGACAGTTTTTGGAAATGTGGCCGACTCGCAGACAAGCAAAGCACATATTGTTGTCCCTAATAAACTGTTTCTTTTCTTCAAGCGGCATTGCTGTAAACTTTGCACATTTATAGATAAAATGATTTTGCTTGCAGCAGATACATTCAAGTTTCCGTTTGTTCTGAGTTGAGGAAGGGTTGGGTTTTGATTTTCTTTGGCTCTGAACTGGAGTTGTGTTCTTCACATCTTTAGACCCATTTGCTGATGTCACCAGGACACTGGCCTTCAGACGTTTTTGTTCTTTCTCAGGTTTTTCAAATGTGTTTTTTAAGGCAAACAGAGAAGAAACAGGATTACATGCTATACGCGCCTCTTCAGCCACAAAGTCCACAAATTCTGCAAACCCTGGATATGCCTTTTCTTCATCCAGTAATTCTGTGACATAACGATTCCAGCGGGTTGTGGCCCAGTCAGGAAGTTTCAGCAATATTTTTTGATTTTCTTCACAATCATCTAAAACCTTGAGGCCTTGGACGTGAGGCATAGCATTCTTACAAGAAATGAGGAAATCACTAAACTCTCTCAATTTAAGTGACTCCTTTGGACCAATCTTTGGCCAACTGCTTAGTTTTCCCCTAAAGGCTCTTTGAACTACAAATGGGTGTCCATAGCGTTTGTTCAGAGCATCCCAAGCTTGTTTGTAAGCTTCCTCGTCACTTCGATAAAATGTCCCTTCTAAAACACAGAGAGCTTCTCCACCAATGTACTTCTTCAAGTAGAACAGCTTATGGGCTGAATCTGTGCAGCTAGTCTCGATAAGCGCCTTAAAGCAAGTGCTCCACTCAACAAATTTAAGTGGGTCTCCTGTAAATGTAAACGGCTCTGGCACTGGGAGTCTAGACATTACTAAGGACTCTTTTAATGCCTGCACCAGAGAGAGCTCACTTTCTTTTGGCACCACTTGAGTATCATATTGAGGGGCGTGAACACTTTGTGAGGTCAGGATGAATTTACCTTCAGAGTGAGGAGGTGCAGTGCTCTGAGGAACTTGGGTGCATGGGGGACTGTTAAGTGGTTTAGGAAGCTGACTGAAAGACAAAGTACTCCTTACTTCACAATTTCTTATTTCAGCATTCATTTTTGATTCCTCTTCAGCATATACATTGTATTCTGCCTGAATGACCTCAAGATCTCTTTGATTTTCCAACATTTTCAATTGCTCTTGTTGAGCTAATATCTCCTTTCTCCGGGCAGATATTTCCATTTCTCTGTTTATTTCAGCTTGCTTTGATGCCAGTCGTGCTGCTGCCTCTGCTTTCCTTGCAGATACATGACTTCCTTGCTGACTATGGCTGTGCTGGCTATTTCTTCCAGCTCTAGACACAGTTGAGCCATAAATTGATTCTGCACCTTCTCTTTGGAGTAACTGAAGGAGTGATTCTTTTACAGCTCCTGCATCAAACTCTTTGTCAACATCTGCGTAACGCCTTTTCAGAAGTATCATCATCTCAGCAGAAACTGAAGTACAGCTATCCATCTTTCTTCTCATATCTTGAGATGGTGTAGTCAGTGCACGTAAAGCTACATAATCTTGCTGTAGGTCTAACTCACATTTTTCTACTGACTTGATCATTTCAGCTAATTCTGCTTTAGAACATTCTTCTTTAAGTTTGGACCTAGTGAGCTGAATTTCTGCCTTAAAGTTTAAATATGTTGACATAAACTTTCTTTCTTTGCTTGTTATCTCTGTCTGTTTAAACTCGCGCATTTTTTCTGTTAGTTGCCTTTGACGGTCTGTCCGTCTTACCTCTGCGTCAGGTTTAGATGATGGCTGAGGCAGCCCTATTTTGTGTATTTCATGGTCTCCATGAATTTCTCCTATGCGTGCTTCAACTTCTTCTCTTTCTGTATCTTCAAGTTCAGTTTCTAATTTCTTTTCTAACTGTGCCTTTTCATCTTCTAAGGCTATAAGTATTTGCTCAAGGATATGAGTTTCTTGTGTACTCTGCTCCATTACAATGTTTTGAACCAACAACTTAGGACAATAAAAGGAAACTTACCCAGAGTACACTACCTTAAATATCAAACAGCACAGTAATAAACTTTCAATAAATGAACAGATGTACAATATCTACACCATACAATTTTACTTTTGGCTTTTTCTTAGATCTCTTTATGCAGTTCAAACGTTTCGCTGATGTAAGAACTCACAGTCTACTCTTCCACATGGGCTGCCGTCTTGGAAGAATGGCGTGCAGGGCTCTGGCTGCTCGCTCCATAACAGGCCACGTTTTTCACTGTAACTGCTCCTGAAGGTTTTTCATGTTCGAAGTAGAATAAAGGGCCATGCTCCAACTGATGTTCAGCCAGTATTTTAATCTTCTTTTCACCAGCAAACACCGTGAAAAACTATGGTGAAATGATCAATGAAAAACACGGATATTACATCAGCAGAACAAAAATTACAACTCAAATAAAACATACACACAAAGTAAATGCACCAACATACCGTGTGCGCCTTTCTACTGAACATTCATGTTCAGTCCATATTTTCTATATTTCCACCCTTTACACAGGCCAGCATTCTCTTTGTGGCTCGAGCCTTCAGTCTCTGGTGACACGTGCTCTTAATTGAGCCTCACCCCAAAGCATGCGCACCACAAAGCGCCACACTCAGGCCCACCAGTAGGTGGCGACAACACAACATGAATCCAGATTAAACACCAAATTTTTCAACATTGCAATCACATAATAATTACATTTCAATGCGACAGCTACAAAGTTAAAATGTAACAAAGAGAAATGATTAAATATTAACTTCCTTTCTCTGTGCTGACAGAGAGTGAAGATTACATAGGAAACATTTTATGGTCTTCCTGTTGTCAGTAAATTATTTTGGGTCATTTCTTTTTATTCAATCTGTGGAAATAAAATAGGGACACATTTTAGCTCAAGACTCGTGGGGAGCAGGTGCTGCAGCACCTCCTGGTGGATGTTTAAATTCATGACCAGGGAGACGTATTAAAATAAATAAATAAATAAATGAATAAATAAATAAATAAATAAAGATATCTCAAAATGTAAGTTCTTTTGTAAACAGCAGAGTAATAATGTTTAATTCCACCTTTACTTTCACCCAGAGCTCAAAGACTATATGCAGGTGAAGTCTATATTTTATGTACCGGTATATGTTTTATATGATTACTCTTTTATAAAGAAGTTAAAATGTGTGTTAATGTCTAGAAAGATTCTAAAAAATGGATTTTATTCCTCTGTGGACCTGGTATAAATAAAACCTTCCTACTCCTAACAGTTAAATCTTGCCTGCAGACACAAACACATAAACACCGACAAACAGAGAAACTGATCAGAGTAAAGCAGACATTCCTCTGTTATCTAGTTGTGATAATCTGCTGTCTTCTAAATGTCTTAGACTGTTTGTATTTTCAGTGAAAACAGAAACAGAGTTTCAAACTAAGATTAAATTCAGATTTAAATAAGTCACCGATTAAGATAAGAGATCTGTGTTTGAGCTACTTGGTTGACTTTCCCATAAATGTTGATGAAAGAAGAAGTTTGTGTAACTACATATAAGTGCTTCATAATAAAATATTAGCTGTCGCAACCATAAAACCACAGCTGTTCTGGAGAGCTTTGTCCACCTTTAGTATCCAATCTGTTATTCCACTGAAGACCATAGTTTTTTTTAGTTCTCTCCATGATGACAGCAGGGCTAACTATGTATTTAACTAGCTTTGCTATGCAAAACAGCTAAAGTCTGTCTAGATAGATGCAATATTTGTTGCTAGAAGGCAGAGCTATTTAGAAGCTTCTGATGAGGCTGTGTTCTCAGTTCTCCTTTCCTGCCGTGTTTCTCACCACAGCGTCGTAGGTGGGGTAGCAACAGCTCATTTGCTACAGACTCTGAAATTGACTGAAACCGCAGGTGTACAGGCACGGTACAATGAGCGATCTGAATGGTGTTTTAACATGAAACTTGAAAGGCACATTCTCAATCATGCAATAGCCTCTATTGGTAAAGCCTCAATTTTGCAGCAAGACAATGATCCCAAACTCACTGTCAATGCAGTAAAAGCACACGTGGATACAAAAAAAATAAACAAAACACACACACACAAAATGAAACTCTATCAATCATGGATTGGCTTCCTCAGAGCTGTGTTAGATCCTTTTGCCAGAGAAAAGAACAAAAGGCAGCCAAGATCCAAAGAAACTTGGTCATATTAAATAAAAAATCATTTTTATGCAACCAGGACAGCGTAGATGGAAACACTCATGCAGAGGTTTCACCGAATTCAGAAATCAGTGGACGGCATCACGGTAGCTATGTCCATCTTTTGTACTGTCTGTATTTACATAGACGTTTGCACTTGTTTCAGTAAATCCCTGGAGCTGTTTCCCATATAAATAGGAAAAAAGCTCATCTTACTATAATATGACTCCCTTTTAATAGAGGGTCTAACATGGAACATTAAATATGTGCAACACTTTGGTCACCGTCTGTTACATTTAAATGTGTTTTATGAATAAAGACTTGACTATCATGCACAGTGACATCAGAAAAATACATACACTGTGAGGTGCATCACTATGATGCAATAAAAGCACCGGAATTAAGACTATATTACTAAAAACCCTTAGTTCTGTTGACACTAACTGATTTGTGTGTTATACACTGGGGTTGAACAAAGTCTGGCTGCCATATTAAAATATTCTAATATTTTGTTTTATTCATCTTACACATACTACTATATATTAAAAACCAATCAAAGTCTACAACACTGCAAACCTCAAGCTCAAAAACTTATAGTCTGTGCCAAAACCAATTATATTCACTCTCCACAGCAACACAAACTTAGTGCAAATGCTGATAAGGTCATTTTTGGTCACTGGATAAATATGTTTGAGGTACCTCAAAGTACACTAAGGAAACATGCACCTTAAAGCTTTAATAATTTTGAATATGAAAAGGTGATTCTGTTTAAAGCTCTATTTCTTCTATGAAATCATATTCTTAAGTTTGATTGTTCACCTGCAAAAGAAAAAAAGAAAAAAAAGACCATAGCAACATTTTAGAAACCACAGTCCTGTCTTCTCCAGCTTTACATACACATATTTGACAAACAAGTACACTTACAAAGTAACAGGAAGTGAACTTGTCTCAGTGAAACAGGTAGATGTGTAGAAACATCCTGTCTGTGTAGTGTATGTGAATTGAAATCAACTTATTCTAATGAGTAAAATTCAAATGTCACATGTACCTAAACATCATGTTTAATGTCCTGTACAACACGGTTATTTACAAAAACAACAGGCTCTTTTCTTAATTCTTCACATGCAACAAACCCCAAGAGAGTGACTGTTCAAAATATATCCACTGTCTTGAGTGAATGCATTTTTTCATTTGGAAACAAAAAAAAACAAACAAACAAAAAAAACCATTGATCATAAATCCAGCAGGTCTGATCACATACTCAGACAACGTGAATGGAAAATGTAAATAAAACACTTACTCTGTTTAAAACCACCGCACTTGTTTCTGGTGTCGTCTGTGTCATGGACGTCATTCATTACTCTACTCCGAGTACAAAGTGCTGTATAAGAACCATTTACCGTTTACGATGTGTTCCCTCAGAACTTCATAAGTTATGAAATTTCAATGGCTAAAAAAAACTAAACAACAAAAAAATGAAGTTCTATGAAAAGCTCAAACCACTACAACTGTCACAATCTAGAGACAAAATTTTTATCAAAGTTTTAATAAACTGAACCATCTGTGAGGAACAGGAACAAGTCCAGGGTAAACCAGTGCATTCTGGGAAACTTTAAAGGCTCATATGACCATGTGGGAAATGTGGGAAATGTGGCTCAGAACAAGTTTCAGAATAAAGTAAAACAGAAAGGCCGATGGAATTTTCCAATTATTTATTATTACTATTGATTATTATTTAAATAATATCCTGATTATTTATACAAATCCTCAGCAGCTGTGTGTTGGTGGAAAAGGTGTGTCTGTGTGTGTCTGTGTGTGTCTGTGTGTCAGTGTCCTGGTCAAACTGGTTCAGCAGTGAGTGTTTGTTTATTGTACAGATGTGTGTTTTGTTTCACATGAGCTGTTGGTTTGTACAGCAGAATGAAAACACACAAAGCTTCTTTCCTTCTACGTTTTTATTCTGTGTTCATGAAACATCTGACAGTGACGTGACCTCATGTGTCAGTAGAGCAAACAGAGCTGGTTAGCTGTTAACAAGATGCTTAGCTCAGCTGCCTGAAAGCGATAAAACCACACAGTTCAAAGCGTTTTGAAACAGAACGGTTGTTGTTGTGTAGATTAGTGCTGCATTCATTTGATTTCTAGTTAAGGAAATGATGAGCTGCTCCCCCTGGTGGATCACCGGGGAAATTGTTGAACTAAATAGCAATAAAAATTTGAATACAGAAAAAAATCAAGATAGCACCGGTGTGTGTGGCTTGCCGTCTGCTTCTGTCAATTGTGTTATTGTTTGTTTTGTTTCTGACAGTTCTTGCCACCCAATCAACTCACAACTGGTGTATGAATGCCCCAAAACTTTTAGATCTTCAGTTTTCTGCCATAAGTTTTGAAAGCTCTAATCAGAAAGAGTTAAGAACAGAGTATCCACCGCCCCTAGCTGATGTTCTTACTTGCTACATGGAGCGCTTCCACCTGCCCCGACACACCGTCATTAACGCCGTAAATGTACTGGTTTAAGGTTTAAGCTGGTGAAGTTTAAACCTTGCCTTAGTGTTTCTTCAGCGGCTGCTCCAGTTGGTTATTGTCTGTTCCATCCCAGGGCATCTCCTGGAACCTGTTGCCTCTTGTCTGGTTCTTGTGATGGGGTCGGGTGGCGGTGAGCCTGCTGGCTACTGTTGCCCTCTGACTGCTCATTTCTTAATGCTCTAAGGATATCAGGTAGAGGATGAGGAATACTGAGTTTTTAAAATAACTTTCACTGCAAACAACTCCATGTACCAGTTTCCCCCTCCAGCTTTGAACTTCTCATGATTGGATTTTAATAGTTGTTGATTTTAATATTCACGTCTGTTCCCCTGATGGATCGTTTGCTCAGGAGTTTTTAAATCTTATTCAATCTTTTAACCTTGTACAGTCTGTAGAAGGCCCTACACATCAGCAGGGGCACACTCTTCAAAGTGACCTTGACCTCTGTCTCGGTTTGCTCAAATGTTAGACTGAAAACTCACATTCCTTTCAAAGCTATTGGAAAAAAAAGTTTTTTTTCCAAACTGATTATGTTTTTGGATAGTAATGGTGTTTTTTCAGTCTGGTTTTAAACATCTACACTCCACTAAAACAACACTTTTACGGGCTTTTAATTACGTAATTCTAGCAAATGATTGCGGAAGATCCGCAATTCTTGTGCTTTTAGATCTTACTGCAGCCTTTGATGTTGTTGACCAACCACAGTATTCTTGGAACACTGATCTAAAGGGTTGAAGGACCTTAGATCAGCTGACCTGCTGCTTTCGGTTGTCCCCAAAACTGGTTGAAACTTAAAGGAGAACGAGCTTTTTCAATTGTGGCTCCCAAACTTTGGAATACGTTTCCTTTAAATATTAGACAGGCATCTACACTTCTTCCTTTTAAGTCTCTTTTGAAAACACAACTTTTTTCAGCATTTAGCGTTTAGACTGGTGTGAGTTGATATGCTTTTTTCCCTTTATGTGCGTGTTTTAATGTGAATGGTTTTATCTTTTGTTTTATATCCTGTTTTATTTTTGTACAGCACTTTGGGCAAACTTTCCACCTTTTAAATGTGCTATATAAATACATTAGATTTGGATTTTGTATTTGAAAATTAATCTATAAATCAACACTAAACTTTCCAGGTGATGGCTATCTGATCATTTGTAACCTCTAATTATAAATTATTCCAACTCACTGGAATCAAGAAAATTTTATAGATAAGATAAGATAAGATATGATAATTTTATAGATAGATATATATTTTACTTTTATATATTTAACAAATAGCTTCCGAATCCTCTTAGGTAAAAAAGCAACTAAAGTCTGACATCTTGAAGTACAATGTGAACGGTAATCTATGGTGTGGAGGGCAAAATATTAATTAATTCAGTGTGAAAACACTGCCACCATGTGGTAAAAGTGAAACATTACATAATTATGAAAAGACACATTTGTGGGATCATAAATTATGCATATGTATACGTAATGCACTGAGTATAATGTGACTGATTCTTCACCAGATTTACCTTTTGTTAAATCTGTTGTGCAGAACAGAAGAAGAGCACTGTCAGGAGCCCCTGAGTTTCACAGAATTTCAGACTTTACTTTTCACAGAAGGTTAAAAACACATCATCTGTGGTGATCTTAAGATGCCCCCAGCAAAGTCACAGGAGTGTTATACCCACTGAGATGTAAAGTCATCCCTCTTACCTAAATGGGCATTGATTCGTTTCTGAAAATAGCTGCAGCACAAATTGGTTGTTAATAGATTAGTACGACTGTCATGCTGCTATGAGAGAGTATTGGGGCCATTTTAAGAAAAAAAAAAACATTGTCAATTTTGAGATTAAGCTCCAAACTCATATTTGACAAAGTTGAAATTTGGCCCTCAGAGTCGTTTCCAGCCGAACAACTGCCACAACACTTATACCCTCTACAAAATGCTTGTGTAGATGAATCAGTGAAACACATTGGTACTGTGTCTTGTGATACAACACACATATTCTTTATTGCACAAGACTGTAAATATCCATATTTCCACTCCCAGCTATTTCATTAAGCACAAATCTGGCAAACTCTTTCATGTTTGTGTGTTTTTTCCTTTTAACCAGATGCAGATGTGTGCGCCATCTCTTCTAACTTTGTTATACTTATCACCACAATGTGTTTGTTTCTGAAGACATTCTGAATTATGATTTCACTAACTAGTCTTTACTGGTGTATAGGCCCTTTGCACATTAGTCATTTAGCCTGAAAAAAAAAATTAAATATTCCAACAAAAAATACACAAAAAATGACATAAAACATATAAAAATGTGTTTTATGTATTTTTTTACTCTGGTCTGAGGTGCTGGGGGACCAGTTAGAGACCAGCAGCTGGATGTCAGTGGTTGGACTGGTGGACTACTTCAGTGAAGAGTAGACGACGTCTGGCTCTGGTTTAAAGTCTGAACACAAACACACACAGTTCAAACAACAGGAAACATGATTAGAAACTTTGTAGTTCAGTCAAGACCTCCAACCTCCACCTCTCTGCATCACACACATTCTAGTTCAACTGGGTCAGAGCTCTGAGTTTGATCCAGGATGAGGTTTGATCAGCTTATCTTAGCATGATGGATGCAAACAGGATGAGCAGCTAGCTTGTCTCTATGCAAAGTTAAAGATAAAGAGCAGCTGTACCTGGGCCTGCTTGTTCTGATGGCTGTTTGTCCAGAACTGATGTCTTCACTTCTCACTGCTGAGTAGACCACAACTACAAAATAAATATCTGCAAAATGAAAACAAAACTCATTGAAGCTACAACAATACACCAGTGTAGCTACACAAAGCAAAACATTTTTACTGTTTCTAATGTGTCATCACGAGAGTCCATGACAGTGCCGGCCATTGCAAGGGTCACATTTGTAACCAGATGAATTTGTCCCACAAACACTGTTTGTGTGACTTCCCAGAGCTTATCGTCCAATATAGTGAAGAAATTACAAGAACTTGTAAACTTTCTTTCTGTTCTTCACACGGTTCAGTAACATGAGAAATATGATGGGTCATGAACAGGAGGAGCTACATGGCACCGATGTTCTGCTTTATAAACCGCAGCATCTTTGTACAGTTTTTTTTCCTCATCTTAACACCTCTGCTGTGAAACACTGAGTGACCACAAAGAACTGGAGGCTGTTTCTGAGAAAGATGCAGGTGGACGACCACAAAGCTGCCATCTTTTTCCACTGCAGACTGACACTCTTCACCACAGAGCACAAAGCAAACACGTTCTCACAACATGAACACTATTGTTAGACAAACCAGTAAAAACTGTGGTGAGAATGAACTGTGTGATGGATGAACTGTAATCAACAACAGGAAGTTTGTTTTACAGTTTGCCGAACTTTGAAACGGTAAAAAGTGTGTTTATTATATTAAACAACATCTTGTCAATTCAGTCGTTTTCTTTATATCGACCGACAACCAACAACTGAAAGTCTCAGTCGTTGTGTCCTTGGGCAAGACACTTCACCCGTTGCCTACTGGTGGTGGTCAGAGGGCCCGGTGGCGCCAGTGTCCGGCAGCCTTGCCTTTCTCAATGCGCCCAGGAGAAGCTGTGGTTACAATGTAGCTTGCCATCACAAGTGTGTGAACGTGTGTGTGAATGGGTGGATGACTGAATGTAGTGTTTGTAGCTTTGGGGCCCATAGGGACGAAGTAAAACACTAAGTAAAGCGCTATACAAATACAGGCCCTTTACCATTTACCATATGCAAATATGGCAATAAATTGACGTGGGCCAAAAACCAGACAGCAGATACATGTCAGACTAATCAGAGCTGCTCTAAGGTCCTACTGCTCAATTACAACACTGATAATGTTCTGAGTGTCACAACATACCTGCCATCTGGACCTGAGGCTGAGTCATTAGTTAAAATCAAAGACTCGCTAAAGAAATTTGCTGATCTGTCACATTTATTTCTGCTTATCTGCAGGGGAAGCACCCTAAGAAGAGAAGCCCAGAACTCCACCTCCTTGGCCACCTCCTTGGCCACCTCCTCCAGTTTGTCCAGGGAAACACCATCATTCCCAAAGACTGCTGAGGAATATTATCTCTAAAGCAGTGGTTCTTAACCTTGTTGGAGGTACCGAACCCCACCAGTTTCATATGCGCATTCACTGAACCCCTCTTTAGTGAAAAATAAAATATGCTTTTTTTCAAATTCAAGACATAGATATGTTTTTTATTGGTGCACAAAATGAGCCGTGCATGTCACGGTGGAGGCTCTGCCGAACCCCTGAGACCGACTCACCGAACCCCTAGGGTTCGATCGAACCCAGGTTAAGAACCACTGCTCTAAAGCATGTCCTGGGTCTGCCCCTGGGCGTACTCCCAGTGGGACACCTCATCCAAGAGGCATCCTTGTCAGATATCCGAACCACCGCAACTGGATCCTTTTAATGTGGCGGA
Source organism: Mchenga conophoros (assembly GCF_057382185.1). Classification (NCBI taxonomy): domain Eukaryota; kingdom Metazoa; phylum Chordata; class Actinopteri; order Cichliformes; family Cichlidae; genus Mchenga; species Mchenga conophoros. The sequence goes on from NC_140528.1 coordinate 40,326,012, forward strand.
GCGGTGGCTCTACTCTGAGCCTCTCCGGGATGGCTGAACTTCTCACGCTATCTCTAAGGGAGAGGGCGAGGCACTCCTCGGAGAAAACTCACCTGATTAAGCAAACAGAACCACATCATCTGCAATCAGCAGGGATTCGATTCTAAGGCTACGTTCACACTAAATGCGAAAGTGCATCAAATCTAACTTTTTTGACCCTATGCGACCCATATCCAATCATGTTATGACAGTTTGAACAGCACAAATCCGATATTTTCAAATCCGACCTAGGTCACTTTTGTACCTACCAATTATCAGTGCCAGAAAAGACAAACTAGAAAGCACCGGGCAGAAACTGGAGACGGAGCGAGTCAATGGACAGAAACTGAGTTTTCTCTCTAGTTAATTTGTCAAAATTCTGTCGGTTATGACTCTGCAGAAATTGATATATTGCTGCAACAACACCTACTAACTCTGTAGCTGCCATTTTTACTTCCGTAAACAGAGCACGTTGTGTGTGATTAGTAGGATCTGCTAAATTGGTCCTGGGATCAGATAAAGAGCAATTCAAAAACTCCTTTGAGCAGAGGTCCATCGGGCCTAGCTGGGCATAGCCCAAAAAAGGGACATTAGTCAACCCTTTTGTATGCCCACCACCACCACCCGCACAAGGCACTTTAGAGGTCAGGAAACATTGTGTGCTTGGCAGTGGCCAGGTGCGGAGGCCCTGGCAGATGGATCCCTGGCTATGAACATTAGGGAGTTCATATTTGACACAATAAAATAAATGCAATATATCTCACATCTTTCTATTAAATATGTGTTCCTGTTTCAGCTGCCAATTAGCTCTTTTTGGGGCAGCGATAGCTCAGTAGGTAGAGTGGTCGCCCCATTATTGGAAAGTTGGTGGTTCAAGTCCACTGAATGGCTACCCTGAGGTACCCTTGAGCTAGATGCCGTCCCTACACAGTGCTCCCCAGTGTGGCTGCCCACTGCTTCACTGAGTGAATGGGTCAAACGCAGAGAGAAGGGATCAATAAAGTATAAACTATTATTAGCAACTATATTTGTTGAAGATTTTCATTTAGATAAAATTGTAATGTCTCTTTGTTTACATGTTTTTTTTAATCATTTTTATTATTGGTTTGCAATACTTCTTTAGGAAAAGATTATTTATATACTTACTAAGAATATTAAAAACAGACCTGTGACCCACAGCCCACCATAAAGAAAAAAAATAAAAATACTACCTCGTCTTTCTTTGTCAGATTGTTCTTGATGAACTGATATCTCAATGATGACATAAGTGATGAGGTCGTCTTCTTCACTTTCTTCTTGATCTGCTGAAATGATCCAAATAATGTGAATTACATCTCTAAACAGAGATTCAACCCACAATAAATCTCAGACATGTGGTATCTAACCAGATACGTACTGATATCATTACCTTGGCCTTACTCTTTATTACTCTTTATTTTATTTAGGACAGTGCATGTTAATGAACATACATGTAACAAAAAACTTACATGAATGTAAACATACCAGATTATAGCCAAGGGCTAATTTCCATCTGTTGTCCATAAAACATAAAAAGTAGACATAATAATTCATAAAAAATTCATAATTCATCCATAATAAAAACTCCATCACCAAACTCACACATACACACCATTCTATTCCCAAATACAACATTAAAACACTTAGAAACCCTCTAGTTATTTTTGACCAGATTACATCAGTGCGCATATTAAAATTAATATGTGAGCTTTTTTTCCCTGTTTGTCTCAAAGTGGTGCCGAAAAGCAAGATTCCAACGATGCACAAGTGTTTCTTTGTCAGTCACCTTTTTCACTCACTATGTGCTTTTATTCCTCTCTGCATTTAAATATTAGCCCTTATACATCTCTACCTCTCTTCCACAGTGTGCCTCTGTCTGTCTGCCTCCCCTCACCCCAACCAATCACGGCAGATGGCTGCCCCTCCCTGAGCCTGATTCTGCTGGAGGTTCCTTCCTGATAAAAGGCAGATTTTCCTTCCCACTTTCACCAAAGCAATTTCTCATAGGAGGTCATATGATTCTTGGGTTTTACTGTTTGGTTTGTTTGGTTTTTTTAAATTAATAAATTAATAAATCCATTTGCCTCTGCTTAATCTTTTCAGGGTCGCGGGGGGCGCTGGAGCCTATCCCAGCTGTCTTAGGGTGAGAGGCAGGATACACCCTGGACAGATTACCAGTCAGGCGCAGGGCCAACACAGAGAGACAGAAAACCATTCTCACTCACGCATTCACAACTATGGGCAATTTAGATTCTTTAATTAACCTATCCTGACCTTTCTTATTTGTTTTGTTTAATGATCATAATGAATGTGAACTTTATTCTACTAAACAAACTCAGACATGAAAGATCAGGAAGTCTGAGTCTCACCTTCAGGTTTCCTGTGAACACATCGTCTCACCAGCAGAACCAGTAACACCAGTAGAACCACAACACAGACTGATCCAACAAATGAAAGCACAGAGAGATCAAGAGGAGAGAGTGATGGAGGAAGAGTGATGGAGGTGGAACCAGGAGGAGGTGTGGATGTAGGTGGAGTTGTGGATGTAGGTGGAGGTGTGGATGTAGGTGGAGGTGTGGTGGTGTGTTCCCCTAAAATAAAGCAAACACAGTCATTAAGTTGTCGTCACATTGTGAATGTTGAAAGCTGCAGAAACACAGACAGGTGAGTGTGTCACCTGTGACAGTGATCCAGCTGGATGGAGACTCTCCATGACCGCTGATGTCACACTTGTAGAGGCCTTCATCAGACCTGGAAACATGCTGGATGGTCATGTGACCTGTAGGCTGCTTCCTGATGAGGGAGCCATCTTTATAGAAAGCAGCTGGGAGGTTGGAGGGAGTGGTCTTTGTTTTACAGAGCAGAGTGACGTCATCTCCCTCCATCACAGGGAGGACAGGACTCTGCAGGATCACTGATCCACCTCAACACAGAGACAAACTACAGCATTTTATCCATTTACACACAGCTTCATCAACACTAACTCCACACACTCAGCTTACCAGTGACTGTCAGGTTAACCATGTTACTGATGGGACCCTCTCTGGACTCACACCAGTAAACTCCACTGTCATGAGGCATCATAGTGATGATACAGGAAGAACCAGCTGGTTTTCCCCATGTGCTTCCACACTGAGTCCTCTGTTGTTTGCTTGTGTTTCTCCTCAGAGTCCATCCAGCAGAGCTGTCGTCCTCCTCACAGCTCAGAGACACAAAGTGTCCTTTAAATAACTGAGAGCTGCTGGGACTCACAGTCAGACGAGCTGTGAGGGTTACAATGAAAAAAAAAAACTGATGATCTGTTAAACTTTTTTTTTTTCTGAGATTTTACATCTGCAAACATGAATCCAATCAGGTCATATCAGTGAGCATTTCTCAGGTTTAAACTGTGACAGAAGAAGGTTACTGACCTTGGTTTGTTGTGCAGCTCAGCAGTGAGATCAGAACTAAAGAGAAATGACACTCAGGTTGATTTGAGGTGAACATAAAGAACAACTCCACACAAACAACATTCTCTGCCAGTTGAGTGTATTTTAAACATTTTTTGCTTCATAAATTGTTAATTTTCACACCATATATTCATTTAAATGTAATTCAGTTCAACTTTATTTTGTTCATAATACCAAATTGCAACAACAATGGGCTTAAAGTTCTTTGTTTGGTAAGATAAAGACAATGATGCTGAGAAAACCCGAAAATCAGAAAGATCCATATGACCAAGAACTTTGGCAACACTGGAAAAACATAAATAATAAGTATCGAAAGAACTGAGATCAGGGAGTTATGGGAATGAAAAATAAATAAAGGAAATGGCATAAAACAGATGTTTGCCATGTGCCAATTCAGGGGCTGCATCCTTCAGAGGGTCCAGCCTTCATGGTCTACGTGGGCCCAGTCCTCTGAAGACCGAAAAGGCCGGAAGTGTGAGTCTGTGAAATGCAACAGTCTAGCCTTCAGACTTGTGTCACCAGCTGTCTCAGTGGAATTTAATAAACTCAGCTGTGCACATGCTCCTTGCTATCTAAAATACAAAAAGGACACTGGCGTAACCTCTCAACGATCTCACACTTCTGTTTATGTGATGTTTATTAAACTTTGTGAAAACTGTAACTTTAATCTCAGCCAAATTACTCAGGAACAAGTAAAACACTGAAAAAAGCCAAACAATAAAATTTTTAAGTTATCTATATATCATGTTTAAGCTGAGTAGTGAAAGACAGCAGGGATCTGAAAATGATGTGCTGGGAGTTTGCTGTTCTCACCAGCTCTAGTGAGCCTTGACCTTCCAGCTAACTATCGAGCTGGTGGGTAGCAGACGGCTCCAAAAATATCAGAGTACTTTTGCAAATATATGATGTCTTCAAAAACCGAGCAGATATTTAATGTTTACACACCTACGTTCTCGGCTAAAAATATCTTAAAAGTTTATTTTGTGATCCATAAAGAGTAATATTTCAAACCCGCTCTCCTCCACCATTGCCGCATTCTAAAAGTATTTTTATATTTTTATAAAAATATTATCAATGCTATTTTAATTAATGAAGTGTTGAAAAGAGTAATAAGGGTAATATTACTGTGAGACATATCACATATTGACGGGGTCAGGTTATGTTAAAAAGTATAAATTGTTATACTTTGTTCATTGGTTCAAAGGTACCCCACACTTCTTTTTTTGTTTGCTTGTTTGTTCTGGTGTATTTTTCATTTAAACTGTTATTCTGCCAGAGTACTCATATTTACAAGATGGCATTGAACGCCTCATTGGTGTGTCAGGAAATCTCTTTTGTACGTATGTTCCTTTAAGGGGATTGGAGTCGTTCTTTTTCCACCGCAGCGAAGGGCTAGGAGTAGGAAAGGAGCTGCTGTATGTTTTTGTTATCGATCTGATTGTGAAATAAAGCATATGCAGTGAGAAAGCAACTCCAGGAGTCATCCCTGCCTTAAAGCTGCAACATATCATGGCGAGCCAGCCAGGAGGAAGGTTTGAAGAACTTCCAGCACGAGAGTGAAGCAGAAGCCTGGTTAGCGCCATTAGCGGCTAACGTTAGCGCTACCGCACCGCTCAAGAAAAACCTTTCTCCAAGCACCGGACCTGAAATCTGACGGACTAAAGACAAGCTTGTGAGTAGCCACAATGGAGGTAGAAGCCCTACGAGATAAGATCACCGCCACACTCTGCCAGCTAAGTCGTGATCAGCTCATAGAAGTGGGTTATAATGTGAAAGGCTTTGCTACACCGCTAGATGAGCCCACAAAAGACACTTCCAGACGCCACCTGATGAAAGTTATAGAACATAAACTGGACGAGGTGGAAAACAGTTATACACCAGACGATGCTGTACAGTTTGTGAAAGAACTTTTATCGTTTTTGGGCGAATATAAAGCTAAAGACAATGCGGCCGAGAGTGATTTTTCCCGCCCTTCAGACGAAAGAGACAAGTATGACGAGCTGCAGGAAGAAATTAGAGTGATAGGGCAGAAACTCAAGATGGCAGATGCTGCCCCGAGCCTCGGCCAGAACCTGCCGTCTTCTAAAGTACCAGAGGTGACAATTCGCAGGGACTTTCGCACCTGTGGCCAAATAGGTGAGGGAGGGCAGCGCGATCGGCTGTCCTATACCAACCTGCTGCATCAGATGGAAAATGGACTCCACAAAGGCCACAGTGAGTCAGAAGTTATTGAAGCAGTGATAAGAGCCATCAATCCAGGTCTCAAACTGCGTGATATGCTTGAAATAAAGACTGATTTGACACTCACACAGTTATAGACAATATTGAAAGGACATTACAGAGAAGATGACACATCTGATTTGTACCAAAAACTGATAAATATTTCCCAAGATCCAAAAGAGTCAGCTCAAGACTTTTTTATTCAGAGCCATTGAGCTTAAAGATCGCCTCCTGTACGCATCCAAGGACAAAGAAGCAGAACACTACAGTCGGGACCTGGTAAAAATGAAGTTTTTGAGATCAGTGGGCACTGGGCTGCAAAATGACAACATAAAGTTCCAAGTTAAAGCCCTTCTTGACAACCCAGATGTGACTGATGAAATGCTGATTGAGAAACTAAATGAAGCTGCCAATCTCGAGACAGAAAGACTGAACAAGTTAAAGAGGAACAATACAAAACCACCAAGAATCAATGAGCTACATACTAGGGATGAACCACGCAGTAGCTCACAGATCCCCGCCACCAAGGAAGACAAGAAAAATCATCCTCCACCCGAAATGCACGACCTGGTGAAAGAACTGAGGAACGAGGTTGCAGAGGTGAGGCAGATGGTTCTTGCTTCCCTGAACGCTGGCAAGTCGCAGACTACAAAGAGGACATCAGATGCTGCCACGGACACCCGGAGGAAGAAAAGCTGCAGGACCTGCCAGAGCAATGGAGAGGGAGACAACTGCACCCACTGCTTTAAGTGTGGCCAGCCCGGCCACATCTCCAGAGGATGCCGAGCTCCACTTCAGCTGCAGGGAAACGCCAGAGGGCCACTGCCACGGGACCAGCAGTGACCCCACCACCACATCAGGAGTCCCGCCGCTGTGGTTGCTGCCACCAGAGAGAGTCGGTCAGCACCCCACTCCACAGGTGTGCAGGCTGCTCATCTGTCAGTTACTGTTCTAAAGCCTGTCAGGGACAACACTGGCACCATCACAAACATGTATGTAAAGCGGTGAGGCTAGTTGAACAACATTTGAGGGAAAGAGAGAAAAAGGGGTGTTTGTCATACATGGGATATTCTGACCTTCTATCAGATAAGCAAGGACAAAAACTAGTGAAGCTGATTGGTAGACGAAAAATGGTGAGATGCACCTTTGACAATGTACCAGTCACCGCATTGTGGGACACGGGTGCACAGGCTACCGTAATAAATGAGAACTGGAGAGTCGAGCACTTACCTCACACCGCTATCCGGGGGATAGATGAACTCTTAGGTTCAGAACCATTAAATGGGCTCGCAGCTAATCAGACAGAGATACCATTTATGGGGTGGGTCCCTGTAGAGTTTAGACTGACGGGGGTGGAGACGACCAGCTCTAGTCTCCTAGTGCCTGTATTGGAAATCATCAACGAGCAACTTAAACAACAGGGTGTTAAAAACAGTGACTGTGCTGCAAATATTGTGAGTAGTGCTTTTGGTATTGACGTCAGATCTGCTAAGACTTTTATCCAGTTGATAGAGACACATCGAACAGCCGCGGAAGAGATCCAAGTCAAGACAGGGCGGAGTAAAGTTGTTTTAGGCCCTAGTGAAGCTACTACCATTCGCTGTCGCACACGCATACAGGCTGACGAGGACACTCTAATGTTATTTTGTCCTGTTCTGAACCCCAGCCTGCCTGAGGGGCTTCATTTGCAGGAAGTATTGTTTAAAGTAAAAAGGGGCAACTCAGCCATGGTCCCAGTATTTGTCACAAATACCACATGCCATAATATTACTGTAGATCCGCGTGTTGTCCTGGGACACATTGAGGGCGTAAAAGCAATATACCCTGCTGCCCTAAAACCTGTAGAAACTCCAAAAACTAAAACAGCAGACAATGCAGGTGTTGAAGTCCCATTAGCCCCCACAGGTGAGACAAGTGGTGTTTGGGATCCTCCTGTAGTTCTAGACCATCTAACGAGTGGGCAACAGTCGGCAGTGAGGATGATGCTCAGGGAGGAATGCAAAGCTTTTGCAAAAGACGAAAATGATGTAGGCTGCATTCCAAGCCTTCGGATGCACATCACTCTCAACGACCAAACACCAGTTCAAAAGACTTAAAATAGTGTGCCTAAACCTCTGCATCAGGAAGTAAAAGCTTACCTGCAAGACTTGATCAATAGGGGGTGGGTCACGAAATCCAAGTCGCCTTATTCGTCACCGATAGTCTGTGTTAGGAAAAAGTCCGGTGACCTCAGACTTTCTGTGGATTATCGAGAACTTAATCGCAAATCGGTGCCTGACAGACATCCTATTCCTAGGATACAGGACATGTTGGACAGCCTTACTGGTAGCTCCTGGTTTACAGTACTAGACCAGGGAAAGGCTTATCATCAAGGATTCCTAGACGAAGACAGTCAGCCACTCACTGCATTCATCACCCCCTGGGGTTTATACCAGTGGGTTAGAATCCCATTTGGACTCAGCTCCGCCCCAGCAGAGTTCCAGAGGAGCATGGAGGAGTGTCTTTGGGGTCTGCGTGATGATATCTGTCTACCGTACCTTGATGACAATTTGGTCCACAGTAAATCTTTTGAGGACCATGTTGAGCATGTAAGAGCCGTGCTACAAAGGTATCAGAAACATGGGGTCAAACTTACTGCTAAGAAATGTGAACTGTTCAAGCCTAAGGTCAGGTTTTTGGGTAGAGTGGTGTCAAAAGATGACCATAGTATGGATCCAGCAGAGGTCGCCTCCGTGATGTCACTTAAAGAGAAACACCCTAGTACAGTGGGGGAAGTGAGACAGATTTTGGGCTTCTTATCTTATTATAGAGCCTATATACAGGACTTTTCACGTATCGCCAAACCTTTGTATGAACTGCTAGCAGCCCAAACAAATGCTAAAAGTAGCCCACAGGACTTAAAAACACAGAACAAGAGAAGGAAGGAGAAAAACAAACAGGCTAAAGGACAGTTGCCTTCATCAGCCCCTGTGAAATGGACAGAGTCACGCCATCAGGTTTTGTCTTACTTAGTCAATAAACTGGCCAGTCCTCCGATCCTAGGCTACCCTGATCTAAACCAACCATTTGTGCTTCATACTGATGCTTCTCAAGCAGGGTTAGGAGCAGTGCTCTACCAGCGCAGTAATGGCAAGTTAAGAGTTATAGCTTATGGATCTAGAACATTAACGCCGCCAGAAAAAAATTACCATATGCATGCTGGCAAACTAGAGTTTTTAGCTCTCAAATGGGCTGTCTGTGAGTGCTTCAGAGATTATTTGCTGCATGCGCCATCTTTGGTGGTTTATACAGATAATAATCCACTCACCTATGTGTTAACAACAGCAAAGTTGAACGCATCAGGTCAGCGTTGGGTGGCTGAGCTCGCAGATTTCAACTTTATGATAAAATACAGGCCAGGAAAAACGAATGCAGATGCAGATTTTTTATCCATGATGCCCTTCGATTTTGAGGACTATATAAACTGCTGTACACAGACGGTTAGCCAGGACGTGGTTGCAGCCTCACAGCAGGGCATATTAGTGCAGCAAACAGAAGCTCTAATGTTTAATGCTGTCTCCTTCCACACCCTTCAGCATCAAACACGAGCAGAGGAACTGCTGGACATGATTCAGCCAATACCGAGAGAGGAAATCTGTGCAGCACAGCGGCAAGACCCCGTGATAGGTAATATGTACGAGTCTGTAGTGCAAAACAAAAGGCTCACCACACAGGAAATTAAAACTGAGAGCACTGAGTTTAAAGCATTGGCTAGAGAGTGGAGCAAACTAAAAATCAGAGAGGATGGAACTATGTTCAGGGAGACTCGACACAAAAAACAACTAGTTCTCCCCTCAGCTTACCACCCACTAGTGCTCAATGAACTACACAAACAGATGGGTCACTTGGGATCAGAAAGGACCCTAAATTTAATTAGGGATCGTTTCTTCTGGCCTAAGATGTTGAACATTGAACACTTTGTCAGTAATGTTTGTGAGTGTCTCAAACAGAGGAAGCCAAACAGGCAGGCACGGGCACCTATGTTGAGCATAGAGACCACTCATCCATTTCAGTTGGTTTCAGTTGACTTTTTGCACCTAGAGCAATGCAAGGGGGTGTGTGAATACATACTTGTAGTTATGGACCACTACACCCGCTTCGCTCAGGCCTACGCAACTACAAATAAGTCAGCTAAGACTGTAGCAGAAAAACTATTCAATGATTATTGTCTCAGGTTTGGTTTTCCAGAAAAACTACACCACGATTTGGGGCGAGAGTTTGAGAATAGACTATTGCACCATTTAAAAGAACTGGCTGGTGTTAAAGGGTCACACACTACTCCTTATCACCCACAAGGAAATGGGCAGACCGAAAGATTCAACAGGACCCTGCTCTCTATGTTAAGAACTCTAACAGAGGAACAGAAAAGAGACTGGAAAAGCCACCTCCATAAAGTTGAACATGCCTACAATTGTACTGTTAATGAGGCCACTGGCTACCCTCCTTTTCTCCTAATGTTTGGTAGGTCACCACGGTTACCGGTTGACCTTCTCTTTGGCATTGAGCAGGAGGACAGTTCAGGCTCCTACCAGGACTATGTGGACAGATGGAGAAGGAGAATGGCTGAAGCTTACACTGTCGCCACAAAAATGCAGCTAAGTCAGCTGACCGAGGTAAAAGGCAGTACAACAAAAGTGTGCCTGGTCCACCACTTCAAATAGGGAGTCGTGTCCTTGTTAGAAATGTTGTGGAGAGGGGTGGGCCAGGTAAAATTCGCTCCTATTGGGAAGACAACATCTACATCATTAAAAGACAAAAGGGGGAGGCCAGTCCTGTGTTTGAGTTAGAGCCAGAGAATGGTAAAGGCAGGACAAGGATTTTGCACAGGAATATGTTGTTGCCTTGCGATTTTCTTCCGCTCCCAGCAGATAAGGAGGCAACTGTAACTAGTACTAAAACAAGGAAAAGACATTATAACAAACGGAAATAAACATGCATGACTCTGACACAAGTGGGGAGTGAGGAGGAGGAGGACACAGATGAGTTTTTTGATGTGGTTTTCACCTGGCCTTATCCTGAGCCTCAGTGTTCACCCACATTGGACCCCACAGCGGCAGAGTTTATGCCACTAAGGGACGGAGGTGAGCCAGATGAGTTTCCTCACATGTCAGGAGATGGCCAGGGGGCCCCCAGCCAAACTGATGAGGAGAAGATGGACAATATGGAACCATAGGTTGTGGCTATTGTGGGTGCAGGGGAGGTGGACAGCAGCTCTGATGTCGAAGAGGCTTTGGAAACAGACCAGCCAAGTCCATACCCAAAGAGAGAAAGGAGGAGACCACAGACTTTGACCTATAGTAAACTTGGACAACCAAGTGTTGAAGAAAGAATAGTGGCCACCAAATGTGTGAATATTCAAGGTTACTGGCGACCTTGGTAAAAGAGGAAGATATAATGTTTACACTTGGTACCCCTATTTCAGATTGTAACAAATGTACCTATGTTGATTGAAATATCGTGACACATAGATTGCAGGCCGAACATGTGTATGAGTAAAGGGAAGATGCTTAGTGTTCAGATGAGATGTGGACAAAGTTAATGCCTTTACAGGAGAGTACAAATAGCATGGTAATTTGATAGATTGAATGTTGGACTAAAAAAACAAAAAAGCTAAACTGATTATATCAGGAGTATACACAACTACAGTGCATGGTAGTTTGGGTAACTTAAAAAAAAAGGGGGTGTAATGTAACCTGGTAAATAGTCCATGCCATTTTATTGTTCTCTATGGATTGTAGATTAAAAGGTACATTTATGTCGGGACGACATTTCTCGAGTGGGGGAGAGTGTGAGACATATCACATATTGACGGGGTTGGGTTATGTTAAAAAGTATAAATTGTTATACTTTGTTCATTGGTTCAAAGGTATCCCACACTTCTTTTTTTGTTTGCTTGTTTGTTCTGGTGTATTTTTCATTTGAACTGTTATTCTGCCAGAGTACTCATATTTACAAGATGGCATTGAACGCCTCATTGGTGTGTCAGGAAATCTCTTTTGTACGTATGTTCCTTGAAGGGGATTGGAGTCCTTCTTTTTCCACCGCAGCAAAGGGCTAGGAGTAGGAAAGGAGCTGCTGTATGTTTTTGTTATCGATCTGATTGTGAAATAAAGCATATGCAGTGAGAAAGCAACTCCAGGAGTCATCCCTGCCTTAAAGCTGCAACATTACAACTAAATGGCTACCGCTATTGTTGGAACTGGAATTGACTGGGGAGCGCTATTAATTCTGGGATAGGTTGGGCCATGAAGGATACGCCTGACCCATCCTTCAAATCTGGGAAAATGAAGACTGCATTTGAAGCAGCCTTCAAATTTGGAATTCAAATTTGCCTTTCTCGTGTTGCTGTGAGGTAATTGTGCTATAAATGCGGCCCCCAAAGGATGCAGTCTCTGAATTAGGAGATAGCACTAGACTGTTAACAGCCCTAGCTGTGGAAGAAGTGAGCTAGCCTCCCTTCAAGCAAATTCAAGTGTGGCAACACCCACAGATGATTGGCTGACTGGGAACCTTTTTTTTTTCCACCTCCAGGGAAAGGGACCAATTAGCGACCAATTGGGCACACCTGTATCTTTAAAAGCCTGAAGAGCATCCATTCAGGCGCTGCTGTTTAGAGCTGAGTGATCAGTCTGCGCTGTATGCTTCTGTCTGTGAGCCTTGTCTAAATTGTGATATTCTCTTGAGTAATATTAGTTGTGTTACAACCTGTGAGGGTATTTTGGTTTTCTACAGGTTAGGCCTTAAGCAAGAAAGTTGTTTTTGCATTGGTTGTTTGTTTGTATTAAATGCCTCTATTATTTTTTTCGTAATAAAACGTTTTGAATCCAATCTTTCTCATGGGAATCTCATTTATGTTACCTCCTCTGACTTCCCTAGCAGAGTTGCGTCATAACATAGACAAATCAATGTTTCAATAAAGTCTGAACAACAAATCACAAAAAAGTGTGTAAATCTAAAAAGCTGCTGGTGGAAGATTCATAGTCATCATCATCCATCCCTTCCAGATTTAACAGCATGTGTACAGGTCATCAGTCGATCACAGATTAACACACGTACAACTAGTTTAAAATCACCAGTTAACCAAACATGTCTCATGTATGTTTAAGCCCTAATTTTTATTCAGTTCTCTATCCTGATCTGCTTCCTGTTGTGTTGTTTTCAGTCTGCTTGCTTCCTCTGGCTTACGGATCACATTAACTCGGTGGACCGACGCATCAAATTCACCAGGGAGGATATGAAAAGTGGCAGGTTAGCCTTCTTAGACTGTGAGATTTCCATCAGTAATGGAGGAAATCTAAAAGCTGACGTGTACCGTAAACCTACACATACGGATCAGTATCTGAGGTTTGACTCTCATCATCCACTGAAGCACAAACTGGGTGTCATCAGGATTGTAACTGCTCCTGAAGGTTTTTCATGTTTGAAGTAGAATAAAGGGCCATGCTCCAACTAATTTAAAAATCTTTTTAAACTGTTTTAAATCTAAAGTTCTCACCACCACTCCTGTGGAGGAACCTTGGAAGAACGTTACTGACAAATATGCTCATGTAGTTTGGGCTCAGCTTTAACCATGATCATTATGTTTACAAGTATACACAAGATATCCTCTACAGTGTTTCCTCGACTCCTGAGCAAAGATAAAGAGTCAGTTCAGACCTGCAGTTGGTCCTCGTGGTGTTTGAACTTGAATTCAGCCTGATTTGTTTTTCATGTCTTCTCCTCCATCATCAGTTATCAGGAGAGCAGACAGTCAAAGTACAAGAATTCAAACAAACACAGAGATTCTACTTACAGAGCAGACACAGCACAGATGTTTCCTTCATCGTCCTTCTCACTCATTTGAGCTTTTTTTCATTTCTGTCGCTGACACCAAGTAAAGCCCGCCCTCTTCCTCTGAGCACCAAGTTTTCTATTGGTAGAAACACAGAGATGGGGGCTGGCTTTTTTTTTCTTTTTCTTTTTTTTTAAAGAGTAGAAAGCCACACGCCAAAAAACATCAAAAACCTCTAACTCTGTCATTTAAAACTGTGACACACACGTGCAAGTACTTGAGGATGAACGCATTCGAAAGAAGTGTACATAAGCACTACTTCATCTGAATTTGACCAAAGTGATTACATTTCATGTTGATGTCCACAGACATGCTTGACATTAGTTCAATGCAAAATTCAGTCTCCTCTGTTCTCAGTAAGCTGAAGTTTCGTTCATGAACAAATTCTATTTCAATGTAGTTGATGTGTAGTGGACATGATTTATATATGGCCACTAGAGGGAGATGTTGGAATTTAGTGGTTGCCCCATGATCGGGTTCGAATCCACTGAACGGCTACCCTGAGGTACCCCTGAAAACAAAACAACAAAACAAACCCCCCCCAAAAAACATCCTCCCACATGGTTTATTTATGGCCATTAGAAAAAAAAAGATGACTTTAAATGCTTGCCCCCAAGTCCTCAACGTAAGGAACGACGATAGATGGCGTATCCTTTACTGCATGGAGATGCACGACCTGGCAGTGACCAACACATTCTTTAACCCTTTAAGACTTACCATACAACCAAGTCCGCCAGAGCTTATATTATATTTTTACATGCTATAGTGCCATTTTTGGGAGCATTTCAAGTTGATATACATCAATACAACCATTACAGCCCAAATTTTAATAATATGTCTGCATTAAGTGCATAGTAATTACAAACATTGCAAAAACGTGCAATAACCTACCAAAAAAAAATTGAAAATCGTTTTGGTTTTTTTTAACATATATTTCTAGTTAGAGAAATTTAAGAGGTTTATCTCTTAAAACTTTAAATACAAAAAAGTTGCACAAAGTAGTTTCCCACCACAGGAAATTTATTTTGAGTGTCTTCATAGTTTTATTTTTGAAATACACCAATTTTTATATACTGCATGAAAAACAAAAATAAATATTATAGTGCAAATTTGCAAAAAATAAAGAATATGCATCAAAATAAACTATTTCAAGCAGCGCAATTTGAGTTCTAATCATCCCAGAAACGACACAGAGTCACAAAATTAAACATAACTTTTAAAAACACCAGTATAGGCTCATAAGGCCCTGATGGTAAAAAAAAAACAACTAAATTTCTGCAAAAATGACGTCACTTCCTGTTTCGGGCGGGTCATGGCGGACATGCGATAGTTCGCGCTGATGGATATAGGAAGTGTTATGAACAGCTGATCGGATCGGCAAAGTGTATGCAATACTCTTACATACTCAATACTCATATACTCATACAAATATCTCAAATATTGTGTTTTTGTTGCTGCAAGTGCTTTTTATGCAATTTTTGCAAAGCTATATGTGGAAGGAAACTGTGACCTAGGACAAGCTGATGGCATAAGATGTAAGTACAACTCCTCCGGTTTGATATGCAAAAAAAATTATTGCACTAGCTCATGTGGTTGCAGTGCTACCGGGATTTAAAAATAGTTACGCAAAACGTTGCGTGCCTGCTCTGACTGGCTTTAAAGGGTTAAGAAGCAGCCATCGCAACCAGCGGCGCCCATGCGACTCCGTTTGACTATTGGATATTCCGGCGGTGAGACCTATATAGGGATGGGTATCGTTTAGGTTTTATCCGATACCGGTGCCAAATCGGTACTTTTGAAACGGTGCCGGTGCTTAAATGGTGCTCAAACCGGTGCTTAAAGAATGGAGAACACAAAATTGGTCCAAAAACCTCTCATGTTTAGCTGTTTTTTTGTAAAAAGATAACAATGTTAGCCTTTTCTGCAGCTATGGGACATATATGGTATCACTCTTGGCTGGAAGCAGTGCTTAAACAATGGAAAAAACACAAACTTTGTCCAAAAACCTCTCATGTTTAGCTGTTTCCCTCTTTTTTTTTGGTCATTTTAGCCTTTTTGGCCAGGGTGAAGGGAGCACCTGCCATCAAACAAGAAGACAGCATGTAGCTATGATGATGTTTGCTAGTTCACCTTACATGCATTAATGTAATAACGTGGTTAGCCTACTCAACGTAAATTACACACGAACAACATTAAGCTACTCACGCAGAGAAGAACGGCTACTGCTGCCATCAAATACGGCGCATTTCTCGGCTTTTAAAAAAAAAAACGCTACGCGTCGTCAGGTGTTTCATCGGATTTGAGGTGTTACCTCCTTTGCACAGTATCACCTTAAAGCACTTGTTGCTGCTGAGTTTGCATATTTTGCTGTGAAGTACAGCCAGACTTTTGACCGCTTCGCCTTGGGCATTTTTAATCTGTAGCTCTGCTCTAAAAGAACATACGTACCTGGACCCGCCTACTATCCTCGGAAATGTAAAATGATTGGCTAGAAGTGTATCACAGCTCAGGAAAAAAAAGCACCGAAATAAAGCACCGAAATGTGCGCTGCTTTTCGGTCTGGTTACTACCGTTTATGTCAGAACCGGTGCCATCATGGCACCAGACACCGATACCCATCCCTAGACCTATATGGGGTGACGGACACCAAAGTAATTCTGTATGAATCCATGACTCCCCAGCACCGCCTAATCATCATGGCCAAGCCAAAGTTGCCCAGGCCAAAACAACTCAAATGGTGGAAGGTGAAGGAGCACACGGAGAATCTGACAGTTGCACTCATTTCACTCATTTCACTTGCAGCAAACACCGACCAACCCGCCGAGAAGATGTGGACTCAAGCGGCGGTCGAGTGAATCCATGAAATTGTGGAGGACACACTTGGCTCGACAAAATCGGGAAGAAAATACATTGACAAACAAGTGGAAGGAGGAAATACAAGAAGCAATAAAAGTGAAGAAGCTGGCCTTTAAGACTTGGTGGCACTTGTGAACTCACAAAGACTTTGATCAATACCACTCGCTGAAATTGGCAGCAAAGGGGGTGCTGGCCTCCACAAAAATCAGACAAAATCAGGGTTGCACATAACGTGAGCCTATCAGAAGCAAAAGACCGCCCAGACTTGCAAACCCAAACACAAGTTTGGAAAGATCGTCTCTCCAAAAATGGCAGGTGCCTGAACAAGAAGATTTAGTACCTCCAATGAACAATGGTACCATCACCATTGACCAAAGTCACTCAATTCAAATACCTTGGGTCCCTTGTCACCTTGTACTGCAAAACCCTGTACGTTGAGCCCATGTCAACGTAGAGTGGATGAAGTGGCTTCAGGTCACTGGAGTCCTGTGCAACAACAGAATTCAAATCTACCTCAAGGCAAAAGTCTAAAAGTCGATCATGTGTCTAGTGGCATTCTACGGGTCAGAGTGCTGGCCAGTGATGACCAAGCACGAGCGAGTTCTTCACACCATGGAGATGAAAACGCTGACGTCCCACATGACTCGACCGAGTAATGAATGAAGACGTCAGGAAACAATTGGGAGCAATCTTCCCTCCTGTTGTCAGGCCTGCAGGTATCAGGCTGTTGTTCTCCTTTATCTCATAGTGGACAGAAATATTTTTTGGAGTGGCACAAATAATTTGTGTGGCATCAGATTTGATGCAGAACACCTGATTGTTCTGTAAATAGTTTGAAATGTTTGTTTAAAAAACGCCTTGGCTGCATTTAAAAATATATGGCTGCAAAAAACTTTGTTGTTTGCCAAACTGAGTTACTTTTTTGAAGAAGTAACTATATAATTAATTGCCCAACATTGGTTATTATTTACTGTATTTTGCAGACAGAGTTACAGGACTCTCTCCCAGACCACAGACTCATAATACAAGTCAGAGCTTTATAAAAAAAAGAAAAAAAAAGAAAGAAAGTTGTGTTAATTTTCATTGTAAGTGGGCAAAAGCAGTTAATTAAAAGTAGTGTAACATAAATGTAAATGCTGTAATTTGATTATTTTAACAAACCATGTAACTTGGATGGATTGGATGCCGGCGTGACCACACGTCTGATGTCGCTCACAGTGGTCCAAGGGATCGCTCAGGTAGTTTGTGTGTTCGCTCAGACACGTGAAAAATTAGAGGGAACATTGGTTGGGAGTGGTCCAGATCATGGACAAGATGCAAGAGTCTAGTCTCTGATGGTACACTGAACAGCTCAACAATTAGACCTGGGTGGCAATACACCACAAGGAAGACCAAAAAAAAAGCACTGGATGGACCAAATCAAAGACAATATAAAGGCTGTGAAAGTCACACCGGAAGGCGCTCTGGATTGGAAGAAGAGGAGAAAAGCGTGCAAAACAGCGGACCCTGCATCGAACAGGACATGAACCGCTAAGACAGAGGGATGTGTTCAGGATGGTAATGATCAGACTTTGAAGACTGTGAGTGTTTGAGAGAAGAATAATAAAACATAAACTGAAGAAGAACACATTTATACAGATTACAGAGAACATAGTAAGGAGGAAAAACTACTCTCTGTTTAAAGTATCTACTCTGCTGATCAACACAACATAAGCAATTTTAATGTTAAGTCATTGTCACGGCTGGGGCAGCAGTCGTATGGTGGAGTGAACGAGGACTCAAGTAGCAGACAGAGGCGGAGGTGCAAGTGAGTTTTATTTACAGTGAACAATAACCAAGGTTAGGGCAGAACTGAACATAAACCTAAACTGGGAAAAACTAAGAAACAAATCCGAAAACATAAGGACAGCAGGAGATACACAGAGATGACAGATGAAGAAGGCAGGGCAGAGAGACGCAGAGAAACACTGATTGGCATGGAGCAACACAGAGTAATGCAGAGTAATGCAGACGATGCGACAAGGAGCACAGACTGACACCCACTATACACACACACACACACACACACACACACACACACACACAAGGTAATCCAGAAATGGCACACAGGAGGGGACACAGGTGGAACTAATGGGCATAACGAGACACAGACCTACAAAGTAAAACAGGAAACTCACAGACTGTTTTACAACACAAAACTCGGGGACACGAACAGAGCACAGAGGGAAGACACGGGTAGGGATATAAAAGACACAAGAACTAAACCCAAAGACTTAGCACAAAACATAAGCTGACACCAAAATGAAACACAAAACGCTGGGTCAACGACACAGGACCATGACAGTCATATTAACCTACAGTGTTGGGGAGTAACGGAATACATGTACCGCCGTTACGTATTTAAAATACAAAATATGAGTAACTGTATTCCGCTACAGTTACCGTTTATAAAGGTGGTATTTAGAATACAGTTACTTTGTTGAAATAAATGGATTACACTGCGGTACTTTCCTGTTTCATTTTGTCGCGGGTCAGGACTGTTTGGGTTTTGTTTGACAGCTACGTTCTGTTGTTCCAGACGGCAGCGTTACGGTTGCCATGGTTACAGTGTCTCTCTGCGTGTTTCCTGGGTGAGTGAGGCCTTTTGTTGTTGTTATGCTAAGCTAATAGGCAGAATGCTACAGGTATAGCTCTAAAGAATGTAGCATCATGGGCAGTGTAGTCCGTGCTGCAGGGAGAATGAACTGCCATACACGTTATGTATCTATGAGCAAGGGAGGGAGAAAAAGGAAAAGTACGAGTTATCATCGAGCAGAAACGGGAGCTGGAAGCATGTAAATATAATAATAACCACTGCAGCCAAGAAGAGTGCCTGACGAGCCCAGTTGTAAGTAAGCTATTAAGACTCGACTGTACGCTGTGTTCATGTTTTCCTCCGAAACAATAAGTTCCGTTGGAGCAGCCTTTCAACGCCTCTCTCTTTGTCTCTCGCAAGCAAAGTTGACCCACACATCAAAGTAAAGCTAGTTTTCGGCTACAAGCCCGACACGGACTCCACCGTATAAGTCAGAGGTCCCTTTACTACAGTTCGGAGCTGCGGACCTTCAGTAATCGTAATAAATCACACAGCAATAGTACATTCACGTTGTTGTAAACAGCATGATAATATATTACGTAATCCAAAGTATTCAAAATACGTTACTGTCATTGAGTAACGTAACGGAATACGTTACAGAATACATTTTGGGGCATGTATTCTGTAATGGAATACATTTTAAAAGTAACCTTCCCAACACTGTTAACTAAACGTTGAACCATTGAACTGAAATTCTTTAAATATGTGATCTATTCAAATGTTTGGCAGGTGGTTATAGATGTAAGACTAATAATATAATATATTTAATGAAAATAGGTTTTTTTAATACTGTTGAAGTAGCTTCCAATTTTTAGATTTAATTTACAGTAACAGTAAAACTAGGTAGGTAGTTAACACAAACTTACTCAAATCTTTTAGTTTTATCTCTCAGTCTGATGCCGTTAAAGCAGGGGTGTCAAACTCAATTGCACAGGGGGCCAAAACTCAAAGCACACTTTAGGTCATGGGCCAAACAGGTTAAATATTTACTGAACACACTATAACAATGTTTTGTGAACATAAATATGAATAGAAACAAACAGGAATATTATTCCTGAATAAATAAAATTATAATAAAGAATAACTTTAAACTTTAAACTTTTAATATTTTGCTCTCCATAAAACTATATCCTGTCAAAATTAAACAAGAACATGCTGCAAAAACCCCCAGAAAAAATACATAAAATTTGTGCTTTCTTAAATAAAGCTCGACCCACGACTGTCGAAGCTTTGAAAATCTTCTCATCCAAAGTTATCTCCTGGAAGAGGCAATAACTGGTTATGACTTTGTGTTTTTGTGTTTTTTCTTTCCTGTCCCCTTGCCTTGTGACCAATGTTTGCTTTGATAGTGCAGTTTACTGTTGTGCTGTATATGTCTGTTATGTCAGCCAGAAACGCCAACAAACATTTTCACTTGTCATCCCGCAAAACTGTGGAGTCATTTCCTTTACTGTCCATGAACTGACAGATTTCCTTGCTCTGCTCAAAAACTCTATTGAGAACTTTTATTTGACTCAGCCAATGGACCTATGATAAGGAATGTCTGTAAACTCTGAATCTATTTCCTCTCACAAACCTGATTTCTACTCAGGCTCACATTTGCCAAAATTTGCGCTTTGTCTAGATACAGGACATCGGTAAATGGCCCGGTGTTCCAGATCTACTGGCGTTTAGATCAACTGGCGTTGGTTGAACAGATGTGTGGCAGTCTTGCGTTTCAGGAGCTGCTACCGACAAACCAGCAAAAAAACGCCAAATGTGAGGTTATCTCAAACATACTCTGTCAGTCTTGATGCTGTTGAACAACAAAATGTTTAAAAATGTGGCGAGTTTACCTGGTGATATCCTCACGCGCGACGCGATTGCGAAAACAGCAAACAATTAACACCACGCCGATGTTGTTCACAGGACAGCAAGAGTAAACGATCGGGAAAGCGAGCAATTTACTTTGTGCACTTACATGGAGTCGAGTCAACCAGCGCCACCTCTGGCCAAGTGCCACAGCCTACAGCCAGATCAACCTGTGACACACATCTGCAACACGTTTGAATTCGTGTCATGCACAACACATTTGTACCTTTCAATTGTGTCTGTTTGTGCATCATGCAAATAAACCTCTGAAAAGAATGAAATGATATCATATATTCCTTATTGGCCTATGTGATATTCTGGATTAGGCTCTTTGAAAAGATCAGGACAGAAGGACGTGGATAGGTGCCTTTATTGAACAGCAGGACATCACACACTAACTTGTTGTTTTCTTAGCGTGCAGAAACTACCCTTTTTTGTTGTTATATATTGGTCAACCAAGAACTAGCCGTGTAACAGGCACTTCTGTATTTTACCACTGGGGGGCAACAATTCACTCTATTACAGCCTACATTTGTACAAAATTCCAAATTATATACACAAAGTCATAGAAATCACCACTCCAATTGGTCATCATGATTTTGATATTCTCTTTTCCCATAACAATGAAATACACCTTGGACAAACATGACACATCAATATTTCATTAGTGTTGTCACAGTGTCACAGTGAGCTTTATATATTTACTAGGTATGTGTGTTTTTAAAGGGATGTCAAATGCTGTCATTTTTCTGTAAAGCAAATTTACCTTGCCTTTGGGTATAAATAAAGTTACCTTACCTTACCTTACCTTACCTTACCTTACCTTACATCACATCCTGTAAGCACAGTCTGTCTGTGTCCTTTCTCTGGAAATTAATATTTCCAGCCAATATAGGCAATCCGTCAACATGGCTGGAGAGTTGGTAGTTATATACAGTCTGTGGTTAATCTAATGAACATTTGTAAGGAGATGACAGTTACTGTGAATTCACAGCAGTTACACAGTGATTAGTAATAAACAGCCAGTGAGAGTGAGTGGATATAAGTCAGTGACTCAGGTGTGTCGCTTGGTTTGTCATCTGTTTGTGAGACTGGAGGAGACGTAGAAATCTTTTGTTTTAAATCTTAGTTAGGAAGGTTCCTGTTTTAAAACAAGCACTTTTTGTGAGAAATGCAAGAAGTACATCTACAGAAAGCACACAGTTACATTCTGTCCATCATGTCGACAAAACTGAAAATGTTGAACATTGAAAAACTGAGAACGTTGGGCAAGTTCAAAAGAAATGTGTTTGTAAGAACGAAAAACCAAATTGTTCCTAAAATAGTTATGGAAAGTCAAACTGTTGGATGTCTTTGTTCTACATGTTTATCTCATGGGAAATAAAGTTGCTATTGTTTCAGTGCAGTTTTTTGACAATTCTGAGTGGATTTACACAGTACAGGTCAAAATGACCCGCAACAGAATCAATGTCACTTTTTTGTTCTTCAACATAATACAAGGGTTTTCCAACACTTGCATATGATCTTCAATTTGTAGCAGATCCACTATCACACAGCAGCTGGAGCAGTTTCAAATGGAGGTCAGTCCACTGCTGCCACCTGTGGCCAAATACCATAGCCTACTACTAGATTAACTTGTGACACATCTGCACCTGCTGCTATGATCACATTGAGTAGAGGCTGAGTGGCTGCACTTACCCCTGATACATCCAAATCTACCCACAAACATGTTGAAAGATGCAATCCCAGCAATGTGGATTGTCAACACTAAAAACAATCAGTAAGCAAAGACAACAGGGATCAATTTTCTCTGTTTATTTAGCACCCACAACATTTGTAGTTGCCTTCTGCAAAGGGGAAGTCCACACACACTGTGTGGTACCACTTTCCACAGAAGGAGCAATCTGCAAGATTGAATGAGATTGTCAGAGTTGTAAATGTCCAGTTTTGTTTATTGATCTAAGCCTGAACAGCTACGCGTAGTGTCCAGTAAAGGGCTCTGTTGTTTAGTTAGCGGCAAGCTGCACTTCCAGCTCAGACCGGTTTTTGTGGCGCACATGTCCCAGTAGGCAGCTCTCAATGAAGCGTGAAGCAGCGTGATACCGGACTCTAGCGAAATTAACAATTTGCAGCCCTTGGAATGCGGAGCGAGGTACATGTTTTAAGTTGTATTTCTTTGCTTAACTGATATTTTGTTGTATTTTCTGCTTTATTTGAGTTCATATTTGTAATAAGCATCTAAGAAAATGTATTTTGTGTTTCTGTTTAGTTTTCACGGTGCATTGGTGCACCTCAGCACTGTTAGATTCTGAATGAATCTCAAAGTAAAAATTACTGCACCCGTCGAGGCTCTCTCTATTTCTTCCTTGGTCCGAGGGACTGCTACAAGAGTCATTGTCTGACTGTTTATTACTAATCACCTGCTGTACATTCACAGTAACTGCCATCTCCTTACAAATGTTTATTAGATTAACCACACTTATACAGACTGTATATAACAACCAACTCTAAAATGTTTGTTCGCAGAGAAAAGACGCAGACAGACTATGCTAACGGCATGTGATGTTACAAAACTAGTGAAATATTAGTGTCATTTCATTCATTTCAAAGGT
The DNA here is from genome assembly GCF_057382185.1 of Mchenga conophoros. Lineage (NCBI taxonomy): Eukaryota > Metazoa > Chordata > Actinopteri > Cichliformes > Cichlidae > Mchenga > Mchenga conophoros. The sequence goes on from NC_140528.1 coordinate 40,349,541, forward strand.
TTATTTGCATGACGCACAAACAGACACAATTGAAAGGTACAAATGTGTTGTGCAAGAAAGGAAACAAACGTGCTGCAGATGTGTGTCACAGGTTGATCTGGCTGTAGGCTGTGGCACTTGGCCAGAGGTGGCGCTGGTTGATTCGAGTCCATGTTAGTGCACAAAGTAAACTGCACGGTTTAGTTGTGAAGCAAAAACGCTGAAACCGGAGAAATAAAACGTGCGAGGGGAACGATAACGACGACAAGAGTCTCCCGATCGTTTACTCTTGTGTCCTGTGGACAACATCGGCGTGGTGTTAATTGGTTGCTGTTTCGCGATCGCGTCGCGCGTGAGGATATCACCAGGTAAACTCGCCACATTTTTAAACATTTTGTTGTTCAACAGCATCAAGACTGACGGAGTGTGTTTGAGACAACCTCACAAGTGTCACAGTTGACACATTTGGCGTTTTTTTGCTGGTTTGTCGGTAGCAGCTCCTGAAACACAAGACTGCCACACATCTGTTCGACCAACGCCAGTTGATCTAACGCCAGTAGATCTGGAACACCGGCTGATTTGACTGTCTCCTCTGCTACATTAAATCTTGCTTTAAAAACAGCTTCACTTTGAGATTTTGCTCTGGTGAAAAAGTCTGCTGAAATGTCAGATTCTTCTTCAGCTCTTCTACTTTCTGTAACTTCTGCTCTGCATTTAGGTTTTTCAGCTTATCCTGACGTTTTGTCTCGTAGTGCCGTCTTAAATTAAATTCCTTCATTAAAGCCACATTATCTCCACTAATAAGACACACGGGTTTACCAGCAATGTCTGTAAACATATATTCAGCCTCTCACTGGTGCTGAAAGGCTCTGCTTTCAGAATCAACTTTTCTCTCCACCATTGTGAGCGGCTAGCTTCACAATAACAGAAGTTTAACTGCACGGGAATGTTCCCAGGTAGACTAGCGTTCAGCAAGGAGGCTGCAGCGCTGCATTATGGGTAGGGATGGGTATCGAAAACCGGTTCTTGTTGAGAACCGGTTCCCACTGTTTCAATTCCTTGGAATTGGTTGCCATTTTTGCAAACGATTCCCTTATCGATTCCAGTCGCCCCTAATGATGTCACCACGTTGCGGAGCGTCATTTACCTGGCAGGAAACATGGCGGCTCAAACGCTAAAAAGTTTGGTTATACTTTACAAGAACGGATGACAACAGGGCAACTTGCAATACTTGCAAAGTAGATACAGGTACTTCATTTAAGGGAGGAAACACTACGAATATGCAAAAGCATTTGCTCACAAAACACGTGATAACCTTAAATGAATGTCGTGTTTTTAATTCCGCTCCGGACTCGTGAATCTCAACCCAGCAGCAGCGGTAACGTTTGCACGTCCTCTCCCGTTAATGCGGCAATGATAATCAGCTAACAGTGCATATTATGTTAGCGCGATCTGCCTTATCTGCCATTACTGTGCGTTTAGGTGACCATGATGAGAGAGACAGAGTCTGGCTGGCGCTCGCTCTCGCTGGCAGTTCTCGCTGCAGTCTACAGGTAGCATCTCCTTTCAAGCCAGGATAGACTAATGTTACCGAGCAGTGACTAAGTTTGTGGTCAAAGGCTTGCACCCATTTGCCACAGCAGATGCCCCCAATTTTCGGTAAGTGAATGTGTTTAATTGTAGGCAGGGACATTACTGGATATTCTTGTGTAATTGCTACAGAATAATTTATGCTATACTTTGTTATTGCTACAGAAGAATATTTATTTTATTATTTTACATTTACAATTTTTTTCCGCGGGGTCCCTGTGACACCACATTGAAGAGCCATAGGCTGGATCTCTTAAGATCTCACTGCTGGGTTTGTAAGGCCATGTTACTCCTAAATTTCTATCTTGTTCAAAGAGAAGATATAAAACAAAGTTCTAAGCTAATCGACCTTAGTGTTCTCCTTTTTTAAAAAGAATCGATAAAGAATCGAATCGTTAAACAGAATCGAAAATGGAATCGGAATCGTGAAAATCTTATCAATACCCATCCCTAATTATGGGATCTGTAGTTTGTGTGTTATTAGCGTGTCACATCGCCATGCATAATGACGATAATAAATAATACATTTATAAATCTATATAAATTGATCTTGCGGGCTGGATATAAATGTACGTCAAGCCAGATGTGGTCCGTGGGCCTTGAGTTTGACACATATGACTTAAAGAGTGTCTAGATTATTTTATTATGTATTATTGAAATCTAGCTGAGATAGAAATCTGCATCCGCTGCTCCAGAAAAAAAAGAGAAGAGTTACAGCCACAAAAAACACATGAACAGACTGAATCAACACAACAATAGAGTCCTAGTTTTTTTTTATTAGCAAAAACGGATTCAAAAAGAGTAAAATAAAACATTACAAATGTAACAAGTTCTTGAAATATTTAAACTGAAATAACACCCAGAAAACAAACAACCAAAAGAGTCGTTCATGGAATGAAAAGTTCAATAAAGCTTCACAGATAAGAGGAAACATCTGCCTAATATATAAACATTCATAGATTTGGTTTCATGACAAAATTACTGTTACTGTCTGTGATCTCCACATGAGGATGAGTCTGTGTGGGTCAAACCTCTCAGAATGAGTTTGATCTCACAGATAACTGAACCTGAAGATGAAACAAACACACTCAATCGTTCTGATGCTGCAACATTCTGAGCTCATGAATACTGATGAGAACCAAACTATGAAAAAGTAATTTGCGTTTCCACAGAAATGTAAATATGCACAGCTAAGCTCACAAACACAAATCTGAAAGTCATTTTTCTCTACAAGCTAATTTAGCTGCCTCAGTCCAAACGTACAATCAAATGATGAAAACCTGTGTGTGTTTGAAACATTTAACATTATCAAAACTGAACATGACTACTAATTATACTAATTTACAATTGTCCAATACATCAGAAGCCAAACATCCTCAGTGCTGGAAATATATACATAACAATGTTTGTTGTTAAAATGCTACCAGTAACAGTGTCGGCTTTAGTAATTCTTTCAACAGTATGCAGCATCTACTGTAAACGTGTTTACTACTGCAGCCTACAACCTGTTGATTAAAATGTCTTTGATCCTTCTTGGATTTAATTTCTCCCTCAGATGCTTGAGAATATTTTTTTTTCCTTAAATTGGATTTTCAAATTACAGTTAAAATAACCTGCAATTTAAATAATTGCAGTTTCCCATTTTCAGTTGATGAATGTGCTGCACCTTGTTCTCCACCTTTTTTCCTTCTTTTTGATTATCTGTTATTTTTTTCTTACTTGAGGAAAAATTAGCTTTTTCTTTAACATTGTCTCTGCTGTGAAATCTCTTTGGAATGAAGCAGCTCTTCTGGTTTTCTACATGATGTGATTGTTTTAGTTTCTGAAAGCAGGCCTCTGCTTTTTGCCTTAGTGATACAGGCGACTCTTACATCTTCAAACATGCTGCAGTTCAACAGGAGGCTGGTATGAATCCTGACTCTGCTGTTGTTTACATTTTCTGTAGATCAGAAAACCAACAACAGCAACAACAAGAAGCACAGCAGAAACACTCAGACCGACGATCAGTCCAACAGGTCCTCCTGCAGGTGAGAAACAGGTGTGAGGTGTCAGCTGTCAGGTAGGTGATGAGTGAAGAACAGAACAGAATCCATTTCCTCTTCAAACTGCTGTCAGACATTATCTACTGCACTCTGATCACATCACTCAGACCAGCTGCTTTCTACAAAGTCTCATCAACAACATCTTTAGAAACAAACATCAACAAGCAGGAAGCAGCTTCACCTCTGATCACACACACACTCAACTCTACTCACTCACCTGGAGGATCAACTTTCAGTGTGATGATGCTGATGGGGTCACCATCCAGATTTGCTCTCTTCTTCATGTTTGTTCCTCTCATGAAGACTTGACACTCATATATTCCAGTGTCATTAATCGTCACATCCTTCAGAATCAAAGACACATCTCCATCCTTCATCTGTCTGTCCTGCAGATCCACCCGGTTCTTAAAAGATGGATGCTGGTAATCTGGGTCAAATAACTCATCCCGGTACAAAAGAACATATTCGTCTCCCAGGTCAGCTCTGCTCCACTCTACACCGGTGATGCTGCTGCTGTTGTTTGGAGCTCGACATGGTAGCATGACATTCTGTCCAGGCTCAGCTGTGATGATTTTCTGGTCTGAAAGTAAAAACAACACAGAGCAGAGAGGTTAAAGGTCAAAGTACAACTGTTCACTTCGACAGCAGCCAATGAGAGGACCACAAACACACTCATTGCTGTAGTATCATTTTCAATAAATAACAGCAGGACCTGTGTTATATAAACATTTATACAGTGAAACGTGCTGAGAGAAAGCAGCCTCTCATCATAAGACACTGTGAGTCTCTGCATGCTGCCTTTATGTAGCTACAGCTGTTTGTATACACTGAACTAAAAGCTTTGTAGCTGTATACAGGGCTGGATGTAATGAAGTGTTCTTAGGGTGGCGTGGAAATCAAAGGTAAAATCAAAGCAATTTCTTTACACATATTGCAAGTGTAACATTGTGTAATGTGCCTTACAATGTAAACAATGATTCTGACATTTCTTTGTACAACCATTTAAAACTCAGGGGCAGATCTGCAGAGGTGGCATAGAGAGGCATGTGCCAGCCTAATATAATCTGTTGCCACACCTTAACAAACAACAATGTCCTATATAAAACTACTGTGGCACTAGAGGTGGCAAGAGATCATTTTAGGGTGGAGCATGCCACTCCATGCCACCTCTGTAGATCGGCCTCTGGCTGTATATTGACTCCTGAAACTACAACACATCACACTGACACACACACTACACTTCTTTGTCTCTGTGCTGGAAACAGCATCGCTGACCAAGCGGGTAAATCCACAGACACAAACAGGCCTCGTGATGCCGTCACACACGCAGACGCTCAGAAACTAAATGTTTGGGAAGTAACATGTAAACCAGACTGATGTTTATTCCTCTTTATCTCAGAGGGAAACACCGTTTGGTTTATAAACCTCACCTGCAGAGACAAACACGAAGACACCGACAAACAGCAAAGTCGAGCAGAGCGACGCAGTTACAGGAAACATTTCCGTGTTTTTGTTTCTGCTGATCTGACTCTTAGTTTGTTCTAAAAGTCTGAGTCTGTTGGTATTTTCAGCTAATAACAGAACCCGAGTTAAAACTGACTACATGAGGTTAACTTTGAGGTTTAAATAAAGCTGAAACATTTGTGTTTCAGACACTCGTTCAAACGCCACACTTTCGATGTCTCTTAAGGAAGTCGCGTTAAAGTGACGTTTGGTACGCTGCGCTGTATGATGACCATGAATAAGTGCGTCATAACTAAGGCGGTGAAATGTAATGTAATGATTTCTTTGAGAGATATCAATGTGAAAATCAGGTTAATTCTCTTTTTCACAGACAAACACTGTTTGTTTTCTAACAGTTAAATTTCGCCTACATTCACAAACACAAAGACACCAACAAACAAACAAGCTTTACTGATACAGGCTTCTCTTACCCAGCATCACCACGTAAGAAGCTCTGAGACATTTCTAACCTGCTGCTTTTCACTGGGAGGCTGGAATAAATCCTGACTCTGTCTCTTATGTTTACTGTAGATCAAAACACCAACAAGAAGCTTTCAGACCAACGTTCAGTCCAACAGATGATGCAGGTGAGAAACAGGTGTGAGGTGTCAGGTAGGTGATGAGTGAAGAACAGAACAGAATCCATTTCCTGCAGCTGTTTGTACACACTGAACTAAAAGCTTTGTATACAGGGCTGATGTAATGAAATGTTCTTAGGCTGGCAAAATCAAAGGTATTTATTTACATATATGCAGCTGTTGTATTGTGTAATATGCCTTAAAATGTAAACAGTGTTTCTGACTTTTTTGCACAACCATTTAAAACTCAGGGACAGATCTACAGAGGTGGCATGGAGTGGCATGTTTATAAACCTCGCCTGCAGAGACAAACACGAAGACGCCGACAAACAGCAAAGTGGAGCAGAGCGACACAGTTACAGGAAACATTTCCTTGTTTTTGTTTCTGCTGATCTGACTCTTAGATTGTTCTAACTATGTGAGTCTCTTGATTTTTTTCAGTGAATAAAAGAACCTCAGTTTTAAAAAAAAGTTTAAAAATGACTACATGAGGTTAAATTTGAGTTTTAATAAAGCTGAAACATTTAATTTTCACTCATACTCATATTCATACCCAACACATTTTGTAGGATGACCATAAGTAAGTGCATCATTACTAAAGTGGTGAAATCTGAGTGTTTAACAGGTTCAGTCCTTGAATGATCTCCACAGAACAACACAAACATAACCTCTCTCATCATCAACCATCAGCTACATACTAAAGACCATCATCAGCCAAAGGACTTCAAAATGACGTCACTGTATAAAAATGTAAATTGTACTATGGAGGAGGCAGCATTTAGCTGGAGCCTCCATCAAACCACAGAGAACTTTCTCCACCTTTGTACAAAATAGTCAAACACTTACTTTTTTTCTGGATGAAATCTGTAATCCTCAAAGTCTTTTCTGATCATCATGATGGAATAAAATAAATAATAAATAAATAAATAAAATATTTTAAAAATGTAAAGAGCAAAAAGAAAAAGTACAATAAAATAAAATAAAAATAAATGGACCTCTGTACTAAACATCCAGAGAACAAACTGAGCTGTGTTTCCTTATCAGCTGTTTTTATACAGACACACCTCAGATCTGTGACATCAGCACCCACAGCGTCACCTTAGCAACCACATTCCTCCACCTATCAGCTGTGAGTTCACATATTTTACAAACAAATACAAAGTCACAGCTGACTCTGAGCCTTCACAGTCAGCTGATCCTTCTGCCAAATAACTTAATGAAACCCTGAAATACTATAAATATTTCAGGTCCTTGAAGTACACACGGGTGGGGGCTGGAAACCCACTCCACCTGTCACAGTCTGAAGACAGAACGTGATTTCTGTCAGTGTGTGAGGATCAGTATGATGTATAATAATGTGAGTAAACTTCAGCAGGTTCATGTCTGTGATGTAGAAACAGGAACAAGCAGAGGTGCTCTGGATGTTTGATCTGTGCTCTGATAATTCAGCGTATCACCATGTGGGACAGGAGACTGTCCAGCACAAGTTACAGCCTGTCAGAGTGTCGCTCACGACAAACAACAGATGCATCTGTTACTGTTTCTGTCTGCTTTTATTCTAAGCCCACCTTTTATTTCCTGTCCTGTTCTTGTTTTGTGCTCATGCTCTGACTGTGAAATGATTTCACTTCAGTGCAGCTAAAGCTCCTGTTAGAGCGAACATAGCTGTGGTTAGCTCCACCTGCCCGTCTGTTAGAATACAATAGAATCAAATACAATAAAAACATCCTGAATATTAGGATCATTAGTTCAAACTAGCAAAGTCTATGTATTATTATTATAATTGTTTTAATATAACACTGAGATGCAGCATAAACTGTTCATTTAAAAGAAAAATTGAAACTGATTGTTGCAGTAACTAAATACATTTACTAAAGTGAAACTCATGATACAACCTGTTTAAAAAACAGATTTTACAAACCTTAAATATTCTTTTTAAATGCAAGATGTGTAAAACCAATAAATCAAGGTGATTAAATGATTAAATTATTGATCAGCTCCTCAGCACCACTGTGTTGATGGTAAATAGCTGTGTGTCAGTATCCTGGTCAGACTGGTTCAGCAGTAGCATCATGTGTCTGTGTGTGAATCATATCAGATTTCCTCTTTGGTGTTCAGCACATTCATCAGCTCTATTTGAACTTGGAGCTCCATTATTTTTCTTCTGTTGTTTTGTTCTCGTCTGGATGTAAAATCATTTTAGAGGTCAAAGCTGACACACCTGTGGTTATTTCTGCCTGTCCAACAGATCTAAACATTTCAAAGAGAAATGAGTAAATATTAACTTCCTTTCTCTGTGCTGACAGAGAGTGAAGATCAGATAGGAAACATTTTATGGTCTTCCTCTTGTCAGTAAATTATTTTGGGTCATTTCTTTTTATTCAGTCTGTGGAAATAAAATAGGGACACATTTTAGCTCAAGACTGTGGGAAGCAGGTACGCTGAGGGTGCTGCAGCACCTCCTGGTGGATGTTTAGATTTATGACCAGGGAGACGTATTAAAATAAATAAATAAATGATTAAATAAATACCAAAGATATCTCAAAATGTAAGTTCTTTTGTAAACAGCAGAGTAATAATGTGTAATTCCACCTGTACTTTGGCCCAGAGCACAAAGACTATATGCAGGTGAAGTCTATATTTTATGTATATGTTTTATATAATTACTCTTTTATAAAGAAGTTAAAATGTGTGTTAATGGCTAGAAAGATTCTAAAAAATGGATTTTGTTCCTCTGTGGACCTGGTATAAATAAAACCTTCCTACTCCTAACAGTTAAATCTTGCCTGCAGACACAAACACAACAACACCCACAAACAGAGAAACTGATCAGAGTAAAGCAAACATTCCTCTGTTATCTAGTTGTGATAATCTGCTGTCTTCTAAATGTCTGAGACTGTTTGTATTTTCAGTGAAAACAGAAACAGAGTTTCAATCTAACTAAGATTAAATTCAGATTTAAATAAGTTACCGATTAAGATAAGAGATCTGTGATTGAGCTACTTGGTTGACTTTCCCATAAATGTTGATGAAAAAAGAACTTTGTGTAACTACATATAAGTGCGTCATAATAAAATATTAGCTGTCACAACCATAAAACCACAGCTGTTCTGGAGAGCTTTGTCCACCTTTAGTATCCAATCTGTTATTCCACTGAAGACCATAGTTTTTTTTAGTTCTCTCCATGATGACAGCAGGGCTAACTATGTATTTAACTAGCTTTGCTATGCAAAACAGCTAAAGTCTGTCTAGATAGATGCAATATTTGTTGCTAGAAGGCAGAGCTATTTAGAAGCTTCTGATGAGGCTGTGTTCTCAGTTCTCCTTTCCTGCCGTGTTTCTCACCACAGCGTCGTAGGTGGGGTAGCAACAGCTCATTTGCTACAGACTCTGAAATTGACTGAAACCGCAGGTATACAGGCACGGTAGAATGAGCAATCTGAATGGTGTTTTAACATGAAACTTGAAAGGCACATTCTCAATCATGCAATAGCCTCTATTGGTAAAGCCTCAATTTTGCAGCAAGACAATGATCCCAAACTCACTGTCAATGCAGTAAAAGCACACGTGGATACAAAAAATAAAAAATAAACAAAACACACACACACACACACACACACAAAATGAAACTCTATCAATCATGGATTGGCTTCCTCAGAGCTGTGTTAGATCATTTTGCCAGAGAAAAGAACAAAAGGCAGCCAAGATCCAAAGAAACTTGGGTCATATTAAATAAAAAATCATTTTTATGCAACCAGGACAGCGTAGATGGAAACACTCATGCAGAGGTTTCACCGAATTCAGAAATCAGTGGACGGCATCATGGTAGCTATGTCCATCTTTTGTACTGTCTGTATTTACATAGACGTTTGCACTTGTTTCAGTAAATCCCTGGAGCTGTTTCCCACATAAATAGGAAAAAAGCTCATCTTACTATAATATGACTCCCTTTTAATAGAGGGTCTAACATGGAACATTAAATATGTGCAACACTTTGGTCACCGTCTGTTACATTTAAATGTGTTTTATGAATAAAGACTTGACTATCATGCACAGTGACATCAGAAAAATATATACACTGTGAGGTGCATCACTATGATGCAATAAAAGCACTGGAATTAAGACTATATTACTAAAAACCCTTAGTTCTGTTGACACTAACTGATTTGTGTGTTATACACTGGGGTTGAACAAAGTCTGGCTGCCATATTAAAATATTCTAATATTTTGTTTTATTCATCTTTATATAAACACATACTATTATATAATACAAACCAATCAAAGTCTACAACACTGCAAACCTCAAGCTCAAAAACTTATAGTCTGTGTCAAAACCAATTATATTCACTCTCCACAGCAACACAAACTTAGTGCAAATGCTGATAAGGTCATTTTTGGTCACTGGATAAATATGTTTGAGGTACCTCAAAGTACACTAAGAAAACATGCACCTTAAAGCTTTGATAATTTTGAATATGAAAAGGTGATTCTGTTTAAAGCTCTATTTCTTCTATGAAATCATATTCTTAAGTTTGATTGTTCACCTGCAAAAGACAAAAAAAGAAAAAAAAAGACCATAGCAACATTTTAGAAACCACAGTCCTGTCTTCTCCAGCTTTACATACACATATTTGACAAACAAGTACACTTACAAAGTAACAGGAAGTGAACTTGTCTCAGTAAAACAGGTAGATGTGTAGAAACATCCTGTCTGTGGAGTGTATGTGAATTGAAATCAACTTATTCTAATGAGTAAAATTCAAATGTCACATGTACCTAAACATCATGTACAATGTCCTGTACAACACGGTTATTTACAAAAACAACAGGCTCTTTTCTTAATTCTTCACATGCAACAAACCCCAAGAGAGTGACTGTTCAAACTATATCCACTGTCTTGAGTGAATGCATTTTTTCATTTGGAAACAAAAACAAACAAACAAACAAAAAAAAACATTGATCATAAATCCAGCAGGTCTGATCACATACTCAGACAACATGAATGGAAAATGTAAATAAAACACTTACTCTGTTTAAAACCACCGCACTTGTTTCTGGTGTCGTCTGTGTCATGGACGTCATTCATTACTCTACTCAGAGTACAAAGTGCTGTATAAGAACCATTTACCGTTTACGATTTGTTCCCTCAGAACTTCATAAGTTATGAAATTTCAATGGCTAAAAAAAACTAAACAACAAAAAAATTAAGTTCTATGAAAAGCTCAAACCACTACAACTGTCACAATCTAGAGACAAAATTTTTATCAAAGTTTTAATAAACTGAACCATCTGTGAGGAACAGAAACAAGTCCAGGGTAAACCAGTGCATTCTGGGAAACTTTAAAGGCTCATATGACCATGTGGGAAATGTGGGAAATGTGGCTGAGAACAAGTTTCAGAATAAAGTAAAACAAAAAGGCCGATGGAATTTTCCAATTATTTATTATTACTATTGATTATTATTTAAATAATATCCTGATTATTTATACAAATCCTCAGCAGCTGTGTGTTGGTGGAAAAGGTGTGTCTGTGTGTCTGTGTGTGTCTGTGTGTCAGTGTCCTGGTCAAACTGGTTCAGCAGTGAGTGTTTGTTTATTGTACAGATGTGTGTTTTGTTTCACATGAGCTGTTGGTTTGTACAGCAGAATGAAAACACACAAAGCTTCTTTCCTTCTACGTTTTTATTCTGTGTTCATGAAACATCTGACAGTGACGTGACCTCATGTGTCAGTAGAGCAAACAGAGCTGGTTAGCTGTTAACAAGATGCTTAGCTCAGCTGCGTGAAAGCGATAAAACCACACAGTTCAAAACGTTTTGAAACAGAATGGTTGTTGTTGTGTAGATTAGTGCTGCATTCATTTGATTTCTAGTCAAGGCTGTGGAAATGATGAGCTGCTCCCCCTGGTGGATCACCGGGGAAATTGTTGAACTAAATAGCAATAAAAATTAAAATACAGAAAAAAATCAAGACAGCACCAGTGTGTGTGGCTTGCCGTTCTTCTGTCAATTGTGTTATTATTTGTTTTGTTTCTGACAGTTCTTGCCACCCAATCAACTCACAACTGGTGGATGAATGCCCCAAAACTTTTGGATCTTCAGTTTTCTGCCATAAGTTTTGAAGCTCTAATCAGAAAGAGTTAAGAACAAGGTATCCACAAGGTATCTGATGTTCTTACTTGCTACGTGGAGCACTTCCACCTGCCCCGACACACCGTCATTAACGCCGTAAATGTACTGGTTTAAGGTTTAAGCTGGTGAAGTTTAAACCTTGCCTTAGTGTTTCTTCAGCGGCTGCTCCAGTTGGTTATTGTCTGTTCCATCCCAGGGCATCTCCTGGATCCTGTTGCCTCTTGTCTGGTTCTTGTGATGGGGTTGGGTGGAGGTGAGCCTGCTGGCTACTGTTGCCCTCTGACTGCTCATTTCTTAATGCTCTAAGGATATCAGGTAGAGGAGGAGGAATACTGACTGTTTTTAAAATAACGTTCACTGCAAACAACTCCATGTACCAGTTTCCCCCTCCAGCTTTGAACTTCTCATGATTGGATTTTAATAGTTGGTGATTTTAATATTCACGTCTGTTCCCCTGATGGATCGTTTGCTCAGGAGTTTTTAAATCTTATTCAATCTTTTAACCTTGTACAGTCTGTAGAAAGCCCTACACAGGGGCACACTCTTCAAACCGACCTTGACCTCTGTCTCGGTTTGCTCAAATGTTAGACTCAAAACTCACATTCCTTTCAAAGCTATTGGAAAAAAAAATCGTTTTTTTCCCAACTGATTATGTTTTTGGATGCTAATGGTGGGTTTTCAGTCTGGTTTTAAACTGGTTTTGATGTTGTTGACCAACCACAGTATTCTTGGAACACTGATCTAAAGGGTTGAAGGACCTTAGATCAGCCGACCTGCTGCTTTCGGTTGTCCCCAAAACTGGTTGAAACTTAGAGGAGAAAAAGCTTTTTCAATTGTGGCTCCCAAACTTTGGAATACGTTGCCTTTAAATATTAGACAGGCATCTTCGCTTCTTCCGTTTAAGTCTCTTTTGAAAACACAACTTTTTTCAGCATTTAGCATTTAGACTGGTGTGAGTTGATATGCTTTTTTTTCCTATATGTGCGTGTTTTAATGTGAATGGTTTTATCTTTTGTTTTATATCTTGTTTTTTTTTTATACAGCACTATGGGGAAACTTTCCACTTTTTAAATGTGCTATATAAATAAATTAGATTTGGATTTTGTATTTGAAAACCATTAATCTATAAATCAACACTAAACCTTCCAGGTGATGGCTATCTGATCATTTGTAACCTCTAATTATAAATTATTCCAATTCACTGGAATCAGAAAAAGCATTATTTTACTTTTATATATTTAACTAATAGTTTCCGAATCCTCTTAGGTAAAAAAGCAACTAAACTCTGACATCTTGAAGTAAAATGTGAACAGTAATCTATGGTGTGGAGGGCAAAATATTAATTAATTCAGTGTGAAAACACTGCCACCATGTGGTAAAAGTGAAACATTACATAATTATGAAAAGACACATTTGTGGGATCATAAATTATGCTTAATTCACTGGGTATAATATCGCATGTGACTGATTCTTCACCAGATTTACCTTTTGTTAAATCTGTTGTGCAGAACAGAAGAAGAGCACTGTCAGGACCCCCTGAGTTTCACAGAATTTCAGACTTTACTTTTCACAGAACGTTAAAAACACATCATCTGTGGTGATCTTAAGATGCCCCCAGCAAAGTCACAGGAGTGTTATACCCACTGAGATGTAAAGTCATCCCTCTTACCTAAATGGACATTGATTAGTTTCTGAAAATAGCAGCAGCACAAATTGGTTTGTATAATCAATAGATTAGTACGACTGTCATGCTGCTATGAGAGAGTATTAAGAAAAAAAAAAAAACATTGTCAATTTTGAGATTAAGCTCCAAACTCATATTTGACAAAGTTGAAATTTGGCCCTCAGAGTCGTTTCCAGCCGAACAACTGCCACAGTGCTTATACCCTCTACAAAATGCCTGTGTAGATGAGTCAGTGAAACACATTGGTCTTATTATGTCTTGTGATACAACACACATATTCTTTATTGCACAAGACTGTAAATATCCATATTTCCACTCCCAGCTATTTCATTTAGCACAAATCTGGCAAACTCTTTCATGTTTGTGTGTTTTTTCCTTTTAACCAGATGCAGATTTGTGCACCATCTCTTCTTTGTTATACTTATCACCACATTGTGTTTGTTTCTGAAGACATTCTGAATTATGATTTCACTAACTAATATACACGGGATATAGGCCCTTTGCACATTACTCATTTAGCCTGAAAAAATATTAAATATTCCAACAAAAAATACACAAAAAATGACATAAAACATATAAAAATGTGTTTTATGTATTTTTTTTACTCTGGTCTGAGGTGCTGGGGGACCAGTTAGAGACCAGCAGCTGGACGTCAGTGGTTGGACTGGTGGACTACTTCAGTGAACAGTAGACGACGTCTGGCTCTGGTTTAAAGTCTGAACACAAACACACACAGTTCAAACAACAGGAAACATGATTACAAGCTTTGTAGTTCAGTCAAGACCTCCAACCTCCATCTCTCTGCATCACACACAGTCCCAGTTCAACTGGGTCAGAGCTCTGAGTTTGATCCAGGATGAGGTTTGATCAGCTTATCTTAGCATGATGGATGCAAACAGGATGAGCAGCGAGCTTGTCTCTATGCAAAGTCAAAGATAAAGAGCAGCTGTACCTGTGCCTGCTTGTTCTGATGGTTGTTTGTCCAGAACTGATGTCTTCACTTCTCACTGCTGAGTAGATCACAACTACAAAATACATTTCTGCAAAATGAAAACAAAAAATCTTTGAAGCTACAACAACTACACCAGTGCAGCTACACAAAGCAAAACATTTTTACTGTTTCTAATGTTTCATCACGAGAGTCCATGACAGTGCCGGCCATTGCAAGGGTCACATTTGTAACCAGATGAATTTGTCCCACAAACACGTTTGTGTGACTTCCCAGAGTTTATCGTCCAATATAGTGAAGAAATTACAAGAACTTTCTTTCTGTTCTTCACACGGTTCAGTAACCTGAGAAATGTGATGTATCATGAGCAGGAGGAGCTACATGGCACTGATGTTCTGGTTTATAAACCGCAGCATCTTCTTACACTTTTTTTTCCTCATCTTAACACCTCTGCTGTGAAACACTGAGTGACCACAAAGAACTGGAGGCTGTTTCTGAGAAAGATGCAGGTGGACGACCACAAAGCTGCCATCTTTTTCCACTGCAGACTGACACTCTTCACCACAGAGCACAAAGCAAAGATGTTCTCACAACATGAACACTATTATTAGACAAACCAGTAAAAACTGTGGTGAGAACGTTCATCTGTTATAGATGAACTGTAATCAACAACAGGAAGTTGGTTTTACAGTTTGCAGAACGTTGAAACAGTTTAAAAGTTTTTATTATATTAAACAAGAACTTTTTTCATTATATGTCTAATAGTGACAATAAATGCGCTAAAAACCAAACAGCAGACACATATGGGACTATGCTCTGAGCTCCTACTACTCAGTTACAACACTGATAATATTCTGAGTGTCACAACACACCTGCCATCTGGACTTGAGGCTGAGCCATTAGTTAAAGTCAAATAATCCCTAAAGAAAATTGCTGATCTGCCACATTTCTTTACGCTTATCTAGAGCTGGGTTGCAGGGGCAGCAGCCTAAGGAGAGAAGCCCAGAACTCCCTCTCCCTCGCCACCTCCTCCAGTTCCTCCTCCGGGGAACACCGAGGCGTTCCCAAGGCCAGCCGAGAGATATTATCCCTTCAGCGTGTCCTGGGTCTTGCTCAGGCCTCCACCCAGTGGGCTATCCCCAGAAAACCCCAATGTACAGGCAGCAAGCTGAGGGGATGCCAAGATACCCAACCCGGCCCGCCACCTCTCCTGACTGTATCAGTACTGTATTTTCTTTGAATTGTTGCCTTTTTGTGGTGGAGGTGTGTCCCAGGGATCCCAGGGGCTATGTTGTTGTGGGCTTTTTGTCCCTTTGTTAGGGTCTGCTGTAACAAATTGGTCCTGGGTGAGGGACCAGAGAAAGAGCAATTCAACAACTCTTATGAAAAGAGGTTCATGTGGCCTGGCTGGGCATAGCCCAAAAAAGAGACTCTTTTGTCGGCCCGGCACCCACACGAGGAGCTGTAGGGGTTAGGTATAGCTGTGGGGGCGTGGCCAGGAGCGGAGACCCTGGTCGACCCATCCCTGGCTATCGAGACTACCAAGTTCATCTTTGACACAATAAGATATATCCAGTACATCTCACATCACATCTTTCTGTGTGTGTTCCAGTTTCAGCTGCTGACCGGCTCTTTTTGGGGCGGGGCAACCATGTTTATTGCAGATTTAGATTTATATGAAATTCTCCTTGAAATGTCTGTTTACACGTTTTTTAACTCATCGTTATTTGTTTTATAATACTTCCTTTATGAAAGTCTTTACAGGATTATTTATATACTTCCAAAAAATATTAAAAACAGATCGTTGACCTCACATGAAAGGGCAATGACCCACAACCCACCATAAAGAAAAAAATATTACCTTGTCTTTCTTTGACAGGTTGTTCTCGATGAGCTGATATCTTGATGATGACATGAGTGATGAGGTCATCTTCTTCACTTTCCTCTTGAGCTACTGAAATGATCCAAGCTGATCAATAATATGAATTAAATATCTAAACAGAGATTTGACCCAAAACCAATGTCACAAATGTGGTATTTCACCAGATACGTACTCTTAATGTCATTAACTTTGCCTCCAGGAACACTGTGAGAAACCTTGTAGTTATTTTTGACCAGATTATATCCTTCAGTGTCCATATTCAACTACTTGCTTTCTCCCATGTCTGTCTCAAAGTGATGCTGAAAAACTAGATTACCGTAATGCACTAAGTGTTTCTGTGTCAGTCAACTTTTACACTCACTATGTGCTTATACTTCACTTTTAAACATTTGCCATTATGAATCTTTGGCTCTCTCCTACAAGATGTCTCTGTCCTGTCTTCCCCCCCTCATGCCAACCAATCACAGCAGACGGCTGCCCCTCCCTGAGCCTGATTCTGCTGGAGGTTCCTTCCTGATAAAAGGGAGATTTTCCTCCCCACTTTCACCAAAGCTCTTGCTCATAAGAGGTCATATGACTTTTGGGTTTTACTGTTTGGTTTTGTTTGTTTTTTTAAAATTTCCATCCATTTGCCTCCACTTATCCTTTTCAGGGTCTAGGGGGAGCCTATCCCAGCTGTCTTAGGGTGACAGGCAGGGTACACCCTGGACAGGTCGCCAGTCTGGCGCAGGGCCAACACACGGAAACAGAAAACCATTCTCACTCACATTCACTCACGTATTCACACCAATGTGCAATTTAGATTTTTCTATTAACCTATCCCAACCTTTTTTATTTGTTTTGTTTAATGATCATAATGAATGTGAACTTTATTCTACTAAACAAACTCAGACATGAAAGATCAGGAAGTCTGAGTCTCACCTTCAGGTTTCCTGTGAACACATCGTCTCACCAGCAGAACCAGTAACACCAGTAGAACCACAACACAGACTGATCCAACAAATGAAAGCACAGAGAGAACAGGAGGAGAGAGTGATGGTGGAAGAGTGATGGAGGTGGAACCAGGAGGAGGTGTGGATGTAGGTGGAGGTGTGGTGGTGTGTTCCCCTAAAATAAAGCAAACACAGTCATTAAGTTGTCGTCACATTGTGAATGTTGAAAGCTGCAGAAACACAGACAGGTGAGTGTGTCACCTGTGACAGTGATCCAGCTGGATGGAGACTCTCCATGACCGCTGATGTCACACTTGTAGAGGCCTTCATCAGACCTGGAAACATGCTGGATGGTCATGTGACCTGTAGGCTGCTTCCTGATGAGGGAGCCATCTTTATAGAAAGCAGCTGGGAGGTTGGAGGGAGTGGTCTTTGTTTTACAGAGCAGAGTGACGTCATCTCCCTCCATCACAGGGAGGACAGGACTCTGCAGGATCACTGATCCACCTCAACACAGAGACAAACTACAGCATTTCATCCATTTACACACAGCTTCATCAACACTAACTCCACACACTCAGCTTACCAGTGACTGTCAGGTTAACCATGTTACTGATGGGACCCTCTCTGGACTCACACCAGTAAACTCCACTGTCCTGTGTTAAGATATAGCTCATGTTACAGGAAGAACCAGCTGGTTTTCCCCATGTGCTTCCACACTGAGTCCTCTGTTGTTTGCTTGTGTTTCTCCTCAGAGTCCATCCAGCAGAGCTGTCGTCCTCCTCACAGCTCAGAGACACAAAGTCTCCTTTAAAGATCTGAGAGCTGCTGGGACTCACAGTCAGACGAGCTGTGAGGGTTACAATGAAAAACTGATGATCTGTTAAACTTTACATTGTGAAACATGAACCCAATCAGGTCATATCAGTGAGCATTTCTCAGGTTTAAACTGTGACAGAAGAAGGTTACTGACCTTGGTTTGTTGTGCAGCTCAGCAGTGAGATTAGAACTAAAGAGAAATGACACTCAGGTTGATTTGACTGTATTTTAAACATTCTTTGCTTTATAAATGATTATTTCTCAGATCATGTATTCACTTAAAGTCAGTTCAATTTAATTTTGTTTATAATGCCAAATCACAACAACATTGGGCTGAAAGTTCTTTGTTTTGTAATGCAATTATGCTGAGACCCCCCAAAATCAGACAATCCTTCTGACCAAGCACTTTGACACTTACAGCCACACAGCGTTCCTTCAAGCAAATCTCATATATGTTACCTCCCCTCCCGTAGCAGAGCTGGGTTGTAAGATAGACAAATTGATGTTTCAATAAAGTTTGAACAACAAAACACCAAAAAGTGTGTAAAGCTAAAAAGCTGGTGGTGGAAGATTAACAATCATCTATCCCTTCCAGTTTTCACAGCATGTGTAAAGGTCATCCGTCCATCGCAGATTAGCATTCACACCTACAATCGGTTTAGAATCACCAGTTAACCAAACATTTCTCATGTCTAACCCTCATTTTTATTCAGTTCCTTATCCTTATCTGCTTCATGTTGTGTGGTCTCCTGTCTGTCAGTTAATCCATGTTTGTTAGTTTTTTTACAGTCAGTTTTAGTGATGTGCGAATGATGAACGAATTGTTTAATACTCGAGAATCACTTTAGACTGACTCGTGACTCATGATTCACAAGCCCAGCTGACTCACTGACTCATCCCTGTTGCTCTTAGCAAACTAATTTCATTATTAGAAAGTTGTGGAGAAGAACACAACATCCAGTATCTTAACAAAAACATTTCTGCTCTGAACTGGAAGAAAAAACCCTGAGTAGAAGCTCAATCTGGTCTTTAAGTGATGACATGACGAATTCTGCTTCCGGGTCTAAAGTAGTCTGCGTTTAATATGGCTTTTGTGTTGTTAACATGTTTAATGTTATGTATTTTCTTCTATTTAATCTCAAAAAGCTCCTAAAAACAGTCAGTGATGACTGTTGACCTCCCTCGGCTTTTATTACTGCTAATCATTTATTTAAGCTCAGTTTTTAAAACCTTAGGATGTAGCTTAAAAATGAAAGACTTTAGACAGTTTTTCAACTCTCAGTAATGCCACAGTGATCGTTTGATTAATGGACCTGCAGCGGAGTTTAAGCCCAGACACAGCTAGTGACGTCAGACTTAAAGACTTAAAGATAGCTCCTCAGTTCACAGTAGCGTCGCTCTGCTAACAGCACATTTGAGCTACTCACTTATGGCGTTATTTTTGTGCCACTATTCTGAGCGCACGTAAAAAATTTTTTACAAACAAATCACTCACGACTCACAACCCCTCGTCCTGGCTCACAGCTTCTTCTTCTTCTTGGTTGGCAACCAATGTTAAGGAGCATTACCGCCCCCTGGCTCACAGCTCAGTGGACATTTAGGTGAGAAAATATATATTTGACACATTTAAAGAAAATATTAATAAAATAAAAATAAATAAATAAATGTTCCCTTTAGAAATTTTTTTTGCTCTATAAAATAGTTGTTTTTCTTTTTCAATCACTCATCTTAGCAGTAGAATTTACACGAAAAGAGAAACAGATTAAGTTTGAGTGAAAATGTACATTTTTTGCACTCTCTAGTCAGTGACTCAAAAAAACCCGATTCACTTTGGTGACTCATTCAAACTTGATTCAGTAAAAAGAATCGAATTTACCATCACTAGTCAGTTTGCTTCCTCTGCCTTATATTTTGTTGAGACCTGCCAGTTTACATCTAATGAAGCTGTGTCTTCAGTCTGTATGATGAGTCCACTCTTTGCCTGCATCACACAGACACTAACCTCAGCACCTCTCTGCTACCTGTGCTGTCAAGTCTTTAATCAACAGTTCTCGCTACCCTGAAACTCATATGGAGGAACTTTGTCACTGACAAACATGTTTACACAGCTTGGGCTCACCTTTTTCTGTGATCATTATGTTTACAGCGAGTATACACAAGATATCCGTTGCCTCGACTCCTGAGCAAAGATAAAGAGTCAGTTCAGACCTGCAGTTGGTCCTCGTGGTGTTTGAACTTGAATTCAGCCTGATTTGTTTTTCATGTCTTCTCCTCCATCATCAGTTATCAGGAGAGCAGACAGTCAAAGTACAAGAATTCAAACAAACACAGAGATTCTACTTACAGAGCAGACACAGCACAGATGTTTCCTTCATCGTCCTTCTCACTCATTTGAGCTTTTTTTCATTTCTCTCACTGACACCAAGTAAAGCCCGCCCTCTTCCTCTGAGCACCAGCTTTCTATTGGTTCAACAACGATGATGGGGCATTGGGCTTTTTCTTTTTTCCTTTTAACAATAGAAATTATAAAACTATTTAAACATATATGTAAAGGCACACTGTACCACTGCAATTTTATATTGAAACAAAAAAAAAAAATCACAACTCACAATTATGTAATTTAAGACAAACATACAT
This sequence comes from Mchenga conophoros, assembly GCF_057382185.1. Classification (NCBI taxonomy): domain Eukaryota; kingdom Metazoa; phylum Chordata; class Actinopteri; order Cichliformes; family Cichlidae; genus Mchenga; species Mchenga conophoros. The sequence goes on from NC_140528.1 coordinate 40,370,266, forward strand.
ACAATTACTCAAGGATGGACATATTTTAAAAAAGTGTAAGTAGGCACTGTTGTAACAAAATCTGAATTTGAGATTTCATGTCCATGATGCCCACAAACATTGCATAATCAAATGTTCAAACTTATGTAATAAGATATTCATCATTTCACACAGAAAAAAATATAAATAAAAAAATTCAAATGTCCTCTGCTCTCAGTGATCCGTAGTTTGGTTGATGAACAAATCCATGTCCATGTAATGGACGTCCCCCTCAGTGAGAGAGGCAGATATGAGCTGAAACACAGGAATCAAACAGGGACGCTGCTGTTATGGAGCTGAACTGGAACCATTCAGACACTGAGGCCCTCTGAACACATTTTAATTACAGCTGTGCAGAGACACACTGATGACTGACTGGAACACTATGATTCACATTTTACATGAACACCATCCTCACACATGTTTATATTTGGCCACTAGAGGGAGATGTTGGACTTCAAATACTAACATGGATACAAGCAGATCATCAGTGATGATCGAGCAGGAACATCACACTGATCATTTGCATAATATTTGCATACTAAACGTATGTTCACTTAAATGAAATGGAGCTGTCACACCGAAAACAGTCACCTGTCTACTGCAGAGCTAATACAGAGATAGACAATGAAGCACGCTCATATTCATAGCTACGGCCCCACTAACTGCATGTCTTTGGACTGTGGAAGGAAGCTGGAGTACCTGGAGAGAACCCACACAAACACGGGGAGAACATGGACCTCCGCACAGACAGGCCCCGTGGTTGATTTAACTTCAAGATCTTCCTGCTGTGAGGCAGTAGTGCTGACATCAAAATGATGTCACTGTATAAAAATGTATATTGTGTACTGTGGAGGAGGCAGTATTTAGCTGTAGCTGTAAAGCCACAAAGAACTGTAGACAATGATCAAATATGTCATTTTAAAACACTTACTGTTCTTCTGACGGGACCTTAGAGTGATGCAATTAAACAACTTCAGGGTTATTTGAGTGATATTCTTGTTTTTATGTGATCTATTTGGACCGACTCCTATCTGCATCAATTATGTCAACACGGAGATAAAAGAGATATCAAAAAAACTTTCACAGCCACAGAAAACATGAATAAAGTCAAAACAACTATAAAGTACTATTTTATATAAAAAATGTATTAGCTCTTGAAATATTTCCACTGAAGTAACAACCACAGAACAAACAACACAAGTGTTCATGGGATTAAAAGTTCAATAAATCTTCAGAGGAAACATCTGACTTACAGAAATCATTTCATCTTTGGTTTCATGACACTGTCAGAACATTCATTCAGTTATAGTTGCCATCAGACTGATTATTGATCAGTTAGTGTCTGTAATTATGTAACAGCTGATCTGCACATGAGGATCAGTTTGTGGTTCAAACCTCACAGAAGACTGACTTTACAAACAGAGGTTGAACCTGTAACACACTGGGCACTGACCTCATCAATACTGTGGGGAAACAAACCATAAACAAAGTAAATTCCTGACGTCAATTGAAATGAAATTTAGCTTCAAACAAGTTCAATGAGAAATAGAATAGTCCGAGCTGCGCACTGGCTGCTGACATAGCTGTGCCATTGTTTTAGCATGGGGGGGGGGGGGGGGTCTAGCCAGGACCCTTATTGGATACAGGGTGGGACTCCTGCTCCAAAGGTGTGTAGTCTTACCAATAGACTAGCTCCAGACTAGCTACTAGCTCCTACACTAGATCCAGCTGCGATAATAACAATAATAATAATCATATCAATTTACAATTCTCCCATACATCATAAGCAAAAAATGTTCAGTGTTGCATGTAATTACATTCCAATAGATGTAAAAAAACAAAACAAAACAAACAAACACAAAAATACAGTTATGATGAAGGATTCAACACTTCTTCCAACATTATTCAGTATCTTCTCTAAGCCTGATGTCTTTGATCCTTCCTGGATCATAATTTCATCCCAAAAGGTGCTGGAGAACATTATTTATTTTAACGCGCAATTTTTAATAATTGTTTCATTATCTTTTTATTCCTTCTTACTTGCAGAAAGGACAGCAGATACAACGTTTCATTTAAATGTTGTATCTGCTGTGGAATTTTTGGAATGAAGCAAATTTCTGGTTTTTCACTTGAACTCTGGTGTTTATGTTTCTTCAGTCAGTCAGTACTCCTGTGTTTTTCCCTTAGTAATGTTGGCTTCTCTTATCCAGCTTCACCATGTAAGAAGCTCTGGGACATTTCAAACTTGCTGATGTTCATCAGGATGTTAGTTAAAATCTCGGTTCTGTTGTTTACATTTTCTGTAGACCAGAAAACCAGCAACAAGCACAACAGCAACAGCAGCAGAAACACTCAGACCGACGATCAGTCCAACAGGTCCTCCTGCAGGTGAGAAACAGGTGTGAGGTGTCAGCTGTCAGGTAGGTGATGAGTGAAGAACAGAACAGAATCCATTTCCTCTTCAAACTGCTGTCAGACATTATCTACTGCACTCTGATCACATCACTCAGACCAGCTGCTTTCTACAAAGTCTCATCAACAACATCTTTAGAAACAAACATCAACAACCAGGAAGCAGCTTCACCTCTGATCACACACACACTCAACTCTACTCACTCACCTGGAGGAACAACTCTGAGGTCGATGATGCTGATGGGGTCACCACCCAGATTAGCTCTCTTCTTCATGTTTGTTCCTCTCATGAAGACCTGACACACATATGTCCCATTATCAGTAATCGTCACATCCTTCAGAATCAAAGACACGTCTCCATCCTTCATCTGTCTGTCCTGCAGATCCACCCGGTTCTTAAAAGATGGATGCTGGTTGGTTGGATCAAACAGGTCATCCCGATACAAAAGCACATATTCATCTTGCAGGTCAGCTCTGCTCCACTCTACAACTGAGATGCTGCTGCTGTTGTTTGGAGCTCGACATGGAAGAGTGACGCTCTTCTGTCCAGGCTTAGCTGTGATGATTTTCTGGTCTGAAAGAGGAAACGACACAGAACAGGGAGGTTAAAGGTCAAAGTACAACTGTTCACGTCGACGGCAGCCAATCGGAATAAGAACAAAACACACTGACTGCTTGTAGCAAATAAATAAGATGGATGTAAGAATCAGTGTAATAAAAACATTTATACACGTGCTGATAATAAGTGAACATAATGTGTGAGAGAAAGCAGCCTCTCATCATAAGACACTGTGAGTCTCTGCATGCTACCTTTATAGAGCTACAGCTGTTTGTATACACTGAACTAAAAGCTTTGTAGCTGTATACTGACTCCTGACACTACAACACATCAGAGGATCTAGTGAAATGTTCTTAGGGTTGCATGGAAAATCACATGGGCTGGCAAAATCAAAGGCATTTCTTTACACATATGCAGGTGTAACATTGTGTAATATGCCTTAAAATGCCAATGCAAACTCAGGTGGATCAACAGAGGTGGCATGTGGCACCCAGGTTCAAAGTGTCGATACTAGCTTATTTTAATAAACAACATTGTCATTTACAAAACTACGGTGGCACAAGGTGTGGCAAGAGAATTATTTTTGTGTGGCACATGCCACTCCATGCCACCTCTGTAGATACGTCCCTGACTCCTGAAACTACAACACATCACACTGACACACACATGCTCTGTGCTGGAAACAGCACCGCTGTGCAAGCGGTCAAATTCACGCTACTTCACCTAAACTCGTGACATTTTCACACAAACAAACAAACTGATTCGATATGAAACTAATTGTTTAGGGAGTAACATGTAAACACTCTTTGGTTTATAAACCTCACCTGCAGAGACAAACACAAAGACACCGACAAACAGCAAAGTCGAGCAGAGCGACGTAGTTACAGCAGACATTTCCGGGTTCTCCGTTTCTGCTGATCTGACTCTTAGTTTGTTCTAAAAGTCTGAGTTTCTTGGTATTTTAAGTGAATAACAGAACCCGATTTAAAACTTGACTACACAGTGTTAACTTTGAGGATTAAATAAAGCTGAGAGACTTGAATTTCAGCCACTCGTTCAAACTCCACACTTTCGATGTGTCCTAGTCGCATCAGAGTGACGTTTGGTAGGTGGGCCTGTATGACATAAATAAGTGCGTCATAACTAAGGCAGCGAAATGTAATGACTTATTTGAGAGATATCAGCAATGTGTAAACCGGACTACTTCTCTTTCTCAGAGATATTTACTGTTTTCCTGCTAACATCTTTAGAAACAAACATCAAAGAAGCAGCTTTACCTCTGATCACACACACACAAAACTCTACTCACTCACCTGGAGGAACAACACTCAGTGTGACCATCACCAGGTTAGCTTTCATGTTTGTTCCTCTCATGGAGACTTGACACTCATATATTCCAGTGTCATTAATCGTCACATCCTTCAGAATCAAAGACACGTCTCCATCCTTCATCTGTCTGTCCTGCAGATCCACCCGGTTCTTAAAAGATGGATGCCGGTTTTCTGGGTCAAATAACTCATCCCGGTACAAAAGAACATATTCGTCTCCCAGGTCAGCTCTGCTCCACTCTACACCGGTGATGCTGCTGCTGTTGTTTGGAGCTCGACATGGTAGCATGACATTCTGTCCAGGCTCAGCTGTGATGATTTTCTGGTCTGAAAGTGAAAACAACACAGAGCAGAGAGGTTAAAGGTCAAAGTACAACTGTTCACTTCGACAGCAGCCAATGAAAGGACCACAAACACACTCATTGCTGTAGTATCATTTACAATAAATAACAGCAGGACCTGTGTTATATAAACATTTATACAGTGAAACGTGCTGAGAGAAAGCAGCCTCTCATCATAAGACACTGTGAGTCTCTGCATGCTGCCTTTATGGAGCTACAGCTGTTTGTATACACTGAACAAAAAGCTTTGTAGCTGTATACAGGGCTGGATGTAGTGAAATGTTCTTAGGGTGGCGTGGAAATCAAACGTAAAATCAAAGCCATTTCTTTACACATATCGCAAGTGTAACATTGTGTAATGTGCCTTACAATGTAAACAATGATTCTGACATTTCTTTGTACAACCATTTAAAACTCAGGGGCAGATCTGCAGAGGTGGCATAGAGAGGCATGTGCCAGCCTAATATAATCTGTTGCCACAACTTAACAAACAACAATGTCCTATATAAAACTACTGTGGCACTAGAGGTGGCAAGAGATCATTTTAGGGTGGAGCATGCCACTCCATGCCACCTCTGTAGATCGGCCTCTGGCTGTATACTGACTCCTGAAACTACAACACATCACACTGACAAACACACTACACTTCTTTGTCTCTGTGCTGGAAACAGCATCGCTGACCAAGCGGTCAAAACCCACAAACACCAACAGGCCTCGTGATGCCGTCACACACGCAGACACTCAGAAACTAAATGTTTGGGAAGTAACATGTAAACCAGACTGATGTTTGTTCCTCTTTATCTCAGAGGGAAACACCGTTTGGTTTATAAACCTCACCTGCAGAGACAAACACGAAGACACCGACAAACAGCAAAGTCGAGCAGAGCGACGCAGTTACAGGAAACATTTCCGTGTTTTTGTTTCTGCTGATCTGACTCTTAGTTTGTTCGAAAAGTCTGAGTCTGTTGGTATCTTCAGTTAATAACAGAACCCGAGTTAAAACTGACTACATGAGGTTAACTTTGAGGTTTAAATAAAGCTGAAACATTTGTTTTTCAGCCACTCGTTCAAACGCCACACTTTCGATGTCTCTTAAGGAAGTCGCGTTAAAGTGACGTTTGGTACGCTGCGCTGTATGATGACCATGAATAAGTGCGTCATAACTAAGGCGGTGAAATGTAATGCAATAATTTCTTTGAGAGATATCAATGTGAAAATCAGGCTAATTCTCTTTTTCACAGACAAACACTGTTTGTTTTCTAACAGTTAAATTTCACCTACATTCACAAACACAAAGACACCAACAAACAAACAAGCTTTACTGATACAGGCTTCTCTTACCCAGCATCACCACCTAAGAAGCTCTGAGACATTTCTAACCTGCTGCATTTGACTGGGAGGCTGGAATAAATCCTGACTCTGTCTCTTATGTTTACTGTAGATCAAAACACCAACAAGAAGCTTTCAGACCAACGTTCAGTCCAACAGATGATGCAGGTGAGAAACAGGTGTCAGCTGTCAGGTAGGTGATGAGTGAAGAACAGAACAGAATCCATTTCCTGCAGCTGCTTGTACACACTGAACTAAAAGCTTTGTATAAAGGGCCGGATGTAATGAAATGTTCTTAGGCTGGCAAAATCAAAGGTATTTCTTTAAAAATATGCAGCTGTTGCATTGTGTAATATGCCTTAAAATGTAAACAGTGTTTCTGACTTTTTTGCACAACCATTTAAAACTCAGGGACAGATCTACAGAGGTGGCATGGAGTGGCATGTTTATAAACCTCACCTGCAGAGACAAACACGAAGACCTGTGACATCAGCGCCCACAGCGTCACCTTAGCAACCACATTCCTCCACCTATCAGCTGTGAGTTCACATATTTGACAAACAAATACAAAGTCACAGCTGACTCTGAGCCCTCACAGTCAGCTGATCCTTCTGTCAAATAACTTAATGAAACCCTGAAATACTATAAATATTTCAGGTCCTTGAAGTACACACGGGTGGGGCTGGAAACCCACTCCACCTGTCACAGTCTGAAGACAGAACGTGATTTCTGTTCAGTGTGTGAGGATCAGTATGATGTATAATAATGTGAGTAAACTTGGGCAGGTTCATGTCTGTGATGTAGAAACAGGAATAAGCAGAGGTGCTCTGGATGTTTGATCTGTGCTCTGATAATTCAGCGTATCACCATGTGGGACAGGAGACTGTCCAGCACAAGTTACAGCCTGTCAGAGTGTCGCTCACGACAAACAACAGATGCATCTGTTACTGTTTCTGTCTGCTTTTATTCTAAGCCCACCTTTTATTTCCTGTCCTGTTCTTGTTTTGTGCTCATGCTCTGTGTGACTGTGAAATGATTTCACTTCAGTGCAGCTAAAGCTCCTGTTAGAGCGAACATAGCTGTGGTTAGCTCCACCTGCCCGTCTGTTAGAATACAATAGAATCAAATACAATAAAAACATCCTGAATATTAGGATCATTAGTTCAAACTAGCAAAGTCTATGTATTATTATTATAATTGTTTTAATATAACACTGAGATGCAGCATAAACTGTTCATTTAAAAGAAAAATTGAAACTGATTGTTGCAGTAACTAAATACATTTACTAAAGTGAAACTCATGATACAACCTGTTTAAAAAACAGATTTTACAAACCTTAAATATTCTTTTTAAATGCAAGATGTGTAAAACCAATAAATCAAGGTGATTAAATGATTAAATTATTGATCAGCTCCTCAGCACCACTGTGTTGATGGTAAATAGCTGTGTGTCAGTATCCTGGTCAGACTGGTTCAGCAGTAGCATCATGTGTCTGTGTGTGAATCATATCAGATTTCCTCTTTGGTGTTCAGCACATTCATCAGCTCTATTTGAACTTGGAGCTCCATTATTTTTCTTCTGTTGTTTTGTTCTCGTCTGGATGTAAAATCATTTTAGAGGTCAAAGCTGACACACCTGTGGTTATTTCTGCCTGTCCAACAGATCTAAACATTTCAAAGAGAAATGAGTAAATATTAACTTCCTTTCTCTGTGCTGACAGAGAGTGAAGATCAGATGGGAAACATTTTATGGTCTTCCTCTTGTCAGTAAATTATTTTGGGTCATTTCTTTTTATTCAGTCTGTGGAAATAAAATAGGGACACATTTTAGCTCAAGACTGTGGGAAGCAGGTACGCTGAGGGTGCTGCAGCACCTCCTGGTGGATGTTTATGTTCATGACCAGGGAGACGTATTAAAATAAATAAATAAATAAATACCAAAGATATCTCAAAAGGCAAGTTCTTTTGTAAACAGCAGATTAATAATGTGTAATATAACCTGTACTTTGGCCCAGAGCACAAAGACTATATACAGGTGAAGTCTATATTTTATGTATATGTTTTATATAATTACTCTTTTATAAAGAAGTTAAAATGTGTGTTAATGGCTATTAAGATTCTAAAAAAATGATTTCATTCCTCTGTGGACCTGGTATAAATAAAACCTTCCTACTCCTAACAGTTAAGTCTTGCCTGCAGACACAAACACAACAACACCCACAAACAGAGAAACTGATCAGAGTAAAGCAAACATTCCTCTGTTATCTAGTTGTGATAATCTGCTGTCTTCTAAATGTCTGAGACTGTTTGTATTTTCAGTGAAAACAGAAACAGAGTTTCAATCTAACTAAGATTAAATTCAGATTTAAATAAGTCACCGATTAAGATAAGAGATCTGTGTTTGAGCTTGACTTTCCCGTAAGTGTTGATGAAAGAAGAAGTTTGTGTAACTACATATAAGTGCTTCATAATAAAATATTAGCTGTCGCAACCATAAAACCACAGCTGTTCTGGAGAGCTTTGTCCACCTTTAGTATCCAATCTGTTATTCCACTGAAGACCATAGTTTTTTTTAGTTCTCTCCATGATGACAGCAGGGCTAACTATGTATTTAACTAGCTTTGCTATGCAAAACAGCTAAAGTCTGTCTAGATAGATGCAATATTTGTTGCTAGAAGGCAGAGCTATTTAGAAGCTTCTGATGAGGCTGTGTTCTCAGTTCTCCTTTCCTGCCGTGTTTCTCACCACAGCGTCGTAGGTGGGGTAGCAACAGCTCATTTGCTACAGACTCTGAAATTGACTGAAACCGCAGGTATACAGGCACGGTAGAATGAGCAATCTGAATGGTGTTTTAACATGAAACTTGAAAGGCACATTCTCAATCATGCAATAGCCTCTATTGGTAAAGCCTCAATTTTGCAGCAAGACAATGATCCCAAACTCACTGTCAATGCAGTAAAAGCACACGTGGATACAAAAAAACAAACAAAACACACACACACACACACACACACACACACACACACACACAAAATGAAACTCTATCAATCATGGATTGGCTTCCTCAGAGCTGTGTTAGATCATTTTGCCAGAGAAAAGAACAAAAGGCAGCCAAGATCCAAAGAAACTTGGGTCATATTAAATAAAAAATCATTTTTATGCAACCAGGACAGCGTAGATGGAAACACTCATGCAGAGGTTTCACCGAATTCAGAAATCAGTGGACGGCATCATGGTAGCTATGTCCATCTTTTGTACTGTCTGTATTTACATAGACGTTTGCACTTGTTTCAGTAAATCCCTGGAGCTGTTTCCCACATAAATAGGAAAAAAGCTCATCTTACTATAATATGACTCCCTTTTAATAGAGGGTCTAACATGGAACATTAAATATGTGCAACACTTTGGTCACCGTCTGTTACATTTAAATGTGTTTTATGAATAAAGACTTGACTATCATGCACAGTGACATCAGAAAAATACATACACTGTGAGGTGCATCACTATGATGCAATAAAAGCACTGGAATTAAGACTATATTACTAAAAACCCTTAGTTCTGTTGACACTAACTGATTTGTGTGTTATACACTGGGGTTGAACAATGTCTGGCTGCCATATTAAAATATTCTAATATTTTGTTTTATTCATCTTTATATAAACACATACTACTATATAATACAAACCAATCTACAACACTGCAAACCTCAAGCTCAAAAACTTATAGTCTGTGTCAAAACCAATTATATTCACTCTCCACAGCAACACAAACTTAGTGCAAATGCTGATAAGGTCATTTTTGGTCACTGGATAAATATGTTTGAGGTACCTCAAAGTACACTAAGGAAACATGCACCTTAAAGCTTTGATAATTTTGAATATGAAAAGGTGATTCTGTTTAAAGCTCTATTTCTTCTATGAAATCATATTCTTAAGTTTGATTGTTCACCTGCAAAAGAAAAAAAGAAAAAAAAGACCATAGCAACATTTTAGAAACCACAGTCCTGTCTTCTCCAGCTTTACATACACATATTTGACAAACAAGTACACTTACAAAGTAACAGGAAGTGAACTTGTCTCAGTAAAACAGGTAGATGTGTAGAAACATCCTGTCTGTGGAGTGTATGTGAATTGAAATCAACTTATTCTAATGAGTAAAATTCAAATGTCACATGTACCTAAACATCATGTACAATGTCCTGTACAACACGGTTATTTACAAAAACAACAGGCTCTTTTCTTAATTCTTCACATGCAACAAACCCCAAGAGAGTGACTGTTCAAAATATATCCACTGTCTTGAGTGAATGCATTTTTTCATTTGTAAACAAAAACAAACAAACAAACAAACAAACAAAACCATTGATCATAAATCCAGCAGGTCTGATCACATACTCAGACAACATGAATGGAAAATGTAAATAAAACACTTACTCTGTTTAAAACCACCGCACTTGTTTCTGGTGTCGTCTGTGTCATGGACGTCATTCATTACTCTACTCAGAGTACAAAGTGCTGTATAAGAACCATTTACCGTTTACGATGTGTTCCCTCAGAACTTCATAAGTTATGAAATTTCAATGGCTAAAAAAAACTAAACAACAAAAAATGAAGTTCTATGAAAAGCTCAAACCACTACAACTGTCACAATCTAGAGACAAAATTTTTATCAAAGTTTTAATAAACTGAACCATCTGTGAGGAACAGGAACAAGTCCAGGGTAAACCAGTGCATTCTGGGAAACTTTAAAGGCTCATATGACCGTGTGGGAAATGTGGGAAATGTGGCTCAGAACAAGTTTCAGAATAAAGTAAAACAAAAAGGCCGATGGAATTTTCCAATTATTTATTATTACTATTGATTATTATTTAAATAATATCCTGATTATTTATCAAATCCTCAGCAGCTGTGTGTTGGTGGAAAAGGTGTGTCTGTGTGTCTGTGTGTGTCTGTGTGTCAGTGTCCTGGTCAAACTGGTTCAGCAGTGAGTGTTTGTTTATTGTACAGATGTGTGTTTTGTTTCACATGAGCTGTTGGTTTGTACAGCAGAATGCAAACACACAAAGCTTCTTTCCTTCTACGATTTTATTCTGTGTTCATGAAACATCTGACAGTGACGTGACCTCATGTGTCAGTAGAGCAAACAGAGCTGGTTAGCTGTTAACAAGATGCTTAGCTCAGCTGCGTGAAAGTGATAAAACCACACAGTTCAAAACGTTTTGAAACAGAATGGTTGTTGTTGTGTAGATTAGTGCTGCATTCATTTGATTTCTAGTCAAGGCTGTGGAAATGATGAGCTGCTCCCCCTGGTGGATCACCGGGGAAATTGTTGAACTAAATAGCAATAAAAATTAAAATACAGAAAAAAATCAAGACAGCACCAGTGTGTGTGGCTTGCCGTTCTTCTGTCAATTGTGTTATTATTTGTTTTGTTTCTGACAGTTCTTGCCACCCAATCAACTCACAACTGGTGGATGAATGCCCCAAAACTTTTGGATCTTCAGTTTTCTGCCATAAGTTTTGAAGCTCTAATCAGAAAGAGTTAAGAACAAGGTATCCACAAGGTATCTGATGTTCTTACTTGCTACGTGGAGCACTTCCACCTGCCCCGACACACCGTCATTAACGCCGTAAATGTACTGGTTTAAGGTTTAAGCTGGTCAAGTTTAAACCTTGCCTTAGTGTTTCTTCAGCGGCTGCTCCAGTTGGTTATTGTCTGTTCCATCCCAGGGCATCTCCTGGATCCTGTTGCCTCTTGTCTGGTTCTTGTGATGGGGTTGGGTGGAGGTGAGCCTGCTGGCTACTGTTGCCCTCTGACTGCTCATTTCTTAATGCTCTAAGGATATCAGGTAGAGGAGGAGGAATACTGAGTTTTTAAAATAACGTTCACTGCAAACAACTCCATGTACCAGTTTCCCCCTCCAGCTTTGAACTTCTCATGATTGGATTTTAATAGTTGGTGATTTTAATATTCACGTCTGTTCCCCTGATGGATCGTTTGCTCAGGAGTTTTTAAATCTTATTCAATCTTTTAACCTTGTACAGTCTGTAGAAAGCCCTACACATCAGCAGGGGCACACTCTTCAAAGTGACCTTGACCTCTGTCTCGGTTTGCTCAAATGTTAGACTCAAAACTCACATTCCTTTCAAAGCTATTGGAAAAAAAATCGTTTTTTTCCCAACTGATTATGTTTTTGGATGCTAATGGTGGGTTTTCAGTCTGGTTTTAAACTGGTTTTGATGTTGTTGACCAACCACAGTATTCTTGGAACACTGATCTAAAGGGTTGAAGGACCTTAGATCAGCCGACCTGCTGCTTTCGGTTCCCCAAAACTGGTTGAAACTTAGAGGAGAAAAAGCTTTTTCAATTGTGGCTCCCAAACTTTGGAATACGTTGCCTTTAAATATTAGACAGGCATCTTCGCTTCTTCCGTTTAAGTCTCTTTTGAAAACACAACTTTTTTCAGCATTTAGCATTTAGACTGGTGTGAGTTGATATGCTTTTTTTTCCTATATGTGCGTGTTTTAATGTGAATGGTTTTATCTTTTGTTTTATATCTTGTTTTTTTTTTTGTACAGCACTTTGGGGAAACTTTCCACTTTTTAAATGTGCTATATAAATAAATTAGATTTGGATTTTGTATTTGAAAACCATTAATCTATAAATCAACACTAAACTTTCCAGGTGATGGCTATCTGATCATTTGTAACCTCTAATTATAAATTATTCCAATTCACTGGAATCAGAAAAAGCATTATTTTACTTTTATATATTTAACTAATAGTTTCTGAATCCTCTTAGGTAAAAAAGCAACTAAACTCTGACATCTTGAAGTAAAATGTGAACGGTAATCTGTGGTGTGGAGGGCAAAATATTAATTAATTCAGTGTGAAAACACTGCCACCATGTGGTAAAAGTGAAACATTACATAATTATGAAAAGACACATTTGTGGGATCATAAATTATGCTTAATCCACTGGGTATAATTTCGCATGTGACTGATTCTTCACCAGATTTACCTTTTGTTAAATCTGTTGTGCAGAACAGAAGAAGAGCACTGTCAGGACCCCCCTGAGTTTCACAGAATTGCAGACTTTACTTTTCACAGAACGTTAAAAACACATCATCTGTGGTGATCTTAAGATGCCCCCAGCAAAGTCACAGGAGTGTTATACCCACTGAGATTTAAACTCATCCCTCTTACCTAAATGGACATTGATTAGTTTCTGAAAATAGCAGCAGCACAAATTGGTTGTTAATAGATTAGTACGACTGTCATGCTGCTATGAGAGAGTATTAAGAAGAAAAAAAAAACATTGTCAATTTTGAGATTAAGCTCCAAACTCATATTTGACAAAGTTGAAATTTGGCCCTCAGAGTCGTTTCCAGCCGAACAACTGCCACAGTGCTTATACCCTCTACAAAATGCCTGTGTAGATGAGTCAGTGAAACACATTGGTCTTATTATGTCTTGTGATACAACACACATATTCTTTATTGCACAAGACTGTAAATATCCATATTTCCACTCCCAGCTAATTCATGTAGCACAAATCTGACAAACTCTTTCATGTTTGTGTGTTTTTTCCTTTTAACCAGATGCAGATTTGTGCACCATCTCTTCTTTGTTATACTTATCACCACATTGTGTTTGTTTCTGAAGACATTCTGAATTATGATTTCACTAACTAGTCTTTACTGGTGTATAGGCCCTTTGCACATTACTCATTTAGCCTGAAAAAATATTAAATATTCCAACAAAAAATACACAAAAAATGACATAAAACATATAAAAATGTGTTTTGTCTATTTTTTTTACTCTGGTCTGAGGTGCTGGGGGACCAGTTAGAGACCAGCAGCTGGACGTCAGTGGTTGGACTGGTGGACTACTTCAGTGAAGAGTAGACGACGTCTGGCTCTGGTTTAAAGTCTGAACACAAACACACACAGTTCAAACAACAGGAAACATGATTACAAGCTTTGTAGTTCAGTCAAGACCTCCAACCTCCATCTCTCTGCATCACACACAGTCCCAGTTCAACTGGGTCAGAGCTCTGAGTTTGATCCAGGATGAGGTTTGATCAGCTTATCTTAGCATGATGGATGCAAACAGGATGAGCAGCGAGCTTGTCTCTATGCAAAGTCAAAGATAAAGAGCAGCTGTACCTGTGCCTGCTTGTTCTGATGGTTGTTTGTCCAGAACTGATGTCTTCACTTCTCACTGCTGAGTAGATCACAACTACAAAATACATTTCTGCAAAATGAAAACAAAAAATCTTTGAAGCTACAACAACTACACCAGTGCAGCTACACAAAGCAAAACATTTTTACTGTTTCTAATGTTTCATCACGAGAGTCCATGACAGTGCCGGCCATTGCAAGGGTCACATTTGTAACCAGATGAATTTGTCCCACAAACACGTTTGTGTGACTTCCCAGAGTTTATCGTCCAATATAGTGAAGAAATTACAAGAACTTTCTTTCTGTTCTTCACACGGTTCAGTAACCTGAGAAATGTGATGTATCATGAGCAGGAGGAGCTACATGTCACTGATGTTCTGGTTTATAAACCGCAGCATCTTCTTACACTTTTTTTTCCTCATCTTAACACCTCTGCTGTGAAACACTGAGTGACCACAAAGAACTGGAGGCTGTTTCTGAGAAAGATGCAGGTGGACGACCACAAAGCTGCCATCTTTTTCCACTGCAGACTGACACTCTTCACCACAGAGCACAAAGCAAAGATGTTCTCACAACATGAACACTATTATTAGACAAACCAGTAAAAACTGTGGTGAGAACGTTCATCTGTTATAGATGAACTGTAATCAACAACAGGAAGTTGGTTTTACAGTTTGCAGAACGTTGAAACAGTTTAAAAGTTTTTATTATATTAAACAAGAACTTTTTTCATTATATGTCTAATAGTGACAATAAATGCGCTAAAAACCAAACAGCAGACACATATGGGACTATGCTCTGAGCTCCTACTACTCAGTTACAACACTGATAATATTCTGAGTGTCACAACACACCTGCCATCTGGACTTGAGGCTGAGCCATTAGTTAAAGTCAAATAATCCCTAAAGAAAATTGCTGATCTGCCACATTTCTTTACGCTTATCTAGAGCTGGGTTGCAGGGGCAGCAGCCTAAGGAGAGAAGCCCAGAACTCCCTCTCCCTCGCCACCTCCTCCAGTTCCTCCTCCGGGGAACACCGAGGCGTTCCCAAGGCCAGCCGAGAGATATTATCCCTTCAGCGTGTCCTGGGTCTTGCTCAGGCCTCCACCCAGTGGGCTATCCCCAGAAAACCCCAATGTACAGGCAGCAAGCTGAGGGGATGCCAAGATACCCAACCCGGCCCGCCACCTCTCCTGACTGTATCAGTACTGTATTTTCTTTGAATTGTTGCCTTTTTGTGGTGGAGGTGTGTCCCAGGGATCCCAGGGGCTATGTTGTTGTGGGCTTTTTGTCCCTTTGTTAGGGTCTGCTGTAACAAATTGGTCCTGGGTGAGGGACCAGAGAAAGAGCAATTCAACAACTGTTATGAAAAGAGGTCCATGTGGCCTGGCTGGGCATAGCCCAAAAAAGAGACTCTTTTGTCGGCCCGGCACCCACACGAGGAGCTGTAGGGGTTAGGTATAGCTATGGGGGCGTGGCCAGGAGCGGAGACCCTGGTCGACCCATCCCTGGCTATCGAGACTACCAAGTTCATCTTTGACACAATAAGATATATCCAGTACATCTCACATTTTTCTGTGTGTGTTCCAGTTTCAGCTGCTGACCGGCTCTTTTTGGGGCGGGGCAACCCTGTTTATTGCAGATTTAGATTTATATGAAATTCTCCTTGAAATGTCTGTTTACACGTTTTTTAACTCATCGTTATTTGTTTTATAATACTTCCTTTATGAAAGTCTTTACAGGATTATTTATATACTTCCAAAAAATATTAAAAACAGATCGTTGACCTCACATGAAAGGGCAATGACCCACAAACCACCATAAAGAAAAAAACTATTACCTTGTCTTTCTTTGACAGGTTGTTCTCGATGAGCTGATATCTTGATGATGACATGAGTGATGAGGTCATCTTCTTCACTTTCCTCTTGAGCTACTGAAATGATCCAAGCTGATCAATAATATGAATTAAATATCTAAACAGAGATTTGACCCAAAACCAATGTCACAAATGTGGTATTTCACCAGATACGTACTCTTAATGTCATTAACTTTGCCTCCAGGAACACTGTGAGAAACCTTGTAGTTATTTTTGACCAGATTATATCCTTCAGTGTCCATATTCAACTACTGGTTGACAGGTCGCCAGTCTGGCGCAGGGCCAACACACGGAAACAGAAACCATTCTCACTCACATATTCACACCAATGTGCAATTTAGATTTTTCTATTAACCTATCCCAACCTTTTTTATTTGTTTTGTTTAATGATCATAATGAATGTGAACTTTATTCTACAAACTCAGACATGAAAGATCAGGAAGTCTGAGTCTCACCTTCAGGTTTCCTGTGAACACATCGTCTCACCAGCAGAACCAGTAACACCAGTAGAACCGCAACACAGACTGATCCAACAAATGAAAGCACAGAGAGATCAAGAGGAGAGAGTGATGGTGGAAGAGTGATGGAGGTGGAACCAAGAGGAGGTGTGGATGTAGGTGGAGGTGTGGATGTAGGTGGAGGTGTGGTGGTGTGTTCCCCTAAAATAAAGCAAACACAGTCATTAAGTTGTCGTCACATTGTGAATGTTGAAAGCTGCAGAAACACAGACAGGTGAGTGTGTCACCTGTGACAGTGATCCAGCTGGATGGAGACTCTCCATGACCGCTGATGTCACACTTGTAGAGGCCTTCATCAGACCTGGAAACATGCTGGATGGTCATGTGACCTGTAGGCTGCTTCCTGATGAGGGAGCCATCTTTATAGAAAGCAGCTGGGAGGTTGGAGGGAGTGGTCTTTGTTTTACAGAGCAGAGTGACGTCATCTCCCTCCATCACAGGGAGGACAGGACTCTGCAGGATCACTGATCCACCTCAACACAGAGACAAACTACAGCATTTCATCCATTTACACACAGCTTCATCAACACTAACTCCACACACTCAGCTTACCAGTGACTGTCAGGTTAACCATGTTACTGATGGGACCCTCTCTGGACTCACACCAGTAAACTCCACTGTCATGAAGCATCATAGAGGTGTTACAGGAAGAACCTGCTGGTTTTCCCCATGTGCTTCCACACTGAGTCCTCTGTTGTTTGCTTGTGTTTCTCCTCAGAGTCCATCCAGCAGAGCTGTCGTCCTCCTCACAGCTCAGAGACACAAAGTCTCCTTTAAAGAACTGAGAGCTGCTGGGACTCACAGTCAGACGAGCTGTGAGGGTTAAAATGAAAAACTGATGATCTGTTAAACTTTACATTGTGAAACATGAACCCAATCAGGTCATATCAGTGAGCATTTCTCAGGTTTAAACTGTGACAGAAGAAGGTTACTGACCTTGGTTTGTTGTGCAGCTCAGCAGTGAGATTAGAACTAAAGAGAAATGACACTCAGGTTGATTTGACTGTATTTTAAACATTCTTTGCTTTATAAATGATTATTTCTCAGATCATGTATTCACTTAAAGTCAGTTCAATTTAATTTTGTTTATAATGCCAAATCACAACAACATTGGGCTGAAAGTTCTTTGTTTTGTAATGCAATTATGCTGAGACCCCCCAAAATCAGACAATCCTTCTGACCAAGCACTTTGACACTTACAGCCACACAGCGTTCCTTCAAGCAAATCTCATATATGTTACCTCCCCTCCCGTAGCAGAGCTGGGTTGTAAGATAGACAAATTGATGTTTCAATAAAGTTTGAACAACAAAACACCAAAAAGTGTGTAAAGCTAAAAAGCTGGTGGTGGAAGATTAACAATCATCTATCCCTTCCAGTTTTCACAGCATGTGTAAAGGTCATCCGTCCATCGCAGATTAGCATTCACACCTACAATCGGTTTAGAATCACCAGTTAACCAAACATTTCTCATGTCTAACCCTCATTTTTATTCAGTTCCTTATCCTTATCTGCTTCATGTTGTGTGGTCTCCTGTCTGTCAGTTAATCCATGTTTGTTTGTTTTTTTACAGTCAGTTTTAGTGATTTGCGAATGATGAACGAATTGTTTAATACTCGAGAATCACTTTAGACTGACTCGTGACTCATGATTCACAAGCCCAGCTGACTCACTGACTCATCCCTGTTGCTCTTAGCAAACTAATTTCATTATTAGAAAGTTGTGGAGAAGAACACAACATCCAGTATCTTAACAAAAACATTTCTGCTCTGAACTGGAAGAAAAAACCCTGAGTAGAAGCTCAATCTGGTCTTTAAGTGATGACATGACGAATTCTGCTTCCGGGTCTAAAGTAGTCTGCGTTTAATATGGCTTTTGTGTTGTTAACATGTTTAATGTTATGTATTTTCATCTATTTAATCTCAAAAAGCTCCTAAAAACAGTCAGTGATGACTGTTGACCTCCCTCGGCTTTTATTACTGCTAATCATTTATTTAAGCTCAGTTTTTAAAACCTTAGGATGTAGCTTAAAAATGAAAGACTTTAGACAGTTTTTCAACTCTCAGTAATGCCACAGTGATCGTTTGATTAATGGACCTGCAGCGGAGTTTAAGCCCAGACACAGCTAGTGACGTCAGACTTAAAGACTTAAAGATAGCTCCTCAGTTCACAGTAGCGTCGCTCTGCTAACAGCACATTTGAGCTACTCACTTATGGCGTTATTTTTGTGCCACTATTCTGAGCGCACGTAAAAAAAAATTTACAAACAAATCACTCACGACTCACAACCCCTCGTCCTGGCTCACAGCTTCTTCTTCTTCTTGGTTGGCAACCAATGTTAAGGAGCATTACCGCCCCCTGGCTCACAGCTCAGTGGACATTTAGGTGAGAAAATATATATTTGACACATTTAAAGAAAATATTAATAAAATAAAAATAAATAAATAAATGTTCCCTTTAGAAATTTTTTTTGCTCTATAAAATAGTTGTTTTTCTTTTTCAATCACTCATCTTAGAAGTAGAATTTACACGAAAAGAGAAACAGATTAAGTTTGAGTGAAAATGTACATTTTTTGCACTCTCTAGTCAGTGACTCAAAAAAACCCGATTCACTTTGGTGACTCATTCAAACTTGATTCAGTAAAAAGAATCGAATTTACCATCACTAGTCAGTTTGCTTCCTCTGCCTTATATTTTGTGGAGACCTGTGATGAAACTGTGTCTTCAGTCTGTATGATGAGTCCACTCTTTGCCTGCATCACACAGACACTAACCTCAGCACCTCTCTGCTACCTGTGCTTTCAAGTCTTTAATCAACAGTTCTCGCTACCCTGAAACTCATATGGAGGAACTTTGTCACTGACAAACATGTTTACACAGCTTGGGCTCGCCTTTTTCTGTGATCATTATGTTTACAGCGAGTATACACAAGATATCCGTTTCCTCGACTCCTGAGCAAAGATAAAGAGTCAGTTCAGACCTGCAGTTGGTCCTCGTGGTGTTTGAACTTGAATTCAGCCTGATTTGTTTTTCATGTCTTCTCCTCCATCATCAGTTATCAGGAGAGCAGACAGTCAAAGTAGAAGAATTCAAACAAACACAGAGATTCTACTTACAGAGCAGACACAGCACAGATGTTTCCTTCATCGTCCTTCTCACTCATTTGAGCTTTTTTTCATTTCTGTCACTGACACCAAGTAAAGCCCGCCCTCTTCCTCTGAGCACCAGCTTTCTATTGGTTCAAACACAGAGGTGGGGGACTCACTTTTTCTAATTACTAAAGAGACATCATCATCGAAGCTTTTTCATAAAATATGAGTTGCAACTTTTTGTCTGTTTTCCCAAAATACTTTAAAATAAAACATTCATTGGTTAACCAAATGAAAACAAAGTAAAAATAAATAAATAAATAAAACAAAGAAAGTTCAAATGTCCTCTGTTCTCTGTGATCTGTAGTTTGGTAGATGAACAAATCCATGTCCATGTAGTGGACGTCCCCCTCAGTGAGAGAGGCAGATATGAGCTGAAACACAGGAATCAAACCAGGGACGCTGCTGTTATGGAGCTGAACTGGAACCATTCAGACACTGAGGCCCTCTGAACACATTTTAATTACAGCTGTGCAGAGACACACTGATGACTGACTGGAACACTATGATTCACATTTTACATGAACACCATCCTCACACATGTTTATATTTGGCCACTAGAGGGAGATGTTGGACTTTAAACACTAACATGGATACAAGCAGATCATCAGTGATCGAGCAGTAACATCACACTGATCATTTGCATACTAAACGTATGTTCACTTAAATGAAATGGAGCTGTCACACCGAAAACAGTCACCTGTCTACTGCAGAGCTAATACAGAGATAGACAATGAAGCACGCTCATATTCACACCTACGGCCCCACTAACTGCATGTCTTTGGACTGTTGAACGAAGCTGGAGTACCTGGAGAGAACCCACACAAACACGGGGAGAACATGGACCTCCGCACAGACAGGCCCCGTGGTTGATTTAACTTCAAGATCTTCCTGCTGTGAGGCAGTAGTGCTGACATCAAAATGATGTCACTATATAAAAATGTATATTGTGTACTGTGGAGGAGGCAGTATTTAGCTGTAGCTGTAAAGCCACAAAGAACTGTAGACAATGATCAAATATGTCATTTTAAAACATTTACTGTTCTTCTGACGGGACCTTAGAGCGATGCAATTAAACAACTTCAGGGTTATTTGAGTGATATTCTTGTTTTTATATGATCTATTTGGACCGACTCCTAAGATAAAATCTGCATCAATTATGTCAACATGGAGATAAAAGAGATATCAAAAAAACTTTCACAGCCACAGAAAACATGAATAAAGTCAAAACAACTATAAAGTACTATTTTATATAAAAAATGTGTTAGCTCTTGGAATATTTCCACTGAAGTAACAACCACAGAACAAACAACACAAGTGTTCATGGGATTAAAAGTTCAATAAATCTTCAGAGGAAACATCTGACTTACAGAAATCATTTCATCTTTGGTTTCATGACACTGTCAGAACATTCATTCAGTTATAGTTGCCAAATGAACACCATCGGACTGATTACTGATCAGTTAGTGTCTGTAATTATGTAACAGCTGATCTGCACATGAGGATCAGTTTGTGGTTCAAACCTCACAGAAGAAGTCTGACTTTACAAACAGAGGCTGAACCTGTAACACACTGGGCACTGACCTCATCAATACTGTGGGGAAACAAACCATAAACAAAGTAAATTCCTGACGTCAATTGAAATGAAATTTAGCTTCAAACAAGTTCAATGAGAAATAGAATATGTTGTTAAGGAAAACAATGAAATATATTTGTACACATTTGAATATGTCTTAATTTTGTTTTGAAAATGGAAACTCATGTCTGTCCCACAGAAATGTAAAGAGTATAACATGTTAACAGATATTCATTTTTCCCTACAAACTCATTTAGCTGCCTGAGACCAAACATACAATTAAATGTAAATTCAACCTCTATTTGTCACATACACAGTACAACATGTAGTAAAATGCTTGTGTCCGAGCTGCGGACTGGCTGCTGACATAGCTGTGCCATTGTTTTAGCATGGGGGGGGGGGTCTAGCCAGGACCCTTATTGGATACAGGGTGGGACTCCTGCTCCAAAGGTGTGTAGTCTTACCAATAGACTAGCTCCAGACTAGCTACTAGCTCCTACACTAGATCCAGCTGCGATAATAACAATAATAATAATCATATCAATTTACAATTCTCCCATACATCATAAGCAAAAAATGTTCAGTGTTGCATGTAATTACATTCCAATAGATGTAAAAAAACAAAACAAAACAAACAAACAAACATAAAAATACAGTTATGGTGAAGGATTCAACACTTCTTCCAACATTATTCAGTATCTTCTCTAAGCCTGATGTTAAAAAAAATGTCTTTGATCCTTCCTGGATCATTTTGGGTCTAATTTCATCCCAAAGGTGCTGGAGAACATTTATTTTAACGCGCAATTTTTAATAATTGTTTCATTATCTTTTTTATTCCTTCTTACTTGCAGAAAGGACAGCAGATACAACGTTTTATTTAAATGCTGTATCTGCCGTGGAATTTTTGGAATGAAGCAAATTTCTGGTTTTTCACTTGAACTCTGGTGTTTATGTTTCTTCAGTCAGTCAGTACTCCTGTGTTTTTCCCTTAGTAATGTTGGCTTCTCTTATCCAGCTTCACCATGTAAGAAGCTCTGGGACATTTCAAACTTGCTGATGTTCATCAGGATGTTAGTTAAAATCTCGGTTCTGTCGTTTACATTTTCTGTAGACCAGAAAACCAAACACAAGCACAACAGCAACAGCAGCAGAAACACTCAGACCGACGATCAGTCCAACAGATCCTCCTGCAGGTGATAAACAGGTGTCAGCTGTCAGGTAGGTGATGAGTGAAGAACAGAACAGAATCCGTTTCCTCTTCAAACTGCTGTCAGACATTATCTACTGCACTCTGATCACATCACTCAGACCAGCTGCTTTCTACAAAGTCTCATCAACAACATCTTTAGAAACAAACATCAACAACCAGGAAGCAGCTTCACCTCTGATCACACACACACTCAACTCTACTCACTCACCTGGAGGATCAACATGAAGGTAGATGATGCTGATGACCTTCAACGGTTGTCTGACTCTCAGGACGACACAACACTCGTATGTTCCAGTGTCATCAATCGTCACATTCTTCAGAATCAAAGACACGTCTCCATCCTTCATCTGTCTGTCCTGCAGATCCACCCGGTTCTTAAATGATGGATGCTGATCGTCTGGTTCAAATCGACCATCCCTGTACAAAAGCACATATTCATCTCCCAGGTTGGCTCTGCTCCACTCTACAGCTAAGATGTTGTTGTTTGTAGCTCGACATGGCAGAGTGATGTTCTGTCCAGACTCAGCTGTGATGGTTTTCTTGTCTGAAAGAGGAAAAAAGTACACATACACATTATTTTTTGCTATCATTGCAGTACAATACATTACAAACATAATACTTTGAGGCTAATATACAAAAACATATTTCTCTTATTGTTGATGAAGGTCTGTCAAGCAAAACCAGAACACCTACAAAGAGCAATTCTTTATGTTCTCTCCCTCTTTTTCACTGTTTTATTTTATTATCTATTTCTATCTTTCACTCTCTCTTTGACAGAGATTTAGATTTAGACCTTAATATATTCCTGCTGAGACCAAAGCCAAGAGGATGAAATATACACATTACAATGAAACCAATAGTTTGGAAAGTATTGGTAACATGTATTCCTCTTTATCTCAGAGGGAAACACCGTTTGGTTTATAAACCTCACCTGCAGAGACAAACACGAAGACACCGACAATCAGCAAAGTCGAGCAGAGCGACGCAGTTACAGGAAACATTTCCGTGTTTTTGTTTCTGCTGATCTGACTCTTAGTTTGTTCTAAAAGTCCGAGTCTGTTGGTATTTTCAGTGCATAATAGACCTTAAGATTAACACTTGACTGCACGAGGTTGAATTTAAGGTTTAAACAATGCTGAAAGTTTTGTCTTTCAGCCACTCGTTCAAATTCCACACTTCCGATGTGTCTTAGGGAAGTCGCGTTAAAGTGACGTTTGGTAGGTTGGACTGTAGGACGACCATAAAGTGCGTCATAAGAAAAGTGCTGAAATTTGTCTGTTATCTACCTGTGATGATCTACTTTGTTCTAAATCTCTGAGTCTGTTGGTTTTTTTAGTCAGCAACAGAATATGACGTTAACACTACGTGAGATTAACCCTTTCACGCATAGTGGTTATTACAGCTATTCAAAGGCTGTTTTCAAATCTAAATAATATAATTGAAATAATAAATCTAAAGCAGGTCTGAGTGTTTAACAGGTTCAGTTCTTGAATGATCTCAGCAGAACAACACAAACATAACCTCTCTCATCATCAATCATCAGCTACATACTAAAGACCATCATCAGCCAAAGGACTTCAAAATGACGTCACTGTATAAAATGTAAATTGTACTATGGAGGAGGCAGCATTTAGCTGGAGCCTCCATCAAACCACAGAGAACTTTGTCCACCTTTGTACAAAATACTCAAATATGTCATTTTAAAACACTTACTTTTTTTCTGGAGGAAAATCCTCAAATTCTTTCCTGATCATTTTGATGGAAAAAATAAATATTCAAAATATTTAAAAAATGTAAAGAGCAAAAAGAAAAAGTACAATAAAATAAAATAAAAATAAATGGACCTCTGTACTAAACATCCAGAGAACAAACTGAGCTGTGTTTCCTTATCAGCTGTTTTTATACAGACACACCTCAGATCTGTGACATCAGCGCCCACAGCGTCACCTTAGCAACCACATTCCTCCACCTATCAGCTGTGAGTTCACATATTTTACAAACAAAAACAAAGTCACAGTTGACTCTGAGCCCTCACAGTCAGCTGATCTTTCTGTCAAATAACTTAATGAAACCCTGAAATACAACAAATGTTTTCAGGTCCTTGAAGTACACACGGGTGGGGGCTGGAAACCCACTCCACCTGTCACAGTCTGAAGACAGAACGTGATTTCTGTCAGTGTGTGAGGATCAGTATGATGTATAATAATGTGAGTAAACTTCAGCAGGTTCATGTCTGTGATGTAGAAACAGGATCAAGCAGAGGTGCTCTGGATGTTTGATCTGTGCTCTGATAATTCAGCGTATCACCATGTGGGACAGGAGACTGTCCAGCACAAGTTACAGCCTGTCAGAGTGTCGCTCACGACAAACAACAGATGCATCTGTTACTGTTTCTGTCTGCTTTTATTCTAAGCCCACCTTTTATTTCCTGTCCTGTTCTTGTTTTGTGCTCATGGAATTGATGGAAGATTGTGTCTCAGTATCCTGGTCAGACTGGTTCAGCAGTAGAATCATGTGTCTGTGTGTGAATCATATCAGATTTCCTCTTTGATGTTCAGCACATTCATCAGCTCTATTTGAACTTGGAGCTCCATTATTTTTCTGTTGTTTTGTTCTCGTCTCTTTTGGATGTAAAGTCATTTCAGAGCTTCACAAGTAACATACCTGTGGTTAGCTGTGCCAGTCTAACAGACTGAAAGAGTCTAAAGAGTTTAAAGAGTTTAATCCTCTTTGGCATGAATTAAAGTTTTTTAGAGAAAAAAATATTTCACTGTAGTTTCTTGGAGTTTGGAGCTCCTGCTTTATATTTGAATCAATAAATTTGCAATAAATAAATGTGCAATGCGGCTCCCAAAATGTCACATTTTTCTAATTCAGAACTTTTATGAAAGAAACAACTAATTGATTGAAAATTGTAATTTTTTTAAAACAAACATCACGTTGATTTTCATAGAAGTTTTTAATAAAATAAATTAAATATATTTATTTAATGGTAATTATTTATTCAATTACCATTAAATAAATGGTAAATTGACTGTTTTTATAGAGCACTTTTATATTGTACTTGAGCATCAAAGCGCTTAATGCAACATGCCTCATTCACACAAGCACCTTTTATACATGTTTTCCATCTAACATTCACACTCTGAGAAACACTTCAGGAGCAACTTGAGTTCAGTATCTTGCCCAAGGATACTTTGGGATCAGGTGGGCACAGGTTGTGTGCAATATCATGCACGATGCAAGGGTCTGTATGTGTGACTTTGTTTGTCTCTGTGTTTTTGTGTGTCTGAATGTGTGAAACTTTATGAATCAGAGGTGGACATCACATTTCTGTTGTTTGACATTTGGAGTACCATTACATCCTGGGAGTTTACATCTCCCTCCATTCTGTCCTCCTATGACATGTTCTTGTGGTAATTTTCTGCAATTTGTACAGGCTTGTTTTAGTGCATGGTTTGATTGCTACATATCCCATCACTCAGTGCTCAGACATTACCAATAAGTTTGATGTGTCACATGGCCCTCTTCCTATTGAACAAACAAAAGTTGTATCCAAGATGGCCGACTTCTAAATGGCCACCATGGTCACCACCGATGTTGAGGAGTTTGCCCCCTCACATATACTAATGTGTTTCTGATGGTAAAACTTTTGAAACAAAAAATTGATATTTGTGATTTATTGGAGAAACATGAACTTGTAAACCAGGCTGATTCTATTTAACAGAAACAAACACTGTTTGGTTTTTAACAGTTCACCTGCAGACACAAACCCAAACACACCGACAAACAGCAACACTGATCAGAGCAAAGCAGACATTTCTCTGTTATCTGGTTGTGATAATCTACTTTGTTTGGAGTTGGTATGTCTAATCTGAGAATCTGAGTTTCATAAATCTAACTAAGATTAAATTCAAGGTTCAAATGAAGTCACTGATTACGAGAAGTAACTTTGAGCTACTTGTTTGACTTTCCCATAAGTGTTGAAGAAAGAGGAAGTAATAACGCTGTGCCATTGAGAGCATCCTCACTGGATGCATCACCACCTGGTACGGCAACAGCACCGCCTACAACTGCAAAGCTCTCCAGCGAGTAGTGCGGTGCTCTGAACGGATAATTGGAGGTGAGCTTCCCTCCCTCCAAGACATCTACAGGAAGCGCTGCCTGAGGAAAGCGGGGAGGATCATCAAGGACTCCAGTCACCCCAGCCATAAACTGTTCAGACTGCTTCCATCAGGAAGGAGGTTCTGCAGCATCCGGTCCCGTACCAGCAGACTGAGAGACAGCTTTTTCCATCAGGCCATCAGACTGCTGAACACTTCATAGACACCTCAGCTTCACTACTGGAACTTCAACATTATGCACTCCACACTGTATATAAATGCCACTTGTTTTGCACATATTCAACTCTGTATATTTTATATATTTTATTATTATTATTATTATTATTTTATTATTATTTAATTTTATTTTTTTACTATTTAATTTGTAAAAATGTGTATACACACACACACACACACACACACACACACACACACACGTAGGAAAATATTTAGTATACACATCCAGGAATGCATACACTATTATATATTGTACATATATTTATTAGTTTCAGGTTGGCCATTCTTGTATTTTGCTCGTTTGTGTTGTTGTGTTTGCACATCTCTGTTGCTTGTGGGGCTTGCACACAAGAATTTCACTCGCATGTGCTGTGCCAGTGTGCCTGCACATGTGATGTGACAATAAAAAGTGATTTGATTTGATTTGATTTTGATTAACTACACATAAATGTGTCATAATAAAAGAGGTGAATGATGGAGGAGGCAGCATTTAGCTGGAGCCTCCATAAAACCACAGCTGTTCCTGAGAACTTTGTCCACCTTTGATTGTCTTTAAGTTGTGTTGGAGCCACAGAGAGCAAATCTTTGTTCTTTATGGAGAACCAGTGAGGTTGTTTGGACTTTCCTATGAAACATCAGTGCATGCAGCTGCTGCAGCACTTCCTGGAAATCACATGACTGTGTTCAGAGTACAGGACGGTCCATGAGTCATTTGGTACCGGGTTGCATGAGTTGAGGCTTGCAACTCTATAAACACAATAAACATAGTTTTTTATCGTTAACTTGGTTTCCCTGGGTCTTTTCTTGTGTTGTAGTTTTGTGTCTTTTTTTGAAAGAAATATTTACACATTACCATAGCGACCAGAAAACATTAAGGGGCAGAGAGGAGGATGTTACTCTCAGTGTTGTTGGCGCATTTCATGAGAATACTGCTAATAAAGTTACACAATTACACAGTGAATTTGCGTTTAGTATTATATTTACAAAATACCAGTTTTTGTCTTGGTCGTATCATTTTATTTTGTTGTATTTATTTGCCATACTTTCAACAAAAAAGGTTGGGGAACACTGATGTAGATTACAGAAATGGCTGAAAAACATCATTTTTTAACACTTACTGTTGTTCTGAAGGATCACTGAAACCCTCAAACACTCTTCTGATCATCAGGATGGAAAAATGATCCACTTGAAAACAACAAGCCCTTCACCTCTGTCACGCCATAGCTTGTTCCTGCCCACTCATACAGATATTTGACAAACAAATAGGTTTTTTGTTAATCCTTTACACAATACAAAAAACATAGGAGAAAATGAAAGTTCAAAATATATATTAAAATTGAAAAGTTAAAAAAACATTGATCATAACTCCAGCAGGTCTGATCGCTCAAACAACATGAAGAAATAGTTTATGAAGGCAAAATGTAAATAAAACACTAAGTCTGTTTAAAACCAACAAACTTGACTCTGGTGTCGTCTGTCTCTGGCACATTGTTCCCTCATAACTTCATAACATATGAAATCTTCAAGGCTAAAACACACATGTCACTTTTACTAAATTAATACATTTTACAGCACCTACTGCAGCTGTCAATATCTAGAGACAAGATCTTTATCACAATATCATCTGTGAGGAATAGAAAGAAATGCAGATTAAAACAGTGCATTCTGGGGAAACTGGGAAGACTCATATGACCATGTGGGAAATGTGGCTGCTCAGCCAGTTTCAATTTAGAGTAAAAGAAAAAACAGCTGATGAGCATAGCTGGACTGGCCATCAGGCATCGGGCATTTGCCCGGTATGCCCGATGGCCATCTTGCCCTATGGGCTGATGGTGATTTTTCGTTTTTATGGGCCGATGGGTTTTTTTCCCATAACGACATAAACACTGAAAGGTGGTGGATTGGCCAGATGAAGGGAGATTTGTAAAAAGAACTCAGTTGTTTGGTGGTGGCTATTGCGGAGCTTCCACAGTTTCAGTAACCTTAGCAAGTGGTGGAGGCCAGCAGATGCAACACGCTGGCAGGTGGATGACGGAAAGGCAGGAGGAGCAGAGACCCGAGGCGGTGAACTGAACTTCAGGTAAGAAGTTATGACTGCAGTCTATCTGGGTCAGATATAACCAAGTTTAGGTGGAGTTTATTTTCGTTATGCTGACTTTTTACAGTCAGTTACATTAACTTATAATAGCATTAACATTGAAAGGGGGGCACAAAGAAATACTTTTCTTTCTTATTCCCATTTAAAATATCTAGCTTTTAACAAATAATTATCTGAATCTTACAACAAACAGAATAGGGAGGATGGTGTGGGTTTACGTTTATTAGATTGATACATATACACCAACAAGACAGTGTACATCACTGTGACAACAGTGTTTGTTTTCATTCAAAGGCTTTATGGTTTTTCCTATAATACCTGGTGGGCCGGTCTCTAGTCAAAATGCCCGGGCCGATTTTTTGTCCCAGTCCAGCCCTGATCTCAGCTGCAGTCAGTCCAGATAGATCACATAAAATCAAAAATATCACTCAAATAAGCCTCAGACTGTTTAACTTCATCAGACTTGAAGATGAAACAGATTTGTGACTGTTCCTGTAACAAGAAACAAGAAGACGGGGAGTGAAGAGTTGTTTTTAATCTGCTCTTAATCATCTCCTTTAGTCAGAGACTGAAACACCCTCACTGCAGATCATTCATCCCAACAGCAGTTAGACTCTATAACCTATAACTCCTCAATCCCGATTTCACAAGTCACTGGACATCCACGGTCACCACTTCCTGCATAATGCACCTTCTATGTGTATGAACGTGTGCAGGTATATATGTATGTATATACATACATATGTATGTGTGTGTGTGTGTGTGTGTGTGTGTGTGTGTGTGTGTGTGTGTGTGTGTGTGTGTGTGTGTAGATGTCTATACATAGGAATAGTAAAGAATGTGAGTTTTCACTGTTGAAAGGTCTGAAGGACTCTGTAAAGTCAGCTTTGTGTCTGTGGAGAGCCTTTGAAAAAGTCCTCACCTTCAAAATAAGTATTTGATATTCTGATTATTCATTGAGTCCTCAAGAGTGTTGATATAAAACAGGTGTGTGTGTGTGTTTGCGTGTGAGTCAGTATCTTGGTCAAACTGGTTCAGCAATGAGTGTTTGCTGATCATACAAATGGGCTCTGTTTTGTTTCATATCACATGATCTGTTGGTATGTGCAGCAAAAGTAAAAACACTCAAAGCTTCTTTCTTTTCCATTTTTATTATTTTTATAAAAGTAGAGCTAAGATAGTTGCTTAGATGTTAACAAGGTGGTAATCTCAGGCTGTGTAATGTCGTGGTCTGGGTGGTTTTCCACAGCATCAGCTCCTCCCCACTGGGTGGAGTCTTTGTTGTTCCTCACCTGATGGCAATCGGACCAGCAGTATTTATGACCGGCGCACTCAACTGGTCTTCGCCAGATTATCTGCCAACTTTAGTCAGTTCTCGGCCTCACGTCCGTTCCTTGGTGACTAATCGTGTGTATTAACCGTATCTCTGTTTTTTTCGTCAGCCTCTGAAAACCACCTACCAAGCTCTCCTGGATACCAGTTTGCTGCCACCGGTAATCCCTCTCCGTTTTGGAGCTGCCATTTTCTCCTGCCTGCCTCCCTGCCTTGCATGCAGCACCCACCTGGACCTCTCCTGCCTCCACCCTCCACGCAACCCCCACCTGCAAGCTTGTAAGACAGCTCAGTGTACTATTTTTTAGATTCACTCGCAACCCTCTGTGGGATTCCCCTGACTGCTCTGTCCTCTGTTTCAGTGCCCGGGCCCGCCACAGTTTTCCCTGCCCAGTACCTGCACCCAGTTATCCCTGCCATCTAGTTTTCACCACAGTATTTTTCTCTCGCCTCAGACATCTAGTTTATGTTCATTGATTCTAGTCTGCACTTTCTGTTAGCCTCTGAGCATTGTAAAAATAAAGTCTCTTTTCGTTACACCTCACCCCTGGCCTCCGGTTTTGAATCTGCGCTTGAGTCCATCCCATGTCCACGGGCCACTGCGCCTGACAGTATAATCTGGCCAGTATATGGACTCAGCGGATCAAATCCGGACTGCCGTCTCGAAACAGGGCGCCATTCTTGGTACTCACGAGGACGCGCTCCAGTTTCTCCTGGCGAAGGTTAACTCACTCACTGACGAGCAAGAGAAGATGCAATCCGCGGTTCAGAACCTTCAGTCAGCCACTGCCCCTGAACCCGAACCCATTCCCAGTACGTCGGCACCGGTACCCGCGCCGCCGCCGCCGCCGCCTCAGCCCGCTGCGGATTCTGAGCCTCTGCAGACGCCGATGTTCCGCGATGCCGCCTCCCCGGAGCCGGAACCCTTTTCTGGCGGCCGGGGGGGATGCAGCGGTTTCCTCCTTCAGTGCGAGCTAGCGTTCGGTCGCTCACCCCGCTTGTTTGTTTCTGATACTGTGCGGATTTCTTATTTAGTCGGGAAACTGCGCGATCGCGCCCTTACATGGGCAGAGGCTTATCTAGCTAGACATCCGTTACCGACTTGTCATTATGATGACTTTTTGAGAGAGTTTAAGAAAACTTTCGCTCACCCGACCTCTGAATGCAGTTCGGCGCGGAGGCTGTTGCATCTTCGCCAGGGACGGCGGAGCATTGCGGACTTCCTAATCGATTCCCGCATCGCCGCCGCCGAGGCGGGCTGGTCTGATCGGGCTCTGCATGGGGTGTATTTGCACTCTCTCAACGATGAGATGAAGGACCACCTGGCCTCCCGGGATGAGCCCGCTACTTTTGAGGAGTTGGTTTCCCTCACACTTCGCATTGACAGCAGGTTGCGGGAGAGAGAGTGGGAGAGGGACTACAGTTCCCGTCGGTCCTTGCGGCGGTCATCTCCGGTCGTTTCTCCCCCGCCACCGCTTCCGGTTCAGCCGTCCACTCCCATTGCTGGCACCGGGGGTGGTGAACCGGAACCGGAACCCATGCAGATCGGGCGTTACCAGCTGACGGTGGAGGAGAGAGAGAGGCGCCGCCGTTCACGTTCTTGCTTTTATTGTGGCTCCGGTGAGCATTTGATTTCTTCCTGCCCTAAGAAGGGAAAAGAGACCGCCCGCCGGTAGGTCCGGGGATATGGGTGGGCGGTACCAGGGTTAACGCCAAGCCCCGATTTTTGCTTTCTGTGACACTCTTACTCGGTCAGGGAGCCCACGTCTCATCAGCGCTGGTTGATTCAGGGGCCGAGCAGAGTTTGATCGACAGGGGATTTGCTGAACAGCTTCAGATCCCTCTTTTTGAGTTAACTCCGTCTATTACAGTTAGGGCATTAAACGATCAGGTCTTTTCTTACATTACTCATCGCACTGCACCGGTTACCTTGATCACTTCCGGCAACCACAGAGAAACACTGATCTTTTACACCTCACAATCCCCTGACACGCCCATAATTTTAGGTTTCCCATGGCTAAGACATCATAATCCTCACCTGGATTGGGTGGGACAGAGGGTCGTGAGTTGGAGCCCATATTGTCATGCCAACTGTCTCGTCTCAGCTGCCCCACCTGGGGCCACTGAGCCCTCTAGCAAGGAGAACTGCACCCCTGACCTCTCTGCGGTTCCCCCCGAATATCATGACATATCAGAAGTTTTTAACAAAGATAAGGCACTGTCCCTACCACCCCATCGCCCTTACGATTGTGCCATTACCTTGTTTTCCGGCTCCACGTTACCTTCCAGCCGTCTCTACAACTTGTCACGCCCTGAACGGGCTGCCATGGAAAAATACATCGGAGACTCACTGGCGGCTGGACTCATCAGACCATCGACTTCCCCCGTGGGTGCTGGCTTCTTCTTCGTGGGTAAGAAGGATGGCACACTCCGTCCATGCATCGACTTTCGGCCCCTTAATGACATCACAGTTAAAAACAAATACCCATTACCACTCATCAGCTCCGCTTTTGAGCCCCTCCATGGGGCCACCATTTTTACCAAACTGGATCTCAGGAACGCATATCACCTAGTCAGAATCAGGGAGGGGGATGAGTGGAAGACTGCGTTTAACACACACTTAGGACATTTCGAGTATTTAGTCATGCCATTTGGCCTCACTAATGCACCTGCAGTTTTCCAAACCCTAGTGAATGATGTCCTTAGGGATTTTCTGGATCGTTTTGTCTTCGTTTACCTCGATGACATCCTGATTTTTTCCAAGGACCTCAAGGAACACAGAATCCATGTCCGGGCCGTACTCCAGCGGTTGTTGGAGAACAAATTATATGTCAAAGCCGAGAAATGCGAATTCCATGCACCATCTGTGTCATTCCTGGGTTACATTCTTGCAGGGGGGCAGGTGAAGACAGATCCGGCTAAAGTGAAGGCAGTAGCGGAGTGGCCACTACCTACCTCACGAAAACACTTACAAGGGTTTCTGGGCTTCGCGAACTTCTACCGCCGCTTCATCAGGAATTACAGTCAAGTAGCCGCTCCCCTAACTCGTCTAACTTCCTCTAAGCTTCCTTACCATTGGAGTCCAGAGGCCGACGCCGCCTTCTCCCGGTTGAAAGAACTGTTTACCTCTGCGCCGGTCTTAATCCATCCCAATCATAGTAAACCTTTTGTCGTGGAAGTAGACGCGTCAGGCGTTGGGGTCGGGGCGGTGTTGTCCCAGCGTTCAGGTTCATCTGCTAAGCTTCAGCCCTGCGCCTTTTTCTCCCGCCGCCTCTCACCTGCGGAGAGGAATTATGACGTTGGAGACAGGGAGTTGCTTGCTGTAAAGCTAGCGCTGGAGGAATGGCGGCATTTACTTGAGGGAGCAGAGCATCCATTCACTATTTGGACTGACCATAAGAACTTAACCTATTTACGCACAGCCAAAAGGCTCAACTCGCGCCAAGCTCGATGGTCCCTATTCTTTACTCGATTTAACTTTTCCATCTCTTACCGACCAGGCACCCGCAACACCAAGCCGGATGCTCTGTCCCGCCAGTTCGACCCTGTGTGTGACCCGTCTGATGCACCCACCATCTTGCCGGCAGGAGTCAGGATCGGTTCTGTCGCCTGGGACGTGGAGGAGGACATCCGCCGTGCGCTGGAGACTGAGCCAGACCCCGGCACGGGCCCTCCGAACCGACGCTATGTCCCCACCGTGGCTCGCCCTAAGGTGATCGATTGGGTCCACAAGGGCAAATTTTCTTGCCATCCGGGTGGGGGGAGAACAGGCTCACTCCTTAAAAGGTATTTCTGGTGGGAGACTATTGATAAAGACGTCAAAGAATATGTAGCTGCCTGTCCTGTCTGCGCACGTAACAAATCGAGCTCACTACGCCCAGCTGGACTTTTACGACCCCTCACTATACCTCATCGCCCCTGGTCTCACATTGCGTTGGATTTTGTCACTGGCCTTCCCGTCTCCTCAGGTAAAACCACGATTCTCACTGTGGTGGATAGATTCTCCAAAGCTGCACACTTCATTGCCCTAAACAAACTCCCCACTGCAACGGAGACAGCCAAGATTATGACTGAGCAGGTCTTCAGACTCCACGGCATACCTTGCGAGATCGTGTCAGATAGGGGCCCTCAGTTCATTTCGCGAGTGTGGAGGTCGTTCTGCACCGCTCTCGGGGCTAAACCCTGCTTGAGCTCAGGATTTCATCCACAGACGAATGGGCAGGCCGAACGGCTCAACCAGGAACTGGAGGCCACCCTCCGTTGTGTCGCTGCCTCCAACCCCGCCTCATGGTCCTCGTTGCTGCCGTGGGCAGAATACGCTCACAATTCGCTTACGTCTTCTGCTACTGGCCTCTCGCCTTTCGAGGCCTCCATAGGTTACCAGCCGCCTCTCTTCCCCGACCAGGAGGCCGACCTCGAGGTTCCCTCGGTCCAACACCATCTCCGACGTTGTCAGCGGGCGTGGAGGTTGACCCGTCGGTCGTTGTGCCGGTCCGTTGCTCGCCAGTGCCTGTACGCGGACCGTCGCCGCAGGGCAGCCCCTGCCTACTCCCCTGGGCAGAAAGTGTGGTTGTCTGCTAAGGACGTTCCCCTCAAGGTGGCATCCCGTAAGCTGGCCCCGCGTTTCATTGGACCCTTCGAGGTGGAGCGGGTCCTCAGCCCTTCTGCGCTGCGGTTGAAGCTGCCTTCCTCGCTGCGCATTCACCCGACCTTCCACGTCTCCCAGGTCAAGCCGGTGGTCGTGAGTCCGTTGTGCCCTCCTTCCGCTCCCCCTCCTCCCGCCTGGCTCGTGGATGGGCATCCTGCCTTCGCGGTCCGGCGCATTCTGGACGTCCGTCGGCGGGGACGGGTCCGGCAGTTCTTGGTAGACTGGGAGGGTTATGGGCCTGAGGAGCGGTCCTGGGTGTCTCGTTCCTTGATTTTGGATCCTGCTTTGCTTTCTGCTTTTTACGGGGCTCGACGCGGGCCGCGGGTGGCTCGGTCGCCGGGGGTCGACCCTTGATGGGGGGGTGGTGTCGTGGTCTGGGTGGTTTTCCACAGCATCAGCTCCTCCCCACTGGATGGAGTCTTTGTTGTTCCTCACCTGATGGCAATCGGACCAGCAGTATTTATGACCGGCGCACTCAACTGGTCTTCGCCAGATTATCTGCCAACTTTAGTCAGTTCTCGGCCTCACGTCCGTTCCTTGGTGACTAATCATGTGTATTAACCGTATCTCTGTTTTTTTTCGTCAGCCTCTGAAAACCACCTACCAAGCTCTCCTGGATACCAGTTTGCTGCCACCGGTAATCCCTCTCCGTTTTGGAGCTGCCATTTTCTCCTGCCTGCCTCCCTGCCTTGCATGCAGCACCCACCTGGACCTCTCCTGCCTCCCCCCTCCACGCAACCCCCACCTGCAAGCTTGTAAGACAGCTCAGTGTACTATTTTTTAGATTCACTCGCAACCCTCTGTGGGATTCCCCTGACTGCTCTGTCCTCTGTTTCAGTGCCCGGGCCCGCCACAGTTTTCCCTGCCCAGTACCTGCACCCAGTTATCCCTGCCATCTAGTTTTCACCACAGTATTTTTCTC
The DNA here is from genome assembly GCF_057382185.1 of Mchenga conophoros. NCBI lineage: Eukaryota > Metazoa > Chordata > Actinopteri > Cichliformes > Cichlidae > Mchenga > Mchenga conophoros. Next base: position 40,406,103 of record NC_140528.1, read on the forward strand.
TCGCCTCAGACATCTAGTTTATGTTCATTGATTCTAGTCTGCACTTTCTGTTAGCCTCTGAGCATTGTAAAAATAAAGTCTCTTTTCGTTACACCTCACCCCTGGCCTCCGGTTTTGAATCTGCGCTTGAGTCCATCCCATGTCCACGGGCCACTGCGCCTGACAGTCTAATAGCGATAAAACCACATAAAAAATCTTGAAATGGAACATTATTATCTACGCAAACTTAGATTTTACTGACTTTAAAAATCTATATTTTGCAAACACTACTCATACAGAGTATGAGTAGTGTTTGCGCCCCCCATGATCTTGAAAAGGATAAGCGGAAGTGAATGGATGGAAAACTGCAGCTTCCTTGAATGTAAATGTTTAATATTCAAACACTGAAATGATGACAGAGACGGAGATATGACTTAAAGACATTAGGAAACATGAATAAAAAGCATAAGAGAAGAAATGTGGATAAAACTGTGACCAACAGGAACCATTAAATAGATTCCTTTCTTTGTGCTGACAGTGAGTGACCACCAGAGAAGAAGCCGTCTGTGGTCATCAAGCAGTCAGAAACCACTCTGGATATTAGTCACTGGAAATAAAACAGGAACAGTGCTGGATTCAGGGCTGTGGGAGGAAAGATGCTGAAATGCACCCCGTGGTGGATCGTAGAGACTCGAACTCAAAGACAAATGAAAAATAAATAAACATTAAACTTTTCCTTTATTTGTGTGATGCATATCTGATTCTTATATCTAACATTAATGAACAGGGTTTGAATCAGATTTAAATAATTTCACTGTGAAAAACCATCAAACTCTGACGTTAAAGGAAACATTAAGTGTTCTGTAGAGAGCAAAATATTCATGTTTCATAAGATAAGATAAGATAAGATAAGATAACCTTTATTAGTCCCACACGTGGGAAATTTGTTTTGTCACAGCAGGAAGTGGACAGTGCAAAAGTTATGACGCAAAAATTAGAATACAATAAGAATAAATACAGTACACAGCTGTACAGAATAGAATAAAATAATATACTATATACAGTAGAATAAAATAGAATAAAAATATACAATAAGATAAAAATAGAATACGAATGCTATATACAACTGAGTAAAAATACAACGATGCCAGAAAAGATTATTGCACTTAGTGTTATTGCACATGTGTGGATGTGTGTGTTTGTTCAGTTAAAGTCTTTGTTGTGGAGTCTGACAGCAGTGGGGAGGAAAGACCTGCGAAATCTCTCCGTCCCACACCGTGGGTGCCGCAGTCTCCCACTGAAGGAGCTGCTCAGTGCTGTCACAGTCTGCTGCATGGGGTGGGAGATGTTGTCCATCAGGGATGACAGCTTAGCCGCCGTTCTCCTGTCACTCACCACCTCCACTGGGTCCAGAGGGCATCCTAGAACAGAGCTGGCCCTTCGGATCACCCTGTTCAGTCTCTTCCTGTCCCCAGCAGAGATGCTGCCGCCCCAGCAGACCACACCATAAAAGATAGCAGAAGCCACAACAGAGTCATAGGAGGTCTTCAGGAGTGGGCCCTCCACTCCAAACGACCTGAGTCTCCGCAGCAGGTACAACCTGCTCTGCCCTTTCCTGTAGAGGGCGTCTGAGTTATGAGTCCAGTCCAGTCTGTTGTTCAGATGAACACCAAGGTACCTGTAGCTGTCCACAGCCTCAATGTCCATACCCTGGATGTTCAGTGGTTGCAGTGGAGAATGCTTGTTTGTAACAACACTGCCACCATGAGGTTAAAGTGAACAATGACAGCTGTGCAGACATGCTCTACTCACTGGAACACAATGATTCAGATGTATGAGTTTTATAAATGGCTGCATTGTGTATAACTGTGGACGAAGATTCCTTTACTTTCACTTGTATTCAGGTTAATCATGAAATAGTCAGTGGAATAAACATGACTGTACTCATGATTGGGCAGTAATACTTCTAATATGAACCTAAGAACAATTTCAACAGCACAGTGAAAATATTTAAAATGTGTTTAATATTTCTGTTGGAAAGATTGTCAACAGTGTGTGAGAGCACCCTTGTGGCGAGAGAGCGCAATTGCACTATTGAGCACGTGAGCTAACCAAATCAAATCAAATCACTTTTATTGTCACATCACATGTGCAGGCACACTGGCACAGCACATGCGAGTGAAATTCTTGTGTGCGAGCCCCACAAGCAACAGAGACGTGCAAACACAACAACACAAACGAGCAAAATACAAGAATGGCCAACCTGAAACTAATAAATATATGTACAATATATAATAGTGTATGCATTTCTGGATGTGTATACTAAATATTTTCCTACGTGTGTGTGTGTGTGTGTGTGTGTGTGTGTGTGTGTGTGTGTGTGTGTGCATATTTTTACAAATTAAATAGTTAAAAAAATAATAATAATAATAATAATAATAATAAAATATATAAAATATACAGAGTTGAATATGTGCAAAACAAGTGGCATTTATATACAGTGTGTAGTGCATAATGTTAAAGTTCCAGTAGTGAAGCTGAGGTGTCTATGAAGTGTTCAGCAGTCTGATGGCCTGATGGAAGAAGCTGTCTCTCAGTCTGCTGGTACGGGATCGGATGCTGCAGAACCTCCTTCCTGATGGAAGCAGTCTGAACAGTTTATGGCTGGGGTGAGCCACTTTGCACACTGGCTCAACAGAGGATGTCTAGGCATGGTGTGAGTTGTGTGTGTTGCAAAAGAAGTGTCTGTAGACATTGATCCCTGCTTGGAAAGGACAGTCTTGAGCCTTTTATGTCATTCAGGCATTTGGTTTATTTATTTATTTTTTTAAAGAAAAATGTGTTGCATCTTTGTTATAATTTTGTATTCTGGTCTGAGGTGCTGGGGGGACCAGTTAGAGACCAACAGCTGGACATCGGTGGTTGGACTGGTGGACTACTTCAGTGAAGAGTAGACGACGTCTGGCTCTGGTTTAAAGTCTGAACACAAACACACACAGTTCAAAACAACAGGAAACATGATTACAAGCTTTGAAGTTTAATCAAGACCTCCAATCTCCACCTCTCTGCATCACACTGGACTGAGTTCTGAGCTTGAGTGAGGATGTGGTTTGATCAGCTTAGCTTAGCATGATGAATGAAAACAGCATGAGCAGCTAGCTTGTCTCTGTGCAAAGACAAAGAGCAGCTGTACCTGTTCTGTCATCTTGTTGTGATGGTTGTTTATCCATAACCGATGTCTTCAGTTCTCACTGCTAAGTAGACCACAGCCGAATAAATGTCTAAAAAAAAAAAAAACTTCAACAAACTGCAACTACACCAGTGCAGGTAAACATGGCAAAACATTTTTACTGTTTCTAATGTTCCATCACGAAACTACATGATGTGCCAGCCATTGCAAAGGTCAGGTTTTAGTGAAACCAGATTAATTTGAATCTATTCGACTGTTTTTGTGACTTCTCAGTGGAGTTTTTAGATTTTAGATTTTGTCTGTGTTGGACAGAGTACATCTTTCTTTCTGTACATCACATGTTACAGTAACCTGAGAACTGTGATGGATCATGAACAGGAGGAGCTACATGCCACTGATGTTCTGCTTTAAAAACCACAGCATCTTTGTACAGTTTTTTTTTCTCGTCTTAACACCTTTGCTGTGAAACACTGAGTGACCACAAAGAACTGTGGGGTGTTTCTGAGAAAGATGCAGGTGGACGACCACAAAGCTGCCATCTTTTTCCACTGCAGACTGACACTCTTCACCACAGAGCACAAAGCAAATACGTTCTCACAGCATGAACACTTTTATTAGACAAAACAGTAAAAACTGTGGCGAGAACATTCATGTGTTAGATGAACTGTAATCAACAACAGGAAGTTGCTGCTGATGGTTTTACATGAAGAACTTCAAAATAATAAACGATTGTGAACTTTTTAAAAAGACATCGTGTCCATTCATGTTTTTTTTATTTCTCATAGTGAAAATAAATTCATGAGCACCAAAAACCAGACAGCAGATACATGTCAGACTAATCAGAGCTTCTCTAAGCTCCTACTTTTCAATTACAACACTGATAATGTTCTGAGTTCACAACACACCTGACATCTGGACCCATGGCTGAGTCATTAGTTAAAATAAAATCAAAGAGTCCCTAAAGAAAAATGCTGATCTGTCACATTTGAACCAAATTTCTATTAAATTTTTGACACAATTAAATAAATATTTGTTTCAGCTGTTGACTGACTCTTTTTGGGCCTAAGGGTACATCTTTCACCATCTTACAATGCTGTGATGGCAGCCATTCCCCAACTCTCTGTGAATGGTGATAATGGCCATTAATCAATTATTATTGATCAGTGGCTGTGACAATTTGCATATTAATGATCAAGGAACTGACCTCCCAGCCCATTGTTCCTTCTGTGGGCTGATTTCAGTCAATATGCAAATGTACTGTTTATAAGATTGAAACCTGCAGTCAGCTGAGACTGAAGGAGTCACCTGGATGAGTGACGAAACGTTTCTCCCACTGAAAACATTTTGTCCAGATGAGCAGAATCAACTTTTGGGGATTGCTTGTCAAAATTATTTCCATAAATATATTTACTAAGAATATTTAAAGAATATTAAAGAACTCACGTGCGATGGTGATGAACTTCATAAAGAACAAAATAATAATAACACTACCTCGTCTTTCTTTGACAGATTGTTGTTGATAAACTGATATCTTGATGATGAGATGAGTGAGGAGGTCATCTTCTCCACTTTCTCCTCGATCTGCTGAAACAATGAAAAACAATTCAGTAATATAATTTAAATCTTTAAACAGGGTTTTGACCCCCAAAAATCTCATAATTGTGCTATCTAACCAGATACTTACTCTCATTTTTGTTACTGTGAGATCATTTTATTATCTTGTGCCGTGTTATACCCCTAATTAAAGATTGTGAAATTATTATGTAGTTTTAGTTTGCATTATTCTCCTGACTTAGAAAAAGGTGATAACTATTACATTTATTAAACTGATTTGTATTATTATTGTATTGATTTGTATTACATTAGACTGCTGATTTATTGTAAATGGATGATATTGTTTTATGATGCATTATACTGCTGAGGTATAAGAAATACTGTTTTCAGAGAATCATGGCCTTTTTTGACTGATTAGAAAAGAACAGAACACAGGAAGCCAAGGTCATAACTTAGGCTCACTGAGAGAGAGAAAGAATGTGGATGCTTAGGTATTATGACTTTGGAGGGGGGCTGAAGCTATAAGAATGTGAGAAACGCTCAGACACTTTGAGAGCAGGCGGACACCCTCCCATGCTCTCCCCTCCGGATGGTTTATGCTCAAAAGTGTTGTATGGAATAATAAGAATTGTATGGAATAAAGAGATTTTTTGATTGAGCATTTATACACCGAGTGTTGTCCTTCCTTCAGCCCAAAGATCAAAAGAACTGAGAATTTAACATTACCTTGGCCTCCAGTGACACTGTGAGAAATCGTATAGTCATTTTTAACCAGGTTATGTCCATCAATATTAATTTAAATTTCTTCCATTTCCATTTCCTCTCACAGTGATGGTGACATGCACTGAGTGTTTCCTTCTCCTTCACCTTTTTTTTTTCCACTCGCTAAGTGTTTATAT